>NC_138183.1:202521164-203228664 GCF_964194105.1 Spermophilus citellus | reverse complement strand
GGTGCTGAGGATTGAACCCGGGCTGCACACATGCCAGGGGAGCGCGCTACCGCTTGAGCCACGTCCCCAGCCCCGCCCAAGTTTATCTTGAATTTCTGTCTTCCTGCCTTACCCTTCTGAGTAGCTGGGATTATAGGATTAGCTATGGAAGTTCCCTAACATGCCTGCAAGAATCTTTACTTTCTTTTTGCTTTCTTTGTTTTTCTTTTGGTACTGGGGATTAAACCCAGAGGCACTTTACTTCTCAGCTATATCCCCAGCCTTTATTTTATTTTTTTATTTCTAGACAAGGTCTTGCTAAATTGCTGAGGCTGGCCTTGAACTTTCAATTTTTCTTTCTCACCATTCTGGTATCACTGAGGCCAGTCAAGAATTCTAACTTTCATAACATTTTTGAGGCAACCAGTATATTACAAACAATACATAAGTAAACAAATGCACAAAAGGATCATATTATGGTAAAGTGCTGTTTAAAAAAAAAAAGCAGAATAAGGGATTAAGAAGTGGTGAGATGGAGGAATGCTATTCTGAGGAGGTAGCACTTAAGTAGAATCCTGAATGAAGAAATCAGCCAAATGGAGATCTGTGGTTATAATACAAAATTGCAAGCCACTCAAATGTCCATGACATACTAAGTAACTACATTTTGCAAAGTAATGAATCAGAGCTACATGTACAAAATGAAAAGATGTCCATAACATAATCAGAAAAGTTGCAAAAGTATATGATGATTACATTAAAATACAAAAACAAGAAAATCAACCTGAAGCAAACATTTACCACAGAAAAATGTGAAGAAATACACAAAGTTGTCAAAAGCTCTGACTTGTAATGGATTGAACGAGACAAAAATAAGTCAAAGTGCCTGAGTGCTTATCAAAGAGAGAGCCAGGAACAAATCCTAGTTCTCTCTAAAACTGGATAAGGCAGACAAAATTATAGCAAGTTCTGAAGATTTGACATGATTGGAGTGCTCCTTTCTTTCAGCTTCCTTATGCCTGAGACCTTCCCTTTCCTCACTTCTCCACAAGTCTTTCCCACCCCTCCTCCCTCTAGCTTTATTCTTGGGTAAGAACCGTGCACTTTTTTTTCTCTTAAGTTGTTTACTTTATCTGACCTGGCCTTCCAAGTCAGTCTCAGACAAGCAGCTTTGTGTTCTGGCTGCTATCTGTGAAGAGCTGCTGATAAGCAAGAGCTTCCTGGCCCCTGCTGGTTCATAATAGCCTTCCTTCCAAGGAAATGCAGCTAGAATGTTAGAATTGTGAGCAATATTCCCACTCAGTGTTAACAGGATCACCTGCCTTCTATTTAATGAGTTTGAAGCAGCCAGGCTTTGTTTTCTGCCCATCCCTACTCTCACCTTTCACCATCCACTCTGATAACTTCCAGGGCCTTTTGGGTTGTGATACTTGCCAGTCAAATCCAAGAAACAACAGAACACAGAAAAATTGTCAGTGTAGAATAAAAACATGTAAAATACAAACAAAGGGCTAGGGATGTAGCTCAGTGTAATATACTTGACTAGCATGCATGCCTCAGGCCCTGGGCTCAATCCCCAGAGCCACAAATAAATAAATGAAATATTATTTCTGACAGTTATTCATTTGATTATTTCTAGGTAGACAATGATATAATCAATAATAATTCTGCTTCCTAGTGTTTCATTTCTTATTGTCTAGTTGCATTAATTAGAACAACATCAAGAACAATATTAAATAATAGGGCTGAGGATATAGCTTAGTTGGTAGAGTGCTTGCCTTGCATTCACAAAGGCCCCGGTGGGTTTGATCTCCAGAACTAAAAATAAATAAATAAATAAACAAATAAATAAATAATAGAGATGGTGAGCATCCTTGTCTTGGTCCTGATTCTAATGGGGATATTAAGAATAACATTAGTTTTCCAGGCACATTGGCACATATCTGTAATCCCAGAGACTCTGGAGGCTGAAGCAGGAGGATAGCAAGTTTGAGTCCAGCCTCAGCAACTTTTTTTTGTTGTTATTGTTACCAAAGATTGAAGCCAGGGGTGTTTAACCACTAAGCCATATCCCCAGCTTTTTGTTATATTTTATTTAGACACAGGACATATCCCCAGCCTTTTGTTATATTTTATTTAGACACAGGATCTCACTAAGTTGCTTAGGGCCTTGCTAAGTTGCTAAAGCTGGCTTCGTTGTTTTTTTTTGTTTTGTTTTTTCTTTTTAGTTGTACATGACAGTAGAATATATTTTGACATATATACAAGGAGTATAACTTCTCATTTTTGTGATTATACATAATGTGGAGTTACACTGGTCGTGTATTCATATATGAACATAGGAAAGTTATGTCTGATTTATTATACTGTCTTCCCATTCCCATTCTCTCTGCCTTCCCCCTAAACCCTCTGGCCAATCTGGTGAACCTTCACACCCCTCCCCCAGCACTGTGAGTCAGCATCTGCATATCAGAACATTTGGCCTTTGGTTTATTTCACTTAGCATGATAGGCTTCATTCCATCCATTTACCAGCAAATGCCATAATTTCATTTTTTTAAATATTTATTTTTTAGTTTTCAGCAGACACAACATCTTTGTTTGTATGAGGATCAAACCCGGCCGCACGCATGCCAGGCGAGCGCGCTACCGCTTGACCCACATCCCCAGCCCATACTTTCATTTTTTTAATAGCTGAGTAATATTTTATTGTGTATATGTATCACATTTTCTTTATCCATTCATCTGTTGAAGGGTACCTAGGCTGGTTCAATAGCTTAGCTATTGTTAATTGAGCTTCTGTGAACATCGATGTGGCTGTTTCACTATAGTATGTTGATTTTTAAGTCCTTTGGGTATAAACTGAGGAGTGGGATAACTGGGTCAAATGGTGGTTCCATTCCAAGTTTTCTGAGTAATCTTCATACTGCTTTCCAGAGTGGTTGCACCAATTTGCAGTCTCACCAGCAATGTATGAGTGCGCCTTTTCCCCATATCCTTGCCAACATTTATTGTTACTTGTATTCTTGATAACTGCCATTCTGACTGGAGTGAGATAAAATCTCTGTAGTTTTTGGTATATATATATATTTTTTTTTCAATGGACATTTATTTTATTTATTTATATGCAGTGCTGAAAATCAAACCCAGAGCCTCACACAGGCTAGGCAAGCCACAACCAAGCCACGATCCCAGCCCCTCAGTGTAGTTTTAATGAATTGCTAGTGATGTTTTGAACATTCTTTTCATGTATATCTTGTTCAATAATATTTCTTCTGTGAGGTATCTATTCAGTTGCTTTGCCCATTTTTAATTGGATTGATTGTATTTTTAGTGTTAAGTTTTTTGTATTCTTTATATATCCCGGAGATTTATACTTTATCTAAGGTGCAGGTGGCAAAGATTTTCTCCCATTTTGTAAGCTCTCTCTTTGTGTTCTTCATTGTTTCCTTTGCTGTGAAGAAGCTTTTTAGCTTGATGGCATCCCATTTATTGATTCTTGTGCTTTAGCAGTCTTGTTGAAGAATTCAATTCCTAAGCTGACATGATGGAGATTTGGGCCTACTTTTTCTTCTAGTAGATGTAGGGTCTCTGGTTTAATGTCTAAATCTTTGATCTACTTTGAGTTTTGTACATTTTGTTACATATGCATTTCCAGTTCTCCCAGCACCATTTGTTGAAGAGACTATCTTTTCTCCAATGTATGTTTATGGTGCCTTGTCTAGTATGAGATAACTGTATTTATGTGTGTTTGTCTCTGTGTCTTCTCTTCTATACCATTAGGCTTCATGTTTGTTGGGACCAATACTATGCCATTTTTGTTCCTATAGCTCTGTAGTATAATTTAAGTTCTGGTATGGTAATGCCTCCTGCTTCACTTTTCTTACTAAGGATTGCTTTGGCTATTGTGGGCTGAGGCTGCCTTTAAATTTGTGATCCTCCTGCCTCAGCCTCCCAAGCCACTGGGATTATGTGCATATGTCACTGTGCCCAGCTGGCCTCAGCAACTTATCAAGACCTTATCTCAAAATTAAAAAGAAATAAAGTGGACTGGGGATGTTGCTCAGTGATAGGAGTGTCCCTAGATTCAATTCTTAGTCTCACACACACACACACACAGTACTATTTGTGTGTGTGTGTGTGTGTGTGTGTGTGTGTGTGTATATATATATATATATATGTATTAGTGTGCATGTGAACATTCACAGGATTTATATCTGTATTATGTTAAAGAAGTATTATATCCTTTTAATACATAATGTTTTTTTAAAAATATTTATTTTTTAGTTGTAGTTGGACACAATACCTTTATTTTGTTTACTTATTTTTATGTGGTGCTGAGAATCGAACCCAGTGCCTCGCACATGCTACACAAGTGTGCTACCACTGAGGAACAACCCCAGCCCTAATACATAATTTTTTTTTAATATAGTTGTAGACAGGTCTGTCTACAAATAAAAAATATTTATTTATTGTTATGTAGTGCTGAGGATCAAACCCAGTGTCTCACACATGCCAGGCAAGCGCTCTACCACTGAGCCACAACCCCAGCCCCTAATACATAATGTTTTTAAGAAACATATATTAAATTATATCAAAATTTTAATATTTCTCATTATTCTATTTTTTACTCATTTTACTTATTTATATGGTAAATTGGATTAATGGATTTCCTTATACCATTTTTTCCTTCCTGAAACCAACTATACTTAGTCAAGTTGCTTCAAAATATACTGAAAAATTATATTCATATATTTTTAAGGTGTTTTGCATCTACATTCATAAATGACATCCATAATTTTTATGTTGCTCAATGTAAGATTTTGGCTTAAAACACAGAGCCAGCCTGGTGGCCCTTGCCTCTTTCTTTCTCCTTTCTTTTTCCCTTCCTTCCTCCCTCTTTCTCTTTGTCTTTCTTTTTTTCTGAGACTGGGTCTCCCTTCATTGCCCACATTGGCTTGAACTCCTCTACTCAAGTGATCTTCCTGCCTCTACCTCCCTAGTAGCTATGATGACAGGTATGGTCAGCATGACCTTCTTCCTTCATTCTTTTTCTATCCTTGGAACAGCTTTAGTAGTATTAGAATGATTACTTCTCTGAAAAGTTTGAAAAATGATGCTCACCAACCTATCTAGATTTATCGGGTTTTATTGTTTGTTTGTTTTTGGTATAGCTTTTAACAGCTTTCATCCATGATGTGTGTGTGTGTGTGTGTGTGTGTGTGTGTGTGGTGCTGGGGATATAACCCAGCACCTTGCACATGCTGGACACACACTCTACCACTAAGCCACATCCCCCTAGACTATGTGATTATTTATCTGTTTAGATTTTCTATTCTTCTAAGTCCCTATAGGTAATTTACATTTCCTTGAGTATTATCTATTTCATTCATATTTTATATTGTATTAGCATAGAATTGAATAAAGCATTCCCTTGTAATTCTCATAATTTCCCCTGTACTGATGGCTGTAGCCTTTTCTCATTCCAAATTTGTAATGCTGGGTATGGAATACAGGGTCTTAGGCATGCTAGGCAAAAGTATTTTATTCCTTTATCACTTATTATATTTATGAAACATTCTTTTTAAAAAATTTGTTAGTAAGTGGTTTGTCAGGTTTGTTTGTTTGTTTGTTCTTTTTGATGTTGGGGATTAAACCCAGGAGTGCTTTACCACTGAGCTACATTCCCAGCTCTTTTATTTTTTATTTTGAGAAAGCATCTGGATAAATTGCCTAGGGTTTGCTAAGTTGCTGAGGCTGGCCTTGATTTTGGGATCTTCCTGCCTTAGTCTCTCCAGTGTTATAGGTATGCCCCACTGTGCTGGGCAAAATTTGTTAATTTTTTTTGCGTGCTTCCTCCCATTGCAAAGAACCAGATTTTAGATTTACACATCCTCAGCACTTTTTTAAAAAATATATTTTTAGTTGTTAATGGACCTTTATTTATTTTTTATTTATATACATTGTTGAGAATAGAACCCAATGCCTCACACATGCTAGGCAAGCGTTCTTCCACTAAGTCATAACTCCAGCCCCACTTTTTATTTTATTATTATTTTATTTTATTTTTAGAGGGATACTGGGAATTAAACTCAGGGGCACTCAGCCACAGAGCCACATCCCCAGCCATATTTTGTATTTAAAAAAATATTTTTTAGTTGTTGATGGGCCTTTATTTTATTTATTTGTAGATAGTTCTGAGAATCAAACCCAGTGTCTCACACATGCTAGACAAGCACACTACCACTGAGTCACAACCCCAGCCTGCATATTTTGTATTTTATTTAGAGACAGTGTCTCACTGAGTTGCTTAGCACCTTGCTTTTGCTGAGGCAGGCTTTGAGATTGTGATCCTTCTGCCTCAGCCTTCCGAGCTGCTGGGATTACAGGTGTGGCTATAGCTCCTGGCCCTTTTTATTTTTATTTTGAGACAGGGTTTTGCAGAGTGGCACTCGCCTATAATCCCAGCGGCTAGGGAGGCTGAGATAGGAGGATTGAAAGTTCAAAGCCAGCCTCAGCAATGATGAGGCACTAAGCAACTCAGTGAGGTCCTGTCTCTAAATAAAACACAAAATAGGGTTGGGGATGTGGCTCAGTGGTTGAGTGCCCCTGAGTTCAATCCCCAATACCAAAAAAAAAAAAAAAAAAAAAAAGAATTATGTGGTGACTTATTTTACCCACTTCGTTTTATTTGTTTTTGTGATGCTGGGGATCCATCAACCCAGGGCTTCTTGCATGTGTTCTACCACTGGGCTCCACCCCCAGCCCTATCAGTTTATTAATATTATGCATTATAATTTTAAAACATCTTGCCATTTTAGTAGATGTAATGAACTATGTTAGAGTTATGTTTAAACTTTCTGATTATCAAGAACAATGAGTATTTCCCCATGCAGTAGTAGAGGTACTACTTTTATTTCTTCTTGTGAATTACCTACTTATCTTCTGTAAGGATTATTACCTTGATGGTTCCTCTATATTTAAACAAACTTTTTTTATATTTGAGATGTTATCTGCTTTCTCTTTGAAAACATTTTTCTTAATCAACTGTCTTTTAAAAATTCTGTCCAGGGCTGGGGATGTGGCTCAAGTGGTAGTGCGCTTGCCTGGCATGCGCGGGGCGCTGGGTTCGATCCTCAGCACTACATAAAAAAATAAATAAATAAAGATGTTGTGTCCACTGAAAACTAAAAAATTTTTAAAAAATTCTGTCCAGTTTTTACATTTTTGAACGTTGATTTCCTTTGCAGTTTCTTTCATTGTTTCAAAGATTTGAGAATGCTGACATTTACCCTTAAACATAACCGTTACTATTTGGTATAGTGCGTCTATTACATGTTTACCATTTTAATCTATTTGGAGTTTATTTTGATGAGGTGGAACTTGAATTTTTTTCCTCCAAATTTTCATTCATTTACCCGAGCATTCCTGACATAGTTGATCCTTCCTTACTGCTACCACCTTGCCTGTCCTGAAGAATTGAGCATAGGAGTGTGGAATGTTGCTAAGAATAAGTGACAGGTAGGGGCCTCTGTCAGAGATTTGTCTTGGGTGGGAATGAGATTTAGTCTTCAGCAGTCTTTAGTCAAGCACTGCAATTTGCATCTCTGGATGGAAACTGAAATACCCCTCAGAAGTATTTTTTTTGGCCAACACTGTTTATTAGGTATTAATAAAAGCCCAAAGTGGAGCTGGGCATGATGGCACATACCTGAAATCTCAGTGATTGGGGAGACTGAGGCAGGAGGATCATGAGTTTGAGGCCAGCCTGGGTAATTTAACAAGACCCTGTTTCAATAAAGGCTGGGGTGTATAGCTCAGTGGTAAAGCATCCCTGGGTTCAATCTCCTGTACCACCAAAAGATAAAGCCAAAAGTGGTTGTCTTTATGTAAGAAGACAAAACTCATCTCCCAAATCTGAAGTCAGCACTTTTTCCATAGTAACATCCAAGTGACCTGAGGAGGCAATCAGGGTTCTTCTCTATTACTCTCCCCATTTTCTTTCATGAAATGACTTTCTTCAAGGAGTTGGGCCTCAAAAAAGATACTCCTGGGTTGGGTTTGTAGCTCAGTGGTAGAGCGCTTGCCTAGAACGTGTGAGGCACTGGGTTCAATCCTCAGTGCCACATATAAATAAATAAAAAGTTATTGTGTCCATCTACAACTAAAAGTACTAAAAAATACTACAGAGTCTGGCACATTGATAAAAAGAAAAGCAGTACCAGAACAAAGCTTCTTTTGACCTTCTGTCATTCCACCCATCCAAAGCACAAAGAGGGGTTCCTTTGAAGTTCAATTATCTAAGACAGGTTTCTCCAACAGATATACATTTATCTTGAGTACCATCCCTATAGTCTCATCAAACAGGGAAAATAGCCTGGAAAGTGGTACATTCCTGTAGTTCCAGCAACTCAGGAGGCTGAGGCAGGAGGATTGCAAGTTTGAGGTCAGCCTGGACAAGTTGGTGAGACTCTGTCTCAAAATTTAAAAAATGAAAAGGTCTGGGGATATAATTCAGTGGTAGAGGACACCTAGGTTCAATTCCCCAGTACTGCCAAAATCAAAACAAAACAAAAAAACAAGAAGATTAACTCCTAGGAAATGAACACTAGAACACCACATCCATAACCCAGACAGACTTTCTTTCAGGCTATTGTTTGTTTTTCAAGTTCATTCATCTCCCTCAAAATCACTTACTCCATGTCTCCTGTCCTCATTCATGAAACCTCACCCCCTATGTCATTCTGTAGTTTAAACTGCTATTTAAGTTTCAACAATTGGGGCTTTTGAGTCTCATGTTTTTTTGTGGTTGTCATGTGCATGTGTGCATAATAAATGTGTATACCTTTTTCTCCTATCAGTCTGTCTACTATCAGTTTCTTTATATAGACTCACAGGGCAGGGGGATCTTCCTTTTGTGCCTACAAAGACCATCCCATGGGGCACATGTATGTAATCCCAGTGATTTGGGAAGCTGAGACAGGAGGATCATAAGATCAAGGCCAGACTCAGGAATTACTGAGCCCCTGGCTGGGGGTATAGCTAAGTGGTAGCATGCCCCTAGGTTCAGTCACCAATAACACACACACGATTCTCCTGTGGCTGGTATAGCTAAGTGGTAGAGCACTTGCTTAGCATGCATATGGCTCTGGGTCCCATCACTAGCATTGTAGACAACAAAAAACAAAACAAAGCAAAACCAAACTGTCCCAGTCAGGACACAACTGATCCATTTGTCCCACAATGAGGTGAACCACAGATGATAAGGCTTGTGGATTGCTCCCCAAACCATCAGAACACCTCCTTGGGCTGACCCCCAAGGCGCATCGTCATGCCTTTCATGAACCAGTTCTTTTCTTTTTAGTTTTGAGAATCTTGATTGCATCTTCATAATAGTGAAGCCTATGTTTACAGAAAATTATGGAGCTTTTTTTTTTATTGTTGGTTGTTCAAAACATTACATAGTTCTTGATATATCATATTTCACACTTTGATTCAAGTGGGTTATGAACTCCCATTTTTACCCCGTATACAGATTGCAGAATCACATCAGTTACACTTCCATTGATTTACATATTGACATACTCATGTCTGTTGTATTCTGCTAGAGGACACAGTAACCAACCCACAAAACTACAACTTTCTTATATTTGATAAAGGGGCTAAAAGCATGCAATGGAGGAAGGATAGCATCTTCAACAAATGGTGTTGGGAAAACTGGAAATCCATATGCAACAAAATGAAACTGAATCCCTTTCTCTCGCCATGCACAAAAGTTAACTCAAAATGGATCAAGGAGCTTGATATCAAATCAGAGACACGGCATCTGATAGAAGAAAAAGTTGGCTACGACCTACATACTGTGGGGTCGGGCTCCAAATTCCTCAATAGGACACCCATAGCACAAGAGTTAACATCTAGAATCAACAAATGGGACTTACTCAAACTAAAAAGTTTTTTCTCAGCAAAAGAAACAATAAGAAAGGTAAACAGGGAGCCTACATCATGGGAACAAATCTTTACTCCTCACACTTCAGATAGAGCCCTAATATCCAGAGTATATAAAGAACTCAAAAAATTAGATAATAAGATAACAAATAACCCAATCAACAAATGGGCCAAGGACCTGAACAGACACTTCTCAGAGGAGGACATACAATCAATCAACAAGTACATGGAAAAATGCTCACCATCTCTAGCAGAGAAATGCAAATCAAAACCACCCTAAGATACCATCTCACTCCAGTAAGATTGGCAGCCATTATGAAGTCAAACAACAAGTGCTGGCGAGGATGTGGGGAAAAGTGTACACTTGTACATTGTTGGTGGGACTGCAAATTGGTGCAGCCAATTTGGAAAGCAGTATGGAGATTTCTTGGAAAGCTGGGAATGGAACCACCATTTGACCCAGCTATCCCCCTTCTCGGTCTATTCCCTAATGACCTAAAAAGAGCATGCTACAGGGACACTGCTACATCGATGTTCATAGCAGCACAATTCACAATAGCAAGACTGTGGAACCAACCTAGATGCCCTTCAATAGACGAATGGATAAAAAAAATGTGGCATTTATACACAATGGAGTATTACTCTGCATTAAAAAATGACAAAATCATAGAATTTGGAGGGAAATGGATGGCATTAGAGCAGATTATGCTAAGTGAAGCTAGCCAAGCCCTAAAAAACAAATACCAAATGTCTTCTTTGATATAAGGAGAGTAACTAAGAACAGACTAGGGAAGAAGAGCACGAGAAGAAGACCAACATTAAACAAGGATGAGAGGTGGGAGAGAGAAGGGAAATTGCATGGAAATGGAAGGAGACCCTCAGGGTTATACAAAATTACATACAAGAGGAAGTGAGGGGAAAGGGAAAAATAATACAAGGGGGAGGAATGAATTATGGTAGAGCTTTTTTTTTTTTTTTTGTCATTGCTGCTTGATTGGTTAAAAGAATATGAAGCAATTTCAGGATACTAGAAAAGGCTAAAGCAATGGGAAGCCTGTCTGACCAGTTTTATCTGGGTAAAACCTCCTATGAGTGTTGGACCTGCTCCCAAGTAGGACCTAGTGTCCTCTCAGGGCCAAGATAGCTCAAAAACCCTGCCACTGCTCTGGAGCAAAGGTTTCCTGTTTTAAAAGATAAGGTAATCCCCCTGGGGCACAGAGCTTTTAACTCTGCTTTTCCCATAGAAATTGCATAATTCATGTGGTGGGCCCTGGGATTGAGCCTATAGCTCAGATTCCAGCTGTTTCTCATGTCTCTTTCTGAGGTTGGGGGTTTTGGGGCAAATTAGTGAAAGTGCTCAGGCTTGGGGAAAGCTTTCATATGCTCAAGAATCCTGGGCATCCCAGGGAAGGCCTCAGAGGTGAGATCAGTTAGGCAGAAAAGTAAACAAAATTGCTTTTGCCAGAGAATTTTCATTGTAACACTCATGCAGTTTATCCTGAATTTTGAGCATTCTTCACTCTCACATGACTTTCTGTCCTTTCAATTTCAGCCATGCCCTGGAAGCAAAATGAATCTCCTGGAGAATTGAGGAGTCCCTGTATATCTCAAGCCAGGTGAGTTTAGAATAAGAGGAAACAGCTAGCTGTGATGCTGCTGCTATGCAAAGCCTCCAAGAGTTACTTGAAAGTTTAAATTTCCAGTTGTCATAAAGGACCCCATATTCTAAAGGGAGAAACAGATAATATAAATTCACAAAATACAAGTCGCACATCTACAGCAGAAAGGGAAAGGCTAACACAAGCATAATTCTCAGAAGGACAGGTTACATAATCTGTGGGGCTCAGCGTGAAATGAAAATGTGAGGCCTGTAAGTCAAAAAGTAAGAAAAAATTGCTTTGAAAGGAACAGCAAGCCAGACACAAAAAGACAAATACTCGCTGGGCTCGGTGGCACACACCCATAATCCCAGTGGCTAAAGAGGCTGAGGCAGGAGGATAGCGAGTTCAAATCCAGCCTCCATAATTTATCAAGCCCCTAAGCAATTCAGTGAGACTCTGACTCTAATAAAATACAAAAAGGGCTGGGGATGTGGCTCAGTGGTTAAGTGCCCCTGGGTTCTATCCTTGGTACCAAAAAATAAATAAATAAAGGACAAATACTCACTGGACATGTGGCACATACCTAGAATCCCACCAACTTTGGAGGCTAAAGCAGGAGGATCAAAAGTTTGATTCCCATCTCAGCAACTTAGTGAAGCCCTAAGCAACTTAGAGACTGTGTTTCAAAATAAATAATAATAAAGGCAGGGATGTATGTAGCTCAGTGGTTAAGCACCCAGTACCAAAAAAAAAAAAATATTGTATGATATGAATTGCCTAAAGTAGTCAACTTCATAGAAATAGATTGGTGATAGTCGGGGGTGGGAGGAGGAGGAGGAATGGGGAGTTAGTGTTTAATGAATACAGAGCTTCACTTTAGGTGATGAAAAGTTCAGGAACTGAATGTGGTAATGGTTGCATGAGAATGTGAATTTACTTAATGACACAGAATTGCATACTCTAACATAGGCTTGCCTAGCATGCACAAAGACCTGGGTTCAATCCTCAGCACTGAAAAAAAAAGTTAAAATGGTAAATTTTATTATATGTATGTTTATGTATTTTATTAATTATTATTAGTAGTACTAGAGATTAAATTCAGGGGTACTTTTCCGCTGAGCTATATCTCCAGTCCTTTTTATTATTTACTTTGAGGGTCTTGCTAAGTTGCTGAGACTGGCCTTGAATTTGAGATCCTCCTGCCTCAGCCTCAAGAGTTGCTGGGATTATAGGTATGCATCACCACTCAGAGCTTATTGTATGTATATTTAACAGCATGTGAGCACACACACACACACAGATACAAAAAATGTAGACACACATAGCTTGTCCCTTGTAGTCTCTATCTTGATTTATCATTGACTTTATTTGGTATTTAATATTCTAAAAAAAAATTAAACATTGAAAGTTTTAGCATAGATTTTACCACTCATCTTTGTGTGTGTGTGTGTGTGTGGAGGGGGTACTGGGGTACTCAGGGGCACTCGACCACTGAGCCGCATCTCCAGCCCTATTTTGTATTTAGAGATGGGGTCTCACTGAGTTGCTTAGCACCTTGCACTTGTCTCAACCTCCTGAACTGCTAGGATTATAGGCATGTACCACTGCCTTCATCTTTATATTCTTGTGTTAATCAGCTTTCTATCATTGGAATAATTCAACTTAAAAAGAGAAAAGGTTTATTCTGGCTTACAGTTATGGAGTTTCTAGTCCACAGTTGGTTTTGGGGACCTGTGGTGAGACTGTACATCACAGCAGGAGTGCATTGCACAGAACATTGTTTACCATGGCAGCCAAGAAGCAGAAAGAGGCTGGGGTCCCAATATCCCCTTCAAGGGCATGCCCCCAATGAACTAAGTTCCTTCCACTAGTCTCTACCTCCTAAAGGTTCCACCGTTTCATAATAGCACCACAGGCTGGGAATGAAGCCTTCAACACATGGACATTTGGGAGACATTCAAGATCCAAACTATAACAATTCTTCAGTGCCAAATTTATTTATTTATTTATTTTTGAGAGAGAGAACTTTTAATATTTTTTAGTTTTCGGCGGACACTACATCTTTGTATGTGGTGCTGAGGATCGAACCCAGGCCGCACGCATGCCAGGCGAGCGCGCTACCGCTTGAGCCACATCCCCAGCCCCTTCAGTGCCAAATTTAAAAGCAAATATCAAGAGTATTTAATTCAGCCAGGCATGGTGGCACACATCTGTAATACCAGCAACTTGGGAGCCTGAGGCAGGAGGATTCCAAGTTCAAAGCCAGCCTCAACAACTTAGCAAGGCCCTAAGCAACTTAGCGAGATCCTTTCTCAAAAAAGACTAGGATGTAGCTCAGTGGTTAAGCACTCCTAGGTCAATCCCCGATTTAAAAAAAAAAAAAAAAGTATTTAACTCATATTTGGAATCACTGAAATAACACAAAATTAGAATTGACTAGAAGAGACATACACAAGTCTGGCTTAGGAAAGCTGGAAGGAGAAGATGATCCCAGCAGAGCCTGCTGAGAACCATCCTGGACATGGGACCTCATAGGTGACTGTGGTATTCACAGGTGCTTGTGAGCCTGACATCTGCCAGATTCTCCTTCCTGCCAGGCATCTGTCCTTCCCACAGCACTGCCAAGCCAGTCCATAGTAAACAGATTTATCCAAGTATCTTTAAAGCTCAGAGCTGGAATGCTCTTGGAGAAGGGGTATGCCTGAGGCTCAGGGTGGGAATGGCCACCACCACACCCCACTCCACAGGGTTTATGCAGAGGGTGGCAGCAATTGTGGGTGAGGGCAAGAAGTAGGAGGCCAACAGTGGGGAGGTTGTGATGGTGAGAAACCTTCCAGGGAGGCAGCAGGAGTAGGACTGTGTGTGAGCCCAGGCTCCAAGTCTTCAGGACATGCTCCACTATTGCATAGGACTCCACAAAACAGATTCAAAGATAAAACTATTAAGAATTTCAAGATGGCGAGCTGGATTTGTAGCTCAGTGGTTGAGTGCTTGCCCACATATGCTAGAACCTGTACTTATTCAAACTGTACTGATAACACACTCAGGAAGCCAATGGTTGGGCGCGGTGGTACTTGGCTGCAGTATTTGACAGATCCTTTTATCCCCAGAGGATACCTAAGTACAGAAAGTGCTCCAGTGGAGGGGGTGGAAGAAGCTCACGTGTTCCCTTTTACTCCTTGGCAACAAGCCTTCAGCTGTGCCCCTTGCTTTTCACCTTTTGCTCACTGTTGAGTGATCTGCTCATAGTTGACTGGCCTTTGATCTTTTCTGAGAACATACTGGAGTGTAAGTTCATAAATACAGTCAATTTCAACACTGAAATTCAGTCAATTTCAACAGTTTCCCAAGTTGCTTATCTAGCCCAGAGCTGTCATACAGGGAGGCCGGCTATGATACTGGCCAAGCTTAGTTTGTCCCTGAAAGACTGGGAGGTGGGCATGGGGGAAGAAGAGATCTGACTCTCTGGGTAGCTGCTACCTGTAAAGCAATATGGAGGCCATCATTCTTGATATATTTACTAAGTTGGAGGAATGCAGACTGTTGACAATGAGCTTTTACTTTGTAATAGCCCTAAGTTGTGCCTGGGGTAGGGTAGGGTGTTTTACTTGGACTGAAGGGTTTGCCTTGAGCATTATCTGGATTGTATTGCAGAGAGTTATGCTCCCTGGTTCCATTGTTCAAGTGTAGTCATGTTTCATCAAATGCCTTTCTGAGATTTTTCAACTTTGGACTTCTTTCCACATCTTGCACTTGAAGAAACCTCAGAGCAGCCTCATTGGTAACTGTCAACACAGCAGCTGGAGTCTGGAGGAAATATGCCATCTCACTAATAAGTTGTGGACACCCAGCAGCACATGGTGCCCTTCTCTCTGGATGCAGCGGGATATAATCATGTTCATTAAAACTGTTCAACTCAGCCCTCCCCAATCTAACTGGCAAAGGTGCTGAAATCTGAGCAAAGACAGATTAAAGGGCCAAAGGAGGCAGGTAGCTTGGGTTTTAGTACTAGAAAGCAAAGTACAATAGCCTACCTGGCCCAGTGGAGCAGCTCCCTGACAGTAGTCAGGGACCAACCCTGGTAGGATGGAGCCCCACCCTGTGATTCATAGGTTGTGGTCTGTCCCACTATGCTAGCACTTGTTGAGACTCAGGCCTTAAAGTAGTAGTTCTGTGTGTGCTTAAATGTCTCCATCAACAATGAAGGCTGTCATCAATTCGGCAAGACCCCATCTCTAAATAAAATATAAAAAAAAGGCTGGGGATGTGGCTCAGTGGTTAAGTGCCCCTGAGTGGTTCAGTCCCCAGTACCAAAAAAAAAAAAAAAAAAAAAAAAAGAACGAAGGCTGGATTTGTAGGCAACTAGGAACTTTTCTAATGCTATACATTTAGGAGGGCTTTGAAGAGAAAGCAATCAATCCTTTCTCTGTCCAACCTTGAAGTGTTTCTCATATTAAATGCCCAAGTCATGACCCCTTTAGCAGGAGTTCAAAGGGCCCAACCAAAGATAAAATTTACATTAAATAAAACAGCACATTTCCCCCTTTGTATTGTAGAGCTTAAAATGAAAAATAACCACATTCCAATGCTCTAGCAAACAATGCTGGGCTTTAAAAGACAGTGCAGGCAATTTGAGTCAAATGTATGAAAGATGATATATCATGAGCTATGTAATGCTTTAAATAATCAATAAAAAAAAAGAAAAAAAAAGACAGTGCAGGAGTGGCTAATATAGGACAGCCCTTTACTTTTTTTTTTCCTTAAATATTTTTAAAAATTTTTAGTTACAGTTGGACACAATACCTTTATTTTATTTATAATTATATGATGCTGAAGATCAAACTCGGGGCCTCACACATGCTAGGCGAGTGCTCTACCGCTGAGCCACAACCCCAGCTCCATAGCTTTTCTTTTTACCTTGGTGGATTGAATTTACATCATAAAATAATATCTAAGTGCTCAGGTTATTAGGAAATCAGAAATGGCCAAAATACATCTAGATAATCTCTGCTACAAATAATCATTTAAGGAGGAAGCTGTGGTGTAGTGAAAAAAATTCTCTGGGTAAATTAGCTTTTTTGGTTGCTCAGTTTCCTTATGTATAAAATGGGGATAGTAAATCCTAAATACCTCACAAGAGGCTGGATGTAGTGGTATGCACCTAATCCCAGCTACTTGGAAGACTGAGGCAGGAGAATTGCAAGTTTGAGGCCAGCTTCAGCAATTTAGCAAGACCCTATCTCAAAATAAAAATCTGAAAGGTCTTAGGATGTATCTCAGTGAAATAGAGCCCCTGGGCCCAATCCCCAGTATCCCAAAACAAAGCACCCAAACATCTCACAAGGTTGTCATGAGTACATAGAAAATATAGAAAAGTACTTTTTTTTTTTTGGGGGGGTACTATGGATTGAACCTAGGGGCACTTTATCATTGAGCTACATCCCTAGACATTTTTAATTAAATTTGAGACAGGGTCTTGCTAAGTTGCTGAGGCTGGCTTCAAAATTACAATCCTTAGCCTGAGACTGTAGCTCAGTGGCAGAGCACTTGCCTTGCATGTGTGAGGCACTGGGTTTGATCCTCAACACCGCATAAAAATAAACTAACTAACTAAATAAATAAATAAAAGCATTCTGTCCATCTAAAACTACAAAAAAAAATTAAAAAAAATTGTGGGCTGGGGTTGTAGTTCAATGGCAGAGCGCTTGCCTTGCGCATGTGAGGCACTGGGTTTGATCCTCAGCACTACATAAAACTAAATAAATAAAATAAAGACATTGTGTCCATGTATAACTAATATTTTTTTTAAAAAATTGCAATCAGGGGCTGGGGTTGTGGCTCAGTGGCAGAGTGCTTGCCTAGCATGCACAAGACACCAGGTTGGATCCTCAGCACCACATAAACGTAAGATATTGTGTCCACCTAAAACTTAAAAAAAAAAAAAAAATTGCAATCCTTCTGCTTCCATCTCCCAAATTGCTAGAATTACAGTATGCAACACTGAACCCAGTTATATTACTGGTACTTTCTGAAATACTTCCCTACGCACATCAATTTAACAAAACAAATATAAAAGTAAAATTTTAAAAATTGCTGTATTCAAAATTAATAATAAAATTAAGGGTAAACAGGCTTTAAAACAAAAGCACATAAGCAAAAATAAATAATTTACACCACCCCACTAACCTAATTTTCATAGTAAAGCCCTTTCCAATTAAAGCACTGGCCACCAGCCTCTGTCAACTTTTTTTTTTTTTTCCTGGTACCAGGAAGTGAACCCAGGGGCACTTAACCACTGAGCCACATTCCCAGCCTGCCCCCCACCTTTAAAAAAAATTTTTTTTGGTAGTTGTAGATTTATACCCTTTTCTTCCTTTCTTTATCTGAAGATCGAACCCAGGGCCTCACACATGCTAGGCAAGCACTCTACCACTGAGCTAGAACTCCAGCACCCCCCAGCCCTTTTTATATTTTATTTATAGACAGGGTCTCACTAAATTGTTGAGGCTGGCTTTGAACTCTGATCCTCCTATCTCAGTGTCCTAAACTGTTGGGATTACAGGCATGTGCCATGGCACCTGGCTTCTGGTGAAACTTTTTTGACAATTCATTATTTAAAAAACAAAAACACTTAGTTGGTAGAGTGCTTGCCTTGCATGTACAAGGCCCTGGATTCGATTCCCAGCACCACAAAAACAAACAACCCGCCCAAAACAGTAATAAATGTGTCAAAATACATTCTACTGTCATGTATAACGCATCAGAACACATTAAAAAAAAAAAAAAGTAACAAAAGACTGAACACTTAGTAAAATCTTTAACAAAACCCAAATGCTGGATTTAATGTTTTAATTTTAAATAACCAAACTTTATAATTTTATACATAATCCAATGTAATGCTAATAAAATTAGCATTTAAGCTCCAAGAGTTGGTATGTAACAGGGATAGTCTTCAAACCATGAAATACAAATAAAAATGAACGAGTATATAGTAGAACAAAAACTGCAGACACTCTACTAACTCAGGGAAATATCTGAAGGCTTTACATCCTTTATTGACCATGATGGCTTTTGGAAATATGATTGTTTGACATGTAGAACCTTGACATTTTAGATACAGGCTTTATTTTTTATTTTTTTCACAGTAAGTTAATAATCCATTATAACACTCCGAAAGACTTCACTGGTCTTGCAAGTGGGTTCTAGGAGCTTGTGATCTGATAAAAGAGTAACATGAAAATTTACTGTATTGCCCTAATTTCATACTTCCTTGTATACAATGAATCACTTTGGGAATCTATTCCAAGGGTTATATACACAAAAGTGTCAAGAATAAAATGTTCTCCACTCTTGCATAAAAATGTGTACAGTGTATCAGGAATGGAAAACTGCTGGTTTTCCAGGGCCTGGGCTTCAGGCATTTCTGCTGCCAGAAGATGGGATTTCTGCTGCCACAAGATGAAAGGCTCCTTCTGCTTTATTGCTTCATTGTTTTGAGGATTAGTCATCCAACCCTGGCGTTTCCCCTTGTTGGATCCTAGATGCTATTCTAATGGCTTCTTCCAGAGATGGCTGTTCTCCAAGCTGAAAGAGGAACATACACATCAAACACTAACAATCCAAAAGCCACAGCCAAGATAATGCTGAAAGAAATGTTATATGCCAGAAGTGAAATGTCTCTCTGTAATTTTAGGGCTTGTTAAAAATATTATTCTGACCTAATCATTTAGAGTACAAAACCAAATTTCTGTGGGGGAGAATAATGCAGTTTGTTTACTTGGGATTTTGATAAACTCTTTATTCATTTCAAGGGACAAAAGGTAGTCATCTTGGCCAGTCTGGAGATGAAGAACTTCTCAGACTGTTAGCTTCTCTACCCATAAATTAAAGAAAACTAACCTGGCATGTTGGCTGGCATTTTCTTGAGTGTGTTCCAACCCTTTATCAAGTAAACACATGGAAGAAAATTGTCCCCAAGGAAAGGATATCTGCACCTAGCATCCAGGATTCTAGATTCTCTACTTGAATCCAGTGACTTTTCCCAGAGAGTAGCTCCTTGCAGGTCTTCTGACATTCCCCACTTTAAAAGGGGGGCAGTGCAGGGATTCTCAGAAGACTAATTTAGGATCTGTGTTTATACTATGTTCACTTCCAAGAGTAGCTCTTAAGAACTTTACAAAATACTGCCTAGTTAGACTTTTATTTTGATAGTAAAGATGGCTGGTTGGGTACACACAGGGACACATGCCTGAGATATTTTTCTTGCTATAAATTTCTCAAGAATATGGAGAGGTAGTAAAGAACAAAATGTTAGTCTCTTTGAGATCACCTCAGATATAGAAATTTTCTTAAAGTAAGCTAGGTATCCAGATAAGTCTGTGTCCTGCTTTTGTGTGGGTCACATATAAAGCCCAGTGTCCTGGGTTGAGAGCTATGAGTAGCACTGCTGTCAGCTGAAAATAGCCTGTCCTTGTACTCACCTGAACTGCAATCTGGGTGCCATTGGATGTTGCCACTAAGGTCAGAGGTCTGGTTTCTGTGGTTACTAAATGATGGCTATGTTGCTGGTGCCCTATTTCTGATGAGGCTGTATGGAATGCTGCCAGGTCTTGAGCAACAATTGCAACCTTAAGTAAAACAAAGCACACATGAAGACTTAAGTCTATGACTCAAATAGGCTGAAGTCCATTTAATGCAAGGGATTGTCTTTAAATTCAAAAGGAAATACTCCTTTCTGATCATAGAATTATGAAGCCTATCACTGGAGGAGACCTTATACTATCCATTCTGGATTTTTTTTTTTTTTTTTTTTTTTTTTTTTTTTGGTACCAGGGATTGAATTTAGGATTTAATCACTGAACAACATCCCAGCCCCATTTTGTATTTTGTCAGAGACAGGATCTCACTGAGTTGCTTAGCACCTTGCTTTTGCTGAGTCTGGCTTTGAACTCAATCCTCCTGTCTCAGCCTCCTGAGCCGCTGGGATTACTGGCGTGCACTGCCAGGCCTGGCTTGGACTCCTCTCTTGTATTTGAGGAAGTTAAGGCTCAGAGAGAAGGGATTTGTTTACGTTTATGAAGTGAACCATTGGCAAAATAGAGTAGAGGACACTGGAGAAGTAGATCTGCTGTGCCAGGGATATGTGGTTGTACTTAGGATCTATTACCTGGAAACAGCTGCTTGGAAAATTATATTGGTAGACTACATTACAAACGTTATTTATTTCTGAGTGTGGATCAGTGGTAGATAATAGACTATTTTCTCCTGTTTACCTGTTTCATTTAAAATTAAATTTCCATTTTTTAAAATATTTATTTTTAGTTGTAGTTGGACACAATACCTTTATTTCACTTATTTAAATTTTTTATGTGGTGCTGAGGATCAAACCCAGGGTCTCCGCATGTTCGAGGCAAGTACTCTACTGCTGAGCCAAACCCCAGCCCATAAATTTCCATTTAACTAGGAAAACTGGAAGAACCAATAGTATTACTGATGAACAACATCACTTCTTATATTCAAATTTCTGTTGTGTGGATTGACCCAAGGGACACTTTGCCACTAAGCCACATCCCCCGCTCTTTTTATTTTTTAAGACAAGGTCTCTCTAAGTTGTTTAGGGCATCACAAAGTTGCTGAGGCTGGTTATGAATTGTGATCCTCCTGCCTAAACTTCCTGAGTCACTGGGATTTCGGGTGTCTGCCACTGAACCCATTTTAAATTTCCAATCTAAATTTCCCATTTTAGATTCCACAGAACTTTTTGATATTCCTCCTGAAGCCTCTGGCCAAATATGTTAACAGTGCTTGTGTAACTCTTACACCACAAATGTATTAGCTTTTCTCTTTTTATTTTGAGACAGGGTTTCTGTAAATGACCGAGGCTGACCTTGAACTTGTGATGATCCTCCTGCTTCAGCTTCCTGAATAGCTGGAATTACAGACTTGCTCACAGAACCTGGCATAAATACAACTTCTTTTTATTTTAAATTTTATTTATTTGGTGCTGGAGATTGAACCCAAGGGTGCTTTACCACTAAGCTACATCCCCAGTCCTATTTTAATTTCTGAGACAGGGTCTTGCTAAGTTGCTTAGGACCTAAGTTGCTGAGGCTAGCCTCAAACTTGAGATCCTTATGCACCACTCTGTCTTGTTAATGTAGCTTTTAAAAATGTATATGATATAGAAAATGATAAAAACTACTTTTGTTACATGATATTCTGAAATTTCTAGGCTGGTATGTAGCTCATATCAGTAGAACATTTGATTAGCATGTACTAGGTACTGGGTTGATCCCCAGTACTGAAAAATAAATAAATAAATCAGATTTCTTTAGCCAAATTCAGAGAAAGAAACAGATTAAAAATTTAAATTGTTCAACCACAAGACTGGGATCCTAGTTAGAATATACTCTGTTTGTATAAATATGTCAAAATATACTCTACAGGCATGTATATCTAAAAAAGAACAAATAAAATTTTTGAAAAGTAAAATTGCTGTTTTACTTGGCAATTAATCTACTAAAAATGGTACATTTTAAGCAAATAGATATTTAGCTTTGATCAATTCCACTAATGTTCAAAAAATAGCAAAAAACAAAAACTAGATTTCAGTTCACCGATAGCATAGAGGCCTATACTGTTTGTTTGTTTTGTGAGGTGTACCTAGGGCCTTCTACATGTTAGGTAAGTGCTCTACCACTAAGCCAGCCCCTGGAGTAGTTTAAACTAGACTAAACCTCCTGAAGATAACAATTATAAACTCTTTTTAAAGAGAGAGTGAGAGAGAGAGGGGGACAGAGAGAGAGAGAGAATTTTAACATTTATTTATTTTTTTCTTAGTTCTCGGTGGACACAACATCTTCGTTTGTATGTGGTGCTGAGGATCGAACCCGGGCCGCACGCAGGCTAGGCGAGCGCGCTACCGCTTGAGCCACATCCCCAGCCCACAATTATAAACTCTTGACAAAAATATAAAAAAACAAATTTGAAGGCACTGAAGAACAATGAAAAATAACTAGACAGGATTCTCAAAAGAAGAAAATCACCTGGGTTACATCTATGCTTTAGATAGATTTTCCTCTGAAGGTTCGAACCATCTTTTTTTTTTTTTAATTTTTTTTTAAGAGAGAGTGAGAGAGGAGAGAGAGTGAGAGAGAGAGAGAGAGAATTTTTAATATTTATTTTTTATTTCTCAGCGGACACAACATCTTTGTTGGTATGTGGTGCTGAGGATCCAACCCGGGCCGCACACATGGCAGGCGAGCGGGCTACCGCTTGAGCCACATCCCCAGCCCCGTCGAACCATCTTTTTGACATGGAGTAACTTAGGGTATAATGGAATCCAAGGCTTCCAGAATAGCTATACGTTGAGAGGGATATGCAAGAAGGGATTAACTAGAGAGAGGACCCTCAAATCTACTTTCCTCAAATCCTTAAGACCTATAAAACTACAAATATGTGCAGTTTGCAGTAAAGTCCCAATAAACAGTAGCTGACTCTAGGCCTAAGGGAAATGATTCTGAGTTTGTAAACTCAAATCGACATGAAGGAAAGCCACTGGAAATGATGAATTAGTTAATAAATACAAAGTATTATGTTCTCACCTATCTGTAACATAATTTAGAAGATTAACTGCTTAATGCCAAAATACCATACAGGGCTGGGTGTGGTGGCACACACCTATAATCCCAGCGGCTCGGGAGGCTGAGACAGGAAGATCTCGGGTTGAAAGCCAGCCTCAGCAACAGCGAGGTGCTGAGCAACTCAGACCCTATGTCTAAATAAAATACAAAATAGGGCTGGGGATGTGGCTTAGTGGTTTCATGCCCCCAAGTTCAATCCCCGATACCCCCGCCAAAATAAAAGTAAATAAATAAAAATCTGGGGCTGTAGCTCCGTGGTAGAGCACTTCCCTGTATGAGGCACTGGATTTGATTTTCAGCACTGCATATAAATAAATAAATAAAATAAAGGTCCATCAACAACTAAAATAATAATAATAATAAGACTAGCACTATTATCTATTTTTAAAAAAACTTTAAATCATAATAAAATTCCTCCAAAAGGAAAAACTCTGGGCTCAGATGATGTCTCTAATTCTATTGAACTTTTAAGGAAAAAATTAATGCTAACCTTACACAAACAGAAAATTGTACTGAAGAAATCACTTCCCAACTTGTTTTGTAAAGCTGGCACAGCTTTGATTTGGAAATAGATGAACTCATAGGGGAAAAAAAAATTATGAACATCAACATACAAATTTTCAAAAAATTTTAACAAAATATTAGCACAGTGTTATAGACATAAGCAAATTGTTATTATTTTCCATAGTAGCTGTGACTTTCTTTTCTATGTACTGGGAATTGTGCTTTTTGTGTATGTATGCTACTGGGAATTGGAACCCAGGGTCTAGTACATGCTAAGCAACTGCTTTACCACTATGCTACATCCTCAGCCCTTTTTATTTTATTTTGAGACAGGATCTTACTAAGTTGCTAAGGCTGGCCTCAAACTTGCAATCCTCCTGCCTCAGCCTCCTAAATCACCAAGACTACAGGTATGTGCCACCACATCCAGCATGGCTGTGCCATTTTACATTCTTACTAGTGATACTTAAAGAGTTCCAATTTCTTTACATCTTTGCTAACATTTTTTTTTTGCGGGGGGTGGGGTTGTATAATAGACATCCTAATGGGTGATGTAAAAGTTCACTTTAATTTTGATTTGTAATTCCCTAATGATTGATATTGAACATCTTTTTATGAAATTCTTGGCCTTTTTTTTTGTCTACTTAAGTTCTTTGCTCATTTTTAAGTTGGGGTTTTTAGTGTTGTTGTGCAAATCAGAGATATGATTTGCAAGTATTTTGTAGGCTATCTTTTCACTCTCTTGGTAATATCCTTTTTTTAAAAAAAATATATATTTTTTTAGTTGTACATGGACACAATACCTTTACTTATTTTTATCTGGTGCTTAGGATCGAACCCAGTGCCTCACACGTTCAAAGCGTATGCTCTATACTGAGCCACAACCCCAGCCCTTGGTAATATCCTTTTGATGCACAAAAACTTTTTTCTTTCCAGTGCTAGAGATTGAGCCATGTTAGGCAAGTGCTCTACTGCTGAGCTACACTTTGATGAAACACAATTTATCTATTTTTTCCCCTTTCATTGTCTATGCTTTTAGTATCATATAAGAAATCACTGCCTAGTCCAAGGTCATGAAGATTTTCATCTATTTTCCTCTTAGAGTTTTATAGTTTTTGCTCTTAAATTCAGATCTTTGATCCACTTTGAATTATTTTTTGTACATGGCATAAGGGCACAATTTCATTCTTTTGCATGTGGATATCCAATCTTCCCAGTACCATTTGTTGAAAAGACTATCCTTATTCCATTGAATGGTCAGTTTAAAAAATGTATATATATTAAACTGTGGATGGACATAACACCTTTATTTTATTTATTTTTATGTGGTGCTGAGGATCAAACCCAGAGCCTTACACTTGCTAGGCAAGTGCTCTATTACTGAGCCACAACCCCAGCCCTCAATTTTTTAAAAAATATTTATTTTCTTTTTTAGTTGTAGGTGGACACAATACCTTTATTTTATTTTTATGTGGTGCTGAGGATTGAACCCAGTGCCTCAGGTGCCAGGAGAGTGCTCTACATTTGCGCCACAACCCCAGCCCTGAATGGTCAATTTTTAAGCAGAGACAGGGGGTATAACTCAGTGATAGAGTGTGCTTAGCATACATAAAGAAATGGGTTTGCTCCTATGCACTAACCCAAAAAAATTAAGAATGGGAAATGCAATAGTGGGAGGGGAAGGGGGAGAGGAAAAGGAGGGGACTGAGTCAGGAAGGACTTCCCAATGAATATACAGAAACAGCTGTAGCCAATTTAAGGATTAAAGTAATTCACAGGTTATGTCCAAACATCCCAGAAGCCAACATTTGCCCAAAAACCTACCGCTGCAGCCACTGCAACAGCCAAAGGAGTAGTCCTTAGGTGAAACCCCCACCCCTTGTGTTATTTTCTTTTGCTGGAAACTGCCTGGTTTCATTCCAGCTTTCAAAGCCTCATCTCCTGATTAGTTTCCATACTCACAAGTCTATAGACAATCTACATAAGAATGCTTGCCTTAGGGTCTGGACTTGCAGTTGGTACAAGATATATTTACCCAAGCTGGGTTATAAACCCATCCTGGAATCTTTGAACCAAGGAAATGACTGCAAACTGATTATTAGGTGGGACCTCCTGTTCACAAGATAGCCTGAAGGCAAGTACCTGTGCTTTGTTTTGGTCTCTTTTTAAAAATAAAGGTATAATTAGCATATAGTAAAAAAGGAATGAAAAAAAATGGACAGATGTTAGGTAGTCTGTTGAATTCTGACACTTAGATACATCTCTAAAACCACTACCTGAAACAAAATCTGGAGTAATTTTTTCATATTTTACTTAATCAATTTCCCTCCACAATGGATTAATTCCGTCTGTCCATAGTTCATATAATCATACAATATGTATCCTAGTGGAATTGCTGTGTTATAGAGTAGAGATGTTTGACTATTGATTTTTTAGTACTAGGGATTCAACCCAGGAGAACTTATCCACTGAGTTTCATCCCCAGCCCTTTTGGTCTTTTATTTTGAGACAGGGTCTCACTAAATTGCTGAGGCTGTCCTCTAACTTGCAATTCTCCTACCTCAGCCTCCCAAATTACACATGTGTGCAATAGCTCCTGGCAATAGAATCATACGATATGTGTTCTAATTGGAGTTGCTGAATCATAAAGTACAGAGTTCTTTGATTTTATAAGAAACTACCAAATGACTCAGATGGATGTTTTATTTTATCTTCCCACTAGCTGCTTCACATCCTTGTCAACATTTGGTTTTAGATTTTAGCCACTGTCTTGGGTCTAAGATGGTATCTCATAGTGATTTTTAATTTGCTGTTTCTTCCCTCCATCCCTTCCTTTCCTTCTGTGCTGGCGATCAAACCCAAGGTTTCTGCTAGATAAGTGCTCTACCCTTACCCCCTTATTTTGTATTTCTTTGATGAACAAAACTGTGGAGCATTTTTTTTTTGCATTATAGGTCATACATAGACTATATCTTCTTTGGGGAGAAGTCTGTTCAAATAAAGAATATAAATAGAATGATCTGTACATTTAAAAATTTAGCAGGTGTGCCTGCAGGTGCCATAATGTCAGCGACTTGGGAGGCTAAGGCAGGAGGATCACAAGTTCAAAACTCAGCAAGGCCCTGTCTCATAAAAAAGGGCTGGGGATGTGACTTAGCGGTTAAGAGTCCCTGGTTTAAAAAAAAAAAAAAAGTTTAAAAGTTTTCATTTTTGTCCATTTTTAAGGGGCTGTTCATCTTTTTATTGTTGATTTGTAGCTGTCTGTTATTTATTATTTATATATATATAAATAAAAAAATAATCTTTTCCCTGTCTGAGGGATATCTAATCCTTACCTTACATTGCCTTAGCAGAATTAACTCTAAGTCCAATGTTTCTGTTTTTTTTTTTCCTCTTTCCTTTTGTTAGTGCCTCTTATATTCTGTCCAAGAAATCTTTACCCTGAGGTTCAAAAATATTTGCCTCTCTTCTAGAAGTTTTATGATTCTGAGTTTTGCATTTCAAGGTATATAAGACCTCCAACTTTGTTCTATTTGGGAGGCTAAAGTGAGAGGATTTCTTGAGCCCAGGAGTTAAGAGAATTGCCTGGGCAACAGCAAGATTCTGTCTCCCTGTCTCAAAAAAAAAAAAAAAAAAAAAAGAAAAGAAAAGAAAAGAAAAAAAGATTGTTTTGGCTTTATAGGTTCTTTTGCATTTTCATATGAATTTTTTAAATCAGCTCAACTCATCTAAGCCAGGTGTGGTATCCCACACCTGTAATCCCAGTGACTCGGGGCTAAAGCAGGAAGATTGCAAGTTTGAGGCCAACCTGGCCAAGTTAGTGAGATCCTGTCTCAAAGAAAATAAAAAGGGCTGAGGGTATAGCTCAGTGGTAGAGTGCTAATCAAGCATGCAGGAGGCCCTGG
Organism: Spermophilus citellus; assembly: GCF_964194105.1. NCBI lineage: Eukaryota > Metazoa > Chordata > Mammalia > Rodentia > Sciuridae > Spermophilus > Spermophilus citellus. The sequence continues at coordinate 203,201,086 of NC_138183.1, read as the reverse complement.
TTCAATCCCCAGACTGCAGGGGATATACTGTTCAGGCAGTTATGGGAACCATGACCCAGCTTTTGAATATGAATCTTGGAGGTCAGTAAGTATGAGCTGACTCAGAGACATTTCTTCCACAGAGGACTAGAGTGTGGACTAGCTGGGTGTGTATGGCTTTGTCTGTGTTTCTCTTTTGGGTTTGGGCATACATATTCTCTCACTGAATGAAAATTCTTTGGGCACAGACTGTCCTTTTCACCATTTTGCTCCTTGTATGTCGCATGCAGCTGATGCTCAATAAACACTTATTGAAAGACTTATGTCCAAGGATTCTCTCTAGGTTCCCTAAAAGCTCTCTCTGGATGAGTCCACTTCAATCTTTTTTTTTTTTTAAAACCAGGGATTGAACCCAGGGGTACTTAACCACTGAGCCACATCCCCAGACCTTTTTATATTTTATCCTGAGACAGGGTCTCTGTGAATTGCTTAGGGCCTTGCTAAATTGCTGAGGCTGGCTTTAACTCACAATCCTCCTGCCTTAGCCTCCCAAGTCTCTGGGATTACAGTATGTGCCACTGTGCCTGGCATTCATTTCAATCTTTTTTAAAATTTTGTTTTGGTGGTGCTAGAGATTGAATCCAGGGCCTTGTGTATGCAAGACAAACACTCTACCAACTGAGCTATATCCCCAACCTTCCATTTCAATCTTAATAGTAAGAAATAGAGAAACAAGATGGTGGAATACAAGTACCCTCCATGTGATTCTGCGAGTGAGAGGAGTCAAGATAACAAAGGAGAAACCATATACTGAGGAGAGTAAGAAAAGAAGAACTTTGAGAACCAATACACAGTGACAGGAAACCTAAACAACAAGGTTTAGGAGAACTGGAAAGATTTCAACCATGGTTCCCTGGCTAGGGATAGGGAGCCCAACACTGCAAACACAAGGTAAGTTAGAGAATGCAAACAACCTGGATAATAACAGCAGACCAGCAGTCCTAATTGTAGGAGAGATCCATGGTTCTTACAAACTTTAAATCCATTTTGGACATTTGGTCTGAAAGTGATTCCTCCAGCACAACAAGCTAGCTTACATCACATTATCACATCAGTCAGCAAACTCTGTGAGTGCTATAACCAGGAGTCATCTGGAGAAGGGTCCTGTAGGGACTAAACTGCTCTAGGGATCAGCAAACTTGGAACAATTCTGAGTTCCTTGGGATACCCTATGCTTTGACTGGGTGGGAGACAGCCATGCAAGACAGTCATGTTTTGGGAGAATGACACAAACCTGAGAGGTTTAAACAGCTGGAAACACAGCCTAATGATGGGGAAGGGAATAGAGGGCACAGCAGTTTGTAATTCTACCCTCTGTGATAAGGAGCAAGACCAGTTTCATGTGGTTTCACAAGGGGGCCAGATCCAAGAACTCAAGAGACCAATGCTACAGAGAACTATAAGACGAAAGCTAGCAAATTGTTCGATTCCTGTGCCTCTACTGAGTAAAAAACTTGGGAGTCTGATTGCTCCCCCAACTCCTGGAGGCATTTCCAGGGATGTGCCATGGTTTGATTATTTACCATCTCCCCAGATGCACAGACTAGAAACCTCTGGACTGACATGGTCCACATACCACTGAATCTTAGAAAGAAGGGCTCATGGTAACCCCAATGTTCACCATACCCATGGGTAAAACATAAAGTTTCCAGAGAGAATACAGCACTGGTGCAGTCAACATTTCCTCAACCTGCCCAGTGAGAAACTTAGGTCACAGCCTACATACTGCCCGATCTTGTTTTGATATGAGCTGAGAGGAACACGACAGGCTTGAGCTGCGGCACCCTGGCCCTCATACCTAGCAGTCCAACATCAGAAGACCTGGAAAGAAGCATCAACAATCCAACCACCTCAGCTGGAAGGAATTTTTGACTCTTTTCCTCTGTCCCCATCTATCCTTTTATATTTTTGTTTAAATTTTTCTATTTTTTCTTATTTTAATGCTTTGAGTTTTTTTCTCACTTTTTCCCTCAAAACCTTCTTCTTTCTTCTCTTCTTCTCTGTTTCCTCCTCTTTATTATTCTCTTTTTCTTCTTCTTTTTTTCTTTTTGGGGGGGTGTAGTGGAGATCAAATCCAAGACCTCACACATGCTAGGCAAGTGCTCTACTACTGAGCTACGTCCTCAATCCTTAAGTCATTCCATTTTAATTAATTAATTAAATTATTTTTGGTACCAAGGGTTGAACCCAGGGATGCTTAACCACTAGCCACATCCCCAACTCTTTTTATTTTATTTAGAGACAGGGTCTCACTGAGTTGCTTAGGGGCTTGCGAAGTTGCTGAGGCTAGCTTTGAACACGCAATCCTTCCTCAGCCTCCCAAGCCATTGGGATTATAGGCATGTGCCAATGCACCCAGCTTTATTTTGTGTTGATATTGGTTTTTGGTAAGTTACTCAGGCTGGCCTCAAACTTGAGAGTCTCCTGCCTCAGCCTATTAAGTAGCTGGGAATACAGGTGTGTACCACCATGCCTGGTCCTTTTTTATTGTTATCTTGACTTGTTTTTTTACTGTATTTCTATATTTAGATTATTTTTATGTTGTTGTTACTGTTTTTGTTTTCTTCTTTCTGAATGGTCCTAGGTATTGAGTCTGGAACCTTGAACACACTTGATAGGTACTTTGTCACTGGGCCACATCCTAGCCCAGCTGGGAGAAATTGTACCTTACTCAAGCCATGACCATGTCCCAATCAAACCTTGGCAGATACTTCAACTTAAAGAAGACCTGGTACCAAGTAGGAATGGCTAAGTAGGTCCATAAGCCCATTCACCTTCAGCAAAGAGAAGTAAAACAACTGTTGTGGATATCACATCCACAAGGGACCTCAACTTAGGTTGTTCCCAAACCCTGTTGACAAGACTGTAAGAATAACCATGGAGGATACACCCCATATACTCATCTTTCTACAAAACACCTGCCTGAACTACTAGAAGAACCCTACTCTTGGGAGCCTACAAACAAAATGAATCCCTCACGCTCCAATATAGTACACACTGTGTCAAAACCCACTAATCACAGCCAAAGAAGCCATAAGGAAACTACATTATAAAGTCCATTTGCAATCAAACTAAACACTACTCAACAAACTGAAATGCCAGAACTCACTGTCAAGAGAAGGCTGCTCACTAAGAGGAGGCTCACATAAAATTAGAATAGGTATCTATCCCAACAGATGCTTAAATCTCTACACAAAAACATACAATATGAAAAAAACAGGACAACTCAACAACTCCAAAAATTCATAACTCTTTAATAACTGTCCAAAGGTAATGAAAGGGTGAGATGCTGGACAAATAATTCAAAAGAATGATTTTAAAATGATCAATGAGCTGGGTGCAGTGGCACACACCTCTAATCCCAGCAGCTTGGGAGGTTGAGGCAGAAGGATCACAAGTTCAAAGCCAGCCTCAGCAACAGCGAGGTGCTAAGAAACTCAGTGAGACCCTGTCTCTAAATAAAATATAAAATAGGGTTGGGGATGTGTCTCACTGGTTGAGTGCCCCTGAGTTCAATGCCCCATACCCCCTGTACCCCCCCTGCTAAAAATAAAACAACAAACAATGATTAATGAATTGAAAGATGATACAAATAGGGGCTGGGGTTGTAGCTCAGTGGTAGAGTGCTCACCTAGCATGCATGAGGCACTGGGTTCGATCCTCAGCACCACATTAAAAAAACGTAAAATATATTGTGTCCACCTAAAATTAAAAAATATATATACTTTTTTTTAAAAAAGAAAAAAGATGATACAAATAAACAACTGAACGAATGAATTAAGGAAAACAGTGTAGGGCACAAAAGAACAATTCAATAAAGAAAAAGAATTTCTGAAAAAGAACCAAAGAGAAATCTTGGAAACAGATCTCAATAAGTCAAATAAAAAGCTTAGTTGAAAATCTCATGAATAAACTAGATCAAGTAGAAGAAAGAATATCAGAACTTAAAGAAAATAAGCATATTTAGACAGTAATGCACAAAATAAGAATGAACAGAACATGCAAGATTTATTGGACATCATTAACAATCAAGCACAAATATAAATAGAATAGGCAAGGGAGAAGTATAGGTTAAAGGCCTCAAAAAAAATTCCTAAATCTTTTGAAAGAGATAGACATGGAGGGATAGAAGGCATTTAGAACCCCAAACAGACATGACCAGAAAAGAACTGATTTATGACACATTGTAGTTGAAGTGCCAAAAGCATAGAACAAAGAAATAATAATAAAAGCTGTGAGAGAAGCACCAAGTCATATATAAAGGCAGACTTATCAGAATAACAGCAGATTTCTCATCAGAACTGTAACGGGTAATAGGGCACAGAATCATGTATTTTAATCCCTGATAGTAAATAAATGTGAATGTAGATTACTACATCCAGCAAAGTTTCCTTCAGAATTAAAGAAGAAATAAAGACTTTCCAAGGTAAGTATACACTACAGGCATTCATGACTACTAAACCAGCATTACAAAAGACACTTAAAGAGGAAGAAAGATAAACAATCACAAACTAATGGGATGGGGCTGGGGATGTGGCTCATGCGGTAGCGCGCTCTGCTGGCATGGGTGCGGCCCAGGTTTGATCCTCAGCACCACATACAAACAAAAATGTTGTGTCTGCCGAAAACTAAAATGTAAATTATATATATATATATATAATTTACATTTTATATATATATATAAAGAAAAAACAAACTAATGGGAAAGGATAAATGTCATTAGAAGAGTAGAGCAGTAAATGAGAATTAGCAAAGAATCAAACATTAGAATAACAAAACAACAGGAATTATACACACTCTTCAATAATAACCCTTAATATAAATGGTCTTATTTCTCCAATTAAAAGATGCAGACTAGCTGATCAAATTATTAAAAAAAATAAAATAAAAAGGCCCACTGTATGCTGTAATGCCTCTCTGTAATCCCAGCTACTTGGGAAGTTAAGGCAGAGTGATCACTAGATCTCAATTCCAACCCAGGAATCTTACGGAGGCTCTCTCAAAATAAAACATAAAAAGGGCAGGTGATATAGCTCAGTGGTAGAGGACCTCTGTATTCAGTCCCTAGTACTGACAACAAAACAAAATACACGATCATCTTAACAGATGCAGAAAAAATCTTTGATGAAATCCAACATCCCTTCATGTTAGCCCTGAGTAAATCAAATAAAGGATCATACTTCAACATAATAAAGGCTGTGTGTGACAATCCCCCAGCCAACACCATACTTGAATGGGGAAAAACTGAAGCATTTCCTTTATAATCAAAAATAGCACAAGGGCACATGCTTGTAATTTCAGCAACCCAGGAAGCTAAGGCAGGAGAATTCCAAGTTCCAGGCCAGTCTCAGCAATTTAGGTCCTAAGCAATTTTGCGAGACCCTGTCTCAAAATGAATAATATAAATAAAAAAGGGATGAGGATGTAGCTCAGTGGTAAAGAACCCTGGGCTCAACTCTTAGTACCAAAAAAAAAAAAAAAAAAAGAGTAAGTGTGTCCACTTTCACCACTCTTATTCAATATATATAGTACTTGATATTTCAGCCAGAGCAATCAGACGAGAAAGGAAGAAAGAAAAAAAGCGGATACAAACAGAAAAGGAGGAAGTCAAATCATCCCTGTTTGCAGATGATGGGATTCTATACTTAGAAAATCCTAAGGACTCCACCAATGACTCTTAGAACTGTTACAAAAATTCAGCAAAGAATCAGTATACAAAACCAATATACAAAACTCAGGCCAGATACAGTGGCACATCCCTGTTATCTCAGCAACCCAGGAGACCAAGACAGGAGGATCACAAGTTTGAGGCTGGCCTCAACAACTTAATGAGGCTCTCAGCAATTTAGTGACCCTGTCTCAAATAAAATTAAAAAGGGCTGGGGACATGGCTTAGTGATAAAGTTTCCCTGAGTTAAATCCCAGTACCAAAAACAAAAAACAAAAATCAGTAATTTTTGTATGCACCAATAATGAATTACCAGAGGAGGGAAAAATCAGGTAAACAATCCCATTCACAATATCACCCCCACACCAAAATATAAAAATACCTAGGGTAAGCCTAACCAAAGAAGTGAAAAACTTCTACAATGGAAGTTATAAAATGAAAAAGAAGTTGAAGAAAGACACCACAAGATGGAAAGACTTCTCATGATCACAGATTGGGAGAATTAATATTGTTAAAATGGCCATACTGGGCTGGGGTTGTGGCTTAGCAATAGAGCACCCGCCTACCATGTGTGAGGCCCTGGATTCAATCCTCAGCAAAAATAAATAAATAAAATAAAGGTATTGGGTCCAACTACAACTAAAAAATATTAAAAAAAAAAAAAAAAAAAAGGCCAACTGTGGAGTTGGTAAGTATGCCCAGGCCAAACAATGAGGTTGAATACATGGGTAGTGGCTCCAAAAGAGTGCTGAGTTTCTACCGCACACGCTTAAAATATCTTAAGGGTCTAGATGTACATTCTCTACTCACTGAACTTATCCAGGTGAATGAAGCAACAAGATGGGCTGCTACATTTACAAAGTGCATGGTCAGATTAACTCATACACGAGCTCCCCTGCCACATCGAAATGATCTTTACTGAAAAGGAATAAATTGTTCCTAAGCCAGAAAAGGCTGCACAAAAGAAAAAGATCCCAGAAGAAACAAAAACTCATGGCACTGGAATAAAAACAAATGCAAATAAAAGTTTAAAAAAAGTCACACTATTGAAAAGTAACTACAGATTCAGTCAATCCCCATCAAAACATCAATGACAGGGCTGGAGTTGTGGCTAGGTGGTAGAGTGCTTGATGCATGAGGCACTGGAGTTCAATCCCCAGTATCACATTAAAAAAAAAACAAAATAAAGGTATATCCATCTACTACTAAAAATATTTTTTTTAAATTACATTCTTCATAGGAAAATTTTTAAAAAAATCAATCCTAAAGGAAGGACAAACTCTGAAGAGCCAAAGAAATCCTGAGCACAAAACAAGATAATGCTGGAGGTATCATAATATCTTATTTCAAAATATACTTTAGAGTCACAATAACCAAAACAGCATGGTCTTGGCATAAAAACAGATATGTACCACCAGGTGCAGTGACACACACCTATAATACCAGTGACTTAGGAGGCTGAAGCCCTAAGCAACTTAGTAAGATCCTGTTTTAAAATAAAAAATAAAAAATGTCAGGGATGTAGTTTTGTGGTAAAGCACCCCTGGGTTCAAGCTCTACTATAAAACAAAACAAACAGAAAACAGACATGTAAACCAAAATACAAAAAAGGAGCCAGAAATAAACCCACACATCCACAACCATCTGCTTCTCAAAAAAATTACCAAAAGCATGTTAGAAAAAAGATAGCCTCTTCAACAAATGGTGCTGGGAAAACTCTGGAAATCCACCTGTAGAAGACTGAAACTAGATGCCTATCTCTCACCCTAAAATGAACATAAGGCTGGGCACAGTGGCACACATCTGTAATCCCAGCAGCTCCAGAGGCTGAGACAGGAGAATGGAGAGTTCAAAGCAGACCTCAGCAACTTAGACCCAAAGCAACTCAGCTACTCAGCAAGACCCTGTCTCTAAAACTAAAAAAAAAAAAAAAAAAAAGAATCAAAGGCCTTAATGTAACACCTGAATCTGATATTGGAAAAAAACATATGGGAAACATTTCAAGATACTGGCATAGGAAGTACTGAATAAGACTCTAACAGGCCAGGAAATAAAAGCAATAATTGACAAACCAAATTACATTGAGTTAAAAAGCTTCAGCAAATGAGAGGAAACAATCAACAGAGTAAAGAGACAATCTACAGAATAGGAGAACATCTTTGCTAGTATTCATGTAATTGAGGATTAATATCCAGAATATATATAAAAACCCCTCAAAAATTTAATAATGAAAGAATAATCCAATCAATAAATGGACAAATGACCCGAATAGACAGTTCTCAAAAGAAGAGACACAAATGGCTAATAAATGTGAAAAAATGCTCAATATCTTTAGCCATCAGAGAAATGTAAATGGAAGTATGCCGAAGCCAGCATGATGATGCATGCCTGTAATCCCAGCAACTCAGGAGGTTGAGGCAGGAGGATCCTGAGTTTGAAGCTAGCATGGGAAACTGAGCAAGACCCTATCTGAAAATAAAAAATAAAAAGGGCTGAGGATATGACTCAATGGTAGAGCTCCCTGGGTTCAATCCCCAGTACCCACAAACAAAACAAAACAAAACAAACTAATGCTGGTGAGGATGTGAAGAAAAAGGAACCTTTATACATTTCTGTTGGTGGGAATGTAAATTAGTACAGCCACTATTGAAAACACTATGGAAGTTCCTCAGAAAACTATTCAGCTATACCACCCTTGGGGATGTACCTGAAGGAAATGAAGTCAGCATACAAAAGAGATCCCCCGGCGGGACTGGGGTTGTGGCTCAGTGGTAGAGCACTTGCCTAGCATGTGTGAGGCACTGGGTTTGAGTCTCAGAACCACATATAAATAAATGAATATTTATTGGGGTTGGGGATGTGGCTCAAGTGGTAGTGCGCTTGCCTGGCATGTGTGGGGCGCTGGGTTCGATCCTCAGCACCACATTAAAAAAAATAATAAGATAAAGATGTTGTGTCCACCGAAAACTAAAAAATAAATATTAAAAAATTCTCTCTCTTGGGCTGGGGATGTGGCTCAAGTGGTAACGTGCTCACCTGGCATGCGCGGGGCACTGGGTTTGATCCTCAGCACCACATAAAATAAAAAATAAAGATGTTGTGTCCACCAAAAACTAAAAAATAAATTAAAAAAACAATTCTCTTTAAAAAAATTTTTTTCTCTCTAAAAAAATAAACAAAAAATAAAAAAATAAAGGCCCATCAACATCTTTAAAAATTCTAAAAAAAAAAAAAAAGAGAGATCCCTGCATATCCATTTATTATAGCCAAGACATAGAATCAACCTACGTGCCAATCAATAGATGAATGGATAAAATAATATGTATATATACACAATGGAGTATTTAAAATAAAGTCTCATAGAAAAGAATGAAATCCTCTCATTTGTAGCAAAATGGATAGAAATGGAGACCATCATGTTAAGTGAAATAAGCAAGACAGAAAAGGACAAGTATTGTTACATGTCTTCTCTCATATGTGAAGACTAAAAAGAAAAAATAAATAATCTGTAAATAGAAGAGGGATTATTAAGGAAGAGAAGGGGGAAGAGGGAGAGAGAAGATGAGAATAGTAGGGAAGGTAGATACAATAAAAGCCTGATATATGCATGTATGGAAATGACACACTGAAACTCATTGATTTTTAGAATTAGAATGTGTTAATAGTTATAATAAAAACAGAAAAAAAATGTGAGTTAGTTTATTTTTTTGTGGAACTAGGGATTACACTCTACCACTAAGCTACAGCCCCAACCCTTTTTATTTGCATTTATTTATTTATTTTAATAGATTTAAGAGCATTATACTTCTAATGAACAATTAAATCAGGAAAATAGAGATAAATACTGTATTGATATTTTGGAATCCCAGTGTTAAGACCACAAATAAGTCTTAGCCCACATCTATTTCCAATGACTCAGATGTTTCTTTCTAATGAATTGATCATTACATTTCCAAATTTCTGAAATGGCCAACAGACAACAGAAAGACATTTGTTTAGGCTCTTGCTTGGAACAGTTTCAACAAACTGCTAGCCTTGATTTAGAGACAAATTATTTTTAATTTTGAGACAGGGTCTCACTGAATTTCCCAAGCTGGCCGTGAACTTGCAATCCTCCTGCCCCAGTCTCTTGAGTTGCTGGTGTGCACTATCAAGCCCAGCTTAGTGTTAAGTTTAAAAAACAAGATGCAGAAAAGTATCATTTGCTGCCATTAAAAAAAAAGAAAAGAAGAAGGGAAGACAACTATTTATTTGTATATGCTTAAAGAATTACTGGAAGAACACATCAAAGGTTAATAAAAGTGAATTATCTGTAGGGGCAAAAACTGAGTAGATAAGAGGCAGGGATGGGAGGAGACTTTTCACTGTACACCTGTATATATATTTTTGTCCTTTTTTTTTTTTTTTTTTGTATGTGTGTGTGTGTAGTGCTGGAGGTGGAACCCAGGGCCTCATGCATACTAGGCAAGGGCTCTACTACTGGCTCTACCCTGTCCCTATTTTTTTTTTTAATTATGTGAGTATATTAATACCTAGAAAATTTAATAAAGTAAAAATAAGTAAATTTTGCAATTGAATTAATTTCTTGAGTATATGATGGTGATAAGAGCTACCAGTAAGGAATACTTAATGTACAGCTGGGCTGAATACTTTACATGCATTATCTCATTTAATCCTTATATTGATCTTATGGAGCAGATAGAACTATCACTCCTAATTAAAGATGAACAAAAAAACAGACTCTGAGGGTTAATTAGCTAAGAAATTCCAAAACTGGATTCAATTTGAAGTTTTTGTGCCTAACCACTGTCATATATATAAAGTTGTGTAACAGATTTTTTTTTCATATGTGCAACAGTTTTGAAATGGATATATGTATTGACTGATATAACAGACAAAGGTAATTACCTGCTGCCCTTCTGTACCCTCGGCGGTGACCATAGCAACAGAGTGTGTTCCTGCTGAAGAGATGACTGCGTCATGAGCAGGGACTGTGATGGGTGTGCCATCCTGCGTTACCATTGTGATGGTGTTGCCAATGGCCTGCATGTCAGCTTGAGATATGTTGACCTGTAATACAGTGCCTTTTACAAATCAATGCTTCATGTTATATTTGGCGATCTTAGTTATAGGGCCTGACCCTTATATAGGTTTACTCTGTGGGAGCAAATAAACCTTTCACAATTGAATAAATTATTCTAGTCATCAGACAAATCAGTCTTCTTCTCTTTTCTTCCTTTTTTTTTTTTTTTTGGCACTAGAGGCACAGAGGCACTTTACCACCAAGTTACATCCCCAGCCCACTTTATTTTTTATTTTGAGACAGGGTCTCACTAAGTTGCTAGGGCCTCGCTAAGTTGTTGGGGCTAGTCTCAAACTTGCAATCCTCCTGTTTTAGCTTCCTGAGTCACTGGGATTACAGGCATGCACTACTGTGCCCGGCAGTCTTTCTTTCTTTCTTTTTTTTTTTTTTTTTGTGGTACTAGGGATTGAACCTAGGGCCTTGTACATGCAAGACAAGCACTCTACCAACTGAGCTATATCCCCTGCTCCAGCAGTATTTCTTAAATGACCTCTTCCTCTTCTCTCCATCCCTGTTGCTAGCTGAGACCCTTATTTTTCTCTCATCTGAATTTCTGTAGTAATCCAATTCCTTTCCAAGTGTCCAGCATAACTGTTCCCTAACCATCCTCCACCTTAACACCTTTCTAAAACAAAGCAAATCAAGTCTTATTATTCTACTTGCTAAAATTCTCAGTTACTTCCTATCCTTCAATGTTCAGACTTCCTCTGTGGCATCCTTAACCTTTCATGATCTAGCCTTTACCAACTACTGCTTCCTAATTTGCATCTGACTCTCCAGCCACAACTGATTCCCAGTCCTAGACAAAGTCACATTCATGGCTTTTCCCTTCCCTTCATTCTTAGCATGGCAAGCTCATGAAAATTCTTCAGGAACCAACTGAATGACCAAATCTATAAGAATCTCCAAGATTCATTACTTTCTACTTCAGGCTTCCACACCACTTTATATGCCCATCAATTATATATCCCTCATTATGAGAAACTGTTCATTTTAGAAATGGCTTTCTCCTAGACTGTGATATTACCTTTCCTGTACACCCAGTATTGAGTACCAAAATGTCTGGCATGGGATAGATGGTCAATAAATATCTGTTGAAGGAATGGAATGGAAATCTAATTACTGAAGGAAATGGGAAGGTTGAATCTAGAAGAAATACAACACTCATTAGGATGGGGAAGACAGTTGTTTTGGAGTATAAGAAGAGGGATTAGATTTATTCCGTATGGTTAAAAAAGAACCATGAATTAACAATACAGAGGTGGGTTCCCTATAAATAGTAGAGTTCTCCTGGCTGCCTCTTAACAGAGAAGTTAATCAATCACTATGTATTAGCTCAGTAAAGGATATTTCAAAGTTGCTATAGAAGGGATTTCTCCTACATAGGAAGGAGGGGTAGATTAAATGACTTCCAGAGGTCCTCTGTTTGTGACGATCTGATTCAAGAGAAAGTTTTAGAGCTAATGAATTAAAATTAGGTTAAGTAAATATGTTTAATCTTTCTTGCATGCCAGTCAGTGGGCAGCGTACTGTGCAGAATTCACAATGTCAAAGTGGGGGCTGGGGGTGCAAGCATGTGATGGTATGAATGATTTGTATTATTTGATCCTGAATGGGTTCTGCCACCTAACTAATATAGGCATGTTAATAGTTATCAATTTGTTAAAAAGGCAGATTAATTATAGAAGGTAAAAGTCCAAGAGAGATGAGTAAGGAGAGATTCATCCTTGGAAGAAACAGATAAAAAAGCACATTATACCCCAACATTCCTGATTTTAAAGGTACTAAGAAAATCTTAATTAGAACTCAAAAATAAAATCAAAGGTAAATTATTTTAAGCTAGCAGAATCTAGAAAACAACGACAAGTTTAGCTTTTAGAGAACAGCCATTAAACTGTGCATTTTCTGGAGGAAATCAAGATATTTGCTTTATTAACTCTGTGGAGTTAGTTGAGTAAACTTCCATGAGTCCTGGAAAGGAAGAGTGCCACAGTTTGGAAATTTCATAGGTTTGCCCGTCACTTATTTCCCAGGATCTTTTATTGAGTCCATCATATCCTGATCACCTCAGCCAAGGCTCTGCTGTTTTCTCAAACCTCATCTCTTGGACCTAATTAGCCACCAAATCTATCCCTTCTCAGATCTATGTTTCACATGGATACTTTTCAAGCCCTCAGTTTCCCTGTGGTTCTGACCTTCATTACCCCTCACCTTTGAGTGATACCAGTAACACACCATATGAATTCTACAGGGACATAAACATTCTCTCCCTACTAAACTCACTTCATGTAATCTCTTTCAGTAGCCTATGGAGAACTTTTAGGAGATATGTTACTGCCTGCCTACAGGCTGAAATCCAATCTTTATTCCTTGATATTCCAAGGAATATTCCAAGGAAATTCTTCAATGAGGACCTGGACTGTCTTTTCAAAAACGGTTGAAGAGAAATATGATTTAACTTGACTAGCTTTTGATAGACACTTACATGCTGGGTCCCATCCTGGGATATGAGTGTAACTTGTTGACTCAACCCAGACTGGGTTACTGTGGCTACTTGTGTGGATACAACATCATCTCCTTCTACACCTGTAACATATGTGATCTGGGACCCCTTAAGAACATCTTCGCCTTGACCTGTTTAAAAAAGAAAAAGAATAACCTCTATGACCAATTAATCTGTTTAGAAAACTGATAACATTTTAATATTAAAGAGAATATTATATAAAATTTATATATAGTATATTCTAAATCATGAAGAAAGCTTCTAGTACCTCCTTCTACTTCCTTCACTTCTACATTTTGAAAGCTAAACCAAATCATATCAGACCACATCAAACCTTTCCCATCAAATTTAAGTGTTTTAATTTTGGGGGACCACTTTTTAAATCTTTTTTTAAAAAATATTTATTTTATATTTGGACACAATACCTTTATTTCACTCATTTATTTTTTATGTGGTGCTGAGGATCGAACCCAGGGTCCCTCGCATGAGACGAGCGCTCTACCGCTGAGCCACAACTCCAGCCCCACACTTTTTAAATCTTAGTTGGAATAATTATGTGATATTGTACATATGTGTTGGGAAAGGGAAGGGAGAAACTCTATAGAAAGACTAGAAAAAAATCCTTCAATACAAAAAGGATGCACTAAGTTCTTGAAGTCACTTAAGAAGCCATACAAGTTGGGGGTGGGGGCAGGGTGAGAATAAGAAAGACAGTAGAATGAATTGGATATAATTATGTTCATATATGAATACATGACCAGGGGCTGGGGTTGTAACTCAGTGGTAGAGCACTTGCCTAGCACATGTGAGGCACTGGTTCAATCCTCAGTACCACATGAAAATAAATAAATAAAATAAGGCATTGTGTCCATCTACAATAAAATATATACATATGTGTGTGTGTGTGTGTGTGTGTGTGTGTACACATATATATATATGAATACACGACCAGTGTAACTCCACATCAGGTACAACCACAAGAATGGGAAGTTATATTCCATGTCTGTATGTCAAAATACATGTATAACTAAAAAGCACAAAACAAAATAAACCATAAAAGTAATAAAAGAATCTTCATAAACATAAACCACAAAACTACTAAACTTTGCAAACTCTGTCTACTAATTTAGCCTTTAACACAAGTGACTGATTACAAGTTATCAATAAACAATGACATCATTGTGTAAAGACAATGTAATGGCACATTATCTGGGTTGAAGTTAATCATTTAAGAAGTTAACAAAAGCAACCTCCTTACTTCTTTATTTTGCAAACCACTAGCAAGTAAACAGCAATTTTAAGTCATTACTGCTATACTTGTCAACTAGGGAGATTACTGATCTCTATTCTTCCAACATTTTCCACTTCACATGAAGTAAAAGAAAGAAAGAGAGCAAAAAATTTTCCCCTACAAAGAAGTAATCTATAAGTCTTCTGAAAGTCAGTAGTTGATGCATGCACATGACTACAGTCATCAAGGTGCCATTTCCATGACAGTAATGACTTCACTCTTTTTTCTTCTGTTCCACAGATATTTATATATACTATTATCCCAACTGGTTACAAAACCCAGGGAACCATGTGAAAGGAAAACAAATCTATACCTATTCTTAGAAAAGCATTCTCCCCTTCCTTGTGTTTTTCTCCTCTCCTTTCTTTCTTTTCCTTTCTCCTTCCTCCTTCTCCCTTTCCTTCCCTTCTTTCTTTTTGTACTGAAGATTGAACCCAGGGGTGCTTTACCACTGAGCAACATCCCCACCCTTTTTATTTTTTATTTTAAGACAGGGTCTCCTAAATTGCTTAGGGCCTCACTTAGTTGCTGAGGCTAGCCTTAAACTTGAAATCCTTCTGCCTCAGCCTCCAGAGCTACTGAGATTAGCCATTGTGCCCCACCAGATTTTAGGATTTTTTTTTTTAAACCTAAGTTATCACAAGTTCAAGGACAGCCTCTGCAATTTAGGGAGGCCCTGTCTCAAAATTTTAAAAAGGGCAGGAGATGTAGCTCAGTGATAGTGTACCTCCTAGATTCAATTCTCAGTACTGGGGAAAAAAAAAAGAATTTTTAATAATATGAAATATCAACATATAAGAAAGGATCAAGGTGGCTGGGGTGTGGCTCAGTGGTAAAGCACTTGCCTCCCTTATGTGAGGCACTGGTTTCAATCCTCAGCACCACATAAAAGTCAATAAACAAAATAAAGACAGTGTGTCCATGTACAACTAAAAAATATTTAAAAAAAAAAAAAAGAAAAAAAGATAATCAAAAGACAGAGCATGGTGATACATGCATATAAGCCCAGGGATTCAGAAATCTGAGACAGAATTTCAAGTTTGAGGACAGTTTTGGCAATTTGTCTTGACCCTATCTCAAAAAAAGAAAAAGGAATGGGGTATAGTCAGTGGAAGAGCACCCCTAGGTTTAATCCCTGGTACCACCAAAAAAAAAAAAAAAAAAGAGAGAGAAAAGAAAAGAAAAAGATAAAGGGCTTAAAAAGTGTAAGAGTCTTATAACTACATTTTTGTGTGTGTGTACTGGGGATTGAACTCAAGGGCACTTAACTACTGGGCAACATCCCCTGCCCTTTTTTGTATTTTACTTAGAAACAGGGTCTCCCTGAGTTGCTAAGTACCTTTCTAAGTACCTTGCTAAGCAGGCTTTGAACTTGCAATCTTCCTGCCTCTACCTCCCGAGCCACTGGGATTACAGGCAAGTGCCACCATGCCTGGCCTTGAATATAATTCTATAAAATATTTTTTCAGGGCTGGGGATGTGGCTCAAGCGGTAGCGCGCTTGCCTGGCATGCGTGCGGCCCGGGTTCGATCCTCAGCACCACATACCAACAAAGATGTTGTGTCCGCCGAGAACTAAAAAATAATATTAAAAAATTCTCTCTCTCTCTCTCTCTAAAAAAAAAAATATATATATATTTTTTCAAAGTTTTTTCCTCATTGAAATGAGTTATTTTGTTTCTTACTATATACCTAACAGCACCTGAATCAATGAAGTATTATTTGGAGTACTTCTCTAATCTTATGATTAGGCTGCCCCTACCTCATTCTCTACCTTCACTTCACACCACCTTCCCAGGCAGAACCACCATCCTGATCAGGCTTCTTTCAGTATCTCTAATTTACTTTGCTCTCTCTAACCTCCTGCTTTTTGTAGTATCATATCTTTTACTTGAAAGTTCTCATCTTTGCTGTTTCCCTTCCACCAACCCGTTTCTTCACCTAGTTAGCCTACATGAAGATTCACCCTCTAGATTTTCTCCAAACACCATTTCCTCAGAGAAACCTACACCTTCCCAGATAAGACCAAGTTCCTCTCTTAACACAACCCAGAGCTCTAGTACCTTTCTTCAATAGTACTTTTCACAGTTACAAATTGTAAATTTGTGTGATTACAGAAAAGAAACTTTCTAATTTGAGAAAATGTTATGAATCATAAATTATATTCATACTTGTTTGATTCTCAAACTCAGAAACAGCTATAATGGACAAAAACCTTACCTGGGGGAGGCTCAAAGAAGGCTTCTTGCTCCTCCTCAATGGGCTCAGTGTCATTGTGGGCTGTCCGTTTGTGCATGGCCAGCGTGGAGATCTGCTTGTATGTCTTACCACAGTGATTACAGTTGTATGGTTTGGAGTGAGTGTGAACGACGTGGTGTTTGTACAAACTAGAATATTCTGTAAACCTTTTGTCACACCCAGGAACTGTACAAACATATGGCTTTTCCCCTAAGAAAAACCAGCACACAAAAATGTCAGCTTTAAAAAAAAAAAAAGGTCAGCTTTTACATAGGTAGACATAATTATTCCATTATGGGGTAGAGGACCTCTAAAATTAAACAGTTGCCAAATCTGGGCTGTGGACATAGATCAGTAATGAAGCGCTTACCCAACACAGCAACATATACACATAAAGCTTGCCAAATCTCTTCATATCCTACCATGAGGGAAAAACCGTAACTATAATTTTAACTTGGCTCAAAAGGTAGTCTACATTCTGAATACTGTCCTTAAGCATTAATCCCAATGTTCCCTTAATTTCAAGAGATGAGAGAATTAAGGATGATGTTATTACCCAGTTTAACTTTGATGAAACTATAATTTATTATTTCCTGTAACTAGATAGATATACTAATAATAAGAATAACAAATGCAAGTATTACTATAACTAATGCAGCTTACCCAAAAAGTTTTATAAAGATAATGAAAAAGGATTTTTTTAAAAAGTCTATGGACAAGTTAGACAACTATATATCTAAATATATCTAAAAGAACATTTACAATTTAACTTCACTTGACCTCTTAGATCCAATCAAAAGTTATTCTTTCCTCACCAATAGCAAGTAGGCAAGACAAATGGAAGAAAAAACTATTAATTCCTGTTCCATGAAATAATCTGAGAATACTATAAGTAGTATATAATATTTTTTGAACTTTTTATTATGGAAAATTTAAAACCTACACAAAAATATAGAGAAACAGTATAACAAAACTCCATGTACCAATCACTCAGCTTCAACTATTAATTCATAACAAATATTGTTTCATTTATTACATAGTTATCCCTTCTTCCTACCCAGGATTATTCTAAAACAGTTCCAGAAAACATTCTATATTATCTGAAATGTGTGAGATTATGTATATGAAAGATGGATCCTGTTATTTTTAAACAACATATAATCAAAATTAACAATAATTACTTAATATCACAGAATATCTAGGCAATGCTATTTTGTGGTGGTATGGGTACCTAAAACTGAAAGCAAATGGAACAAGTCATCCTAATTATAGTTTAAGTGAATACTTTTATCCACACTGGGGCATGAAGAAAATAAATTATTTCAAGTAATTTTTTTTTGTAGTTTTAGATGAACAGAATGCCTTTATTTGTTATGTGGTGCCTCACACATGCTAGGCAAGCATTCTGCCACTGAGCCACACCCTCACCCCTCATGTAACTTTTTTTTTTTAGTATTTTTAGCTGTAGATGGACACAATATCTTTATTTTACTTATTTATTTTTATGTGGTGCTGAGGATTGAACCCAGTGCCTCACACATGTGAGGCAAGCACTCTACAACTGAACCACAACCCCAGTCCCCCATCAAGTAACTTTTATATAGAGTATTTAACTAATATTTTATTTTATTTTAAATATTTACTAATTTATTTATTTATTTTTAAGTTTTCCACAGACACAACATCTTTGTATGTGGTGCTGAGGATCGAACCCAGGCCACATGCATGCCAGGCGAGCACGCTACCGCTTGAGCCACATCCCCAGCCCTTAACTAATATTTTATATATGGCATTTAACTAATGTCCTCAGTCTTGAGCTAGGGATGAGGCAGCAGTTGCAAACAAACCTTGAACTCTTCAATAGGCTTGTGCATTGTGGTGGTATGACTGAAGTGATACTAAAATTATTTTAGATGTAACTAAAGACTGAGCAAATGAATAAATATTCAATGCTGTAGAAGCCAGGGTTCTCAGTGTGGAAGAGACATACAAATATGGAATGGGGAGGAAGAGCCTTGTGGGATGAACTAGAATCGGAAGTATTAGTGTGAACTCTTCATTTCTGATATGGAATGTGCAAGTGTAGAGATGCACGTTCCAGCTAATTCTTATTTTATATCTTCCTTGGTGCATTCTCATGGCTCTAACCACAGTAAAACTACCCACAAAGAAATCCCTCACTAATATAATTTAAGTTTTAGACATAAAAGTAATTGGAGATGGCTTCCTGTTCTCTTCCCAATATCCATTCTCAAAGCAGGCAGGATTAAGTTCTTATCTTGGTGGATGGTTGTAAGGAAAATGTAGTGAGGGAAAGGGAAGTGGAAGTAGATTTCCTAAGCACGAAAGTGGCAGCAAATTTCAACTTGGAAAATCAGCCAATTTTCAACTGAGAACAGAAATCCCCACTAGGCGGCACCAAACCACAGTCAAAAACTGAATGGAGCAGAATACAATGGAACATGCTTTCAATCCCAGCAACTCCAGAAGCTGATGTTGGAGGATGGAAAATTCAAGGTCAACCTCAACAATTTAGTGAGATGCTATTCAAAATAAATAAACAAACAAACAAACAAACAAATAAATAAATAAATAGAACTAGGGACTGGGGATGTAGCTCAGTGGCAAAGCACCTCTGGGGTCAATTCCTGGTACACCCCCATCAAATTTTTTTTTTTTTTTTTTTTTTTTTTTTGCTTGAGCTTTAGAGTTCCTTTTGGCTGGCTACATGGCTTCACATGGGTCATCTGATAATCAAACTTCATGATAGACTGCATTTTATGAAAAAATTGAAAAGGCAACCCATAGAAGGGAAAATACGCAAATCTGTCTGACAAAGGACTTGTATCCAGAATTATAAATAATTCTTACAACCCAACAGTGAAAAAATAACCCAGTTAAAAAAGGGCAAAGGATGGGCTGGGGATGTGGCTCAAGCGGTAGCGCGCTCGCCTGGCATGCGTGCGGCCCGGGTTCGATCCTCAGCACCACATACAAACAAAGATGTTGTGTCCGCCGAGAACTAAAAAATAAATATTAAAAATTCTCTCTCTCTCTCCTCTCTCACCTCTCTTTAAAAAAAAAGGGGGGGGGGCAAAGGATTTGAAAAGATATTTCTCCAAAGAAGACATATGAAAGGCCAATAAGCACATAAAAAGATACTTAACATCATAGGCATCAGGAAAATGCAAATCAAAAGATATCACACTCACTAGGAAAGTTATAATAAAAAAAAAATAACAATTATCTGCCTATGGTGTGGACCAAATGGAAGCATCATACATTGCAGGTGAGATTGTAAAATGGCACAGCTACTTCAGAAAACAGTTTGGCAATTCCTCAAAAGTTAAAAAACAGGGCTGGGGTTGTAGCTCAGTTGTAAAGTGCTGCCTCTCCCATGTGAGGCCCTGGGTTTGATCCTCAGCACCACATAAAAATAAATAAATAAATAAATAAATAAAATGAAATAAAGATATTGTGTCCATCTACAACTGGAAAAAAATTTTTTTAAAAAGTTAAAAGATGGGGCTGGGGATGTGGCTCAAGCGGTAGCATGCTCCCCTGGCATGCGTGTGGCTCAGGTTCGATCCTCAGCACCACATACAAACAAAGATGTTGTGTCTGCCGAAAACTTAAAAAAAAAAAAAAAAAAAAAGAAGGGAAAAACTCATTGATGAGAAAAAAAAAAAGTTAAAAGACTTTTTTATTTTTATTTATTTATTTATTTTTTTTGATAGACTTTTTTTTTTTTTAAAGAGAGAGTGAAAGAGGACAGAGAGAGAGAGAGAATTTTTTAATATTTATTATTTTTTAGTTCTCGGCAGACACAACATCTTTGTTGGTATGTGGTGCTGAGGATCGAACCCGGGCCGCACGCATGCCAGGCGAGTGCGCTACCGCTTGAGCCACATCCCCAGCCCTAAAAGACTTTTTTAAAGTGACCCAATAATTCCACTCCCATTTTTTGTTTTTTTGTATTGGGGATTAAATCCAAGGGGTGCTTTATCAGCAAGCTACATTCCCAGTCCTTTTTTTTCGGGTACCAGGGATTGAACTCAGGGGCACTCAACCACTGAGCCACATCCCCAGCCCTATTTTGTATTTTATTTCAAGGCAGAGTCTCACTGAATTGCTTAGCACCTCGATGTTGCTGAGGCTGGCTTTGAACTTGTGATCCTTCTGCCTCAGCTTCCCAAGCACTGGGATTACAGGTGTGCGCTACTGCACCTGGCCCCAGCCTTTTTTAATGTTTTATTTTGAGACAGGATCTTGCTAAGTTGCTTAGGGCTTTGTTAAATTCCTGAGGCTGGCCTTGAATTTGCAATCCTCCTGCTTCAGCCTCCTGAGTGGCTGGGGTTACAAGCATGCACTACCATGTCTGGAGAATCATTATGCTTTAAATGGATAAATGGGGCTGGGGATGTGGCTCAAGCCGTAATGCACTTGCCTACCATGCGTGGGGCGCTGGGTTCGATCTTCAGCATCACATACAAATAAAATAAAGATATTGTGTCCACCGAAAATTAAAAAATAAATATTAAAAATTTTTTTTAAAAAATTTTCTCTCTATTCCTCTCTCTCTTTAAAAATAAAAATAAATGGATAAATGTCTAGTATGTGAATTTTATCTTAATATAGCTGTTTATTAAAAAATGAGAAGCCAAGCATGGTGGTATACACCTATAATCCCAGTGACCTGAGAGGCTAAGGCAGTAGAATCACAAATTCAAGGACAGCCTGGGCAACCTGGTAAGACCCTTGTCTTATTGAAAAAAAAGGGGGGGGTGGGGCGCGGCTGGAGATGTAGAGCACCAACCCTGGTTTCAATCCACAGTACTGCCAAAAAAGCAGAAAATGTATCCATAGATTATTCCTCCTTTTCTACCCCACAAGCTCCACAGTTTAATTTAAGAAACACCCTTACCATGGCAGCATAATACAAAAGTCCCCTGATTACTCCTCCGACTTCACTGCGTACAAATCTTCTACATGTAATCTATGCTCTAATTATATGGAACCACCCAATATTATATTTTTTCATACCTTTGTGCCTATATTCATTACACTTCCCCTGCAAAGAATAATCTTCTGTCTACCTTTTACATCAGGATTCAGTCTAAAAGTCAAATTCCCCAGTAACGTCTTTCTGAAACATTTCTTCCGTTCCTGCAAGAAATGACTGTTCCTGCCTCTGCTCCCAAGCATCTTGTTCATGTTACAGACATTCTTCAGCAAGTTCGTGACCACTAATCTCTCCCCAACTAGACTGTATTTGATAATGTCTTATCTGTCTCTAAATCTATGGTGTCTGGTAGAAAAACTCATGATAGATGTCAATAATTGTTGAAGAAACGAAAATACAAAAGAATGATTAACTTGAAAAATTTTAAAGGTGTTTAACTTCTTTCCTCCATGCCAACTGGTAGGAAGAAAAGAAGAGATTAGCTAGGAATTGTTTCTGGAAGGGGCAAGAATTAAACTAAGCCTTCAAAGATAAAGGACCAAGAGATCAGAGATCATTACCTGTGTGTATCCTCACATGATTTTTATAATTGGTTGCACTGGCAAATGCCCTCCCACATCCTGGTTCTGTGCAATAATAAGGTCTTTCTCCTGTATGTGTCCTAATATGCACTTTTCTGATATTTGATGTTGTAAAGGACCGACCGCAGCCTTCGAAGGGACACTTAAAGGGCCTTTCTCCTGAAAATACAAAGGGGAATAAATTAAATGGTGCAAAAATATATAGAAAATTAAAATGTCTTATCTTCAATTTTGCCTGGGATCAGGCTCAAGACTTGAGTCTTCTCTTTTAGGCTTTTCAAGTTTAAGTTTCCCTTTTAGGCTTTTTCTTTTCCCCCTGGAAAAAGTATTTTCCACTCCTAACAAATTTGCCTTAGAAAAACTGAATGGTATTCAAAATTCATCAGTGATTACATGTCTCTCCAAGATGGAATCATTCAGGTGTGCATATTAAAAATTGAGCTGAGAAAAGCATGGAAAGAAATGACAGAAAAAAATATATAAGAGAAAAATAGGGTCAAGAATAAGGATTAAGTTAGAACAACCCCAGAATCTCTTAAAAGTTTGTTTCCTGCTTCATTTATGCTATGATATCTGGCAGAAAAAATAATTTTAATCTTTTAAAATCTAGTGCTTAGCATGTTTGTCAAAATACTTGCTAAATACATTACTATTCTCATAGTCCAAACTTATGAATGAAAACTCTGCCAATTATATTCATTCTTTCCTATTTGCTTTATACAACCTTGAAACTCAAAAGTCCTTTGAACAGTCAAGCAGGAGATAGCTTTTGCTTTCAATTTCTATGTGCCCTTTTCTATAATGAACTCAAGCAAACAACTTCTGGAGCAGGAAAAAAATATCTTTATAGACAGACACAAGTATTTCATATATATATATATATATATATAGAGAGAGAGAGAGAGAGAGAGAGAGAGAGTGTGTGTGTGTGTGTGTGTGTGTGTGTGTGAGAGAGAGAGGGAGGGAGAGAAAGTCTGTTATTTTTCTTTGGGTCAAATAAAATTATGGTTTCCCTGTTGGTATAGACCATTCCAAAAGATTTCTGCCCTCAAGTTTGAAATCATTAAAAAAGGAACGGAATCTTTCTCTTTTCTTCAAGTAAATTTTTCACCATATGTTCACCAAAGGAGAACAGAATTCATATTGGGCAAGTCCCATCTCCTCCAAGTCTAGAAGACCTCTAAAGTCTTCCCACCTGTGACATGCTATGAAAAGCATCAACTGTTCTAGGACAATTTTCATTGTACTATATGTATTACTATTCTGTAGCACCTAATTTGTTTTTGACTGAAATCAAGCCCCTTATTCAACCCAACATTGTACCATGTTGAAATGTCATGCCATTATAACATTTTAAATCATGAAAATGTCATGATAAAAGTGATGTATGGGGGCTGGTAGTATTGCTCAATGGTAGAGCTTGTCTAGCATGCAAAAGGCCTTGGGTTTAACTTTTGGCACCACCAAAAATAAAGAAATAACAAAACATAAAGACCAGTGTAAGGGGCTGGGGATGTGGCTCAAGCGGTAGCACGCTGCCTGGCATGCACGGGGCGCTGGGTTCGATCCTCAGCACCACATAAAAATAAAATAAAGATGTTGTGTCCCCCGAAAATTAAAAAATAAATAAATAAATAAATATTAAAAAATTCTCTCTCTCTTAAAAAAAAAAAAAGACCAAAACTGTATGTTTTCATGGATGAATTAAAGAATCACAATTCTGACAGGCACAGTGATGCTCGCCTATAATCTCATAATCTTGGGAGGCTGACACAGAAGGATCCCAAGTTCAAAGTCAGCCTCAGCAACTAAGTGAGGCCCTGTCTCAAAAGTTTAAAAAAAAGGCCTAGGAATGTGGCTAAATGGTTAAATGTCCCTGGGTTCAATCCCTGGTACCAAAAAAAAAAAAAAAAAATCAAATCATAATCCTGACGTTTTTGCTCAATGTCAATGGTTGTATATAGCTTTTATACAACAAATTGACTTTATATTGCAAATCCAAACAAAATTTATAGCATCTTGGAAACACTTGCCTTTGATACAATGAATAAAAATAAGTGCAGGAATGAGATGGAAGCAGATACCTACATCCATTCCTAAGCATTACAAAGTAAAGCAAATTTAGGATCATGTTTGCACTAAAGATTAACCTTAGCTGCTAGAAGAATCCTCCCTGGAAATTTGTTAAACTATATCAGAGTAGTTGGAAGTGCAAAAATTGCAACATTTGGGGACAAAGTTATGACACCATGTTTAAAACACCTATACTAAAAATCTCTAAATTATTTTATGCTTTATTACTTAGTCAATAGCTTAAAATAGCATCTTTTATCAACAGTTTCTGAATTTTGTTCAGCTCTGATCCAAAACAAATACTTAAGCCAGGCATAGTGGCACACACCTAGAATCCCAGCTCCAGTGGCTAGGGATGCAGAGACAAGAGAAGCTTAAGTTCAAAGTCAGCCTCAGAAACTTAGTGAGGCCCTAAGCAACTTAGTGAGAGCTAAGGGGTCGGGATGTGATTGGTGGTTAAGAGCCCCTGGGTTCAATCCCTGATACCAAAACAAAAAACCTAAAAACAAATAATCACCCTTGTAGTATCAATTCCACAAGCAGTCAAGCATAGGGTAGAGAGGGGAGTGAGAGGAGATAAGAATAAAGTACCACTTAGAAAAAGAAGGTAAGAGGGCTAGGGATGTGGCTCAGGCGGTAACGCGCTCGCCTGGCATGCGAGGGGTGCTGGGTTTGATCCTTAGCACCACATAAAAATAAAATAAAGATGTTGTGTTCACTGAAAACTAAAAAAAATATTTAAAAAATTCTCTCTCTCAAAAAAAAAAAAGGAAACAAGCAGTTTAAAAAAGAAAAAGAATAAAGACATTTAAAGAGAAGAGATGATCACAAGTAACAAGTCTTTTTTTGGAGAGGGGGTGGGGAGAGGGGTATTAGGGATTGAACCCAGGAGCACCCTATCTCTGAGATATATCCTCAGCCCTTTTTATTTTTTATTTTGAAGACAGCCTCCCTGAGTTGAACTTGTGATCCTCTTGCTTCAGTCTCCAAGTCCTTAGGATTACAGGCATACACTGCTGCAAGTGGCTACATGTTTTTCTTTCTGTGGGGCTATTAGGGGTTCAGATATTTTCTTTAGCAGCAGCTTAATGAGGAGAAGCGATACTACACTCAGGCACAATCAGGTGCCTTAGGTTTTGTTCTCAGGCTACTAACTAGACATGCAATCCTAGGAAAATGAGCTTGTTGCTCAGATAATTTCTGCAAGCTGCAAGGGATGGTACTCTAGAGCCATTGTTCATCTCTTTTGGAACACAGACCCTTTTAAGAATCTAAGAGAGTCTTGAGCCCTTATCCTGGTAAGAAACATATAAACACAAACAGCAAATTCCATGGCATTTCAGGAATTTAAAAGAAGCCCCTGATACTGATTCCCTGAAATTTTTCCAGATACTCCTTCCCCAAATCCCCTCCCTGAAGATCAAGAATTCTTGTCCTAGATATGACACTATTTACAATGGTACCTGTATGAGTTCTAATATGTTTCTGTAGATCTCCTGATGTTTTGAAAGATTTGGTACAATTATCTTCTGAACACCGATATGGCTTTTCTCCTGTATGAGTTCTGACATGACTTTTTAATCCATAACCTTCAAGGAAAATTTAAAAGAAATTTAATTACACAATACTCCTCTGAACATTCACATTGAAATTAAAGTACTGAAAAATATAGTAAATTCCAAGAATAAAACACATTATTAAAAACGTCCTTAGACGGCTCAGGACTATCACACTGAAAATTTTTAGTAGTTTATCTCTGTTTAGAAGTGTGTGTTTAATTTTTTAAAAGTGTCCCAATTGGGCTGGTGTTGTGGCTCAGTGGTAGAGCACTTGCCTAGAACATGTGAGGCCCTGAGTTTGAATACTCAGCACCACATAAAAATAAATAAATAAAATAAAGGTATTGTGTCCATCTACAACTAAAAATATATTTTTTAAAAAGTGTCCCAATTATATTAGATGATGTTCACAACTCATATCCAAAAAGTTTAAACTGGATTCAAGACAAGGAACAAAGAATGAATGTCAGGAAGACTGGTACATGTTGGCCCTGCCACATATATCCCTGGATAGACTCCATCCCACTGTTAAGTTCCAGTTCTCAGTGGTTCCCTAAGGTCTGTATTAATGCTAAATTTTTAGTCAGCTTTTAAAATTTGGCTTTTATTTTTCTTGCTAAAAGAAAGCAGAACATGTAGTAAAAAGCACCAAAGTAGGCAAAGACAGGTCTGTGAAGGAAAAAAAAAACACAGAGAGGGGTAGAGCAATCAGGCTAAGGAGGCAGTTAAGAGTTAAGAAAACCCAATAAGGGCTGGGGGATGTGGTTCAAGCGGTAGCGTGCTCGCCTGGCATGCGTATGGCCCGAGTTCGATCCTCAGCACCACATACAAACAAAGATGTTGTGCCGAAAACTAAAAAATAAATATTAAAAAAATCCCCTCTCTCTTTCTCTCAAAAAAAAAAAAAAAAACACCCAAGAAGAGATGGGGTTGTGGCTCAGCGGTAGAGCGCTTGCCTAGCACATGTGAGGCCCTGGGTTCGATCCTCATAAAAATAAATAAATAAAGGTATTGTGTCCAACTACAATTAAAAAATAAATATTAAAAAAAAAAAAGAAAACCCAATCATGTGTTCTCTGGACTCAAGACAAGGATGAAGGGTCAAGTTTTTGCCCACTTATCTCTGCTTGACCTCCATCAGAACCTAGAAACAAAGAAAATTTATGTTCTTACCTGTTGCAAAAGCTTTCCCACAGCCTTGATGTTCACACTGATAAGGCCTGTCTCCTGTGTGTGACCGTTCATGGACCTGTTATTAAAACACAGGCATGATTCCATTTCTTCCACACACTCCTCAAGTAAGATGATTTTAACATAGACCTATTTTCCCCTCTTATTGCTGAGTGATTTTGTTGTATGCTTTTGAAAGAAATAAAACACCTTTTCCACAAAAACTATAGCCCAGGGATAGGGATATAGGTCAGTGGTACAGTACTTGCTTAGCATGGTGAGATCCTGGGCTGGATCCCCAGCACTGTAAAAAAGAAGACAAAGACAAGCAAACAAGCCAGGCGCAGTGGCACACACCTCGGAGAGACCTTTTTTGTATTTTATTTAGAGACAGGGTCTCACTGAGTTGCTCAGCAACTGGCTTCTGCTGAAGCTGGCTTTGACTCACAATCCTCCTGCCTCAGCCTCCCAAGCTGCTGGGATTACAGACATGAGCCATGAGGTTTTGCCAGTTGCCCATGCTGGCCTCAAACCTGCAATCTTCCTACTTCAGCATTCCAAGTAGTTCGGATTATAGGTGTGCACCACTATGCCTAGCTTACATTTAAGTTTTTTTTGGGGGGGTTGTAGATGGACACTATATCTGTATTTTATTATTTTTATGTGGTGCTGAGGATTGAATCCAGTGCCTCATGTATGCAAGGCAAGCACTCTACCACTGAGCTATAGCCCCAGCCCATATTTAAGTTTTTATTTGTATTCCACATCTAGGATGAGGGGATAAAATGGGCTTAAAATATTCATTTTAATAAGGAACAGGAACATCTGAGGTCTGAGTTTTTCCAGAGTGATTAAAGGTACCTACATGAAACATGCATGAAGAGAATTAGGACAGGGTGCAAGGAAATGTTACCCAATGTAAAAAGTGTAGAGGCTGCTATTAGAGGGGTCTAACTTTGAAGTAAGGTTCCACCACTTCCTTCTCTAAGCCTTGAAGTCCTCTTTGTAAGGTGGGGACATAATAGTATCTATTGCTGTGACAAATGTGTAATCATGACAATGGCCATTCAATGAACATTTCTCACATATCAGGCCATTTTTCTTAGTACTTTACAGAAACAGCAGCACTTACTTAATTCTTATAACCACTCTGAGAGAGAGGTACTCTTATGATCAAATTATAGTTGGGGGGGAATGAGGTACCAAGAAGTCAATTATATGCCAAGGTTATACACTAACAAGTAATGAAGATGGACTCTTGGGTCACTACTCAAAATATGCTAAGTGCACACTTTCTGACATAGTTATTTAATATGTCTTAGATATTGTTATAATGAGTCACAAGTACTTCTATTGTGTTCATCTACAATAAAATAAAATACTTCATCCAAAAATTTAATACAGGACAAATTAACATCAACTTTTGCTGGATTCTGGTGAATCACTGTTAGCAGAGTAAACATACCCATTTCTCGTATAATTACATAAATTTCATATTTGACCAAATGTTTTGAAATATACAGAGTGTCTCACATGTGCCAGGTAATATGCAGGACATCAGGGATATACCGGTGAAAAAACACAGTCCAGGCCCTTAAAGAACTGACAGTTTCTACAGTCTGTACAGGCTTTTTTTGTGTGTCTGAGTGTAAGCATGTGTCAGTATTTTGATAAGCATTTGAATGCTATATGCATATCACATTAGTATTTAATGTCCTAGGTATACTTATAACTAAATAAAACACTTATATATACACCTTGAGATGATGAGCTGTTGTATATAATTTTCCACATCCATCATATTTACATTGAAATGCTTTTTCTCCACTCTGTTGAGATTTAGCAGTTACTCTTGTTGCATGTCCTTGTAAGACAATCTAGATAAAACAAAAATTATGATTTAAATTACTCATATGGAAATAAAAAAGCTGAAATTTTCACAGTAAAAAAAAGATAAAGCTATAATGTGGGTTCCAGATTCAGATAATCACTTTTTATCAAGAGTCTATCAATCTAAATCAGTCACATTCTTCCTGTTCCATTGCTGAAGTCAGCAGCTCTGAAACAGTCAAAAGGAGAGCTACAGTTGAAGGCACTGCTAGTTCAAAGATCTATTTCTCTCCTAGAAAATCAACCCAAGTACCATCCCCATTGTATGCATGTATTTCTTGACATACTATTATTTAACTATGCTTTTTTTTAAGGGCATATGCCCTAAAATGTCAAATACATTTTCAATTTCAGAAGCATTTCAAAAGCAATGAGAAAAGCTGGGCCTAGTGGCATACATGTGTAATCTCAGCTACTTGGGAGGCTGAAGCAGAAGGATCCTAAGTTCAAAGCCAGTTTAGGCAATCCTGTCTTAAGTCAAGAAATAAAAAGGGCTGAGGCTGGAATTGTGACTCAGTGGTATGAGTGCTCCCCTAACATGCATGAGGCACTGGGTTTGATCCTCAGCACCACATAAATATAAAATAAAGATATTGTGTCCACCTAAAATCTAAAAAATAAATATTAAAAAAAAAGGGATGTGGTATAGCTCATTGGTGGAACACCTCTGGGTTCAATAGTAAGAAAGAGAAGGCAGAGGAGAAAGAAGGAAAGAAGGAAGGGAGGGAGGAAAGAAGAAAGGAAGAAAAAGAAAGATGGAGGAGGTATGTGCAGTCATTAGGTCATTTAAGTCACCTACAGGAGATAATACAATCAATATCACATTCTGTACTTATATTCAGCACAAGATCTTTTCTTTTGGATATAATACCATAAGAATTCAAATAACACTCCTATGCTAGTAAAGGCTTTCAAAGATTGCTGCCTATTTTAGAAATTATGATACCACAAATGTTGAAGAATGACTGTCTACTATGTGGGTCATATAGTGATATGTTGCAATATTCTTTTCTGTGCTGGCTGTCACTCAAGGTTCAAAAATGACTCTTTCAGAGTTTTGTTTTTTGGTTTTTGTTTTTCAGTTGTAGTTGGACACAATACCTTTATTTTATTTATTTATTTTTTTTTATGTGATGCTGAGGATTGAACCCAGGGCCTTGGATGTGCCAGGTGAGTGCTCTACCACTGAGCCACAACCCCAGCCCCAGAGGTTTTTTTTAATGTTGTAAAAAATTCAAAATAATGAAGCCAAAATCATCACTAGGTGATACTACAGATGTTGTAGGCTTAAAAAGAAATCTGAAAATAAAAGGCATAACAAGCATGTGATCCTGATGATTTTTCCTCAAAGATCTGTTAGGTTCTCTTTGTTTTTGTTTAAAAAAATATCTGATTTATATAAGAGATTCTGCCATACCTCACTACTTTCAGATAAATATGAAGGTTTTGGTAAGTAAATTTTCATAAATGTATTTTTAATTGCTTGCTGCTTTTTATCCTCATTCTTAAGGAAATTAATGTTTCATGTAATCTGATTTATGGGGTGAGAACTGATCAATAAAAATTATTTTAGGGTTGGGAAGATAGCTCAGTAGAATACTTGCCTAGAATGGATGAGACTCTAGATCTGATACCCAGTATCACAAAAATTTTAAAAATCTACATTACTAGATATTTAGACTCTAAAGTAATGTGTTCTCCCATCTCAGGTAACCTCAGATTTCTTTTTTTCTTTAGTACTGGAAATTGAACCCAAGGCCTCATGCATGGAAAGTAAGTACTGTACCGCTGAGTTACATCCCAGACCCTTTTTTTTTGTTTGTTTTTGTTTTTTTTTTTTGCTGTACTAGGAATTGAATCTAGGGGTGCTCTACCACTGAGCTACATCTTTAGCGCCTTTGGGTTTGATCCCCAGTTTGGGGGGGGGAACCAAGTATCTAACAAATTTTTCCTAATTTATACCATTTCATTTTCTAAAAAACCTTATTTTTTAAAGTATATACAACAGCTATAAGTATGGTAATATTATGGGTCATTTTGGGTTTTCTTTTTGGAAAATCTCCAAATTAAAAAAAACCAAAACACTAAAATATTAATATTGGTGCTACGGATTGGACCTAGAACTTCATGCATATTAAGCACACACTCTATCATTGAGATACACCTCTAGCACCTTTTTAAAAAAATCCTAGATAAATATTTGAGGTAATGGATACGTTAATTATCCTGACCTGATTACTACATGTTGTCTATCTGTATGGAAATATCCCACTATACCCTCCAAAAGAGGTATGACAATTTTTGGGGGGGAGGGTGGGGTTACTGGAGATTGAACCTATGAGGAACCTAGCACTGAGCTACATCCCCAGGTCTCTTTATTTTTTGAGATAGGATTTCCCTAAGTTGTTGAGGCTGGCTTTGAACTTGTGATCCTCCTCTCTCAGCCTCCAAAGTTGCTGTGTATATCACTGTGCCTGGCCCCAAAATATGTACAACTATTGTGTCAACTTAAAAAATCCTTTGCCCCTAATAATCATTGATATAATTATTACCTTTAAGAGATGGAAAAAAGTGGGCTTAAAAATTTAAGAAAAGCAAGGTTTGGACTGGGGATGTGGTTTAGTGCAAGAACATGTGACTAGCAGGCATGAGGCCCTGGTTCAATCCTCAGCACTGCAAATAGATAGATAGATAGATAGATAGATAGATAGATAGATAGCAAGTTTCACTTGGTTCAAGGTCATGTAGCTAGATTTTAAAAATACAGAAAACAAAACAAAAATAAAATATGAACCACACCTAAATTGCCTATACTAAACAGGTTTGGTTCAATGCAAGAACATGTGCCTAGCAGGCATGAGGCCCTGGGTTCAATCCCATGATTTAGGAAGAACAACATCCATGGACTCTGCTAACCAGAGAAGACTGTACATCTATAGGCTGGCCAGTGATATATCAATGCCTATGTGGTCTGGCTTAAAAATTCAGGCTGAGCCCCATGCTACATGCCTTTATAGTCTCAGCACTCTGGAAACTGAGGTTTGAGGATCACCTGAGCCCAGATGTTTGAGGCCAGCCTAGGGAAAAAAAAAAAAAAAGTCTCCCCAAGTGTACAGATTCTCTCTGCAGGAATTTGACCTAAGAAATAAATGGAGAAAGGAAGGAAGGGAGGGAGGAAGAAATGGAAATCCTGAGTTGGTCATGAGTGGTAAACCTGAGAAAGCATGGCTATGATGAGTCATGTGCAAACTCAATAAGAAGACAGAGAAAGCCTATCTCCAGAGAAAAGGGAGCAGAGATGCCATGGAAGAATCCAGCCCTTTGTGGGAAGTGGGAGAAAGAAGAAAAACAAGTGAGATCAGCCTCCATTCCTGATTCCTTTGGAATTCTAGTTGCTGTGCGGACTAAATGTTCAGCAGTTCCCATTCTGATCTTATTTGCTCTGCTATATCCTTACAATATATCTCTTTTTTCCTTGAACTAGCTTGACTGGTTTTTGTGGGTCTTCCAACTATTACAGCTCTGATTAAAATACTGTCAAACCAAAGTACTTTGATCTCCAATTAAAGAAAAGTTAGTTTTGAATGATGAAAGGGCCTGGCATTCTAACATAACACGTAGAGTATCAACAATTATATGTATCTACAAATAGTATTTTCATGTGTTACTTAAAATATTAACCAAATGAAAATCTCACTTGGTTATCATAAACTCATGAGATGGGTAAAGCAAAGATGATCATCATTCTCATGTAACAGATAAAAAATTCAGATCCAGAGAAGTAACTTGCTCCAAGTCCCACTGCTACTATATAGCAGAGTAGAAACTCAATCTGGATCTTTTGATTATAAATTGTATACTACTTCAATACTGTTTTCTACTTAATAAGGATGTTGTAACATGAGGGCAATGACAATAGCTATAGTCTGCCACAAATACATCTCCCTCCCCCCAGTGTTTTTACAGTTCTTACAAGTGAACACACAGGTATTCTTAGAGACTATTTTATATTGGGGTTTTAAATTCAGTGCTACTGGGGCTGGGGATGTGGCTCAAGCGGTAGCACGCTCGCCTGGCATGCGTGCGGCCCGGGTTCGATCCTCAGCACCACATACCAACAAAGATGTTGTGTCCTCCGAGAACTAAAAAATAAATATTAAAAATTCTCTCTCTCTCTCTCTCTCTCTCTCTCTCTCCTCTCTCACTCTCTCTTTAAAATAAATAAATAAATAAATTCTTGTTACTCTGTAGCACCACTTGAGCTGTTAAATATATAGACTGGCTATTCAATCATCAAACTTGTATCAGAGATATCAGTAATTCTTTTCTTTTATTGTTTATTAGTATTATAACTGAAAAATCTCTTGATAAGCCCTAAATCTCACTAAATGTTATTAAGTGGTGATGTTAATGCTCAAAAACGTGTCCCTGGCTGATCACAGAGGCATATACCTATAATCCCATCTACCTGTGAGGCTAAGGCAAGGGGCTCACAAGTTTAAAACCAGCCTGTGCAACTTTAGTGAGAACCTATCTCAAAATAACATTAAAAAATAGTTGGGGGGGGGGGGTGCTGGGGTTGTGGCTCAGTGGTAGAGTGCTGCCCTAGTATGCATAAGGCACTGGGTTAGATCCTCAGCATCACACAAATATAAAATAAAGATATTGTGTCAACCTAAAACTAAAAAATACATTTTTAAAAAAAATATTTATTTTTCAGTTGTAGGTGAACACAATATCTTTATTTCATTTTATGTGGTGCTGAGGTTTGAACCCAGTGCCTCAGGTGTGCTAGGCGAGTACTCTACTGCTGAGCCACAACCTCAGCCCAAAAAATAAATATTTAAAAAAAAAACAGTTGGGAATATAGCTCAGTGGTAGAGTGTTTTCCAAGCATGTACAAGGCCTTGGGTCCAATTCCCAGTAAGAAGGGGGACAAAAAAGATGGTTACTTGGGTGGTTAATAGGGTGTTACCTGAGCAAGGGGTAGCCAATGACAAGACCAAGGGTGAACACTGAATCAAAGGAAGCCACAGGCCATCTGCAGCCCAGGAAGCAGTCTGGTACAAAAAGTACAATCAGTTTTGCTAAGTATGAATAATAATGATTAGCTTGTCTGGATCTTCCCTTCAGAATTTGAAAAGGAATATACGGGAATATAAGTAGAAGAATAGAAGTAAGAAGAAACTTTTAAAACATACAAATGGCAAAGTAGTATATATATACAATGTAATATTACTCAACATTAAAAGAAAATAAAATCATGGCATTTGCAGGTAAATGGATGGAGTTGGAGAATACAATGCTAAGTGAAGTAAGCCAATCCCCCAAAACCAAATGCCGAATGTGTTCTCTGATATGAGGATGCTGATTCATAATGAGGATTGGGGGGAAGTTTGGGAGGAATGGACAAACTTTAGATAAGGCAAAGGGGAGAAAGGGGAAGGGAGGGGTATGGAGGTAGGAAAGTCGGTGGGGAAAAAAAAAAGGCAAAATAGCAAGGATTAGGTCATACTAATGAGTGAGTCACAGATAATGGATCCACAAAATTCCATGAATGGGACAGTAAGAAAACTGCCTGGTTTCCAAAACTGCTTTGGATTCCAGAATACAAACTAAGCTGGATTTCTGTGATATTTCTATTTCTGTAATGTCACTCTACCACCACTAACAAATCTTAGGGCCTGAGGTAATTTGAGAAAGCTGGTCCTAATACGGATATTGTTTTTCTGAAATGGTGCAATTTTCCTGGAAAAGTAGCGTGTTCTCTATTGTTGCTTAGAAAATGTTAAGAGATTCTTATATAACAAAGGAGATTTACATACCTGCATTTTTTTCTCTTGTTCATTTTCTCCAATTATTCCAGTACCTGTTACACTTTCACTTCCATCAATGGACACCTATAGGAATAAAATAAAGCTTAAAGATGTTTTACCTTTGCATTTTTTTAAAATACCTTCATTTTATTTATTTATTTTTACGTGGTGCTGAGAATTGAACCCAAGATTGCACACATGCGAGGCGAGCACTCTACCACTGAGCCACAACCCCAGCCCCTTATCTTTACATTTTTACAGTGTGGGGACAGATACCAGGACGACTTCATGCCTGCTGGGCAAGCCCTCTTCTACTAAACTACATCCTTAGCCCCATGTTTTACATTTTGGTAATGTATGGCAGGTGAGAACATGGAAGTTTTGTTGTTGTTCTTGTTGATGTTGTTGTTATTATTATTATTATGTGTATAAACTTCCCAAATAAAAATTGAAAAAAAAAAACTTAAATTAAATGAGAGAAATATGTTTGATGCAGGAAAAATACCTACCCACCACCCGCTTTTAGAGCTGGGGTTTTTGTACGTTACTCAGGCTGGCCTAGAACTCTGAGACTCAAACATCTTCTTCTTTTTTTTTTTTTTTTTATTTATTTTTTAGTTATTGGCAGACACAACATCTTTGTTTGTATGTGGTACCGAGAATCGAACCCGGGCCATACGCATGCCAGGCGAGCGCGCTACCGCTTGAGCCACATCCCTAGCCCCTCAAACATCTTCTTAACTCAGCCTCCCAAAGGGCTGAAACTATAGCCATACAACATTACACAATGATCAAAACTCAGTCCATCTCTCTTTTTTTTTTTTTTTTTTTGGTACCAGGGATTGAACTGAGGGGCACTTTAGAACTGAACCACTGTTGCAGCCCTTTTTTACATTTATATATACATATATTACTTATATATATGTGTGTATATATATATATATATATATATATAGAGAGAGAGAGAGAGTGTGTGTGTGTGTGTGTGTGTGTGTGTGTGTAATGAGTGAGTCACAGAGAAAGGATCCACAAAATTTCATGAATGGGACAATAAGAAAATTGCCTCGTCTCCCAAACTGCCTTGGATTGCAGAATATAAGCTCAGCTGGATTTCTGCAATATTTCTGTTTCTGTAATGTCACTCTACCACTACTAACAGTGGTAGAGTGACATTACAGAAATGCTGGTTCTGCATTGCTAGTTTCCCAATGCAAAAATATATATATTTAGTTGTGGATGATTATTTATTTATTTATTTATATGTGGTGCTGAGAATCAAACCCAGTGCCTCACATACGCTACAAAAGCACTCTACCACTAAGCCAAAATCCCTTTTTTATATTTTATTTAGAGACATGGTCTCGCTGTGTTGCCTAGGGCCTTGCTAAGTTGCTGAGGTTGGCTTTGAACTCATGATCCTCCTGCCTCAGCCTCCTGAGCCACTGGGATTATAGGCATGCTGGGCATATCTATACTTTATTATTTCTTTTATAGCACTCATCCTTGAATATCTCTTTTTGTGAATTACCTGCTAATTCATTTATTTTCTGTAAGTCCTTACTCCATTCCCTTATTTTTTCTTCCAATATATCTTTTTACACTTCACCTTTTTAAGATAAATGCAGTTCTCTTTGAGGTTGAATGATTTTGGTTCTGCATTGCTAGTTTCCCAATAAAGTGTACTTTTTTTTTTTCATGAAAAATAAAGAGGCTGTACCTGGGACAGCACTGAAGTAAAATACCATACCTTTGCTGCATACTGTTCCAAAGCACTGATAGTGTCAGGGTCAATTGTGCCATCGCCAGTGTGAAGCCCTGCCACTGTCCCATCGGCCTGAATTGCCAAGATGGTGTCAGACTGCGGGACTTGCACTGCATGGTGGATATAGGCTGTGGTGCCATCTTCCAGCTGAACAGCCTGTAATGCACTCTGGTCATAACTATCTGAAGGAGTAGAAGAGAAAGGCCTTAAGGTTTGACAAACAGTTACATATTTAAAAGAAGAAGGGGATAAACTTTTACTGAGTAGTACTAGAAACACCAGATGATGTGCTTTATGTTATTTTATTTAATTCTCAAAAAACTTCTATGAAACAGGTATATTTACTACCATACAAATGGGAATCAGAATTTGAGAAAAGTCACTTTCCTTAGGAACCAGGAAATTTTTAAAAACCTAACAAGTAATAGTCAAAATCAGTTGTAAAGAAACCAGGATGTGGGTTGAGGTTGTGGCTCAGTGGTGGAGAACTTGCCTATCCTGTGTGAGACACTGGGTTCGATCCTCAGCACTACATAAAAATAAATAAAATAAAGATAGGAAAAAAAAAAAAAAAAAGAAACCAGGATTTGAATTGATGTAATTATGACTCCAAAGTCCACAGTGTTTACTGTTCCAAATGGTTTCTGGCAGCTCAAGTTGTGAGAAAGCTTTCTCTTTTTAACTGTGCAAGCCAGGTGCCTTGAACTTCAAAAGATAAATACAATTTTTTCAAATGACGACACTTCAGCAGGTATTATTTTTCCCATACTCCCACTTCTCCCTTACTTCATATTTTCAAAGTTACTGTACCTTTGGAGGTATGATGAATAAATGCTGTGGTTCCATCTTCTAACTGCACTGCTTGACCATCCTCTAGACGCAAACTGTCCCCTGCTCAAGAAACAATTGTTTACATTTAGATCCCATACTTTCCAACATGTTCCAATTAACTAACTTGGCAAAAAACAATCAACTAGCTATTAAATTCATGATGACAACCTATAGTTGCTTTATGAGTCAATAAAGCTGCTTTGAGAAAGCACTTAAAAGCAATAGAATACTTGTTTTAGGAATACGCACAAGAGGGGAAGAGAGTTGAAAGTAGGGGAAAAAAGAAGAAAAAGAGTAATGTAGGATTCATTTAAAACAATAGACACATTCACCTAGGACTGCTACCCACTAATTTCTAGAACTTCCTTTCCACTATATTTGAGACTCAGTCTTGGTTACATTGAAATGGTCTTTAAGCCAGGTGCAGTGGTGCACACCTACAATCCTAGCTATTTGACAGGCTGAGACAGGAAGATTGCAAGTTTGAGACCAGCCTAGGCAACTTAGCAAGAGCCTGTCTCAAGTTTCTTTAAAAAGGGTTGGGGTTATGGCTTTGTACTAGAGCAGTACTGGGTTCAATCTTCAGTACTGAAGAAAAAAAAAAAAACAACAAAAAAGGTCTTTAGATCCTACTTCTGGCACCTACTTATCTCCCTTTTCAAAAAAAGGCAGACTAGATCAGAGAAATGCAAATCAAAACCACCCTAAGATACCATCTCACTCCAGTAAGATTGGCAGCCACTATGAAGTCAAACAACAACAAGTGCTGGCGAGGATGTGGAGAAAAGGGTACACTTGTACATTGCTGGTGGGACTGCAAATTGGTGCGGCCAATTTGGAAAGCAGTTTGGAGATTCCTGGGAAAGCTGGGAATGGAACCACCATTTGACCCTGCTATTGCCCTTCTTGGACTATTCCCTGAAGACCTTAAAAGAGCATGCTACAGGGATACTGCCACATCGATGTTCATAGCAGCACAATTCACAATAGCTAGACTGTGGAACCAACCCAGATGCCCTTCAATAGATGAATGGATAAAAAAAATGTGGCATCTATACACAATGGAGTACTATGCAGCAATAAAAAATGACAAAATCATAGAATTTTCAGGGAAATGGATGGCACTAGAGCAGATTATGCTTAGTGAAGCTAGCCAATCCCTAAAAAACAAATACCAAATGTCTTCTTTGATATAATGAGAGCAACTATGAACAGAGCAGGGAGGAAGAGTAGGAAGAAAAGAGTAACATTAAACAGAGACATGAGATGGGAGGGAAAGGGAGAGAAAAGGGAAATTGCATGGAAATGAAGGGAGACCCTCATTGCTAAACAAAATTACATATAAGAGGTTGTGAGGGGAATGGGAAAATAAACAAAGAGAGAAATGAATTACAGTAGATGGGGTAGAGAGAGAAGTTGGGAGGGGAGGGGAGGGGGGATAGTAGGGGATAGGAAAGGTAGCAGAATACAACAATTACTAATAGGGCATTATGTAAAATTGTGGATGTGTAACCGACGTGATTCTGCAATCTGCATTTGGGGTAAAATTGGGGATTCATAACCCACTTCAATCTAATGTATGAAATATGATATGTCAAGAGCTTTGTAATGTTGTGAACAACCAATAAAAAAATTAAAAAAAAAAAAAAAAGGCAGACTAGAAATCAGGACCAAATTTAGGTAATATGAGGAAGCTGGTGGCAGCAAACACCGAAATCAGAGAATCAGGAGGTTTCCTGTGTTGTATCTTAAATACTTACTACTTTTAGGTATGGGCACATGTTGAACATAGGCAGCAGAACCATCTTCCAACTGAATGACTTGGCCATCAATGAGCTTCCCATCTGGAACAAAAGATTCAAGCCAATAAATTAGTACAAACAAAAATTTTTTAACTTTATACAATTTCAAAATGATATCAACTATAAAAACATACACTACTTAAGCTCATGTTCATCTTGATTCTTCCCTCAACGTTCTGAGGCAATTCAATAACACATCCAGTGATCCTATAGAAAGCAGAAAATCCTCCCTCAGCCATCCTTCCTCCCCTCCAATTTTCAATCAAACAAGTACAAGAGGAAGAGTGGCTCATCACAGCAAGCTACATGAATTGAACCTCAAGGTACCTTTCAGAACCACTCAGAATCAGTGACCCTGACTATGGGGAAGCTGAACAGTGTGTCAGCATATGTGAGGCTGGTTGTCACTGTCACTCCTGGGAGGAATACAGACCCTGTGTATATACATTTGTGCTCAGTAGGTTCCCATAAAAACAAGGAAGTTTTAGAATTGGGCTATTTCCTGGAGCAAAGTAAACAGTAACTTAAGAGACAATGTTACAAAAGCAAAATCAAATGTCTATCCTTATATTTAATAAACACATTAAATAATAACCTAAAGTTAAAAAACAAAAGAATGGCTTTGCTCAAAATAGGAAATAGGTCAGACATACTCCCTTCCCTCCTCTCTCCCACTAAATTTGATACCCTAGAGTATCTTCCTATTATCTAAAAGGGTGTCCCCAAATTATCCAGTTATCAAAATTTAAGTTAAAAATAATTTAAAATTATTATAAGCAATCTAGTGTCTTTAGAAGACACTGGGAAGGAGGTATAGTTGCTAGGGGTTCCAATGCTAAGGTTATAAATTGCTGGTACTAACCAACTGGCCATTTAGGAGGCACATACCTTTAGAATTGTGTTGTATGTAAGCAGTAGAGCCATCTGCAAGTGTTACTGCTTGCAAGCTTACACCTTCCATATTTTCTAAATTGTCACCATCTATTATAAAACAAAATTACTTTCTTTAGATAACTATTATATGTGCATGCTGATTAATTTTTTTAAAATGAAGATTAGCAATAGGCAGGTTGCTTTACCTAATTCTTAAAGAGACCAAAATGGAATCTCTTTTAGCATTTACTAAAAAATATTTCCCTGCCCTGCTATACCCAATGCCCCATCAGGGAAAAAGAAAAAAATGCTCATAATAGCCAGGCATGGTGGCACACTCAGCAACTCAAGAGGCTGAGGCAGGAGGATCACAAGTTCAAGGTCAGCCTCAACAACTTAGTGAGACCCTGTCTCAAAATAAAAATTTAAAATAGCTGGAGATGTGATTGACTGATTAATTACCACTGGGTTTAATCCCCAGTACCAAAAAACAAAACAAAACCTCAGAAAGGCCTAGGTTTATGTTACCTCTAATTAAGTTACAGGGAAGTAAATACAGTGTCATAAGTTTCTTTTTTTTTTAAGAGAGAGTGAGAGAGGGGAGAGAGGAGAGAGAGAGAGAGAGAGAGAGAGAGAGAGAGAGAGAGAGAGAGAGAGAGAAATTTTTTTTAATATTTATTTATTTTTTTAGTTTTCGGCGGACACAACATCTTTGTTGGTATGTGGTGCTGAGGATCAAACCCGGGCCACACGCATGCCAGGTGAGTGCGCTACTGCTTGAGCCACATCCCCAGCCCCCATAAGTTTCTATTTAAGATAAATGATATTACCAAACTCATGTGGTCCCTTCAAATATGACTCCTCACCTGCCACAGTTACTGCTTCTGTGAGGCATAAGGTAACATGTTGAGCCTCCATTCCTCCTCCAGGAAACTCTGTCATTCCTTGAGAATCCCGATTTATCTGGGCTAACAACATTTTCTACCTTGAAGAAAAATATAGTCCCTTGAGGATAAACAATGACACATATAAAACAAAAGACATAAATATATTACTGAACCCCCCCTAAAAAATTTTGAAAGACATAAACAGTATGTGATATTTGATATAACATGCAATTTTACTTAATATGCAGGGTAAGAGTATTAAAACTACAAAAGTATGTCTTATACCTCAAGAAAGTAGCACTAATGACATGACTTAGTAAGGGCACACATGAACAAAGCTGAATGGTAAGTATATTCTGGTTTGCTTTCCGTGAGACTAGGGAGTCTGAGAAACAGAAGTAGTGAAAAAAGATTTTGATATTCCAAACACCACTCCTGAAGTTGCTCTATTAAAAAGCATGCAGTTTGGCCAGGTGTGGTGGTGCATTCCTGTAATCCCAGAAGCTTGGGAGGCTAAGACACGAGGATCACCAGTTCAAAATCAGCCTCAGCAACTAAGTGAGACCCCATCTCTAAATAAAACATAAAAAGGGGCTGGGGATGTGGCTAAGTGGTTAAGTGGCCCTGGGTTCAATTCCAGGTACAAAAAAAAAAAAAAAGCCATTTCAAAATTCACAATAGTAGATTGTACTTTAAATCCCCCAAGATGAACACTGCATATGTTAACTGTTTTTCGTGGGGTGGTAGGGGGAGTAACAGGCACTCAACCACTGAGCCACATCCCCAGCCCTAATTTATATTTTATTTAGAGACAGGGTCTCACTGAGTTGCTTAGCACCTTGCCATTGCTGAGGCTGGCTTTGAACTTGTGATCCTCCTGCCTCAGCCTCCTGAGTCACTAGGATTACAGGCGTGCACCACTGCACTCCAGCTCCTGTTTATTAGTTTTGAGGTACAGAGTTTGCAAAAAGTGATAGTAAAAGAATAATCAGAGCATATTATAAAAGCTTTCAAGTATGTATTGGAGTAGAATCTTTTTTGCAAATAAACACACACACACACAATCTTGAACCCTAATAAAAAACAGCTAAAAGTGGCATTTGATTATAAATGCATTTTAAGTGTAAACTTTTGTTTTCTTCTTTTTTAAAGTGTAACCTTTTAAATTTTATTCATGAGAATGATTTGCTTAGATGAACTCAAAATCTTAAATCAAAATAAAAGTGATGATAACAGGGTTATGCATCCAATTTATCATAGAGCCAAGAGAAGAAACAGAAAGGTAAAGCTGATTTGCACAGATTAATTCAGAGATCAACTTTTTAAAAATCCCACAATATGCTTTAATCAAATAGATCTACTGGCACTAGAACAGTAGTAGATAATATGTTTGAAGTTTAATCACTAATTATTTTTAAGATATACAGAGTAAAGTACTTGCATACCAGAGGACTGAAGGAATATCTAAAAAGCACTGGGTACATCCTCTCTGTAGAAAATAACTCTATTTACATGAAACACAAAAGTAGAAAATATTTCTTCATATATTTAGATTCTTTAAAGCTTCATATTATCAATTTAAACCTGAAAGTGAAAAATTGAACACAACTTCAGCATACTAGGAGATATACCAGTTGTGGTATATCTAATATACTAAATATACTAGAAATAAATTTTAGCTAAATATACTAGAAATAAAGCAGCTAAATATACTAGAAATAAATTTTAACATTGTGGGGATGGGGTTGTGGCTCAGTGACAGAGCACTTGCCTAGCATGTGTGAGGCACTGGGTTCGATTCTCAGCACCATATAAAAATAAATAAAAGTATCGTGTCTGTCTACAACTAAAAATATTTTTAAAATTTTTAGCATTGTTTTATTAAATATAAATAATAAGATGCCAAGGCAAAGAAACCAGGCATTTGTTCCCATTTGTTCCTAATTCATTTAGTCTCTTGTTTATACTAAAAATAGT
The DNA here is from genome assembly GCF_964194105.1 of Spermophilus citellus. NCBI lineage: Eukaryota > Metazoa > Chordata > Mammalia > Rodentia > Sciuridae > Spermophilus > Spermophilus citellus. Next base: position 203,158,081 of record NC_138183.1, on the reverse strand, counting down.
AACTTACCACCACAATCTTACCTTAAAAACTATAAATCTAAGTACAATTTATATGCAAGGGTTTTCTCATAAGAGTTTCATCACAGGTGCACAATAAAAAGACTCCAGGACCTTGGTTCAATACCCAGTACTAACAAAAACAAACAAACCAAAAATTATACAAATATATATTGTGTATATATATAATGTATATATAACTATGTATATGTGTGTGTATTTTTACACATATACATATATGTATATATATCCTGTTTCTTTCCAAATAAACACAACACATTCCCTACCACCATTAAGGTTTGCCAATTCACCTTTCTGCTCTAAGAGGTTTGCCATCTGGATTTGCCCATTTTCATCAAAGTGAGACACCCAGAATAAAATTATCAGGTCACCCCTTAACTAAATTTTTCATTTAATTTTATTTTTTTATGGTACTAGAGCTAGAACCCAGGAGCACTTAACTACTGAGCTACATCTCCAGTCTTTATTTAATTTAATTGTCTTATTTTGAGAAGGGCCTTGCTTAGTTGCTGAAGCTGGCTTTGAGCTTGTGGTCCTCCTGCCTACGTGTCCTAAGTGGCAGGGATTACAGGAATGCACCACCACCCTTGGCTTAAATTCTGATTACAAGACAGCAGTTGCCAACACCATGATTTTCACTCTTCAAAACTTTTTCATCTCTTATCTTTTGTGTGTACGTGGTGCTAGGGATTGAACCCAGGGCTTGGTGCTAGGGATTGAACCCAGGGCTTTGTGCATTCGAAGCAAGCACTCTACCAACTGACTTACATCCCCAGCCCTCATTTTGTATCTTAACTATTGCAATAATCTCTTTATGTTCTCTTTGTGCCATTCTCATTCTTCAAGTCCATAACAGGGCCAGCTATCTCACTCTATTCTGTATACCACTGAAATTTTTCTTGTGTACAATATTATAAAATAAATTTTAAAATTAAGAAAAATGGAGCTGGGGATGTGGCTCAAGCGGTAGCGCGCTCGCCTGGCATGTGTGCGGCCCGGGTTCGATCCTCAGCACCACATACAAACAAAGATGTTGTGTCTGCCAAAAACTAAAGAATAAATATTGGAATATTCTTCTCTCTCTCTCTCTTAAAAAAAATTAAGAAAAATTATTCTCAATAGTTTAAAATCAAATATTTTCATTTTTCTTCTTTAGTTCTTGCTATCTATATATACATATATTTTACAGTGTTGTAATTAGAGATATTATTTTGTATTCAGTTTTTTACATTTTAATAACAAACTATGGAAATCAATCCCTAAAAGTAGAATCTTTAGCTTTTTTCACTTCTATAAGTTCTGCCAAATTCACAACACATCTTAATAATGATCACTTTTAATTCATTTTTTTTTTGGGGGGGGTTACCAGGGATTGAACTCAGGGGCCCTCAGCCACTGAGCCACATCCCCAGTCCTATTTTTTGTATTTTATTTACAGACTGGGTCTCACTGAGTTGTTTAGCACCTCACTTTTTGCTGAGGCTAGTTTTGAACCTGCAATCCTCCTGTCTCAGCCTCCAAAGCCGCTAGGATTACAGGGGTGCACCACCACACCTGGTGATCACTTTTAAATTAAATTAAGGTGTCCAGGGTGTAGCTCAGTGGTGGACTGAGCACTTGGCATTCAAGGGATCTTGGGTTCAATCCCCAGCACCAAATGAACACAAAAAGCAAATAAAACAACATTAAATTCTCTTATAAGCCATTTAACATTTTTCTTACTAAATATAAGGCACAAATGATTTTGTCATTAAAAATAATCTTTCAGTAAATATGTTTACAAATATAGTGTCTTTGGAGAAGCAGAGTAGATTATATCCTTAACCTCTCAGAGCACATGCCTGTAAGTCCAGCTAATCAGGAGGCTAAGGCAGGAGGATTACAAGTTTAAGGCAGACTCAATAACTCAGCAAGACGCTGTTTCAAAATAAAAAATATAAAAAGGGCAGGGAGCTGGGTACAGTGGCGCAGCCTGTAATCCCAGCAGCTTGGGAAGCTGAGACAGGAGGATTGTGAGTTCAAAGACAGCTTCAGCAATGGCGAGGTGATAAGCAACTCAATGAGACCCTGTCTCTAAATAAAATACAAAATAGGGCTGGGGATGTGGCTCAGTGCCCCAGTGGCCCCGAGTTCAATCCCTGGTACTCCCCCACAAAATAAATAAAAAGTAAAAAGGGCTGGGGGTGTAGCTCAATGGTAGAGCACCCCTAGGTTCAATCACCAGTACCACTCAAAAAAAAAAAAAAGAAAGAAAGAAAAAGAAAAAATCCTCCCACAATTAAGTTTAGTGGATCAGAAAATATGAGCATTTTTATAACAATCAGTGATCATTACTTGCATGTCTGGGGCGGCAGGGGTGGTGGTGATGGTGTGTCTACAGAGCTGGGGATTGGACCTAGGGCCTCATGTATGCCAAGCAAGTGTTCTACCATGGCCCTCTTTATGGTTTTTTTTTTTTTCTTTTTTTTTGGGGGGGGGGGTTGGTGCTTCACTACTGAGTTTCATCCCCTGTCCTTTAATTATTTTAAAGAATTTTAAGACAGGGTCTTGCTAAGTTGCTGAGGCTGGCCTCAAACTACTATCCTCCTACCTCAGCCTCCCAAATTATTGCTGGGATTATAGACGTGTGTCATGTCATCTTCTACCCCCAAAATGCTGGGGATTGAACCCAGGATCTTATTCATGTTTATATGTTTGTATGTGTGTATATATCTATTTGTGTGTATATGCACATCTCAACATACATGTTATTGAAGACATAGAGAGGTTTTTGTTTGCTTTAAAGTCCTCCTGGGGTTTTGTTTTTTTCTTTTGTGGTGCCGGGAATTAAACCCAGGGCCTTGGTGCATGCTGGTGGAGCATTCTACCTCTACGTTACATTCCTAGTCACCTTCAGTACTTTAAGAAACTAGTTCCAAACTGGGCATGGTGGTGCATGGTAATCCTGGTTACTCAGGAGGCTGAGGCAGGAAAATTCTAAGTTTGAGGCCAGTGTGGGCAACTTAAAATGGGCTGGGAATGAAGATCAAAGGCCAATGAGTTCAATGCCCAGTACTATAAAAACAAAACAAAAAAGAAACTCCATGGCAGAAGAAACATGAAAACAGGTCATTAAAGCACAAAGTGTAATCCCCACTGTACATGACACCAAACTATCAAAAATTTAATGCAATTATTCAACTAAGTGATTCTTGGAATTTTTCTAACAGTCATGAAAGTGTGCAAGGTTCACTGAGGCATTATTTTATAATAGCAAAAATGGTCAAAAATCTAAAAGTCCTTCAAAAGGATGTTAAATATAGGATACCTATATGTGAAATATGCAGCCATTAAAAAGAATGAGAGAGGTGCTGAGGATATAGCTCCAAGGTACACTGCTTGCCTAGCACACACAAGATCCTGGGTTCAAGCTCCAACATTGTAAAACAAAAAGAATGAGATTGATCTTTATGGAACATGGAGAAGCAAATATAAGATATATTTTAAGTCGGGGGCGGGGGAAGCAACATACAGAGTATACCTGGTATGATTGTATTCATGTTTTTAAAAAATGTATAAAAGGGGCTGGGGATGTGGCTCAAGCGGTAGCGCGCTCGCCTGGCATGCGTGCGGCCCGGGTTCGATCCTCAGCACCACATACCAACAAAGATGTTGTGTCCGCCGAGAACTAAAAAATAAATATTAAAAATTCTTTAAAAAAAAATGTATAAAAGTATTAGCACAAGCTTGTGAATACATTTAAGGGCTCAAATAGTTTGCACCCAGGAACAGGACTAGGCAATGAGGGTAGAATGGGGAAGAGACTTTTAATTTTTACTGTATACATCCTGTAAGTTAGAAACTTTATTTTCATGGCTTATTATTTTCGTTTTAAAATAAAAACAGTCACTTAATTTTTCTTTTTCTTTTTTTAACTAGACACAAAAGCCTTAATAAAGAAGCACTTACCTGCCTTAGGGACACACAAAAAAAGAACATGTGAGTTTTTTTTTTTTTTAAATAGACGGACACTATACCTTTTTTTGTTATTTTTATGTTATGCTGAAGATCGAGTCCAATGCCTCACATGTGCTAGGTAAGTGCTCTACTGCTGAGCTACAACTTCAGCTGGTAAATGTGAATATAAATAAATAAGTAGGTATTCTGTAGAAGCCCAAGACAGAAAGGGTAGTACAGACACAGAGAAGAATCTTTATTCCACACATCCTTATTAGCAATTCCAAGGTGTCCTTCCCTCACTACCCAGCTCTCAGTTATCATCAAGGGCTACAGCATTTGCAGTTATTTGGCTTATAGCCCAGATCATTTTGAATCACTGGTCATGTGTTTTTCGTCACAGCTCTTCATCTATACAAAATTATATCATTTGTTGGCCTTTATACATTCAAATTCTGTTTAGCTCCAGCTTGCTGAGCTTGTTTCCTATTTTGGAAAAAAAAAAGAGAGAGAGAGAGAGAGAATACAACGCCCACCTGATACAGCTTATTATATGCTACTGTCTTTTTTTTTTTCTTGGTACTGGGGATTGAACCCAAGGGTACTTTACCATGGACCTTCATTCCCAGTCCTTTTAATTTTATATTTAGACAAGAACTCATTAAGTTGCTGAGGGTCTTGCTAAATTGCTGAGGCTGGCCTTGACCTTGGGATCTATCTGCCTCAACTTCCCATTACAGGTATGTGCCACTGTACCTGGCTGCTACTGTATCTCATCATCTTTGTATTTTTAAAAATTATGACTATATGTTCAATAAATATCTGAATTTATCATAATCATGTGTCAGAGGTCTCAACAACTGTCCTCCTCCATTATATATATATATATATATATATATATATATATATATATATATATATATACAGCCATGCTGACCCTTTTATTTCCTAGAATACACCTAACTCTTCTGATGGCTTTTGTGCTTATTGTTAGGTGTCACCTCCTATCTCAAATATGTGACATTTTAACAACACCCCTTATTCTCTGTCATAGCACTCTCTTGATCTCCTTCTTGTCTCTTAGAGAATTTGTTATCAAACACTTCAGTTGTATGATATCAGGATTTCTTGTCTATTGGTTCATCATTGAATTCCTAGTTCTTAGGAGAATGCCTGACACATAATATATGCTTTCTAAATATGGGATGAACAAAGAAATACAAGTTGTGGGGCTGGGTTGTGGCTCAGTGCTTAGAGTGCTTGCCTTGCACGTGCGAGGCCCTGAGTTTGATCTTCAGCACCACATTAAAAAAATAAAGGTATTGTGTCCAACTACAACTAAAAAAAATATATATTAAAAAAAAAAGAAATACAAGTTGTAAGTAGTCATAGCTAGTTATAGCCTAAGGCAAGATTATAGATCTTTATTCCTTTTCTTTCACTGTCTCACTTTGTATGATATGCTGCTGTGTGTATGTATTGTTTATAAAGTGCCATGAATTTTATTTTTTCTTAATATTTATTTTTTAGTTCTCGGCAGACACAACATCTTTGTTGGTATGTGGTGCTGAGGATCGAACCCCGGCCGCACGCATACCAGGCGAGCGTGCTACCGCTTGAGCCACATCCCCAGCCCAGTGCCATGAATTTAAATGATTCCAATTTCTTATGATCATTATACCCATACTATATAATGAATTTCTGTATTTTCAAAACTGAGTCTATAGAGCCAAATGCATTTATTATTTTTTTTAAAAAAGAGAGAGAATATTTAATATTTATTTTTTAGTTTTCGGTGGACACAACATCTTTATTTTATTTTTATGTGGTGCTGAGGATCGAACCCGTGCATGCCAGGCGAGCGTGCTATCGCTTGAGCCACATCCCCAGATCAAATGCATTTATTATTAAAGACGTATATGTGGCTCAGCGGTAGAGCGCTTGCCTAGTACAGGCGGGACCCGGGTTTGATCCTCAGCACCACATAAAAATAAAGGCACTATTTTGTGTACATCTACACCTAAAAAACAAATATTTTTTTAAAAAGATGTATATAAATAACGCTATGTATGTTATGTCATTTTATGTACAGATTTCAAAATACTATTATCATTCTAGGGTCAACAGATATATTTTAGAAGTTAAAGAGGAGGGCATTTGGTAGCTTATTAAAGTCTTGTAGGTTATTGAGAATTTCAGTTGAGAGAATGGGCTTCTGAGCCAGTCACAAGATCATGTCTCAGCTTACAGTGGACAAGTAATTCTAAAGTTCAGCTGGTTCACTTGCAAAGTAGTAACTGTAACAACAGTAGTAGGTTTGTAGTGAGGATTATAAGTTTATGTACATATATAAAACACTTAATCACATAATTCAGTGCCTAACCAGTGGAGTGGTATACATAAGTGGAAATGGAATATTAAGTCCAAGAAATATAGACAGGAAGGATATATCTGTCTACATTTTAATGAATATATATTTCCACAGGGTAGAGTTGTCACTGCAGTTTTAAAATAAGATTAGTTTTATGAGAAAGTGTGAAGAAAGGTATTCACTGTTTTCAAAAAAAATTTTTTTTCTAGTCAGGAGTGGTGGCAGTGATCCTGTAATCCCAGCAATTTGGGAGGCTGAGGCAGGAGGATCACAAATTCAAGGCTAGCCAGGGCAACTAAGTAAGACTCTGTCTCAAAATAAAACAAAAAGTGCAAAATAAAATAAAAAGTGATAGGGATGTAGCTCAGTAGTAGAGTGGGTAAATCACCAATATGGAGGTGGGGAATCATTATGTCCTGAAATAAAGCCAGGAGCAAAAAGATTCAGAACTGGGTAAAACTTCAGATTTAACCACTACCCCCTACCAAAACTCTAAAACACTATATAAAACCTCAAAGCTAAGTAATGAAATCAGGACTGATAAAGTTCTTCTCAAATGATCATATATATATATATATATATATATATATATATATATATATATATACACACACACACACACACACACATATACATACACACACACCATTATATATATACAAACACACATCTCCTATCTATCTATCTACACACACACACACACACACACACACACACACACACTGTAAACAATGAATAACAGCTAAAGTAATAAATTACTTTTTTCCACTCCAGCCAGGTCATCTTTCTATGAAGAATACAATGAATCTTTAAGCAATATCCCAATGCTTAGCAAAAGGTTTAGGTTACTCTGTAAATCATGTATCTGATAAGGAATTTCTATTTAGAGTACACAAAGAACTTTACAACTCAATAATGAAAAGAAGCTGGGCATGGTGGTGGACACCAGTAATACCAATCAGTGGCTTAGGAGACCAAAGTAGGAGGATGGCAATTTCAAAACCAGCTTCAGCAATTTAGCAAGGCCACAAAAACTTGGTGAGACCCTCTTTGAAAATAAAAAATAAAAAGAACTGTGAATGTGGCTTTGTGATTAAGAGCCTCCCAAGTAAAAAATGAAAAGGACTGTGAATGTGGTACAAATTTTTTTTTTTTAATAAATAAAGAGACAAAAAAACGCCACAAACTTTTAAATGGGGGAAAGGATCCAAGTAGATTTCTTCAAAGACATACAACTGGCCAATAAGAGACATGGAAAAAATGCTCAATATCATTAGCATTCAGAGAAATGCAAATCAAACCCACAATATGTGCCACTTCATACCTACCAGGATGGGTATAATAACAAGTAGTGGCAAGGATGTAGAGAAGTTGGGACCCTTATATCTCACTGGTAAAAATCTAAATGGTACATCCACTTTGGAAAACAGTTTGACAGTTCCGTAAAAGGTTGAACATAGAGTTATCATATGAGACAACTTATAGTACATGTACCCAAGAGAAATAAACACCTATCTCCAAACGCAGTGTAGTGGTATGGTTGTAATCCCAGCTACTCAGGTGGATAAGGCAGGGGGATCACAAGTTTGAGGCCAGCCTGGGCAACTTAGTGAGGCCCTTCTCAAAAATTTTTTAAAAAGACTACAGATGTATTTTGGTGGTCAAGTACCTACCTGCCTAGAACACATAAGACCCTGGTTTGGATTCCCAGCACTGCAAAACAATAACACTCCCCACCTGAACCCCATGTCCACAGAAAAATCTGCACCCAAATGTTCACAGAAGCATTATCCATAATAGCCAAAAAATGGAAACAACCCAAATATCCATCAACAGATGAGTGAATAAAATTGACTGTGTCCGTTTGGCAATAAAAAAGAAATAAAGTACTAATACACGTTATAACATTCTGGCAAATACTATGCTAAGCCAATCACAAAAGATCACGTCCTCTATGATTGCATTAACATGAAATGACCAGAATAGGCATAATCTGGGGTGATGAGAGGAAGTGGGGAATCATAGTTTCTTTTTGGAGTGATGAACATGTTTAAAAAATTGTGGTGATACATAAATGGGATTGATATTTTAAGTAAAAGAAGTGCACAAATTGAATATAATAAAACTCAGCTAATTATACACTTTAAATTGTGGAAGGTAAAGCATGTGAATCATATCAATAGTTTTTTTTTTTTAAATGGGGGGAGGTGTCATTTTTAAACAACCAATTTAGTATAAACAGTATAGTCAAAATATGCCAGGATAAAACTATTTATGCATCTTACTGGTATTTGGGGGTGATTTCGTCAAATTTCTTAAACAATAAACTATGTACTTAGTTTTTAAAAAAACAGTATTACACTGATTTCATGTCATTTTCTGGAAAAAATAAGGACAAAAACGACCACAATCTTAAAATCTACAATTTTTCATTACATTCCCACTTAACTATGCAGCTAATTTATACTCTTCCATAGCAAAGGCAGAAACTAACTTCAAATAATGTGCTGACAACGGTGCCCTTTAAAAAGCGTTATAATGTGGGGAAAATTTTTTAAAAATCAAGAGAGGAGGGAACAAAAATGAACTCAAAACAATAAAATATTACAAGGTGTTATAATGATTTGTTCACTCTTTAGTCAAAACCGGGGAAAGAGAGAATGATAAGTTACAAATTTCTGTAGCTCGGTGTTAGGATTCATAAATCCTTTTAAAAAATAATAAAGCAAGTGAAGAAAACAAGAAATCTCTCCGCGATCCGAGTGGGAGGAAATTCTGGATGCTATCCGCAAGCAGGGTCCCGAGCGGGCCCACGGCCAGCCGGGCCGCAGGCGCCCCTGCTGGGCCCTCGTGTGAACCGTGGACCCGTAGCTGCCGGAGGAGATTCGCCCCGGCACGCCTGGGGACTCTGCGCCGAGGTCAGGCCGAGAAACGCCGCCAGGTTCCCGAGGACTCCACCCTCTCCTCTCACTCTCCCTCCCCTCGGCGGTCCCCTGAGGGGAACAGGCGGGGCGCCACGATGGGACAAGGGGGGGTTGCGTTCTCAGCTAGAAAAGCTCCGTCGCCCAGAGTGGCGGCTGCGGGTTATTAATAAACTCCGCTTCTGCCCAGGCGCAGCTACCGAGGCGGCCGTAAGATCAACAAGGCCTGCGGCCGAGGTTGAGCAGTGGGAGCCGGAGCCCGGGCCCAAGCGGGCCCGCGCCGCCGCGCTGAGGGCGGCGGCCGGGCGGAGAATAATGCACACTGGGTAAAAACACATTTATATACGAACCTCCGAGAAAATTTTCCAACAATTCCTTCGTCCGACCACCATGCACCAGGACAGGAAACAGCCGCCCGGCCCCCAGGCCCCGCAACCCGCATAGCGTGTCTGAGGCCCGCCCCCAGCCTCCATTGGGCAGGCATTACGTCACTCATTGGACATTCCCTGCTTTTAATTGGACCAAATTTAACCTACCAGAAGGGACTCGCCCCCTTAGGCACGCCCCAACTTGGGACGTCACCGAGGTTGGTCTTCCATCCAGCGCCTGAGTGGCTCGCGCAAAGTGCGGAATCAAAATTTCTGTGTCTTACTGGTTGGCAGAACCACTCATCCCAGACCAACACCATTTCACTGACAAGTTAATTATGCGGATTCCGGGGCTCCAGCGGGAGACGCCATTTTGTAGCAAGGGAGGGAGGTTGGTCCTTGTGATTACCTGGGAGGGAGAAAGGGTGACGGGCGCCATTTTCCCCACAGGGGCGAAGAGGCGGATTGGGATTTCCCGGTGGGCTTGTTGGAATGAATTCTGGAGACCAGATGAGCTTTGCCTAGCACTGGCCGAATGCTGTACCATTAGGAGGGAAGAGGAGGGGAAGCATAGGACAGGATGGGAGACCTGCCCGCTCCCCGTGGGCTCTCAGTGCTGACTGAGGCCCTTGGTCTTGGGCAAAGGCCGTTTACCCGAGACCTGATTTGTGCCGGTGACTGGCTTCCAGGCCTGCCTGCGCTTCTCCAGTCGCCGGGGGCATCACCGTGCGGTGGGAGGGTGAGCCTTCTGCGCCGGAAACGCCCGCGGGAGACTGGAAGCATTTATTCATTTTTGTACTTTTGGCTCAAAGTTTGAAGTCAACTGAATTGGTGTCGCTACGTTCTTTTGAATCTTATTTCCCTTTTGTGTGTTGATAACTGAAAAAGTCAAAGGGGTGCGGGAAAGTATTCAATCGGGTCCCCTAAACCTGTTAATAGATACAAATAAGTCGTTTCATGTGTGGTAGCTCTCATCCATTCCTTTTCTAAGTCATTGAAAATACTAGTAATTTCAGGAGGTATTGAGTAAATATTATTTGCTTGGGAAACCATGCCGAGTAAAAATGAAATAAAATGTGTAGACTCAATATTCGTTAAATGAGGCAAGCCAGGTGTAGAATCGATTATGAGAACGCCGGCTTGCTTGAACAGATTTGGGTACTTAAACGGAGAGAGTAGGATAATGTTTAGTTTCTTGCATTTCAGATGATTATGGAATAGACAGCGGGGATAAGTCAAAAATATGTTAAAATATAGCCAGCCCTCAAGACAGTTAGTGCTTTGGTGCATATCTGTACTCTGGGGTTGCAGCATTCCCCTTTTCCTGGTTAGGTGTACCTTAACCAAGGCAAACATGCATAATTTGTACCCAAACGCTCTTAGAAGGAAAATAGGATTTTATTTAAGCTTTAACACATTCTTTAGGAATTTAAAATATTTCTGATTACTTTTTAGGTTCTTGTATGAAAAATGTAATCGCAGCCACTGGGGAGGCTGAGACAGGAGAATCGCCAGTTCAAAGCCATTCTCCTCAAAAGTGAAGCAACTCAGTGAGACCCTGTCTCTAAAATAAAATACAAAATAGGGCTTGGGATGCTCAGTGGTGGAGTACCCGTGAATTCAGTCCCCAGCACCAAAAAAAAAAAAAAGGTTTTTTGATGCTAGAGGATTTTGCTCATTTACAAGTTAATGGAGCTGGTGGCTCACACCTGTAATCCTAGTGACTGGAGTAGCTCACACCTGTAATCCTAGTGACTGGAGTAGCTCACACCTGTAATCCTAGTGACTGGAGAGGCCTGGGCAGGATGGTTGCAAATTTGAGGCCAGCCCAAGCAACTTCATGAGGTCCTAAGCAATTTAGTGAGATCCTGTCTCAAAAATAAGGGCTGGATTGTAGCTCAGTGGTAGAACACTTGCCCAGTGGCGAGACACTGAATTCTATCCTCAGCACCACATAAAAATAAATAAAGGTATTGTGTCCATGTACATCTAAAATAAAAAGAGCTGGGATATGACTCAGTGGTAAAGCACTCCTGGGTTCAATTCCCAATACCAAAAAAATGGATAGATTGATTCCCTTTTAACCAAAGCTCAGCTGAAGGATAAGAGGTTCTGGGGGTAGTGGTGCACACCTGTAATCCCAGCTATACCAGAGGCTGAAGCAGCAGGATTTCAAGACCAAGACCAGATAGCAATCTTTTGAGACCCTCAGCAATTTAGGGCAACCTATCTCAAAACCAAAAGGGCTGAGAATGTAGCTCAGTGGTGAAGTTAATGGGTACAAATAAGTCGTTTCATGTGTGGTAGCTGTATTCAGTTCCCAGTACCGAAAAATAAAGCACTGGGGACATAGCTCATTATGTCCTGATATAATGAGTTCTATCCCCAGAATCCATCTTTATCCGCACCCCACCCCACCCCCCCCCTTTTTTTTTTTTTTTTTTGCAGTGTTGGGGATTGAAATTAGGGCCCTCTGCAAAAGTTTTTACACATTGTGGCTGGGTGTGGTGGTGCATGCCTCTAACCTCAGTGGCTTGGGAGGCTAAAGCAGGAGTTCAAAGCCAGCCTCAGCAACAACAAGGCGCTAAGCAACTCAGTGAGACTCTGTCTCTAAATAAAATACAAAATACAGGCGGGGATGTTATTGAGTGGGTGAGTGCCCCTGAGTTCAATCCCTGGTATCAAAATAAATAAATACTTTTTGACTGCTGGGGTTGTGGCTCAGTGGTAGAACCCTTGCATAGTATGTGCAAGTCCCTCAGTTCTATTTTAAGTACCATGCAAAACAACAAAAAATACAACTTGAACCACAATATTGATGAAGCCCAGTTATTTTTTTCCTTAAATATGTGCTTTGGATACAAGTTTAAGAAACCACTACCTAATGAAAAATCATTAAGATTTATGTGTATGGTTTTCCCAAAGAATTTTATTATAGTTTGAAGGCTTCATTCAGATCTTTGATACATTAGCTAAGAGACCTGTTTCATGCTTTTGCATGGAGATAACGTATCTCAAAAAGATGACTATTTCCCACGTTGAACACTCTTGGCACCCTTACTGGAAATCAACTAACCATAAATGTAAGGGTTTAATTAGTGATTCAACTTTATTCTCTTGGACCGTCCTTACACCAACAGAACACTATGTGATCACTACTAAATCTACTTTTTCCAATATTGTTTCGTCTATTCTGGGTCCTTTATGTTCCCATACACATTTCAGGATAAGCTAGTAAGTTGCTGGGCAGGGGGTAAAAAGATAGCTGAAATTTTATATGGATAAAACTGTATCTGTAGATCAATTTGTGCTATGTTGCAGCGTTCATGTTATCTTCCACTTATATAGTTATTTCAGTTTTACCCTGTTTTGTTGTATTTACTCATAAGTACTTTCATTGCTACTGTAAGTGGAATTTTAGTTTTAGCATAGTGCTGTTTAGAAAAACAACTAACTTTTGTATATTATTAACCTTGTATCTTACAATCTTAAAATCATTTTGTGCATGTCATTTCTTAGAATTTTCTTTTTTTTTAATATTTTTATTTATCGGCGGACACAACATCGTTGTTTGTATGTGGTGCTGAGAATCAAACCTGGGCCGCACGCATGCCGGGCGAGCGCGCTACCGCTTGAGCCACATCCCCAGCCCTTAGAATTTTCTATCATGTCATCTTGTGAATATATTTTTACTTTTTCAACCTGGATTCCCTTTACTTCCTTTTCTTGTTAATTGCCTTGCCTAGAACTTGATTTGTAATGTTTGAGTACTAGTGGTAAAAGTGAGCATCCTTGTCTTGTTCCTGAACTAGGAACAATTATTACCATTAAGCATATTAACTTTGGGTTTTTGGTAGATATCTTTATCAAGTTGAGGAAGTTTATTCTTTTTATTGTTTGGCCAGGTTTTCTGTTGTTGTTGTTCTGTTTTGGGGTGCATTATATATAGTGGAGTCTCTTTTTTAAAAATATTTTTTTAGTTGCAGTTGGACATTTATTTATTTTTATGTGGTGCTGAGGATTGAATTCATTGCCTTGCACATGCTAGACAAGCGCTCTGCTATGCCACAACCCCACCCCAGTAGTAGAGTCTCTTTTGTTACACGTTTGTACAAAATTTGGCTAATCTGGCCAGTCTTTTAAAAGAAACTTTAAAAAGGTTTTGATAGGAAGCATTTAAAATGTAAGCTTCAAATATTGAGTATAGCTGACAAACTTCAGTATGTGCATGGAAGCAGAATCGAACTATATAAAGATGAACTAACCTGTACTTTAAAAACCTAGTAGGGGGTGATGATAAACCCAGAAAAAAATTACTCTAAGATATTAATTCCTCTCATAGGTATTATATGGTATTGCAAGGGTAGAAGCTGGAATTCAGTAGAAACACTGATGGTAAATAACCTCAGGTTATCTTTTCCAAAAATTTAAATTATATCAGAATAAACAAATCTTATAGAAGTTTGATGTAACTTAGGTGATTCATTCTATAAGTATGGAATGTCTATTATGCTTAAGTCATGTGTTCTTAAGACATAACTTTCATTAAATTCATGAAATACCACTCCCACTTGATGGTACCAATGGAGCTTTACCATGGAGCTGCAACACTAGCTCTTATTTTTTTGGTACTGAGGATTGAACCCAGGGGTGCTTTACCACTGAGCTATATCCCCAGCTCTATTTTTTTAAGATTTGGCCTCACTAAGTTGCATAGGGCCTCACCAATTTGTTGAGACTGGCCTTGAATTTGATATATTTACTCCTTGACCTCACTGGAATTATAGGTGTGTGCCATCACTTTATATTTTGAGATAGAATCTTGCTAAAGTGGCTGAGGTTCCTCTCAAACTTGTGATCCTACTGCCACATTCGCTGGTATTACAGTATGTTATGGTAATTCTTAATGACTTTTTCTTCATGCTTGCTTCAGGAAGAGGGTATATTTGGGCTGAATAGCAGTATATAGCTATGAGGCTCTGGTTTGGCCCCTCCTATAGTCTAGTCTCTTCTAGAGCAAAATACAGCAGTCACTATCTTAATATGTCAAAAACAAATTTATACCTGGGCATGGTGGAGCATGCTTATAATCCTAGGGAGGTAGGAGTCTAAGGAAGAAGGATTTTAAGTTTGAGGCCAGCCTCAGCAATTTAGCAAGACCTGTCTCAAAAGAGGGCTGGGGACGTAGTTCCATTGCAGTTGCACCTCTGGGTTCAAATGCCCAGTGCAGGGCAGGTTGGGGTGGGAGGGTGTCTATGTATAACTACTTACAAGAGTTGCATTCCCATGTAGAAACTCAAACATATTAAGACATATGATCTGTAACAAACTATAATTTGGTATTGTTTAAGGAAATCATGAAAATTGAGGTATATATTGGATTCATTAAAAGCTATCATTTGAACATTATTGAAGTAGTTTAATTATAAGGTATAATTTGGAGTTAAAGTCTACAATGGTGGGGCTGGGGTTGTGGCTCAGCGGTAGAGCACTAGCCTCTCATGTGTAAGACCTGGGTTCGATCCTCAGCACCACTTATAAAAATAAACAAAGATATTGTGCCCATGTATAACTAAAAATAAATAAATAAATAATGGGGATTAGTTTGGAACCAATTAATGGGAGACAATAAAACTTGTTCTCAAAGACATGACAATATATCTTCTTGAAACAAAACCCCAAATGAGAATTGTCGTTCTGTTCATGGGAGTAACTAAAACCTTTATTAGATATGGTTTTCCAATAACAATGTGAAAATTGGAATTATCATTTCAAAGAGCAGTAAAGTTTGAAATTTTAAAAAGTAGGGGACAAAAAAAAAGAGGTAAAGGAAGACAAATACTATTTAATATCTCCCCTCTGTACACAATGTTGCATATATACAACTACTCCATTTTTTATTAATTTTATATAATGTGAAATCCCCTTAAGCAATTTAAGGTATACAGTTGGTGTCTAACTTGGGGGCAGGGCAGTAGAAACATACTTGATTAACAGTTTTCACTCATGGACATTAGACAATTTTTTCTTTTTTTGCCAAGATTTTAGTAGTAAATTCATAAATATAGGAAATACTTCACTCCTTCTGTGTTAATAGAAAACCAAACAGTGCCAGCAATAGTGGCTTAATTATTGATATACAAGAAAAGCACAACACCAATGGGTTTCCTTAATTATGCATTTTAAATATCTATGTGCATTTTATTCTTATACTTACAAATTTTTAATGTTTTAGACAATAGCATGTAAGTTTGAATCCACTGAGATGTTGCTTTCAATTTGAAATATTATGTATACATGTATATAAAAAATAACCCAATGTATAACTCATCTGACACGTTTTAAGATCAATAAAGGCTTATTTTCAACATGCAGTTAGAAGAGAGGGGAGCAAGCCAACCTCTCGACACTGTCTTGTTGCTGGCTCGTTTTTCCAGTGGTATCAATAGTGGTTTTTGGAGCAAACCATGTGCCTTCAGCCTATAAATAAGACCAGATACCACAATCATCAAGAGGGGCAGAGGAGCTGTGCAAAGGGAAATAGGCAGATGATGTAAACTGTTAAGGATGCATTTTGCATTTTTTCTTGTTATTGGATTAAAACAGGCCAATGAAGGGAAGAAATTATAAATAGGAACAAAACTGCAATCAAATCAAGACATAATAGCCGAATTAATTTCTTTTAATATTGCATATATAGATGTTTAGCCATACTCTAAGATCAACTCTTTAAGAGCAGAACTTTATATCCAATTTACATGCTTCAGATATCACCTTTCTTGTTTGTTACAGTAAGGTCTTGTTTCCAAATATTCACTTGTACACTGAGAGCTTTAAGAAAAAAACAGGACACAGAGGGAGTTGCCATTTTTAGCAGCAATGAAATATCACTAACCCCTTTTTACATACCGAATTCAAGTCACTATCAGAGGTGAGTGTACCACAAAGTTACCAGTTACAAAATTGCTAGTTCATTTTTAAATTAATAACTTGAAATTACCCCTGCCCCCCACCCTATTACATCCCTTTTTATAAACAGCAAACATTTTTGCTTTTATACATAGGCTAGCAGGCTTGTTTCAATATGAAAGTGCTAATTCATTTACAGATTTTTAAATCAGTTATGTAGTGCTACAATAAATGTCCAATAATCTACATAGGAACAATCTTTGATGAATGAAAATGAAGACTGAATAAGGCTATCATATTACCTTATCTTATTTACATACAAAGGATACCCAATGGTGAGGAAGAGACAGAAATCGGACAAATACTCATAGGTGTAAAAATTACATCTACCTTTGAGCTTTATACTGTAAATGAGACATTTTAAATAGTCCTGTAGCCCATGCCTATTTTTTCCTCAGAAAAAGAAAAGCTGCCTTCATGACATACCCTCTTGTTTCAGATTTCCACAGTGTCACTTGAAGCTTCAGAGTCAGGATCTTACTTTCTTCAAAAAATAAAGAAAATACCCCCACATTAACCCCCCTCCCCACAAAAATCCCTCTGGTTTCACTTCCAGTGCCAGGTTGCATGATCAGGTCCCACCTCCTGGGGTTTTTTTGTCCATCTATTGATCAATTAGTTTAGAGTAGGTAACATGAACCAGTTCTGGAACCACTACTAGGAGGAACACAAGCTCTTCACTACAATCACACAGCAGGAAAGAAACTGAGAACTCAATTCATCCCTGGTGCCGGGCCTCCAAAATTGAAAGAACTTGGCACAACTGGAGCACTGAATTTGTATCCTCCATGCTTCTCAATCATTTTGGATTCTAGAAAATAAATAAGTGAAACTTTAGTAGGGCATTCAATTATCTTACTACTTTGTAGGGAAAAAAAGAACTTAAGAATTAACAAGATAGTAGTTTACCATTAGTAGCCAAGGTGTTCCAAAATTGACAGCTCTATTCTCCCTGACAAAAGTATAAGGGGAAAGAGGGCATGCACTATGTAGAGAAGATAATCTGTCCTGTCTTATGCTATAGAATCCTTTAGCGAATTTTAATTTCCATGGTTAAGAAAAACATTTTTAAGGTACTGAGTACTGAACCCAGGGGTGCTATATGACAGAGATATAGCTCAAGCCCTTTTATTTTGAGACAGGCTGGCACTAAATTGCTGAGGCTGGCCTCGAATTTCAAATGCTTTGTCTCCCAAGTTGCTGTAATTACAGTTGTGTGCCAACATGCCTGGCCTCAAGAAAAAAAATCTTTAAACACTCCATTGTGAGTCATAAGGAACCATGATTGATATCAGTCATATGTATCAATAAGGAACCATCTTGAAAAGAATTCCAAAATAAAAAATACTTAAGAGCTGGGTATAGTGGCATTTGCAACACAATAAGACAGTATCTCAAAATAAAAAAGGTTGGAAATGTAGCCCAGTATAAAGCGCCTCTGAATTCAATCCCTAATCTTTTTTTTTCAATGCCTTATTTATAAGAGATCCCATCTCTTTAATATTTACTATTTTTTTTTTTTTTTAGTTATAGATAGACAAGCACTGTACCACTGAGCCACATCCCAGCCCAAGGATCTCATTTTTGACCACAACTATAAAGGGGTCTGGGTATTAAAACCTAGAGAAAACTGTTACAGAGTATATAAAATTAAAATACACATTTGCTAGGCGCAGTGCTAAACACCTATAATATCAGCAATTCAGGAAGCTGAGGCAGGATCACGAATTCCAGCCCAGCCTCAGCAACTGAGGCCCAGAACAACTTAGTGAGAACCTATCTCCAAATAAAAAGGGCTGGGATGTGGCTCTGTATTTAATCCCTGGCGCACGCGCGCAGGGATTAAAGATAAAAAAAAAAAAAAAACTGGGAATTTTCTATAATATATTTTAGAAAAAAAATTTTAATTCATTACCTTTTTTGTTTTTAGTACAGGGATTTAATCGGGGATGCTTAATAACCAACCCACATCCCTAACCCTTTGTATTGAGACAGGGTCTTCCTAAAATTGCTGAGGCTGGTCTTGAAAAATGGCAACTGTCCTGCCTCAACCTCCCAAATTGCTGGGATTACGGGCATGTGCCAACACACCCAGGTAATTTATTACTTTAAAAAAATATTGGATTTATAACAAAATATTTTTTATCAAAATATCAACAAGAACTTAAGCAATTTTATTAAAGCTACTACATATTGAAAGTAATCTTCAGTTACACTTAAAAATAGGTGAAATGTAGTCAAAACCAAATTATCACCTATATTAAATCCCTCAGATTAAATTTATCACCCACAATATTTTTTGGATTGACTGATTGATTGATTGACTGTGCTAGAGTAAATCCAGGACCTTGCTTATACTAGGCAAGTGCTCTACCACTGAGCTATACACATAGCCTACATACCATTATACAATATACCTTTTATATAATGTTAAATTCCCTCATAAATCATTGGCTGAGGTTGTAGCTCAGTGGTAGAGCACTTGCCTCGCATGTGTAATCTACTGGGTTCGATCCTAAACACCACATAAAAATAAATAAATAAAACAAGAGATATTGTGTCCATCTACAACAACAACAAAAATGTTTAAAAGAAAAACCTTTGAAGTCATTAATTACATCAAAAAGGGATTATGGTTGACTAACATACCATGAGCTGCTCTTCTTTGATCGGCAAGAGTTGCTATGTCTTGTAGCTGTTTTCTTTGTTCTTCATTAAGACCATGAGTCAAAGCTTGATACCATACAGGATTACGATTCTGAATAGCTATCAAAACAAAAACAAGTAGGAAAAACATTAATACGCAGGACTGACAGCTTTTTTCTTTCTTTTCTTTTGGTACCAGGAATTGAACTCTGGGGCATTCAACCACTGAGCCACATCCCCAGACCTATTTTGTATTTAGAGTCAGGGCCTCACTGAGTTGGTTAGCACCTTGCCATTGCTGAGGCTGGCTTTGAACTCTGGATCCTCCTGCTCAGCCTCCAGAGTCACTGGGATTATAGGCGTGTGCCACTGTGCTGGGCAACTGATACGTTCTTTCTATTCTGTTCTGTGTATCCGAAACCCCAAAACGAATTTCTCCCCAATAACTTTATTTCTATTTACTTGTTTGTTTGTTTGTGTGTTTATTTATTTTTGTGGTGGTGGGGATTAAACCCAGGGCCTTGTGCATGCAAGGCAAGCACTCCACCAACTGTGCTGTATCTCCAGCCCTCCCAAATAACTTTAAAAGTTATCTTAAGTTACTTATGGAATAAAAGATACAGGGCAAACAGTTAATTCCAGTTCATCTTTGTGCTTCAAAAATACCATAATTGTTCTTATTGTATTGTACTAGGGGCGTTTCAATAATAAAATTAATTTAAGTGGTAGAGCACTTGCCTAGCAACTGTGAGGTGCTGAGGGTTCAATCCTTAACACCACATAAAAAATAAAATAAGCTGGGTGCAGTGGCACACACCTATAATCCCAGCGGCTCTGGAGGCTGAGGCAGGAGGATCCCAAGTTCAAAGCCAGCCTCAGCAATTTAGAAAGCAACTCACTAAGCAACTCAGTGAGACCCTGTCTCTAATAAAATACAAAATAGGGCTGGGGATGAGGGCCAGTGATCAAGTGCCCCTGAGTTCAGTCCCTGGTTCCCTAAATAAATAAATAAATAAAATAAAGTAAAATATTCAGAGTTAAATGACTTGAAACTACAGATGCAAGAAAAAGGGTGAACAATACAAAATAAACGCTTTATTCTTCTTCCTCTGCCTACTCAAAAACCTCTCTTTAATGTAACTTGGTTTGTGATTTATGTCACTGCTAGAGTTCTTTCCTGGAGTATGTGAGACCCCAGATTTGGCAGGTAGTAAAAAGAAAGAAAGAAGAAAAGCATATATACATAATTCTCAAGTTAAAATGACAAGTCACACATTTTTATATCATAGCCTAAAAAATGGTTACTCTGTGAGGAACAGAACGAATTTTTTCCAAATGTCACAAAAACCAAGTGTTAAAATTTCACAATGTTCAACAAAAAAAAAATACACTATATAAGTGAATATAAAATGGTGGTAGGTCTGAGCAAGTATTTCCCTATTTCGCACACACATCTACAAGCAAAAGAGTCTAAAATAGGTTTTACCCCCAAAATTTTCACTGCCGAGCAAGTAAAGAATGTAAAAGTGATATCCACATGTATTGGATGCAAGGTAGTTGGGGGGCAAAAACCTAATGCTAAATCACAAGATCTTCTGTTTCTCCTTTACTTCAACTGTGCAGAGGCGCTGTATTAGAAAGTATATTTTAGAGACTGTCCTGTTCATACCTAACAAAAAAAAAAGCAAGGGGGCTGGGGATGTGGCTCAAGCGGTAGCGCGCTCGCCTGGCATGCGTGTGGCCCGGGTTCGATCCTCAGCACCACCGCATACAAACAAAGATGTTGTGTCTGCCAAAAAATAAAATATTAAAAAAAAAATTCTCCCTCTCTCTCTCTCTTAAAAAAAAAAAAACAAAAAAAAACAAAGCAAGCCAGAAGTTCTGGCACTTCAATTAATTCTTGTTATCATCTAATTCAGAAAACTATGGGCTTGGAGTATTTAAACCTTGGTTATGAAAGAATTTATTCCATATCAAAGTTCCTATGCAGAAATGATAAGTAACAGTGGAGAACCCTGAGGGGGAAGGGCTTTCAAATTTAGTGGCAATTTAAATACCCCCCCCCCAATGAATCCAGGGTTGCTCTACCACTGAGCAACATCCACAGCTCTTCGTATTTTTTATCTTGAGGCAGGGTGTTGCTAAATTGCCCAGGCTATACTCAAACTTTGATCCTCCTGCTTCAGCTTCCCAAATAGCTGGGACTACAGAACTATGGGATCAGCAATTTAGTTTCATAAAATGAGTGGTGGACTATAGGCATTACACCTTGAAATTCAAGCAAAAGATGCTATTAACCAAAAATAGCATGTCGTATTCTATAGACACACATAACTGTGATATGTCTAGAATTCCAGGAGAAATCTGTATCACTACAACCAAATTTGAGTGGTTAAATTAGCTGCTTGAAGCTTAAAATTGATTAATTAGAATTGCTAATTCTGTAATAACAGAATGAATTGATTAAGAGATGCAAAAATACATAAACACTGAATAGATATAAACTTGGAAGAACAATTGAGGAAAATTGAAAGACAGAATCAGAAGAAAGAGGAATTGTCACTGTACTTAACTTTTAAGAAATACACTATATTCTAGAATGTATATCTTTCAAAATTATAAACTAAATGGAAAAATAAGAGGAAGAGGACAGAATACTCAGTAGCTTGACGGCATCATGATAAATAATTTTGGGTACTTTAATTAATCTCTTCATTAAGGGACAGATTGTTTAATGAAAGTTCTATATGTGATAAGCTGACTTACTTTGAAATATAGCTTTAAATATCTGATACTCATCAACAGGGTTGTCTTCATCATCAATGATTGTGGAATAGCCTTCCAGAGCAGTCTCCTCTGCATCATCTTCTTCCCAATCATCATCATCTCCATCTTCACCTGCTTGCTTAGCCAGAATCTCCAAATATTCTTGCCCATCTTCATCAATATCATCTTCATCACTCCCTAGTTCCTCTGCCAAGTCATAAATATAATACTGAAATAGTTTGTTACTCAAAGTGACAATCTCTTACCATTTTCAGCGAATTAGAATTCATTAATAAAGTCAAGGAAAAGTTCCAGGAATTGGTGTTTAAACACATGTCTAGCAACAGACAGAATAATAACTTCTCATGCATGTCCAAGAAACCCAACCATGTCTTGTTATTCTAAACACCAGAGATGATTTTTTTTTTTTTTTGGGGGGGGCAAGGGGTAGTATGAGTACCAAGGATTGAACTTAGGGGCACTTTACAACTGAGCCACATTTCCAGCCTGTTTTTTTTTTTTTTAAAAGGATCTCACTAAGTTGCTATGGCTGGCTTTTAACTTTCGATTCTCCTGCCTCAGCCTCTGGGATTATAGGTGTGAGCCACCTCACCTAGTTTGAAGGAAGATTGCAGCCCATGATATGCTCTTGGCCTTCTAGTATGAAAATTCAAACTAAATACCAATAAAAAATTATATAGTTTGAGTAATACCCATAGAAACTTTGGCAGGGTGCTGGAAATCAAACCAAGGGCCTCAAGGAAGGTGCGATACAACTGAGCCACATCTCCAACCTCACCCATAGAAACTTTTGTGAGATTAAATAAAAATAAAAAAGGGCTAGGGATGTAGCTCAGTGGTAGAGCACCCCTGGTACTGCCAAAATGGAAAACAAGACTCGCTAAGTTAATACTTGCGGAAAAAGAAAAGAAACTGCAATGCCTATCTTACCTTGAATCAATTTCAGTAATTTCTTTTATTTTTTAGTTATACTTAGACCTAATACCTTTATTTATTTATTTTTATGTGGTGTTGAAGATTGAACCCAGGGCCTTGCATGTGCTAGGCAAGGGCTCTACCACGGAGCCACAACCCCACCCATCAATAGCAATAATTTCTAATATCACTTATGCATTCTTTGCTATATTTGCTATGCCAAACAAATACAGAGTAACCATCTTTTATTGATTGCATACTATAATGCCTGGAACTTCCCTCTTATAGGAAACATAGATGACAATTCTGCCTTAAAAGACTTTGCTACTCTTCTGAGATAAGGAAGTCTTTCTATGAATGAACAACTATAAATGCATCCGGCTATGATCCTAAATTTTGGAAGAAGGACTAGAAAAAAGTCCAGTAGTTTTTTAACTATATATGTGTTGCTGAAATTCACCACAAATCTCTTACCAGTTTCATCATCATCTTCAGCTTCATCATCATCATCACTGTCGTTTTCATGTTCTGCATGGCAGGCATATGCTCTTTTTAATCCATTAAACAAAAGGATAAAAGCTGGCAAAATCTGTCCAGAAACCTGATTTAAAACTTGTGGTATCTGTTCCATATCAATAAGAGCACAGAGGCCAAGAACACACATCTTTCTGTCATGAAGCCTAAAAAAATAATATAAAAAAAATAATTTTCCTCTATTTTCTTAAATAAACGAGTTCTTCATAAAGGTCCAATTCATGTTACTTACCCCAAGAAACAGTCAACATCATTAAGCCACTGTGTAATAAAATGGTTTGTAACTGGTTCAACGTTATTAGGGAAGCGAAGATTTTCTAAGGTATTGAGTAGGAGGTGCGGATTATAATATAAAGCTGCAATTGCAACTTGCAGGCACATTGTTCGAAGTTCACTTGTCTTAACCTCTCTTGTCAGTCTCTCTAAAGCTGCCTCCACGAATAAGGGAATGCACTGTAAAGAAAGATTACAAGGTAGTCCAAGACTGAAATGAATAGCACCCTAACTATTCTATCCATATTAACTTAACTGTTACCTCAACTAACCCTTTAGGCTCATTTAATTACTAAAGCTGTCAGAAATCTTAAGCCAATATTTACCCAGCATAACAAAGTACACATGAAACTTCAATACCTGTATTTTCAACATATTAAATATATGTTCATTAATATATATTGGTTAAATTTTACACCAACAGTGAAAATAAATGCTATGGTACACAACAGTGTATCACAATATATTGTAAATGCCAAAAGGAGAAAAAGATGTAAAAAATTGATTTATTCTCTGAAGTTCCAAATAAAAGCATTAGAAGTTAGCCTTGGGCTGGGAATGAAATGAAATTCAAAAGTAGACTGTCTGCCTAGCATACCTGAGGCTGTGGATTCAATCTCAGCAACCTACACAGTTACCCTCACTGACCTGGTCAATGCCACGCCCTTTGCATTGTAGAATGATGACCTCTAACAATTTTGCTGCATGACATTCTGCATCTTCTCCCGCAACTCCTGTAAGAACCTGATCAACAAAGAATATAAATTCCAAGAAGGTTTCATGAAAATGTTTACATCAGAAATTATTTCCTTTCCTTTCCTTTCCTTTCTGAGTAGTTCTGAATGATTACAATGTTCATTGTAGAGACTAAACTACAACACCTGAGGACTTAAACTTGTCAAATAGTCTAGCCTTCTGGTGTCCTGCTCTTAGTGATCAAAGCATCTATCCTGAAATGCCATTCTGGATTAAAACAGGATATGAACCAGTACCTTCTCACACAAAGGTAGAAGCTAAAACACTTAATCTTTCTCAGGGTACTGACTCTTCTGTTAAGAATTACACAAATGCTGCTATTTGTAGACAAAACATTTGTCTCAAAAAATGAAAAATGATGAGTTGGGGTGCTGTAGGATGAAGGAGGAAGAAATATCCTATTGATGGCAACCACTGGCCTATAAACGGCAGACAAGAACTAAAGAATATGGACATGACATGGTACTTAACATTAGAAAACTCTAAATGTACAGATAAGTGTTCTGGAATAACAAAGTAGATTGTAAGAGTATTATCTCTTTTACCATAATATTAATATAGACAAGATAACTGGCAATAAATGAATAACACAACTAAAGAATTACTGTATGAACAAGAGGTCAAAAGGGAAAAATATTAAGTGAAAGACAAGCATATCTAAAACCTTCTTGACAAAAATACTTTTCCCCTTCGTAAATCAGATTATCACTAAGGTTGTTGCCCAAGCTGGCCTTGAATTCATGGGCTCAAGCAATCTTCCTTCCTCAATCTCATCAGTAGCTTGAATTACATCCATACCTGGCAGCAAAATCATTTTTTATTGTGGTGCTACTTCTTAACAAAAACTGTTAGAAATTCAAATAGTATGAATTATATCACCAGCGCCCCATTTAAACACATGTCTCCCCAATCAAACTGTAAGTAAAAATTTATCCCCCTACCCTTGTTGTAAGAATAGTATTTTTACTTTCTAGCCTCTAGAAACCTACAATCTCCAAGTATTTCTTTCCTTTATACATCTCTATCTGACTCTAACTAAAAAAAAAAAAAAATTAAACAAAACAAAACATCTGTCTACTATTCCTGATTCTTTCAAAAAATCTCAAGCTATTGATTCTTTCCTTCTTTAGTTTCCACAGAACTAAGTTAAAGTAAACTCCAGACACTCTAAAAATCAAAACATTTGTAACTCTAAGTAAATGTCAGAAGCCATACAGAAGACATATGCATGCTAAAGTCATTACTAGGTAATCTAGAAAACAAAGTTTTTTTGAACTTTTTCCAGGGAGTGGGGTGTACTGGGGATTTAACTGAGGGATGCTTTACTTGTGAGCTACATGTCTCACTACTTGGTTTAGAGCCTTTCTTGCTGGGTTTCTGTTCTCGAGACTAAAAGGCTCAGGGGTCACTCCAGTAAAACTGGGCTGACTGGGCTGTACAAAATAACCACACAAGAGACACAAATATCTTTTTGTTTGGGGTCGCTGTGATGGCTCCTCTGACCTTAAGGGTCCGCAGAAAGAGAGAGAGGGAGAGCATGCGCTGACCCTTTTTATTGAGGAAAGTTATTTAAATGAGGTAAGGGGTCAGGTTTCAGAGGGCTGAGTCTATCTTCATGATGTTCACTGTCAGCAGGTTGACTGACACCTGGGTAGGCCACACCCAAGGGCACAGTAAGAGAAGGTGACCCACATAAGGCACTTCCATGGAAGATTCTATCCTAATCAGGGCAAGGGATTATATTACAAAGGAATAGGTGAGTGTAGGTCCACCCAAGGGGCTGTAGTAAGACACACCCCATGAAGGGTGGGAAAAGCGCTGCCACATTTCTGTGACTGAATGCCTCAGCACCTAGCCGCGAGGGGAGTGTGAATCGGTCCCATGTAAGATTGGTCTCCCACACTTACTAGCTGAATCTAGTCTTAAATTTATAATCCTCTGGTTTCAGCCTCCCAAGCTGCTGTGATTATAGGTGTGCATCACCATGCTTGAGTGTTCATAGCTTTTAAACCCTTTGATTTTATCAGACCCACGTGCTCACCATGTTTTTCATAATGTGATATCAAATGTATCCTCATAATTGTATAGGAGCAAACTTGTAAGATCTAATATTACCTTAAAATGACCTACCTTTTTGCACATACTGTATATCATCTCAAGATACTTGGTATCAGATAGAAGTGTGTCTGTATCAACTGTTACATAATTATGCAGAAGAGGCATCATGTCTGTATTAATAAAAAGCATCAGTTATACATGTTTACTAATACAAATGCTTTATCTTTGCTTCTGAAAATTTTCCTTAGAAAAGGGCAAATCTGTGAAATCAGATGATCTCTCTATTTTTTTTTTAAACTCCTAGTATGGGGGATTTAACTTAAAGGAGTTTTTACCACTAAGCTACATCCCAAGCCCTCTGTATTTTGAGTCAAGGTCTCCCAACTTGGTCCAGGGTGATCTAAAATTTGACAAGGCTGGCCTCAAACTTACTATCTTCCTTACTCAGCTTTCTGAGACACTGGGAATACAAGTAAACATCATGACGCCCATTTTCTGTCATTCAATTTTAGTAAAGATGTATTCAATTTTAATGCAGAAAGGAACCTATTTCTTAATTGTATTCCTTCATATTTAGTAGTAAAACAAACACACAAATAATCATACATAAAATAGCTATGGGGGCACTAAAAGAGCAAACCTAAAATAACTAAGTCAAAATATAAAACAGAAATCAATACTATGTGTTGTCCTTGAGCATTAACTACTAATGATAACTTACCCAACCAATGAAGAAGTTGGAGCATTTAAAAGTATATAACCAAATGATAAGCTATAAATGAATCAATCAACACGGGGAAAGGCGAAACTTTCAGTATTTTCATGCTAATTAGACTTACCTGTAAAGTAATCAAAGCCATCTTGCTGAAAGACCTCAAATACAAGGGGCAGTAGCTGCCACATCTGTGGAGATACTTGTTGACATGTCAAACTATGAGCCAAAGAGAAGATCTCTTCATAGAATTCTAAAAGAGAATACTAAGTCATTAGGAAAATGTTTACCAATGTGAATGGCACTAAATTCTTAGTACAATATGTGTAATGATACCTAAGACATGCTGCTGTAAAACAGTACCAATGACCTGTAAGCAGATCCCTTCAAGTTGCTGGGTTATCTAAAAAAGAAGGGGGACAAAAAAATCATATGGAATTGCAGCACATTTAATAAATTATTAAGATAATATACAATAACCCACTACATTTCTATATGAAAGCACATTGTTAAATCATGTTGTTATGAATTGACATGCATATTATGAAACTATACACCAATCTGAGAATGAAATTTGATGAAATATCATTGAAAAATGATAAAACACAAATGAAAAACACAAATAATGAAAAAACACAAATAACTTGATTCATCTACTAAAAACTGAAAGGTAATAATTTGCAAATTGGGATATGCAATATAACTACGATGAAGAGAACCTATAGGTTTTGATTTTTTTTGGTCCTGGGGATTGAACCCAGGTGTGCTTAACCACTGAGTCACATCCCCAGACCTTTTTATTTTTTATTTTGAGACAGGGTCTCACTAATTTGCCGAAGCTGGCTTTGAATTTGCAATCCTCCTGTCTCAGCCCCAGGTTCCTGAGTGCTTGAATTACAGGTAAGTGTCACTGTTCCTGGTACCTAGAGGTACTTTTTTGTGTGTTAAGCACTGACTCCTTCAGTCCAGAGGTAACTGAAAAATCACACTTACAAGAGAAATAATCTGAAGGAAGTCATTGTTGCTACCAATCTCAATAATTTTGAAGTCACTGCTGTTTTTCAAATTATATCAGTGAACCAAGGAGATGAACTCGGGCTCCCCGTCACAATCACAATTAATAGAAAATAACTGACTCCTCATTAATTTTCAGTATGGCCTTCAATAGAACCACAAATCTTTGACAGCCATCAGAATGTTAAAAGAACATTCTGGAGATTAAATATTTTCCTACTAATCAGGTATAGAAGGAGATAAACTGAGCATGGTGGTACATGCCTCCATTCACAGACTCAAAGAGTTGAGGGAGAAGGATCCCAAGTTCTAGACCAGCCTCACCAATTTAGCAAGACCACATCTCAAAATTATAATAAGAGCAGGGTGCGATGCAACGTGCCTGTGATCCCAGGAGCTCGAGAGAATGAGATAGAAGGATCATAAGTTGAAAGCCAGCCTTAGTAAAGTGAGTTGCTAAGCAACTAAGAAACAGCCTGTCTCTAAATAAAATACAAAATAGGGATGGGGATGTGGCTCAGTGGTCCAGTGCCCCTGAGTTCAATCCCAGTACCTGTACCCCCAAAAAAGAAGCAAAATAGCCATTTCAAATACATATTATGCAATACATCTTCTTTATTTTATTTTATTTTTTTATTTTATTTATTTTTTAGTTATTGGCAGACACAACATCTTTGTTTGTATGTGGTGCTGAGGATCGAACCCGGGCCGCACGCATGCCAGGCGAGCACGCTACCGCTTAAGCCACATCCCCAGCCCGCAATACATCTTTTTTTTTTTTTTTAAGAAAGAGGGGGGGGGAGAGAGAGAGAGGGAGAGAGAGAGAACTTTAATATTTATTTTTTAGTTATCGGCGGGCACAACATCTTTTGTTTTTTTGTTTTTTTTTGTTTTTTTTTGTATGTATGTGGTGCTGAGGATCGAACCCGGGCTGCACGCATGCCAGGCGAGCGCGCTACCGCTTGAGCTACATCCCCAGCCCCGCAATACATCTTCAATTCCTCAAAATAATCTACTTGTTAAAGCAGCTATAAGATTTCTGATGTCTTCTGCCTATATTCTATTTTAATAGGGAATACAACAATGGTTTATTGGAAATCTCAAGCTTCAAAAGGCAGAGATCTAAAAACACACAGCTATGGATAAGATAACCTATAGAAACATCTACACCAAAATTTATTCCTCCAAATTCATGACAGTGATTAATTTTAGAGGAAGAACAGAAGGAGGGAAAGGAGATTAGGAAGCAATCCCCTGAGGGATTCAACTACATCTAACTGAAATTGCTGGGGCTGTATGTAAGCACACTAGCAGACAAAATGCCTTACATATACAAGGTCATGCATGCAACACTCCACACCACAAAAAAATAAAATAAAATAAACAACAACAACAACAACAAAAAAACCCAAATCATCTGAAATTGTTTTTCCTGAAAGTAAAATCTAAACGTAATATAAAAATGATTAAATGCAATAATATTTGGTAGTGATTAGGTAGTATCAGCTATAGTTTTCTCTATGGTTTATCTTTTTCTGGATGTTTGAAATAATTCAATTTTTAAAAATCCATGATTATAGTTCCCTTAATTTTCTAAAAGACAACCGGAAAAAAAAAAAAAAAAAAAGGTAAGAAGGGCTGGGATCATGGCTCAGTGGCAGAGTGTTTGCCTTGCACGTATGAGGTACCGGGCTCAATCCTCAGCACCACATAAAAATAAAATAAACGTATTGTGTCTATCTACAACTATAAATAAATAAAAATATATTTTAAAAAGATAAGTAGAAAGACTGTTGATGCTTGCAAAACAATTTGAAGCACTCAATATCAGTAAACTGTACACTTACAAATGGCTAAGATGGCAAATTTTATGTTATACATATTTTACCAAAACATTTTTTTTTTTTAACTAAAAATGCAAAGTCAAAGTAGATGGGATGATTATAGAGTCATCTCAGGTCATGCCCTCCAAAAATTATAGCACATTCAGTGTAAAATGATAGTGCATAAAACCTATTCCAGGATGAATCATTTCTTACCTCTTTATGATCTTCAACTACACTAAGAAGTGTATCGATGGTATTGAGAATTCCCATGGCAGTAACTGCCTTGTCATCACTTCCTTCTTCATCTGGACCAGTCTGGATTACTTGGTTAAACGTCATTGCCTAGACCCAATAGAATGCAACTTAGGTTTGTCAATTAAACACTATAAGGTAGTCTTAACACTATTTTAGTTTGCAGGTGTTTTTTTCCCCCTCCAATCCCACCCTGCCCTGCCCGCAACACTTCAATGCCTCCAAATTAATGAATAATTAACAGTGTAGGCTCTATAATCAAATGGTCTTGCTCCATCACTCATAGGGTGACCTGAAACAAGCTTACTTGAACTCCTTTCCTAGACTTTTCTTGACATAACAATTTAGGAAATTCACAGAAACACTGTGAAGATTAAAAGAAACAAGTGGCCAGGTGCAGTGATACACAATTGTAATCCAAATGACCCAGGAGGTTGAGGTAGGAGGATTTCAAGTTTTAAGGCTAGCCTGGCCAATTTAACAGGATCGTGTCTCAAAAATGACATAAAACCTGGGCAAACAGTATGGCATGCTTATAATCCCAGTAACGTAAGAGACTGATGTAGGAGGACCAAAAGTTTGAGAACAGCCTCAGCAACTTATCAAGATCCTGTTTCAAATAAAAAATAAAAAGGGCTGGGGATATGGATCAATGGTAAAACGCCCCCAGGTTCAATGCCCAGAACTGAAAAATGAAACAAAGCAAAGTAAAAGAAAAGGGTTGAGCGTGCAGCTCAGAGGTAGAGCACCCTAGCTAGGTTCGAGCTCCAGTTACTCACACTTTCTCAAAAAGGAGACAAGTTATAGAATGTACTCAATATTATGAATATTTTCATTAATATTACTGGCTAAATCTGTGCTCAAAGGTGAAAGCCTGGTAGTCCTAGCTACTCAGAAGGCTGAGGCAGGAGGATCAAGGCCAATCTGTTCAACTTAGCAAGGTTCTGCCTCAAAAGAAAAAATTACAAATTAATTAATTAATTAATTAAAAATGACTGGATATTCAGTGGTTGAACATCCAGAGTTCAATCCCCAAGACCATAAAAAAATTAAAAAACAAAGAGTACTGTGGAGGCCTACTTATAAATCCAAGCCCTACCATATCCAATGTGGGCAAGTTATTTAAACTTTTACCTGTTATATTTTGTATCTGTAAAATAGTATAATCTTTACCCAGGTCTGTATGAAAATTAAATGAGTTAAATTTAAATGCTTACAAAAAATGGTAATCCAAACATACCAAATGTTGTGTCATTTCTACTGCAATAGGAGTAACTTCTTCACTATATTCACAGATCATTTTCTGAATTACATTGGTAAGATCATCATTTTCTGTTTCTCTTATAATATGAAGAAGGGCCTGCATTACAGGTCTGATAAATGGTGTGATGTATTCTTTAGCTGTAAGAGAAAAACAAAAACAAAACAAAAAAAAAAACACAAACCCTTCTTTTGTAAAACAATTATATCTTTTAGAAACCTGACACAACATGTAAAAAGAGTACTTTCACATAAAAAGGAAGTATGATATGACTGGGGATATATCTCAGTGTTTGAGTGCTTGCCAAGCATGATGCAGGGTTCAATCCAGAGCACCACAAAAGAAGAAAGAAGAAAAAAAAGGTGTTAACTTCCTAAGAATAAGAATTGTACAATTAGGCAAAAAGAAATTCGGTATTTTTCACATGCAAATCCTTTACCTTTTTCTTGATTGCTGATCAACACTTGAAGTGCAATGGCGGCTTCCACTTTTACAGGCATTTCCCTATCATCAATCAGACATCTTCTTGTCAGCTCTAAGGCTGTTTGGAGATTCTGATCACTTTTGAACTTCACCTCACAAAAATAGTGAAGTACCCAGCAAGCCTTTAAAAAAACAGCACAATGACTATAAATATCATACACCAAATTCCCCCAAGCTAATATCTTTTTAGAGTTCAATGTGTGGGAATTTGGAGGCTGGCCAGTGGTAGATATGTCCAAAGAGACAACACTAGACCAGTACTATGATCCCAAGTTACTCTTTGGCTACAATACATTTGTGTGGATAGCAAGATCTGAATGCAAAACACAGACAGACATTGCTACCAGACACAGATGAAAACCATGCACACATTATAGCAGCCATTTAAAGATTTACATTAAACAGACATCCTACATGAAACATAGCTTTTGAAGTAAAACATTCAAAACTTTTAAGTGTAAAAACCCACAGTCATTTATTACAGGATATACATATATAAAATACTACAGCTTGGAAACATACCCTTGCTCTCATATAGCCTAGATCACTGCTGAAGAGAGGAAATACGTGATTCTGCAACATGTATTCCATCTGGTCCTTATAAATCTTTTTCTGTAAATATAAACGATTATTTGGATATAGTTCCAAATACCATCATTTCAATTTCCAAGTAGATAGAACATTGACTATTAATGTCATAACATACATTTACTTTAATCCTCTGACCCCTTGAAACCAAAGCCCCAATACATTCTTATATGTTTAAAATCACCTCATTAGAAAGTAATTAGAAGTCTGGGAGTGTAGTTCAGTGGTTAGAGTACTTTCCTAGCATGTGCTGTGCTGGGTCCTGGATTCAATTCCTAGCACCACAAAAAATAAAAATTTCAATATGATTACTGAGGCCTACCTTGCCCAATCCACAGTTTAAAAACAAAATGGCAAACAAGCTATTAGACCAATTTTTTATAAAAATGGTGTTTAATGACAACAAAGTTAACTTTACTTCTTACTTTTGTCTCACGAAACTTTTCTAACGAAACAACCTCTCTGTATAGTATCTAACTGATCATATATAGCTAGAGAAATATCCTGCTCTCAAACTAATAAACTAGATATCGTTTTTCTGAGCAAAGAGTGGTGGCACACACCTGTAATCCCAGCAATTTCAGAGGCTAAGGCAGGAGGATCACAAGTTCAAGGCTAGTCTCAGCAATTTTTTGAGGCCTAAGAAACTTAGCAAGACCCTGTCTCAAAAAATAAAAAGGGCTGGGGATGTATCTCAGTGGTAAAGCATCCTAAGTTCAATCCTCAGTAGCTGCACCACCACCAAAATAAGATACTTTCATAAATCTAAAATTCAATATTTCCCAAATGGTTAATAATGGTTTTAGAAGAATTCCTTGAACTGCACATCAAATGAACATTAAAGATTCAGTGGGAAAACTTATAAAATTATATCTGTGAATTATAATACAACAATATTAATTTCTTGGATTTGTTAATTGTGCCATGCCAATATAAAATGTAACCATAAAGGCATAGTAGATAAAACAAAAAATGTGATGAATTCAGTGGAGTAAGGTTCCTGGTAGTAAGAAAGGTATAATTTCTCAATATTTACATACATCTGGAGTAGATTTACTAACTTCAAAGGAAAAACAAAATGTAGATCTTGTTTATGTCATATACAATGTAAATAATTGAATTCAGGTTTCTAAACACAAACTAATCTGATTTGTTACTCTTTACCACAATATTTGTGACAAAATCATGAGGTGCCTAGCCTGCAAATGGATGTTTCATGTTTGCAAATTGTCCTAAAGATCCATAAATTTTAGAAGAAAAACATTCTTTAACAACTATTCTGCAATATGTACAGAACAAAACTCAACCTGATGTAGTTGCCACACCAGTAATCCCAGCAATTCAGGAGGGTGAAGCAAGAAGACTGCAAGTTCTAGCCTGGATAACTGAGTGAAACCCAGTCTCAAAGAAAATAGAAAGGGCTGGGGACACAGCCAGTAGTAAAGCATCCCTGGGTTCAAACCCCAGTATGCCAGTAGCTAGTGGGTATATGGGCACAAAACCTCATATGAAAACAAATATCTTCAACACAAGCAAGGAGAGAAAATGTAGATAAATTGGATATCGTATCAAAATCCTATTGAAACATTAAAGGACATCACGAAGGGAGATAGATGTGGTGGCCCAGACATATAAATCCAGCTGTCAAGAGGTTGACTAAGGAGGATCCCAAGTTCCAGGCCATCCTGGGAACAGAGCAAGACTGTCTCAAATTATAAAGAAAAAAAGGATGGCCAAATTTAAAAAAAGTAAGATCAGGAGTAGAGTATCCATGGATTGAATCCCCCACATCACAAAGGTTGTTTAAAAAAAAAAGGACACCATCCATGAAATGAAAAGATAACCTAAGAAACAGAAGAAAATATTTGCAAATCATATTTATAAAAGAGCATATTTTTATAGAATCTATATTGATAATATCTACTCTAAGCAACTACTCTAAGCCAATAAGCCAAAATCTAAACTCTATCTATAAACCATAATTTTGTTTTTGTATCTCAGTTGATCATGAAAGCTAATAGAGCATTTACATAGGCAAAAATAAATAAATAAGCAACCAAGCAAGCAAGTGTCTAGTATTTAAGATCTCTAACCAATCAATGGTAAAAAACAAATGACCTGGACTAGGGTTATGGCTCAATCGTAGAGCACTTGCATGAGGCACTGGGTTCAATCCTCAACACATTAAAAAAAAAAAAAAAAACCACAAAAACCCTAAACAAAATAAAGGTACTGTGTTCATGTAAAACTAAAAATATTTTTTTAAAAAATGATCCAATTAAAAGGGGGAGAAAGGGTTGGGGCTGAGGCTCAGTGGTAGAGCACTACATAGCACGTGTGAGGCCCTGGGTTCGATCTTCAGCACCATATAAAAATAAATAAAATAAAGGTGTTTAAAAAGATGTAAGCATGATACATAAAAATAAATAAATAAATAAAAGGGAAGAGGGAAATATGATTTGAATAGACATTTCTCCAGACTAGATATACAAATGGCCAATAAAGATTCTCATACTGGGCTGGTGATGTGGCTCAAGCAGTAATGCGTTCACCTGGCATGTGCAGGCCGCTGGGTTTGATCCTCGGCACCACATAAAATAAAATAAAGATGTTGTGTCCACCAAAAACTGACAAATAAAATTAAAATTAAAAAATTCTCTGTTTAAAAAAGAAAAAAAAGATTCTCATACTATTAGCCGACAGGAACATGGAAATCAAAACCATGATGAGATGTCATTTTCCATTAACTAAAATGGCATAATAAAAAAGAATATAAGTACTGGTAAGAATGCGGAAAAATGAAAACCTTCATACAGTGCTGGTAGAAACATAAAATGCTATACCCACCTAGGAAAAGAATACTGTGGTTTCTCGACTATAACCACCAATTTAAACTCCTAGGTACATACCCCAAAGAAATGAAAACCTGTATCCCCATAGAAAATTGTACACAAATATTCATAGCACTTTTCATAATATTTAAAAGTGGAAACAAAGCAAATGTTCACCGACTGATGAATGAACAAATGAAATGCAAAATTTCAATAAAATGTACCAACAAAAAGAACTGACAAATGCTACATTATGAACCCTGCATATATACAAAATGAAAGAAAACACTCCAAAGGCCATACATTACACCTCCATTTATATAAAATATCCAGAACAAATCCAGACGCAATTGTACACAAAGAGCAGCATAGGGCTAGGAGGTTTGGGATGAAATGGGGAAAGACTGCTAATGTCCACATGGTTTCTTTTGGGATTGATGAAAATGTTTGAAATTATCCAGGGGTAATGATTGTATAATTCTCTGAATATAACTAAAAACCACTGAACTGTATACTTTAAATGGGCAAACTGCATCATATGTTTACTGTACCTCAATAAACGTGTTAATTTAAATGAACTACCTACATAAGACACACGTTCAAAAAAAAAAAAATACCTTCAGAAGTATTTCAGCTAAAGAGCCAATCATATGTAAGGCTCCATCTTTTTTTCGAGGATCAGCATTTGGTTCTGTAAGAATTTGGTAACAAAATCCCATAGTCTTCTGTAGTACCTAGATTGAGAGATAAGTAATACTTTACTCCAATGCTCCTTAAAAATACACTTAACAAATGACTAACATGTCTGGCATTTGTAACTGAGTATATCTGAACAGATTTTAGGTACTGTAGCAAAAGTTATCTGCAAATTAAATAACTTACTTCTTTCCTCTTACTACAAGCTGTAAACAAAAGTGTTTGGGCAGCAGTGGTAGGAGAAATGAAATCTTCAAATACATCTGGAAAACAAATTTAAAATTACAATAGAAAACAATAATTTTAATTTCATCAAAAAACATTTTCAGGGATGGGGTTGTACCTCAGTGGTAGAGCGCTTGCCTAGAATGTGTTAGGCACTAGGTTCAAATCTCAGTACCACATTAAATAAATAAATAAAGGTCCATTGATAACTAAAAAAATTTCTTTTTAAATTTAATAATAAGTAATTTATAGGTTATGCTGTGTAAAAAGGGCATTTAAAATTTTCTATATCTGATATAAAGTAAACAAGAAAATTAATCTTAATCTTTTTAAACAAATTAAATGGTAACACATCTAATTCTCCTAAAACATTCTTTCACACAAAACACTACGGGAATGTTCAAAATAGGATTGGCAAAAGTACAGAGTATTCTGGTAGGAAAAAGGACAAAAACTCAACATTAGCCAAATTATAATTCTTTAGTTTTATGCAGGAAGTACATGTTACTCCAGGTTTCACTATGCATCTTTTTAATTCCCTCACATATTATGACTGACATTGGATCCAAAAGCACAGGTTAGACACTTAGTGTTAAGGAGTAATCTTGACTATCTAACAGTTTTGGCTTGTGTCAGAAGCACATGCAATCCTCATAAGTAAATAATTTAACACCTACAATTTATGTCTCCTAAAAATAAAAATTATCATGTTATAATTAATGAATCATCTTAAGAAGGGATAAACTGTTGTTTGAAAGAACCAAAGATGAAGCTATAACATCACTTAGGTTTGCTACAGATAATCACTTTAACTTTTACTATTGACATATTGTTTCTAAAAATTAAAATTCCTCACCAAATTTCATGCGTATATATTCATAAGGGTCTTCTTGCCAAAGTTCCTCATCAGCATCTGTATAGCACATCAATGGAAAAATAACATCTTGGATAATGCCCTGCAAATTAAAAATTAAGAAAAGTAATAGCCTTCAGCTTTCAAATTTCAACTGACAAATCTCCTTTAAGTACTAAAAGAAATAAATAACTATGTGTGTGTGTGTGTGTGTGTGTGTGTGTGTTTATTTTGGTACGAGGGACTGAACCCAGGAGCACTTAACCACTGATTCACATCCCCAATGCTTTTCAATTTTTTGTTTTGAGACAGGGTCTTGCTAAATTGCTTAGGGCCTCACTTATTTGCTGAGGCTGGCCTCAAACTTACAATCCTCCTGACTTACAATCCTCCTGTCTCAAACTCCAGACAGGATGGGATTATGAGTGTGCGCCAAATATGACACGAATTTTATTTTCTTGTACTGGGGATTGAACCCAGGAGTGCTTTACCACTGAGCCATATCCCCAGTCCTTTCTTGATTTTGAGATAGGATTTTACTAATTGCCAAGATTGCCCTTAAAGTTAGGATCCTTCTGCCTTTGCCTTCCTGAGATTACACGCATGCACCACAACACTTGGTGTGTTTTACAGTTTAATCCAAACTTTACTAATGCACTTCCAGATCAACTAAAAGTTTTTACCTTTTCTGTAAGAAGTGATTATAAAATAAGACATGCATATATAGGTACACATTAAGTATTCTGAAGGAATTCAATTTAAAATTTTAAGTCTCTGAAATCCTGCAGCTGTAAAAACAAATAAACAAATAAATTACTTATAGTAGGTCAGCCAATTATCCTGGAAAACAATCTCTCCTTTTACTAGTATACAATCAAAGTAATCAACAGAACTACAATAGGAAAAAAAAATTAAAAAACACAAATTTTCAAACTTTGTGGAAATTAATGTTACTTCTATTATATTTACGAAAAGCATTGCAGGTACAAAAATATTACTTGTATATGAGGCTTCAGGTTCTTCCAGGTAAGGGCATGGGAAACTCCTTGGTTTATATAATTTAATGTCTGTTGTAAAACTCGAGGAGCCATGTATTGCTTCTCCTTGTACTGATATAACACCTTCAATAAAACCTTTGGGGGGGAAAAAAAGTTCCATCAAAAACTGAAGTTCAAATAAAAATTAACCACTTATGAAATAAAATAATCTGACATTTCTTTACCTTTGCATTTCTGGGGATTGAACCATGGGCCTCACACATACTAGACAAGTGTTCTAGCACTAAGCAACATCTCCAGCCCAATATGACATTTACCTTAATGTCCAGATCATCATTAAAACTAACAACCAAATTCATTTAATAAGTAGTAATTTTTGAAATTATGTGAAGAAACACATTTACTCCCAAGGCATTTATTTCATAAACAAATTTAAGTAAAAATATATCAAAGGCCTAGTTTCTGATTCAGTATACAATGAAAAACATATGCTGCCTATTGAATTAACACAATATTCTGGGATAGCCCTGTCTTATTCAGCATCTTCTAGGAAAACCTACCAAACTACTCACCTATTTAACTGTGGTCAAGAGTTCTAACTCTAATTGATATTTCACAACATCAATTTTCATTATGATTCAGACTTCTGTGAATCCTAAGAAGATTCTCATCAGAGGACCCAACAGATTAAAGCTATTTCATAATAATGCCAAAATGCTATATGCCCTTCTTTTTAAAAGGGGCTGACATTTGCATCAATCAACTAAAATTCCTTGATACCTAAAAGAATCAAGGAAGTAGCACTAAACCACATACATGTAGAACAAGTTTTCCTTAAGAATGTCTCTGATGAACAAGAAAAAATTATAATTACTGAATTATTAAATGAGAAAGTACACATAGAGGTCACCTGCCATATTACAAAGTACAAAGGTAGGAAGAAAAGCTATTTGAGACTGAAAGGCAAACTAAAATAATTACTCATTGCATGAAAGACAATTTTATGATAGAAAGAACTAAAAAACAAATTACGGTTATTAGACTTGTGCATATGGCAGAATTTTCTCTAAAATAAACAAAATAATCCTGACACTTGAAAGAAAATAACTGACAACATCTTACTGTTTAAATTTCAGTTTTCAAGCAAAAATTAGAATTCTAGGCATCCTGGATTCACCACCATTAGCTTGAGAGCTTTCCAACAGAAAGGATATGTATGCTAAGACTAGTGGTGATATTAACAAGCATGGTTTCTTTTGAAATTGTACAGTGAGGTGATGACATTTGCAAAGCCTGCACTAACTCAATGAATAAACACTTTCCAAATGACAAGTCCAAGATGTTATAAAATCGTGTGTAAATAAGAGACTCAGACTGCAATATACACCAAAATATTTTAATGGAAAATATTCACTGTTAAAAGGTTTTTGTTATTATTGTTTTGGGTCCTGAGGATTAAACTCAGGGTGCTTTACCACTGAGTTCCCAGACCTGTCTAAGTACTGAGACAGGGTCTCACTAAGTTGCCTCGCTAAATTACTGAGACTAGCTCTGATCTTGTGATCCTTCTCTCAGCCTGAGATTATATAAGTGTACCACCACACCCAGCCACTTTAGAAACTCCATATTGCAATGAACTTGGAAGAAATGTGTAGTCAAATTTTGGTGAGATTTTAAAGAATTTCCATAATTATCTGAAGTCTATTACACTTCCATTTTTCAACTTCATACCTGTGAGGCCAATATTTTGTTTTTAATGTCAACCATAGTGAATTAACACAGACTGAATACAGAAGCAGGTAAATATCTAGGTCCTTTCTATTAAAGATTTTATGAAAAAAAAATGTGTAAGAAACAATAAGTCCTCTTTCTAAAACATTTTCATTTTGGAAAACAGCTATTTTTTACTAAAGACAAATTTTTTATATTCAAATGTAAAAATGGATGTTGTTGGATCTTGCCCAGACTGGTCTTGAATTTCTGGGCTCAAGTGATCTTTTTGCCTTTTCTTTCCAAGTCACAGGAACCATAGGTGTATGCCATCATGCCCCACTTATCTATTCAATTTTGTTTTCAATTATAATGATAGATATCAGTGAGTATAACCTTGTAAATGAACGCTCCTGAGTAATGTTTTAAAGATCAGAAAGAAGTCCTCAGACCAAAAAAATGTTTGAGAATTGCTATAGGGTTCAAACATGCAGCCTTCAGATGGAAAGAAAACTAGAAATAAGCAAGAAAGAAATTAACTTTAAAGTAAAATATTTCTACTTAGGAAAACTTATCTGAGACTTACTTGTTGGACACCAACAGCAAATGCTTTCAGAAATACTTCGGCAAATTCATTATATTCCTTGGAAACATTGCCAGGACTTCCATATCTAACAAAACATTAACATGCCCATTATTTCTTTATAATCCTTTAAATCTGCACTTATAAAAACAAAAGCTTTAAAAAATAAATTGAAATCACCAAATCAGAGAAAAGCTTACCTTTCAAAAAGTCTTGCTAAAATATGTAAAGCCCACTTCTTACATTTCCACCACGGTAACTCAGGTCTATCATCTTCTTCAACTTGAAGAGTTTCCTTTAAAGAAACATTTATTTAATGTTAATAAAAGATAATACTATCTACAAGGAAAAGCTTGTGCATGTGCATGTGCTTCTAATGCTGGCCTTTTGCAATAGATCAGACTTGAGAAA
Source organism: Spermophilus citellus (assembly GCF_964194105.1). Lineage (NCBI taxonomy): Eukaryota > Metazoa > Chordata > Mammalia > Rodentia > Sciuridae > Spermophilus > Spermophilus citellus. The sequence goes on along the minus strand of NC_138183.1, from coordinate 203,117,086 downwards.
GCACTGACCCCTATTTTAATCTAAAGGCTTTTAAAAACTCTTATAGACAATTAAAATCAACAATTTTAGCCATGATCTTAATCATATAAAGTCAAGCCAATGAAAATAGTACCTTTTTAAAAAATTTGTTTTAGTTGTCAATGGACTTATTTTATTTACTTATATGTGGTGGTGAGAATCAAACTCAGTGCCTTGAACATGCTAGGCAAGTACTCTACCACTAAGCTACAACGCCAGCCCAGACAATAGTATCTTAATCAAAACCAGAACAGCAGGGCTCAGTAGTGCACCCCTGGAATTGCAGCTGCTCTGGAGGCTGAGGCAGGAAGATTGCAAGTTCAAAGCCAGCCTCAGTAAAAAGTGAGGCGCTAAGCAATTCAGTGAGACCCTGTCTCTAAATAAAATACCAACGGGGGTTGGGATGTGGCTCAGTGGTCAAATGACCCTGAGTTCAATCCCCAGTACCCTCCCCTTCCCTGCCCCGCCAAAAAAAAAAAAAAAAAAAAAAAAAAAATCAGAATAGTTCATAATGGGAAGGACATAAGAGACTCCATTTCCAAAATCTAGTTTTGTTTTTTTTTTTTTTTTTAAAGAGAGAGTGAGAGAGGGGAGAGAGAGGAGAGAGAGAGAGAGAGAGAGAATTTTCAATATTTATTTTTTAGTTCTCGGCGGACACAACATCTTTGTTGGTATGTGGTGCTGAGGATCGACCCTGGGTCGCACGCACGCCAGGCGAGCGCGCTACCGCTTGAGCCACATCCCCAGCCCCCAAAATCTAGTTTTGATATCAGAATATTCACAATACTATTCATAATAGCAAAAAAGTGTAAAGAACCTAAATATTTACTAATACGGTAACGTTTAATCACATCACTTTCATAAGACTACTATTCAACCATTCAAATAATGAGCTGTTACACTGATCTAATAGAAAAATAAGAATTAAGAACAGAAGAAGCTGTCATATATTGCCAGAGAGTACAATGCTACAACCACTTTCAAAGTCATTTTGGAAATTAGTAAAAAAGTCTCAAACATGTTCATTTTGGTTCTATCTAAAATACTTATATGTGAAAACCATCCTGATTATCTATCAACATGAGAACATATCATAAATTAAGGTATATCTACATAAAGGGATAATATTTTACAGCAAATAAACAATCTCCTTTACAATATGAATGAATCTCATTAATATATTAAGCAAAAGAAGAAACATACGATTACTTGTATATCAAGAAATATACAGGGCTGGGGTTGTGGCTCAGTGGTAGAATGCTTGCCTACCATGCATGAGGCACTAGGTTCAATCCTCAGCACCACATAAAAAGAAAGATATTGTGTCCACCTAAAACTAAAAAATAAATATTTTAGGGCTGTGGGCTGTGGCACAGTGGTAGAGCACTCGCCTACCATGCATGAGGCACTAGGTTCAATCCTCAGCACCAAATAAATGTAAAATAAAGATATTGTGTCCACCTAAAACTAAAAAGAAATAAATATTTTTTAAAAAAGAAATATACAAGACAGAAGCTGGGGTTGTGGCTCAGCGGTAGAGCGCTCGTCTAGCACGTGAAAGGCACCAAATAAAAATAAATAAAATAAAAGTATTGTATTCAATTACTTCTAAAAAAAATAAAAAGAGAAAAGAAATATACAAGGCAAAAATCAATAAAACATGATAAGAACCAGCCATGAACAAACATTCTGGGGTGACTGTTATACTGATCATACAACTGAAATAACCCACTTAAATTATTTACTTATAATCTGGTGAATGTTACTGAATATAAATTAAACCACAAAAAGGTGTAAAATATATAAGACATTTTACTTATATTTTGTACCAATTAAAAATACACACCAACCTGATTTCCTATGGAGGGGGAAAATATTTTGTCTTCTGCACGGATTCAAATCTTTAAAAAACAAACTAGTTGAATATAATAGCAGAAGCCTCTAATCCCAGCAACTTAAGAGGCTAATGCAGGAGGACTACAAGTTCAAGGCTAGCCTCAGCAACTTACTGAGGCCTTAAGAACTCAGTGAAACTCTATCTCAAAATGAAAAAAAAAAAAAAACAAACAAAACATATGTAGCTCAGTAGTGGAGTGCCTCTGGGTTCAAAGCCCAGTACTGGGAGTGGGGGGACTACAACACACACATATAAAAATTTAAATAAGGGGGCTGGGGATGTGGCTCAAGCGGTAGCGCGCTCGCCTGGCATGCGTGCGGCCCGGGTTCGATCCTCAGCACCACATACCAACAAAGATGTTGTGTCCGCCGAGAACTAAAAAAAAAAATAAATATTAAAAAAAAAAAAAAAATTTAAATAAGGACTGGGAATATAGCTCAGTGGAAAAGTGTCTCTTAGCATGGCTGTGACGCTGGGTTCAATCCCAGTACAGGGGAAAAAATAAGTAAACTGCAAAATAAGAACCTAGTCTTCTTTAGGCAATTATTAAACATTCCACTGACTAAGAAGTTACATGATTGTCCCATACTTAAGTTTAATATAAAAGCCAGAAGGATTATTTTGAGGACCAAATAAGCAAAATATATAATAGAACCTAAATCATACTAATTGTTCAGGAGGAACTTGTATTTACAAGTTGTATTTACTTTCTCTGACACTAGATTATACAGTTGAGTGAAACTGGCCAAATCATATTGTTACATTATATACATGTATGAATATGTGGCAACAAATCCCACCACTATGTGTAGTTATAATACACCAATAAAAAATGTGGAAAATAGGGCTGGGGATGTGGCTCAAGCGGTAGCGCACTCGTCTGGCATGCGTGAGGCCTGGGTTCAATCCTCAGCACCACATACAAACAAACATGTTGTGTCCACCGAAAACTAAAAAAATAAATATTAAAAAATTATCTCTCTCTCACTCTCTCTTTAAAAAAAAAATGTGGAAAATAAAAATTAGATTATATAAAAATATTATGGTAATTTTAAAACTTATGATAAAATGTAAAATGTAACAACTCTGTACCAAAACCCACTATGTTATACATGGTAAATGGATATATTTTATGTCATAAATTATAATTTTTTAAAAATAATGTAAGGGCTGGGGATGTGGCTCAAGCGGTAGCGCGCTCGCCTGGCATGCGTGCGGCCCGGGTTCGAGCCTCAGCACCACATACAAAGATGTTGTGCCTGCCAAAAACTGAAAAATAAATATTAAAAAATTCTCTCTCTCTCTCTCTCTTTAAAAAAAAAAAAAATAATAATAATGTAAGTACAATGTCTTGCCAACTTGTGAATCAGGTTTTCCCTCTGTCCACAGATGTTTGACAAATTACTGGGCTAAAATCCAGCCATAAAGATGAGGGGACGAGTGGAACGCAGTACTAAACTATACCTCTATCTCTTTTAAAAATTCTTTATTTTAAAATAGGATGTCAACTAAATTGTTGAGGCTGGCCTCAAACTTGTCATACTACTGTCTCAGCCTCCCAAGTCACTGTGATTATAGGCTTGCATCACCACACCCAGCTAACCCTAAATTCATCTAGTTAAGAAGTGAGAAGTTGGGCTGGGATATAGCTCAGTGATAAACTATTTGCCAAGAATGTTCAAACCCCAGTACCATAAACAACAGAGAAATTAAGAAACAGAAAAATTAGGATGAAATAAGCAAATACACACAAGCACTTAACCAATAATATATGAAATAACCTTTCACAATTTACTTAGTATACATATAAACAAAAGAAATCCATGTATCTAGAAAAAACTGCATCATGAATTACAGAAGTTCATAAAGAATGTTATGGGAACTATCAGTGAAAATCCAAGATATTATTAAATATTTATGTTTTGTAATATAATAACACATAGAAACTTACATTAGGAACATCCCTGTTCACAACGGTCTTCAAAATTTCTATCCATTCTGTCAGGTTCTGTTGGTTTATCAGCTCAAGTGGCAGTGTATACTAAATAAAAATCAGAAATTAATATTTTTAAATCTTACTAAAGAAAATTCTACTATTCCACTTCCATTTACTCTTCACACAATACCATGTAAAAGTATTTCTTTGTTTAACAGAAGGGGGGCTACCAGGGATTGAACTCAGGGGCACTCAACCACTGAGTCACATCCCCAATCCTTTTTTGTATTTTATTTATAGTCAGGATCTCAATGAGTTGCTTAGCACCTCACTGTTGCTGAGATTGGCTATGAACTCATGATCCTCCTGCCTCAGCCGCCTGAGCTGCTGAGATTACAGTAATGGGCCACCATACCCTGTTGTAAGAGTATTTCATTCAATCAGCGTATTCCTATTAGTACATAAGTAAATTTCTTTGATTATTTATCTATAATGGAAAACACTGGCAGTGACCATGGACATCCTTGTCTTGTTCCAACTTCCTGGGATTAAATCTTATATTCATATATAAGTATGATATTTACTGTAAATTTCTAGTAAATACTTTTTATCAAGTTAAGGAAATTTCTATTTTATAATTCAAACAGTTTTTTGCTTTTGTTTTTTTTAAAGCAGGCATTGTTATTTAATTTTATCAAGTGCTTTTCTCTGGGATCCCCAAAGATAATTACAGGTCTCTCTCTTAATGAGGTAATCGCAAAAATTAATTTCTTATTGCTCATTCATTCTTCCATCCCTGGAATACATCCTTTCAGTAGGCTGATAAAATAAATATCCTATTTAGGATTTTAAGGCATCTATTTTCACAAGTGAGACATTTTGATATAAGGATGTGCTAAGCTAAGAGAATGAGTTCGGAGGATAACATACTTATTTTGTCCTATGCTCTGATAATTTTCAAGGATTATTTTAATCTAAAATTGTGATCATACCAGCGAGGAAAATATGAAAAGTCTACAGCTATCTTCCATTCAAGTGGCATTTAACTGAAGAATTATGTAAGGAAGATCCAGACTGGGAGATGATTAGAATATCTTTAAAGACCTAGAAAGCCAAGTGTGGTGGTATATGCCCATAATCCCAGCTATTCAGGAAGCAGAAACAGGAGGATCACAAGTTTGAGGCCAGCCCCTGAGACTCAGAAAGACCCTATCTCAAAAATAAAAAATAAAAAGAACTGGGATGTAGTTCAATCCCACGGTACCACAAAAACACAAAACAAAAATCAACTACATCTTAGGAGAGGTGTAATCACAAGTCTTAAGATTTTTAATAATGGTATGACTTGAACCAAATGATCCTGATAAGATGCAACAACATGACACAAAAAAGCAGAACTTGAATTTTAAGAATCTATTTTAAAAGTAATTACATTCCACTAACAATACAAATTCAACCAATACCATAGTGGGTTATTTTGTATTCAAGGAAGATTAAGAACAATATTATACAAAAGATTATTTTTTAACTGTAATCAAGTCATATGTTTTAGACTCATGAATTTTTTTTGTTGGTCTTGCTATGTTCTCCAGGGTGGTCTCAAACTCCTGGGCTTGAAGGTCTTCCCACCTCAGCATCCAGAGTGCTGGGATTGCAGGCATGCATCCATACCAAGTTGGACTCAAATTTTTATTCTTCTTCTTTTTAAAAATATATTTAGTTTTTAGTTGTAGGTGAACACAATACATCTATTTATTTATTTGTTTGTTTGTTTATTTTTAATGTGGTGCTGATGATCGAACCCAGTGCCTCACGTGCACTAGGCAAACGCTCTACTACTGAGCCACATCCCCAGGCCAGGACTCAAATTCTTTTAAGTGGGAATGGTGGTGCTCTCTATATTCCCAGCTACTTAGACGGCTAAGGAAAAAGGATGACTTTAACCCATGAGTTCAAAACCAATATAGACAGCAGAGCAAGACTTTATGACCTTGAAAAAAAAACAAAGACTACTTTTGTAGTGCTGAACACTTTTAAGAGAACTTGAGATTGTTTATGTATGCTGCGAATTAGGCTATATCCTTTTAATTCTGGCAAATATTATCTTACTAGCAAATCATCCATTGAATCATTATTTATATACTCATATTCTTCAAAATTTTTAAAAATTATTTTTTATTTTATTTATTTTTATGTGGTGCTAAGGATTGAACCCAGTGCCTCACACACATCAAGCAAGCACCTTGAGTGACTGAGTTACAGGCCCAGCCCAAAATTCTTTAATTTTTAATTTTTAATAGACTGACTTTATATATAAAATCTACTTTATACAAATTACCTGAACAAGAGCATAGAAGATCTTGAATATCTGTTTCTGGATGAGGACAGATTGATCAGATTGATCAGAAAGAAGCTGGATAAAGCGATCCTTTAGAACTGGTAAGAAATGCTGCATTGCTGCTACCAATGGACTCCGCTCTTCTGGTTTCTTGTACCTGTGGATAGGAATACAAACTAATTCTGTAAGAATTTATTTCGTCAATTTATATATACATAAAAACTACCTGTTTTTCTACACAAATATAAGTAAATGCTTTCTAATCCATCTAGAAAAAGAAAAAACCTATTCTGGAACAAAACCACAAACAAAAGCAACTTGAATAAAACCTCAAAAACAGAATATCTAATATAGACTGAACATTTATAATGAGGTCAATAATATTCAAGTCCCCCATTAGTATTCTCCCTTTTATAACTGAGAGAAATGAGTCCCTGAAGTTAAATATCTTTCCCAGTATTACACATGGAGGCATAAATCTAACCAAATGAGATCCAAATCACTATATAGTCTCTAAGTGTGAATACTGGTACAAATAAGGAGCTACAACAAACTAACTTATACAGTAGTAGCTGATGAATAAACAAAACCAATTAAATTTTACCATCAGTAAGTTATTCATATTACAAACAAAATTAAGGCAGAAATGGCATGTACAAAACAGAAAATAAATGTCTAAAAAGCATTGTTAAATCAGAAGTTCTACCATCCATGTGGCAACAAAAAATACTCAACAAACTATATATAATCTTCATTTATCCCATTTGGGGTCAATATTCACATATTTTTTCAGCAGATATATAATATGTTGGACTACTGGGTGCTACTGTGTACCAGTATTATTTAACTAGTATGATGACCTTATTACCTTTCTAAAATCCAAAAAATTCTGAATTCTACTTTGTTCTAGGGATTATGGGTAAACAATTGCTGACCTACTTGGAACATTTATGTATATATTACTTATCATTTTAACAAAATTTTAAAAAGATCTGTTAGTTTATTTTTTAAAAATCAAATAATCATTTTATAGGTTAAAATTATAGAAATGAAATTCCAGTTTCTATTACTAAGGAGACATCAGGGAAACTAGATTTGTAAAATACAAATTACTGGTTATAGAATTAATAACCAAAGCTTATCTTTTTGGAATACATGATTATTTTAAATTGCTTTAAAACAGTTCTCATCAATGGTCTCAGTTTTATTTGTTTGTACCCTTCTTCTCTCAGAGAAAATCTATTTACAAATTAAACATCTGAGCCAGGCTTAGTGGCTCACACTTGTGTAATCCCAGTAACTCGGGAAGCTGAGGCCCAAGTATCAAGTTCAAGGCCAGTCTCAGAAATTTAGTGGTCGATCCTGTCTCAAAAAAAAAAAAGTCTGGGAGTGTATATAGTTCAGTGATAAATAAATACCACTGGGTTCAAACCCAGTACCAAAAAAGAATTGAATATCTGAGTACATTTTTTAAAAGTAAATGAAGATTCGTTTTATAATGTATATTCTTTGTTTCTATTTGGATGACGTGAGAACCAAGACAAATTTTCAAAGAAATGTTCAGTACTGGGGCTGGGGATGTGGCTCAAGCGGTAGTGCGCTCGCCTGGCATGCATGCGACCAGGGTTCGATCCTCATACAAACAAAGATATTGTGTCCGCCAATAACTAAAAAATAAACATTAAAAAATTCTCTCTCTCTTTCTCTCCCTCTCTTAAAAAAAAAAAAAGAGGGGCTCTTTAAAAACAAAAAAAGAAAAGTTCAGTACTGGGATGTATATAACTCAGTGGTACAGTGCTTGCCTTGCATGTGTGAGACCCTAGATTTGGATCTCCAACAGAGAGAAAGAGAGAGTAAAGAAAGACAAGAAAGAGGGGAAGGAAGGGAACACAGAAGGGAAGGCAGGCAGAAAGCTAACAAAGAAAGATCCGGGCTCAGGGTGCATGCCTGTAATCTCAGTGATCCCCACAAGTAGGAGACAGACGGACACAGGAAGATTAGAAACTGAGAAAGAAAGCAAGGGGTGGGGGTGGGGGGGGTAGTGTCTGAGAATGTAGCTCAGTGTTAGAGCTCCCCTGAGTTCAATTCCCAGTATCATCAAAAATAAGGTTCACATTAATGCTTGGTAAGGCTATTTACAAAACTGACAACTCAGGGCTAGTGCTGTAGCTCAGTGGTGGAGCACTTGGCTAGCACCTGTGAGGCACTGGATTCAATCCTCGGCACGATAGATAGATAGATAGATAGATAGATAGATAGATAGATAGATAGATAGATAAATTGGATGCTGTGTCCATCTACAACTAAAAAACTAACAAAATTGAAAACTCATTTTAGACATTATTTTAACATCCTAAGAAATTATACTCGGCATATATTTAAAAAGGATTACCTATACCTTTGAGTTGATAAAACAGCAACATTTTATGAAAGAAAGCCATTTGCACTCTCTAGTCTGACTACACAAACTATAAATGTCTATAGACAAAATTTTCTTTTAATACAAGAAAATTATACTATGCAGCACTCTCCATTTATCCATCCCAGATGACTGTGAATACTCATGCCATGTTAGAATTTCTTCTCTGCTACCTCCCGTCACTGTGCTAAATAATGGTCTAGAAGTTGGGAGGTAGTAGAAAACAAATTTTTAAAAAATATTTTTTTTAGTTGTTGATGTTATTTATATGTGATGCTGAGAATCGAACCCAATGCCTCACACATGCCACGCAAGTGCAGTACCACTAAATGACAGCCCCAGCCCCTAGAAAATAAATTTTAATGCCAAACATATAATTTCCCTCCAAGGCCTGAAAATTCCTGAAAGTGTGAAAATGTGACACTGATACAAGTCTACTATCACTTTTCTGTTTATAAACTATTCAATGCTTCCTCAGTATCTAAAAGATCACATCCAGGGCTGAGGTTTTGGCTCAGTGGTAGATCACCTGCCTAGCACCTGGGTTCAATCTTCAGCACCACATAAAAATAAATAAATAAATAAAAATGGTGTTGTGTCAAACTACAATTAAAAAATAAATATTAAAAAAATCACATCCATATTTTCTTTTGTCATATAAAACCTTATTTAATATGGTCCCAATTTACTAGTCCAAACTATTATTCCCAATCTTTCATAAGAAACTATGCATACTATTAAGTGATTTCCTTTCTATCCATTTAATACACTGTCTCATTTCCACCTTTGCATCTTTCTTTGTTCATACTACTCACTTCAGTGTGACATGCCTTCCTCTCAAATGCTCTTTGTGCTCCTTCAACAGACAAGCAACTCCTGAGAATCTATGTTCCTGAAGGCCACCAAATCCAAGTATCTCCATGAATTTTCTTAGAACTGCATCAGTCCACACAGATCCCTTCTGAATACCTGTGTTCCATAAACACTGCCTAAAAAAAACCTGGACTTCTAGTATTGTAGCAGCCTCCTATATTTCCCACTTGAAAATGCCTATCAAATTCCCTCCTGCTAAGATTTTAAGACAGGAGAGACCTGAGCCTCCTCAATGACAACTGACAGCTTATCATTGTTATTCTCTCTGATTTTAGTCACTCACTTACCAGAACTACAACAACTGGCATTCTGACAGAGGTTGGAGCAACAGCTGGAACATTCCTTAGCAGGAAGATGGGCAGCTAGTGGGAACACAAGAAAACACCAGCACCAGTGCTGTAAATGGTATATTTTCTCTACTGCTCAGAACAACAGCAGCAGTTTATCAGCTACTTTGAAATGGGAACCAAAAATGGTATTGGAGGCTAACTACAACTCCTAGATTTGGAGGTATCACAAAGGCATCTGTGTAGCTGTTAGGACTGGAAATAAAATCACCATCATAGAATTTAAAAAGCCTTCCTCATAATTTTTCCACATCAAGACTTTCAATTGCCTACCAATTTTACTACTGTTACCATATGCTTAAAGAAAAGCCCCTTCAACATTTCGTTTAGCACTGTTAGTGCTATACCTTAACTTACAAGGTTAGGGGTTTTTTTTCTGATTCCTAAACCCATATCTAAAATGATTCCTTAACCAGAAATATTTCTGATACTAATTACCTTACATGATTTATAATATGCTTAAATATGCAAACAGGGAAATAGCTAAGTATGAATCCCTCAATACACATAGCTTTAAAAGGAGCCAGGTGTGGGAGGCACAGACTGTCATCCCAGCTACTCAGAAGGTTGAGGCAGGAGGATCCCAAATTTGAGGCCAACCTGGGCAACTCAGCGAGACTCTATCTTAAAGAAGAATAAAATACAGCTAGGATTTAACTCAGTGGCAGAGTGCTTGCCTAGCATTTACAAGGCCCTATTACCACAAAAAATAAAAAATTTAAAAAAAAAAAAACTAAATTAAAATTATCATTTAGTTCATTAATTTCATGAGCTATGTCAAATATAATTTTACATTTTCAAATTGGTATGTGAAATTTCAAAACTCTTCCTACTTCTTGAAATTCCATGAGAAAGACACTTACTCATAATTTTTCACCAATTGATAAAGGCAAAGGAGAATTCCTAGCCAACAAGCACTGTTATCAGATTGAAGATAAAAGCCAATCTTGTCCACAATGGCAGTCCAGCGGCTTGGATAATCATGCTTGATGATGTGATGAATGCATGTAGTGAGCTGTACCCTGTAAGTAAAAAATATATATAGTAAGAAGGAAGAAATACTAAAAGATAAAATTTCACTGACTCATAAAGGGAAAATGGGCTATTCAGACAATACCTAATTTCAAATAATCTACCTGATGTTTGTATATACATGCAATACAAATAATTTAAAATAATAATTCAAAATAAGTCATTCAGCAAAACCTATCTATTCCTACCAACTTAGAAGAAATTGAATAATTGTTATGAGTGCATATTTTTTTAAATCCCTGAAACTAGTAAGTATCATTTAAGAACAACCACACTTGTTACAAATTTTGCAAAATATAAATATATAAGAGCTTTCAGCGGGTATAGCCCATGGTAGAGTGTCTGCTTAGCATATGGGAGGCCCTAAGTTCAAACCTCAATAAAATAATAAATAGAAAAGAGCTTTCAAATATTGAAAGACTACACAATATAAAGTATATGAGCTGGGTATGGTGACGCACCTATAATCCCAGTGACTTGGGAGGCTGAGGCAGGAGGATCACAATCTGGAGGCTACCTCAGCAACATAGTGAGACTATGTCTCAAAAAAATAAAAAGGGCTGGGGACGTGGCTCAATGGTTAAGACCCCTGAGTTCAGTCCCCAGTACCAAAATACATACATACATGTACTATATGACAGCATTTCACAGTTTTGTTGTTTTTTATTTGTTTTTTTTTTCTTTTTTTTTTTTAAAGAGAGAGTGAGAGAGGGTAGAGAGAGAGAGAGAGGAGAGAGAGAATTTTTAATATTTATTTTTTAGTTCTCGGCGGACACAACATCTTTGTTGGTATGTGGTGCTGAGGATCGAACCTGGGCCGCACGCATGCCAGGCGAGCACGCTACCGCTTGAGCCACATCCCCAGCCCGTTTTTTATTTGTTTAAATAAAGGAATTAAACCAAGGACAGTCAACCACTAAATTACATCGCCAGCTCTTTTTTGTATTTTATTTAGAGAAAGGGTCTGACTAAGTTGTTGAGGCTGGCTTTTGAACTCAGGACCCTCCTTGCCTCAGCCTCCCAAGCCACTGGTATTACAGGGATACACCACCATACCCGGCCATTTCATCTGACAACAGGATGTTTTCCAAGTTTTACGAATGTAAAATTTAACTGTAGTAAGAAAATTAATCAAAGACACTGTAGTATAAAAACATTTATTGGATAAGTTTTCTGCTATAAAAATTGCAGGTTTGCAGGCTGGGGTTATGGCTCAGCGGTAGAGCGCTCGCCTCGCACGTGAAAGGCCCTGGGTTTGATCCTCAGCACCACATATAAATAAAGTTAAAAAAAAAAGGTAGGTTTGCGTATTCTAAATAGACAACCCCCCACCAAACAAAAGAACCTGAAAATTACATACCTGATAAGCTCAGGAGAGTGAATGATGGCTTCTACAATATTTTCTCGAATGCAGTGTCGATCTTCTTCTGGAATAGTGTAAGGGGATATATCCCCTGGTACTGTTTCTCGATCAGGCCAATACTGTGTTATCATATTTTTCAAATAGATAACACCTAAAATATGGATCAGTTTGACAAAAGAATATTTACTATGAAAGCAATGTTAATGTCCCTTTACAAAGTCCATACCTCAATTATTTCTTCCAAATCATTTTTAGTTACAAACATAAAACAAAAAAAAAATTTTGTATTACAAACAAAATACTACAATCAATATCGGTTTTTTGTTTGTTTTTGTTTTTTGGTTGAACAAGGGATTGAACTCAAGGGTACTTTACCAATGAGTTATATCCCCAGTAATTGACATTTTATTTTGAGACAGGGTCTCCCTCAAGTTGCCCAGGCTGGCCTCAGCCTCCCGAACAGCAGGAATTATAGGCATATACTATACTACTGTATCCAGCTTTTTTCAATTATGTTAAAAGTTAATAATTAAAAAAACCAAAATTAACTCTCATTTACAGCAATTACTACTCAGTGACAGCAATAACCAACATAATTGAACACTAAATCTAAGAGAACCTGGCAAATAAACACTAGAAGCAAAACGGTTATTTGTGGGGGGGGGGGGGTTACTGGGAATTGAATGCTGGGTACCATTGAGCAATGTCCCCAGCCCGTTTAATATTTTATTTTGAGACAGGGTCTCATTAAGTTGTTTAGGATCCTGCTGAGTTGCTGAGGCTGGCACTGAATTTGTTGTCTTCCTGCCTCTGCCTCCTGAGGGGCTGGGATTACAGGCTTATGCCACCATGCCCGGCAATAATCAGTTTTCAATAGAATAGTTAAACTAATTTTAACAGTTTTCTAACCAAAAAACCTGAAGATAGAAGTATCTCACACTAAAATAATTTCTAAAACTAATCTCACAAAGGTGATAAAAAATAAATATATCATAGAAAAATCATAGTAGTGGGGCTAGGGATGTGGCTCAAGCAGTAGCGCGCTCGCCTGGCATGCATGAGGCCCAGGTTCGATCCTCAGCACCACATACAAAGATGTTGTGTCTGCCGAAAACTAAAAAAATAAATATTAAAAAATTTTCTCTCTCTCTCCTCTCTCCCTCTCTCTTTAAAAAAAAAGAAAAGAAAAATCATAGTATATAAAGGTTCTTAAATCTATAAATCCCAAGTGTTTCAATCACACAGAACTTCAAATTCATTTTTGGGGATGGGGTACTGGGGATTAAACTCATGGGCACTGGATGCAGCCACATCCCCAGCCCTATTTTGTATTTTATTTAGAGACAGAATTTCACTGAGTTGCTTAGCACCTCACTTCTGCTAAAGCTGGCTTTGAACTCACAATTTTCCTGTCTTGGCCTCCAGAACCACTAGGATTACAGGTGAGTGCTACCTGTAATTTAAAATCATGTTATTTTATGGGAGAATTTGCTATGCTCAAAAATGACAGATCACAGATGCCATAGTGCATGCCTGCAGCTCCAAGACTTGGGAGGCTCAGGCAAGAGGATAACAAGTTCAAGGCCAGCCTGGAGAACTTAGCAAGATCCTGTCTCAAGACAAAAATGTTTTTAAAAAGGAGTATGGATATAACACTTGCCTAGTATGCACAAAGCCCTGGGTTCAACCCCCAGTACAGGAGGGAAAAAAAAAAAAGATTACAATTTCTTGTCAACTATTATATTACTACCTTTGTACATCGCTATTTGATGAAGTGACCAAACTGATGTGGGAAAATTTAGGTGGCTAACAAGATGGTGGTGGTGGTGTTTTTAACCCAGCCCTTAAGCCAGGGAGGCTAGTGGGGTATAGACCACAAAAGTAGAAGAGATACAGCAAGGGAAATTATTCAAACTTAATTAATTCCTAAATTCTGGTTCTTTGATTAGCAATTCTTTTTTTTTTTTTTTTTTTTTTTTGAGGTAGTAGTGGGGATTGAAACCAGGGCCTTGGGCAGCACTCTACCAAATGAGCAATTCTTATTGGAAGTCCTGCACACATTGGAACAAGGACAATTGACATTACTAGCATTTTTTAAAAAATATTTTTTAGTTGCAAATGGACACGATACATTTATTTTATTTATTTATATTTATGTGGTGCTGAGGATCAAACTATGCGCCTCATACATGTCGAGTAAGCACTCTACCAATAGTAAGCCTGAAGCCCTGGTTTCAATCCCCAACATCACCAAAAAAATATCAATCAATCAATCAATCAATCAATCCTTTGAAATTGACACCAAATATCAAGACACTTGCTGTTTATTGAGGGCAAATTTGTTTTCAGGAAAATCATGAAGGGCCACCCCAAAATATTTCTGCTATTCAATTTACAAACCTTTTAAACAATATCTTTACAATCAAGAAAATAATTCAGGAAACATACCTGCCTGTCTTACAGGTAAATCCAGTTGTTCTGACATAGTAATTTGGAGCAGTGTTGAAACAAAATTCAGAGACTTGTGTGCCTACAAACAAATGGGGGAAAAATAAACTTTTTAAAGTTTCTATAAATAAATATAATTTAAAATAACAGATCCAAAGAACTTTAATACTCTTCCATTGCTTGGCTTGTACAAAGGACTTTGTCACCTGATCCCAGATTTATTGCCCGTCACTCTCCTATACTGAACTTGAACAAATAATGACAAATCCTAAAAATGTTTGTATGTTTGCATTTGTCTGCACTGCCCTTTCCATTTCTCTCAACTAGCATTCTTAACCTACATTGGTAGGAGCAGCTTAAAAACAATAGGCTCTGTGATGATATCTACTTCTACTTTTCAGTAATAATTTATTTGTATACATGTTCTGTTAAGTAGCTAGACACATACTAAGTCAATAAAAATGAATAATGAATAGATTAGGATGATTCCAAGGTGCTAATAATGTTTATTTCCTGATCTGGTTGCTGTTTTATATAAGTGTGCTGTTGTGAAAACTGTATCCTTATAAACACTTTTCTGTACATTTTATATTTCAATGGAAGAGGGAAAATCAATAGCTTTAACATAATAAAAGTAGAATAAAAACTATATGATCATACTTAAATAAATATATGATAAGCAATGCAACCCACAGAAAAGACTGAAACTAAAACACACCAAAAATGCTAAAACCAGTTATCATTGAGTAATAAGAGCTACTCCTTATACATTTTCTGTTTTCCAAGTTTTATATTACAATACTGAACATTCAAGTTAAATTACTTCTTGTATGTTTTGCTCTTTAATCCCCCTCCATTCTAACAAATCACTACCTATACATGTCATCTCTTTTCAGCCTAAGTTTTAGTATTTTTGTGCAGGTGTTCACATGAAATACACTGATTTTTATTTTAATTTCCTTTTTAAAGACTTTCCCCAAAAACATTCTGCAAACAAATTCTCACAGAGAATTTTATTGTTGAATACAAAAAAAAATTTACTCCACATTAACATCTAGGGTGATAATTATATAGTCTGAAAATTATACAGTTACATGTTCTTGGTGCAGGACATTATGCAAGAAGCTGAGATTACAGGACTGAATATTACACCCAAGTTCCATGACCTCATAGAAACATACAGTGTACTGAAGGAATATAAAATAATCAAACAGCTAATGGAAGAAGTAGTAGACACTACAGAAAAAAAGTAGATGAAGGGCAGGTACTAACCCCTTTCCTTTACTCCAACTAGATCAACACAGTAAATAACTGTCTTTAGAAACCTTTCATCAATGCCATTTATCACACCATTCATGCTCTCTCTCCCTAGGCTTTCTTTGCTGATTTCCCATTCTGTTTAATCTATAAATGCTAGAATTTACCAAGACCCAGTCCTATGCCATCTTTTCCAGTCTCCAGCTGATCTCATCTAATTTCTGTCTTTAAATACTATCTATATAACTGAGCATGGGATGCACACCAATTAACCCCAGTGGCTCAGAAGGCTGAGGCAGGAGGATCACAAGTTGAATGCCAGCCTCAGCAACTTAGCAAGACCTTGTCTCTAAATAAAATATAAAAAGGGCTGGGAATATGGCTTAGTGGTTAAACATCATTACTGGATTCAATACTTCCATACCAAAAGACAATGAAAAATAAAAAATAACGCACGCGTGCCCGCGTGTGCGCATGTGTGTGTGTGTATATATATAAAATTTATGTTACATACATTATTTCCAACCCAGATCATTATAAAAGACTTATCTATTACACATCCCTATTTCAGTATCTAAAGCATCGTTTCTCCCATAAACTTCTATGCTACTGTCTATACTAACTCTCTTAACTTCCATCATCACCATCCTTGGCAATCCTCACACTTTCCTCTCCTACTCCCAATTTAACACATCCAGTCCTAATTCTAAAATGTACATTTTTAAAATATACCCACTTTCTTCATTCCCATCGATACCAACCTAGTCCAAGTGACTACCATCCTTTTATTTATTTATTTATTTTTGTGATGATGGCAGTCAAACCCAGAACTGGAGCCTTGCACATGCTAGGCAAAAGCTGTACCACTAAACTATACCCCATCTCATATCCCTCTTAAATTAACTATTCTCACTCCTAACCATTCTCCATTTATCAGCCAACCAGATTTAAACATAATCCTAGACTCTAGGCATGAGGATTCCATGTTCAAGGTCGGCCTGGGCAATTTAGCAACACCCTGTCTTAAAATACAATATAAAAAGGGTTGCTGAGGGGCTGGGATTGTGGCTCAGCAGTAGAGCGCTCGCCTAGCACAGGCAGGACCTGGGTTCGATTCTCAGCACCTTATAAAAATAAAGGCATTGTGTGTGTCCATCTACACCTAAAAACATTTTTTTAAAGGGCTGTCGATGTATTTCAGTGGTAAAGCATCCCTGGGTACAGCAAAAATAGGACTGGGGTTGTGACTCAGTGGTAGAGTGCTCGCCTAGCATGCGTGAGACACTGGGTTCAATCCTCTGCACCACATAAAAATGAAATAAAGATATTGGGTGTTCACTTACAACTAAAAAAAATATTTTTTAAAAAGTACAGCAAAATAATGAATTAATTAATTAAAAATAAGATTGTAAATCAATCTCTTTTCTATTACAATTTTTGATGCTCTTAAGGAAGATATTTTGCCCCCTTCATCAGGCTCATTTAAAAAACTTTCTCTGGTTATTCTGGGTCTCTTATTTTTCCAAACGAATCTCACAACTGCTTTTTCTATTTCAATGAAGAATGACATTGGGATTTTAAAAGGAATTGCATTAAATTTGTGTAAAAACGCAAATGGCCATTTTGATAATATTAATTTTGCCTATCCAAGAACATGGGAGATCTTTCCATCTTCTAAGATCTTCTTCCATTTCTTTTATTTTTTTTTATTTATTCCATTTCTTTTAGTGTTCTGTAGATTTCATTGTAGAGATCTTTCACTTCTTTTGTTAGATTGATTCCCAAGTATTTTTTTAAATACTTTTAAACTCCTATCTCTCACCCTGCACAAAACTCAACTCAAAGTGGATCAAGGACCTACAAATTAAACCAGACACTCTGACCTAATAGAAGAAAAAGTAGGACCAAATCCAATCATGTCAGATTAGGACCTGACTTCCTTAACAAGACTCCTAAAGCACAAGAAATAAATTCAAGAATCAATATATGGGGGCTGTGGCTGAATGGCAGAGCACTTGCCTAGCACATGTGAGGCACTGGGTTCAATCTTCAGCAACACATAAAAATAAACAAATAAAATAAAGGCATTCTGTCCATCTACAAAATAATAATAATAATAATAATAATAATAATAATAATAATAATAATGGAGGACAACTCCCTTGAATCACTTTTTTAAAAAAAGAATCAATATATGGGATGGATTCAAATTAAAAAGCTTCTTCTCAGCAAAGGAAACAATAATGTAAAGAAAGAACCTACAGAATGGGAAAAAAAACTTTACCACAAGCACCTCAGGTAGAGCACTAATCTCCAGAATATACAAAGAACTCAAAAACGTAACACCAGGGGCTGGGGTTGTGACTCGGTGGCAGAGTGCCTGCCTCGCACATATGAGGCACTGAGTTCGATCCTCAGCACCACATAAAAATAAACAAAATAAAGATATTGCGTCCATCTATAACTAAAAAATATTTCTACAAAACAGCACCAAAAAAACACAAATAATCCAATTAATAAATGAGTTAAGGGACTGAACAGACACTTCCAGGAGATATACAATTGATCAACAAATATATGAAAAAGTGTTCAACATCTCATAAATGCATCTCAAAACTACATTGAGATTTTACCTCACTCCAGTCAGAATGGCAGTTATCAAGATTACAAGTATAAATAAACGTTGGCAAGAATGTGGGGGAAAAGGTACACTCATATATTGCTGGTGGGACTGCAAATTGGTGCAGCCACTCTGGAAAGCAGTAAGGAGATAGATTCCTTAGAAAACTTGGAATGGAACCACCATTTGACCCAGCTATCCCAATCTTCAGCATATACCCAAAAGACATAAATCAGCATACCACAGTGAAGCAGCCACATTAATATTTACAGCTGCTCAATTCACAATAGCTAAGCTATGGAACTAACCTAGATGCTCTTCAACAGATGAATGGATAAAGAAAATGTGGTATGTATACACAGTGATATATTGCTCAGCCTTAAATAATGAAATTACGGCATTTGCAGGTAAATGGATGGAGTTGAAGAATATCATGCTAAGTGAAACAAGCCAATTCACAAAAAAAAAAAACAAAGGCCAAATGACATCCAGACGATAATCCATAACGCGATCAAGGCGGGGCACTAGGGAAGAATGAAGGAACTATGGATTGAACAGAGGGGAGGGGAGTGAGTGAGAAGGATGATGGAATGAAACAGACATTCTTACCCTATGTACGGTTATGACTGCATGAAAAGTGTGACTCTGTATCATGTACAGCCAGAGAAATAAGAAGTTGTATTCCATTTGTGTACAATGAGTTGAAGTACATTCTGTTGTAGTATATAACTAATTAGAACAAATTTTTAAATTAAAAAAAAACTTTCTCTGAGAATAGAAAAGACAGTAGAATTAATCGAACATATCTTTCCTATCCTTATATATGAATACACAACCAATGTAACTCCACATCATATACAACTGCAATAATGGGATCCTAACTGAAACAAGTTATACTTAAGAATCTATATATGTGGGGCTGGGGATGTGGCTTAAGCGGTAGCGCGCTCGCCTGGCATGCGTGCAGCCTGGGTTCGATCCTCAGCACCACATACAAAGATGTTGTGTCCGCCGAAAACTAAAAAATAAATATTAAAAAATTCTCTCTCTAAAAAAAAAAGAATCTATATATGTATAATATGTCAAAACACTCTACTGTCATGTATATCTAGAAAGAACAAATAAAAAATAAAAATAAGTAAAATAAAATAATAAAAAAGCTTTTCCCCTGCCCTTACTTTACCATCCTTCTTTGGGTTCTTTCAATAATAAATGTCATCCCATTTCAGAGTCTTTGTACATGCTGTGAGTTTCTACTTACAAATTCTACTCTCCCCTTGCTTCAGCAGAGTTAACTGCTTCCCAAAGTCCCATTCTATGTCTTAGTTTAAACATTATTTCCTTAAAGAAGTCTTTCCTATCTAATCACTCAAGTAAAAGTAAGGCTCCCTAGAATGCTCATAATTTTAATTATTTTTTCTTCAAAACACTTATTACATATTTGTAACTACCATATTTGTAACCCACACCAGTTTTATCCCTTTTTCTACCATTAACTAGACTTTAAGTTCGATCAAATAGGGACCATACTGTTTATATACCTAATCCTCATTATGATGCATGGCATTTCAGACAAACTATTTACTGAATAAATTCAAAGAGACAAGAAATAAATGCCTTGAAAGAAGACATGATTGCCTAGGAGCATAGTAGAGTGTGAAAGGATATTTATACTTAAGGGATAGATAGAAAGACCTATAATGAACACCACTATCCATATTATTACTAATGTAATTTTAGGCCATTTATAATATATAGTCTCCAATATCAAACTGGGAGCTTCTGGAATGGACTGCTGCAATCAGATAGTCCTGGGTTTAGTAATTCTAAGTGATGACATTTCCTATATTGTTAAGCCTTGAGAAAGCTAATTCAGAAAATCTGTCTCAATTACAAAATGTGTACTAAAATACACTACATAGGATGTTTGTAAGAAGTAAATAAAAAAGAACCAGAAAATATTTTAACAAATTATGAAGATATAATAGGCTGGGATTGCTCTCAGTGGTAGAGCACTTGCATACCATGTACAAGGCCCAAGGTTCAATCCTCAACACCAACAAAAACAAAAACAAACCAGCAAAACACTACATAACCAATGTGTTATGTTCCTTATATATCCATACTCAGTAGGAGTTCATCTTTCTTAAAGAGTATGATCTAACATTAGAAAGATGTAAACTGAATGTAGCCAAGTTACTCATTAGTTCTTTAAATCATCCATAAAACACAGCACATGTGGCTTTGTGTATTTAAACAATCTCTTTTGAAGTCCCAATGCTGAAGTTTGTCCTTCAGACTTGAAACAGATTACTTTCTATGATAAGTCCTGAGGAAGGCTGGGCATGATGATGCACACCTGTAATCAAGGGGCTTGAGAGATTGAGGCAAAAGGAATGTGAGTTCAAACCCAGCCTCAGCAATTTAGCGAGGCCCTATCTCTAATAAAAAAATAAATAAAAAGGGATGGGGATGTGGCTCAATGGTTAAGCACCCCTGGGTTCAATCTCTGATACCAAAAAAAAAAAAAAAAAAAAAAAAAAAGTCCTGATGAAGTTGTTGGTTTATAATTAGGAGTCATGTTAAACCAACATAATCCATCACAATCACCACTATTTTTGTTTGCCTTACATATACAAAGGTACATTATTTGAGTTAAAAGTAGCATATGATACCCACTGTATTTTCCTACAGCATAACTAGTACTCTCTTAAGATTTTAATATATAAAAAAAAAGACAGATACTGTGTCAAGCACCTTTCTTTCTTCTTCTTACGTTTTCACAATGTTTACAGTTTAATATGCTGTCAATATGTCAAGCAGCTTTGGGGTAAATAAAATAACAGAATGTCCCAGTTACTTGGGAGACTACAGCAGAAGACCCTCTTGAGCCCAGGAGTTCACTTGAGCACAGTTTGCAGCCATCCTGGACATGAAATAAAATAAAATCACAAAAGGTACTTCAAGGAAACCAAGGCAAAACATTATTATCATTAAGGAAAACAACATGATAACAAAGGCAGAGAGACAAAAAAGTAGTTTAGGATTAAGTAGATAAAATGTGAAGTTTGGGGGCTGGGCTATGGTAGAGCACTTGACCCTGGATTCAATAGCTAGTATCACCTAAAATAAAAGGAAAAAAATAAGAACTTTTAAACTCCCCCCATTGGTATAAACAAAATCAAAAAGGAAAAGAAAAATATCTGTAACATCTTAGGAACAGAGTTCATTACTCCAAACAAAAAATGAACAACAAATATGTGCAAATTTCAGCCAGGCCAGCCAGGCTCAGTGGTTATGCACCCCTGGGTTTAATCCATGGCGGGGGGGGGGGGGGGGGGGGGGGAGAGGGGGGATCAGCCCTGGGGACCATGGTGAGTGACTGTAATCTCACTGATTCAGGAGGCTGAGTTAGAAGGATGGGAAGTTCCTATTCAAGGTCAGCCTTAAGAACTTAGCAAGACTCTTTCTCAAAATAAAATACAAAGGGCCGGGGACATATATCAGTGGTAAAATGCTCCAGGTTCAATTCCTGGTACCAAAAAGGAAAAGGAAAAAAAAAATTGCAAACTTCACAACAATTAGTATTAGTAGACAATAGTCAATCCTATGCCAAAACAATATATGAAATATGACAAAGCACTGATAAGGATATAAAAAGATGGAATGTTCTTACAATGCTAATGGTGTAGAAAATGGTACCATTTTGGAAAACTGGCTACCTAATAACCTAGCAATTTTACCCTTATAGCATACATATAAGAGAAATGAGTCCTTGTATCCATAACATTCAACCATTAACAAGTGAAAGAATAAACCAAACCATGGAAAGTTCATAATAAAATACTATACAGTAATTAAAAAATGAAGTAAAACCAACCTACAAAATCAACCAGTGACACTCATCTTCAAAACATGTTGAGGGGGTCTGAGGCTGTAGCTCAGTGGTAGAGTAGAGTGCTTGCTTAGCATGTGCTGTGAGGCACTGGGTTCAATCCTTAGCACCACATAAAAATAAACAAAGACATGCTGTACACCTACAGCTATGAAAAAAATTAAAAATAAACAACACACATTGAGGGCTGGGGATGAAGATAAGTGACAGAGTACTTGCCTAAGTGTGGAGGCCTTGGGCTCAATCCCTCATGTGTACACACACACACACACACACACACACACACACACACTTGAAAAAGAAGTCAAACTCCTTAAATACATTCCATGTGATTCTATTTATATGAAATTCAAGGACAGGCAAATTTAAACCATAGTAACAGAAATCAGAATAATAGTAACCTGGAGAAGGAAAGGAACTCAATAAGAAGAGTACCAAGGAAACTTTCTAGGCTAATGAAAATATTATTTACATGTTGGTCTAGGTAATGACTACCCTGGTAAAATAACTAGGCAAAAAGTGAATGACCTATACCGTTATTTTAGCTTTGTACTACATGCAAATTACTCTGATTTGAAAAAAAAAAAACAAAAAACTATTATTCCATGGACATTAACAGCATTAACAATTAGTAAAAGAGAGAAATACCGATCATGCTACCATGGGTATGGATCTTGAAAATGTACACTATGCAAAAGAAGCCAGTCACAAAAGACTACATATTATATGATTTCAATTATATGAAATGTCCAGAATAGGCAAATCTATATGGACAGAAAGCGTGGAATACCTAGGGCAGGAGTGTGTGTGTGTGTGGGGGGGGGGCCATAATAAGAAGTGACTGTTAATTGGTATGGATTTTCTTTTGGGGCTGAGGAAAGTGTTCTAAAGAGTGTGATGATGTTTGCATAATTCTGTGACTATACTAAAAATCACTGAATTTCATACTTTAAATGAGTGAATTCAATAGTTAGTCTTTAAAAATCAACAACACTGGGGCTGGGGTTGTAATTCAGTGGTAGAGTACTTGCCTTGCATGTGTGAGGTCCTGGGTTCGATCCTCAGCACCCCATAATAAATAAATAGATAGATAGATAGATAGATAGATAGATAGGATAGATTTTGTCCATCTACAATTAAAAACAATATTTAAAAATAAAACAACAACACTCAACAATAAAAATAAGTACTTATTACTTTATTAATGCTATACTGCCTTGAAAAATACAGGTATAAATTCAAAAGTGCAATGATAAAAACTATGTCTTTCAAGCAACTGAGCTAGTCTAACAGTAAAAAAAAAATTTCTGTAAGAGGGGTTAGCATAAATAACCTCAACCTGGGACATCTATCTACCTTTTCCATACAAATTTCCATCCATTTGAAATTCCTAAGGCAGAAGAAGCACTGCATTCTCCCAAAGTTAATGATAGAAATGAGAGTAATAAATATTGGATAATCAAAAGTAAAATTAAGACAGAAAGTAGATTAGTGATTGCCTGAGACTGGGATGGGGGATAAATAACAAAATGGCATAAGGGATATTATTGGGGTAGTGGTTATACAACTCAATTTACTAAAAATAACTAAATATGGCAGGCATGATGACACACACCTGTGATCTCAGCAACTCAGGAAGCTGTGGCTAAAAGATCACAAGTTCAAGGCCAGTCTCAGCAATTTAATGATGCTTTGTCTCAAAACAAAAAATAAAAAGGACTGGGAATGTAATTAAGTGGAACAGAACTTAACCTAGCATGCATAAGGCTCTGAGTTCAATCCCCAGGACTCGGGGGATGGGGTGCATGTGGGGTGTGAATCACTGATTGTCACTTAAAACAGGTGAACTTTATGATATACAAATAACAAAAGGCCAAAGATCTATATATAAAAGACATACATTAACTCTCCAAATTAGGAAAAACTGTTATTATAAGAGCATTGATCTCTAACAACTTACTTTTTTAGAAAATTCTTCTTTAGTTGTTGATGGACCTTTATTTATTTATATGCAGTGCTGAGAATCGAACCCATTGACTCACACATGTCAAGCAAACACTCTACCACTGTGCCACAACCCCAGCCAAATCTCTAACAACTTTCTGACATTCCTGAGTATAGCAAACTATCACATAGTAAAAAAGATTTTTCTTCATATTTTTAAAGGCAATTTAAAAAATAAACTAAAGTAAAAATGCCACTAACATCAATCTTCACAAAACTATAAATTTTACAAAATTATGGTATTCTCAACAGTTTAGCATATAGCAAATACTGACATGGGCCTCAAGACGTCATAATAGATCTTTTATGTGAGTCAAAGTCTAAATGTAACTTTTGTATGCTGACACTAATTACAGGACTAAGTCCTCTCTTCAAGCTCTTGGATTCTAGCAGTCAGAGTACCAGAGAACTGAAGCAACAGACAAGTCATTATACACCATTATTAATTAGGGCATACACACATAAAACTCCTAATACTCAAGTTTAAAAGCTAGTGCTAACATAAAACCACCTTTCAAACCTTTGTACCTTCTCAGTATCTGTCATCAACCCAGATAATTTCAGTTTTCACCCTAATTCATCTCATCAAAATTCTTCAATAATCCCAACACCATTGTCCATCTCTTAACTCTACACTTCTAACTAGAATTACAGTTGCCACATACTTTAATATTATACTGAAGAGTTGTAACTGGACAAACCAATTAAATTTCAAAGTAAACCCTAAAGGGCTTAAACTCTGAGATGCAAGGACAAAATTTTAAATAGGAAAAGTAGGAATTTTATAAAACAGATTATTAGGAGAATGAAAGCAAATGGTGAAAGATAAAATATGAAGAAGTAAATTGTGACACAAAGATCTAATTAAGGGCTGGGATTATAGCTCAGCAGCAGAGCACTCCCCGGCACACATGAGGTACTGGGTTCTATCCTCGGCACCACATAAAAATAAAATCAAGGTATTGTGTCCAACTACAACAAAAATATTTAAGAAAAAGATATCAAATCTGGGGATGTGGCTCAAGCGGTAGCACGCTCACCTGGCATGCGTGCGGCCTGGGTTCGATCCTCAGCACCACATACAAAGATGTTGTGTCTGCCGAAAACTAAAAAATAAATAAAAATTCTCTCTCTCTCTCTCTTAAAAAAAAAAAAAAGAAAAGAAAAAGATATCAAAAAAATCTAATTAATTTGGGCCAGTGGTGCACCATTTGTAATCCCAGCAACTCAGAAGGCTGAGGCAGGAGGATCATGAGTTCAAACCCAGCCTCAGCAACTTGGTAAGGCCCTGAGCAACTCAGCAAAATCCTGTCCCTAATAAAATATTTTAAAAAGGCTGAGGATGTGGCTCAGTAGTTAGGTGCCCCTGGGTTCAATCCCTTGTACAAAAAAAAAAAAATCTAATTAAATGTGATTTTTTTAAAAAGAGTTTTTACATGACCAGATAGATTGATGCTATAGGAGGAGATCTTGAAGCAGTATGAAGGATCTAATTCAAGGACTGATGACTATAAAACAAGATGAATGGAAAAACTATTATTATAACAGGTAGCACAATAACAGGCCAGAAATACCTACTAGAACCTCATTTCTACTCCACAGCCAGTTTCCCCACGGGTTACTGTGCCTCCCCGCCTTTCCCATAGGTCTAAGTTTACAGGGCAAAATGGAAACTATAAAAACCACAAAGTTCTCTAATCCTGATACCTTTTTAATCTACCATCTATCCTACTCCTTTACTAGCATTCCACTCACTGATCCTGTAATCAGAAATTGTTCCCCACTCTCCTACCCCTGAAAAGTCTTCAGTTCACTTTAATTTCTCAGAAATGCCAACAGTTGGGGCTGGGGTTGTGGCTCAGGGGTAGAGTGAGTCACTGGGTCCATCAACAACTAATAAAATATTTTAAAAACATAAAAATAAATCGGGCTGGGGATGTGGCTCAAGCGGTAGCGCGCTCGCCTGCCATGCGTGCGGCCCGGGTTCGATCCTCAGCACCACATACAAAAAAAACAAAGATGATGTGTCCGCCGATAACCAAAAAATAAAATATTAAAATTCTCTCTCTCTCTCTCTCTCTCTCTAAAAAAAAATAAAAATAAAAATAAAAAAAATAAAAAGAAATGCCAGTACCTAGGCCATGGAGGATGAAGCTCAGTAGAATTCTTGCTTAGCATGCACAAGGCCCTGCAACTGATGCCCATCACTAGAAAAACAAATAAACAAAAAAATCCCAGAAATGCCAATATCCCTTTCTTCAAATAGTTTTTTAAAATATTGTGAAAATAATTCATGCTTGCTGGTAGAAAAATTATGAAAATAGTGTAAGAAAAATGAAGCTAAATTAACTCTAACCACAAGACAGTAGAATGAATCAGACATAACTTTCCTATATTCATATACGCATACACAACCAGTGTAGCTCCACATCATGTACAACCACAAGAATGGGAAGTTATACTTGATGTATGTATAATGTCATAATACATTCTACTGTCATATATAACTAAAAAGGACAAATTTAAAAAATAAAATAAATAAATGAATTAATCACAACCATCCTTCTCACTTGTAAATTTTTTCTTTGTATCTCTCTCCTACTTTTATGCACAATTCCCCAATCGACTTTTTCCCCATTTCTCCAAGACCCAAAAAAAGGGCATAACCCAAACTTTGGCCCTCCAGTCCACCCCACACCTCTGGTTCATACTTTCTTCTTCTCTATAGTAACCTGAAAAAGAAAATGACTTTTCATTGTGGTTTTCTCTTCTAAACTCCAGTTCTACATTCCAATTGCCTGCTACACTGTTTGTCAATGATGTTTATTTATCAGCTCCTCAAACCAGACATAAATTTTAATTCATGAAGAGAAATCCCTGTCTCCCAAAGTCAGTTTTCCATCTGGACCCACATTTTCCAATGGAATCACCTAATTTCAATATCTTGAAAGTTTATTTGTTAAATGCAAGCAGAGAGACTTCAATTAGTTAGTCTAAGTTAAACCATTTATAATGAAGAGGAGGGAGACTTAAGGAATTGACACAATAAATTTTTACATAAAATGAATACAAAATAATTTTAAAAGCTACAGAACTTCTGACCTTTCCTTTTACTAAATAATGTGACAAAGCCAAATAACTATACCTGTTTTACATGAAATATGAAGCATAATGAAGTTATCATAGGGGGAAAAGTTAGGACCAGGCTGTGACTTTCACTACATTCTCCTGCTTCAAACAAAAACTTTATTATAAATTATTTAGAGATCAAAAGGAAAAAAATGCCACTTTACTCAGACTCATCATTAATATGTAACTGACAGAAACAATAAAAAAATTATATATCCATCTACTACATCCAAAAATGACTATTTTATTATAAATACTAATACAGAACCAAATGTAGTGGGAAATTCCTATAATTCCATTGACTTGTGAGGATGAGGCAGGAAGATCACAAGTTCAAGGGCAGCCTTGAAAATTTTAAGTTTTAAAAAGGGAGGAGTAGGGATGTAAAGTGGTGGTAAAACACCCTTCAGTTCAATCCCCAGTACAAAATAATACATATATATATATTTTTTTTAAATCTTTCATATTTTATCTTTCAGATCTTCAACATGCTGTCACCGAGTAATTTCCTAAAAGCCAAAGTATCCAGAGACTTTCCCACTCCCAGATTCCAAATAGTATCTACTTCTCAATATTCCTGGTTAAGGAATGTTAGCTATAGTATCTACTTTTCAATATTCCTGGTTAAGGAATGTTAGCTACTCAACCTACAAAAAACTCTGGTCTTCCAAAAATATACA
The DNA here is from genome assembly GCF_964194105.1 of Spermophilus citellus. Lineage (NCBI taxonomy): Eukaryota > Metazoa > Chordata > Mammalia > Rodentia > Sciuridae > Spermophilus > Spermophilus citellus. The sequence goes on along the minus strand of NC_138183.1, from coordinate 203,088,830 downwards.
CTATTAGAAAGGCGTAATGGCACACAACTGTAATCCCAGCAGCTTGAGAGACTGAGACAAGAGGATTCTAAGTTCAAAGCCAGCCTCAGCAACTTAGGCCCTAAGCAACTTGGCAAGACTCTGTCTCAAAATAAAAAATTTTTAAAAAGGGCTGGGGATGTGGCTCAAGCGGTAGCGCGCTTGCCTGACATGCGTGTGGCCCGGGTTCGATCCTCAGCACCACATACAAACAAAGATGTTGTGTCCGCCGAAAACTAAAAAATAAATATTAAAAAAATTCTCTCTCTCTTAAAAAAAAAAAAAGGGCTGGGGATGTGGCTCAGTGGTTAGGTGCCCCTGGGTTCAATCCCTGGTACCCTCCCCCAAAAAAGTGTGTGTGTGTACACATACATATATATGTGTTGAGAGCCACAGTTTAGTCAGAATGACGCCTCGCATTTTGCTAGAGGGAATGGTTAAAAGGTGACCCTGCTCTGGGATTAGGGCAGTTTGGGGATTAGGGTGGCTACTTTGGAGTTCCCATTGAGTTCTCCAGCAGAGCCCTGCGGAGGGAATGTATTCCGGGGAAGTGTGTGTAGAGTGCCGGTGAGAGTTCAGGAATAAAGAGTTGCTGTTTGAACCTACAAGGCTTTGTGGCGGCTCGGTTATTGTGCCCAGACAGACTGCGGCATATATGTACACACTACACATTTAAGTATTTTGTTTAATGTGCAAATTGGCCTACAAATATGGCATTATTTTGCACTTGATTTTGTCTTTTAATAAAAATAAAAATCAGGGGCTGGGGATGTGGCTCAAGCGGTAGCGCGCTCGCCTGGCATGCGTGCGGCCCGGGTTCGATCCTCAGCACCACATACCAACAAAGATGTTGTGTCCGCCGAGAACTAAAAAATAAATATTAAAAATTCTCTCTTTCCTCTCTCTCACTCTCTCTTTTTAAAAAAATAAAAATAAAAATAAAATTAGCATGTATAAATAAGGTCCATCACAACACTAGTTTGTCCATCACCATTTGTAAACACAAAATAAAGAAATATATCAAAACTAAGTTCATTTGCTTTTTCACATAAAACATGTAAGGAAGCAGCAGCATTTTTGCCTATATAACCATTTCATGGCACATTACGCTTAGGAACTGAAAGTTTAAATGGCATCTATAGGTAAGCCTTCAAATTCCACTTAGGGCATTTCTCTTGGCTACAAATGTGACAGAGAGGGACTGTTAATGCTGATATCATATCTGCCTTTTACCAAAGTCATACATAATAGTTTTCTCACTTAAAACATACAAAGAGCTCCATTACAGTCCTGACTGCAGGTAAGTATTCAATTTCTAACAACTTTGCTTACTATTTAGCATACAGATAACTGGTGTTAAATGAACCAGACTAGGAGTATCATTCAGAATATATTTCAAGATTTTTTCTTGGCATTACATATAAAAACTTCAGTTTATGGCTGTGCATGTTGGCTGGTGCACACCTGTAACACCAGTGACTTGGGAGGTCAAGCCAGGAGGATTCCAAGTTCAGAGCCAGGCTGGGTAATTTAGCAGGACCCTGTCTCCAAGTAAAAGATAAGAGATGGGGATATAGCTCAGAGGCAGACTGCCCTGGATTCAAAACCCCAATATTGCAACAAAAGAAGAAGAGCAGCAGGAGAAGGAGGAGTAGGGGGAGGAAGAAGAAAGTAGAGGGAGGATATATATGCACAGGTTATGTGGAAATTCTACCTTTTATGAGGGACTTGAGCATCCTTGGTATTCTAAACCAAGGTGGTTCTGGAATCAATCTTTCAAAAATTCCTAGGAAGGACTGGTCAGAACTTTTCAGTACTTAAAACATCTAAAGGGCTTTCAATGGAATTTCCAACTTGTACCTTTCAATTGTTTTCTCCAATAATAAAGGCAAAGTTTGCCACATGAAGATAATTAGAATTGGGATGTGACAATAAGTTCCAAAATTGTAACAGTGGTCCAAAAAGTAAAAAGAGCCATCAAAACATAAAACATACTACAGAATAAGTCATACTAAGTAGATGTAGCTTGATAATACCTGCTAAAAATGGAGACTTCAGTGCAGTTTCTAACAATCTAACAATCTGAGTTGAAAGGGGTATAACAGAGCTAAATTCTATACTATTATATATTGTGGTATTAAGTCAGTGAATAAAATCTAACACTGGCAAATCAAATTATAATAGTAACAAAAGACAACTCCATCCCTCATGAAACTTAAAATTATAGGCGGAAAAACAGAAATAAAATGTACAATAAATCAGTGCTACAGAGAAAAACAAACAAATGCAGAGAGACAGGGAGTGTGGTAACCAGGGAACTCCTTGGTGATAAGAAGACAAAGGAAATAAGAGAACAAGTCAGGGAGATAATTGAATAAAAGGAGTTCCAAGCAAATGTAACAGCTAAGTGCAAAGACTCTATGGCCAGAGCAGTTTTGTTTTCATACTATCTACATTATAAATACTTTGAAAACATCTGCAATTTTTACAGTCAGTGATTACTTCACTTAGTGAAGAAAAGATTCATTCACATGTTAAAGATCTTTTTCCTTTAACTAAATGAGCCAAAATATAGCTTCAGTAAAATGATAAGACATGTAGAATGATCAATAGTTTTCAAAGCTAAAGTCTCTCAAGAATAAAAATGTTACTTCCTCATTCTTACTATATTCAAGCTTCAAGACTCAATGGGAATCTTCTCCCTAAATCAAGTTTCAGTCACAAAAAGTCAAAGGGCTGGGGTTGTAGATCAGTGGAAGTGCACTTGCCTAGCATGTGTGAGGCACTGGGTTCGAGTCTCAAAACCATATATAAATAAATAATATAAAGGTCCATCAACAACTAAAAAATATTTTCTTCAAAAAAGTCAAAGCAAAAAGTACTCACATATAAGGGAGGGAGGAACTAATGCATTAAAATGGAATAAAGATTAGAAATTAGTAAATATTCTAGAAGTAATCTCAGCAACTCTGAAGGCTGAGGTAGTAGGATTGTAGAGGCCAGTCTTAGCAACTTAGCAAAACCCTGTCTCAAAATTTAAAAAATAAAATAACGAAATAAAAAGGACTGAGGATGTAGCTCTGTATAAGAGTGCTCCGGGTTCAATCCCCAGTACCACAAAACAAGTAAGTATGTTAGTAAATAAATAAACATGTAAATAAATGAATATTTTTTAAAAAGGTACCTTAGGAAAATTACTATAAAATATTACTGTAATAATTGAAAGACATATATGAAATGTAAACAGCTAACAATCACAGACATAAAAGCTATAAAACACATTTTCTGCCAAAAAAGATCAACAGTGTCCACTGTTCCATAGTATTACAAAATAGCAACTCAATGATTAAGTAATAAAAGGCTTTGAATACCATTGATTATTTATCTTCCAAAAACTAGCTTGTGAAATACTTACCCCAGGTCTTTTATGTTAGTGCATATAACAAGAAATGAAACACCTGCCCAAAAAAAGATTCATAAACGCACACAGAAATATGGCATAATGAATCCCACTATTATGTATAATTACAAAGTGCCAATAAAAATTTTAATTTAATTTTAAAAAGAATAAGTTATTTTCAAATTTGCACAAAGTATTATTTATGCAATTTTTATGTAAGGGAATCAACTCTTTCAAGTAACAGTGTCTTAAATTAATAATTACATGCAAGTATATTTAGTCAAAGTAAAGTGCTATTAAGAGCAAAGTTATGTAAAAATTACTTCTTGCTTTTCTAGGCTTACACCTGCATAAATACTTCATAAGCAAAATAATGTTCATCAAAATTCATGTCTATCATAACACAAGTCAAAACAAAAAGTGATCCATAACTGCCCCCATAGTTTAGTAATGGTTAGAAGTGGGAATTTGTTTCAACTTCCTCTTTTATACCAATAGGAATCTAAGCTCCTCCCAAGGTGACTTTGAGCATGCAATTGTTAAGCATAGTATGATAATCTTAACATAGAAAAGATTTAACTGTTTGGTTTGAAATTTTACACTTAATTCATCTGAACTGAGTAGCCTTCTTGAACTGTTTCTGTAGTACAACATTGTACAAGATGTTGTTCAATTGGTGGTATTCCTGCTGCTTTTGATAAATCAAAAAGTAATGTTTTAAATGTCAGCTAAGACGAGCATATAATAACTGAATCTCTTTAAAGTGGAACTTCTTTTTAAGTTCAAAAATGTATGCTAAATCACTAAAACTGACAGATTCAACAATATATCAAAATACGGTTATTAACTGGCAACAGAAGTTACAATAGTCCTTTGAGGAAGCCTTTGAAATAGGAATCATTAACATCTAAAACTGTACCAGTTAAGAAACAAGGTATGATGATGAACACAGTACAATAAGATACCCACGTGGTAATGCTTTCCAAGGGGTGCTCTCCAAAAAATACAGGGCAAGAAGAAACTAACCCTCAGCAAATGCAGCATCTAAAATGATCTGCAAGTGGAGCACGTTTCAAAGCTCTCAGATTTACATTATCTCACTTGACCATCACAGCAATCCTGTGTCCTAATTTTATGAATGGAAAAAACTAAGAATCAAAAGGTTAAGCAACTTGCCCAAGGTCACTCAAGAAATTAGTGATGCAGCTACACCTAGAAGGGTGCACTTCACCTGACCCTATCCACTACATCACCCCGCCTCTCGACTGTGGCATTATGACAGGAGAAGAGCAAGGATCAGATTCATATGTTAACCCACACTACTCCTGCCTACCAATGAGGCGCAGGCTTCCCTCTTAAAGCAGCTCGCCAGAAATAAGTTGTGACCAAGAGGCAGGCCACTGATCAGCCCAGCGAAGTGACAAGGCTCGACATGCACAGCCCCCCATAAACCAGTATGCATTCCCAGGAGCCCCTCCAGACTCGGCGCCGACAAGACTGCTCACGAAAACGTCTGAAAACCTCCCAGTGAGTTTCGCCCCCTCCTGGACTCAAGGAAAGAGCTGGATGTGAGCCAGAGGGCGGCCAGCCACCAGAGCCTGCCATGTGTCCAGCCCGTCACGCCCGCCTCGCCCGGGCCGGCTCCTCACGCCTAGACCATAGCCAGAGGCCCAGCTCGGAATCAGACGCAAAGGCAGCCTCGGCGGCTGCCACCTCCACCACATCAGCCTGAGGCGTCCCGGCGTGACACTGCCGTCAGGTCTCCACCCGACCCCTCCATATGGGCCCCTTGACGACACCGTCCGCGCTTCTGGCCAAGCCGGGAGGGCTCTGCCTGCCAGAGTCAGCCCGCCCGCCGCCGCCGCCACCGCCGCTAGCCGGGCGTCCTTACTTCATTGAGCTGGCGCTCCGCGGCCTCGCGCAGGGCTGGGTCCATGGTGCCCCGTAGGGCCTCGATAATGGCATTGGGGTCCATTGTAGCGCGGACTCGGTCAAACCCGGAGCACGGATGCTACTGGGGCAAGAGTAGCGCCACTCACTGCGCACATGGACCCGCCGCGCTCCGCAGCGGCAACCGGCGCGAAAGGAAAGAGAAGCGCCAAGGCCCCGGATAGAACCTCTTCGCCTCGGTGTGGAGGCGGGAGATGCTCCGGCCACTTCCTGTCGGCGCGCCAGCGGAGGGCTTTGGGAAATGTAGTCCGCGGACGCAGACGCAGCCCACGTGGCTGGCTCCCATCGATGAGTCCTGCTCTTCGAGAAAAAAACGTTTAAACTACGGAAAGAAAATTAAGACAATGAGTTACAAAGATTTAATATAATATACCTAAGGAATCTGATACAATGTTTGATGCAATCCTTGTAATAGCTGTGTAATCAAAGGAATTTTTTGTGTGTGTGTGTGAGGGTGGCGGGCATTGGGGATTGAACTCTGGGGCGCTTTACCACTGAGCTATGTTCCCAGTTTTATGTATTTAGTTGTTTCATTTTAAGACAAGGACTCGCTAAATTGCTGAAGCTAGCCGCCAACTTGCAGTCCTACTACCTCAGCTTTCCTAGTCGCTGATGGTACAGGTGTGTGCCACCACGCCCTTCTGAATTAACTTTTTTGAAAAGCAATTTGAGATGTATTTCTGAATGTTAAAAAAAAAAAAAAAATTATACTCCGTGACCCAGTAATCCCATTTATGAGACTGTTTATGCTAAGGAAATACTATAATACAAAATGTTAAGCTTTATGTGTGAATGCTATTTTTCACATTACTTTTTTTGTAATTACAAAATACTGAAGTAATGACGTCTATTGAATATCCATATGTTTGCCAGGACTTTTTATAAATCACCTCTAAATGCAGAGTAAAAGTGTAGGCCCTAGTAAAATCCATCTTCAGGGCTGGGGTTGTGGCTCAGCGGTAGAGCGCTCACCTGGCAGGTATGAGACCCTGGGTTCGATCTTCAGCACCACATACAAAAATAAACAAGTGAAATAAAGGGTCCAACTACAACTAAAAAATAAATATTTTTTAAAAAAATTCATCTTCATTCATCAAAGCAGTTTCAGAAAGATTAAATAACTTTTACAAGATTACTTAACCAGAGGTTCAACTATGCTTTCCAACAAAGATCTGCTTTCAAAGTTTTCGTTCTCTCCACTGAAAACCTACATCTCGAGAAATGTCCAACAATATGAAAATGGTTGAACAAATTATAAGAATCCAGTTAATTAAATATGTCACAGCCATTAAAAATTGCAAACATTGCTGGATGCAGTGGCACACACTTTCAGCCTCAGCTACTTATGAGACTGAGGCAGGATTCCTTGTGCACAGAAGATGAAGTCCAATACCCAAGGCAACTGGGGAGACACTGCCCTTTCCCAGATTACAAATATATACCTTGTATCACCAGGAAAGCATTCATGCAAAGATTTAGCTTTGTAACATGAACAAAGACTGGGAAGCAAGTTTGGCAAATGAAAAAAAAAAATTGTTTTCTAGGAGATTGGGGGTAATTTCCTTTCATATCTATGTTATTGTGATAAAATCATGTAAACAGCTTCAAGTATAATTTGGTAACCGATCATTTGTTGTTTTTAGTTTACAGAAAGGAGGAGTGCACACTAAAACTTTTCTCAGGAACCTGAGGGTGTAGCTCAGTGTTAAGAGTGTGTACCTAGCATGTGTGAGGCACAGGGTTCAATCTCCTCCAGTACCACACACACACAAACACAAAAAAAGTAAAAGCCACCAGGTAAAGAGGCACACACTTGTAATCCTGGATACTTGGGGAGGTGAGTCAGGAGAATGTCAGGTTCAAGGTCATCCTGGGCAACTTAGTAAGAACACTTCTCAAAAATAAACAAAAAGGACTAGGGATGTGGGCTGGGGATGTGGCTTAAGCGGTAGCCCGCTCGCCTGACATGTGTGCCACATTCAAACAAAGATATTGTGTCTGCCGAAAACTTGGGTCCCCTTCTTCCTCTGGGAGAAGTCTTTTCTGCTGTCCTTTAATAAACTTCTATTTTACATTCTGAAAAAAGGGGCTGGGGATGTGGCTCAAGGGGTAGTGCGCTCACCTGGCATGCATGCTGCCTGGGTTTGATCCTCAGCACCACATACAAACAAAGATGTTGTGTCCACCAAAAACTAAAAATAAATATTGAAATTCTCTCTCAAAAAAAAAAAAATTTAAAAATTAAAAAAAAAAGGACTAGAGATGTAGCTCAAAAGCCTTTCCCTGGAATAGTGGACTTGGTAATATTAATTCCTGTTATGTGCCAGCTACTGTGCTTGAAGTGAAGTATAATTATTCCTCATTTATAAATGAAGAACCCAAGGCTTAGGTAGTCTACTTAAGATTGTGAAAGGTCAAAAAATCTTCATAATTGGGCTGGGGATGTGCGGCCCGTTCAATCCTCAACACCACATACAAACAAAGATGTGTGTCCACCGAAAACTAAAAAATAAATATTAAAAAAAATATTCATAATAAAAATCTGTAGAACTCTCTAGCATTGTACTGATATAATATGTTTAAGAATTTTCCTCTCAGGCTGAGCTGGTAGCTCAGGGGTAGAGCACTTGCCTACCATGTGTGAAGCACTGGATTCTGTTCTCAGCACCACATAAATAAATTAATTAATTAAAGGTATTGTATCCATCTACAACTAAAAATATTTATATATTTAAAAGAAAAAAATCATGAAAGAAAATTTTTAAAAAATAAAGAATTTTCCTCTCCCTTCACCACTATAATATGAGAGCCTTAAAAAAAGGATTATGTTTTATTTACCTTTGCATCCTCCATTCCTACCACAAGGCTCAAATGACTAGAGGAGTTCAGTAAATATTTTAGCAAGCAAATACTGAAAAGAATGAATAGACTTTAGATGGTTGAGCCAGAATCTAAATCTTTTCTCGGCGGACACAACATCTTTGTTTGTATGTGGTGCTGAGGCTCGAACCCGGGCAGCACGCATGCCAGGCGAGCGCGCTACCGCTTGAGCCACATCCCCAGCCCCAGAATCTAAATCTCTTCATGAACCAATCGGTTCTTCCTTTCTTCCTTCCTTCCTTTGTGGTACTGGGGATTGAGCCCAGGGGTGCTTTACCACTGAGCTGAATCCCCAGTCCTTTTTAGTTTTGTTTTGAGCTAGGATATCACTAAGTTTCCAAGGCTGGCTTCAAATTTTGATCCTCTGCCTCACACTCCTGAGTCGCTGGGATTACAGTGTACCACTTCACCTGGCTCTCTTTGTACTATTACATATATAGTTTAGATTCCAAAAATGACATATATTATGGAATTGTGAAGATTATAGCACAGCATAGTGTATGCAAAAGCACCTGGCATGTAGACAGTGATCTAAAAATATTAATACTCTTCCCTGAAACTGAAAAGGAGAAGGGATGGTGATAAAAAGATACGTATGTTTTTAAAGAGATAGTGCCAAGAAATGGGAGACAAAAAGTCTTGCGGGCTGGGGATGTGGCTCAAGTGGTAGCGCGCTCGCCTGGCATGCGTGGGGCCCGGGTTCGAACCTCAGCACCACACACAAACAAAGATGTTGTGTCCGCCCGCCGAGAACTAAAATAAATAAATATTAAAAAAAAAAAAAAAGTCTTGCAAGTGTATAACTTAACAAGAGCCTGTGTCTCATACTTTAGAGAGAAAAGAACACATTGGGTGCATGACCCTATCTAGGAATACAGAGTTCCTTTCTATACAAAAGCAATTTGGGGGCTAGGTGTGTGGCTCAATAGTAGAGCGCTCACCTAGCACACATAAGGCACTAGGTTTGATCCTCAGAACCACATAAAAATAAAGGTATTGTGTCCACCTACAACTAAAAATATTCTTTAAAAATAGTCTATATATATTTAAAAAAAATTAGTTTGGCACCAGGACCATTTGGGAGCTAGGTGACAGAGTAAGTAGTATATCCAACTTATATGTACATTTGGTTTTATTTTATAAAGTTACTAATATAGAGAATGTGACTTATATGATTGGAATATTTTTCTGCTCAGGTACTGGGGATGTAACTCAAGGCCTTCCATATGCTAAGTAAATCCTCTACAAATCAACCACATCCCCATCCCCTTTATTGAGACAAGGTCTCACTAAAACTGAGGCTGGCCTCAATCTTGAAATCCTCCTGCCTCAGCTTCCTAAATTACCAATGTACCCACATATCTTGTCTAATATCTAAAAATAGTTATTTGATATATTTTACTCAGTTTCTCATTCTTTACAATAAGAGGTGTTTGCTGTTACTCTGCCATGGTTAGAAACAGAAGACATTTTCATTACAATAGAAAGGTAGATCCTCTTTAATTTTTATCTTATTTTATTTTATTTTTTAAGCAGCAAAGAGGTGTTTATTGCAAGCTAGCTGGATCCTCTGCACGCACACAGCAACTGGTGACGCTGAGAGGCCCTGAGCCCAGGGTTTGCAGCAGTTTTATACACTCTTTGGGGAAGGCAGGGACTTCACATACATCATAGTATCTCTTAGTAAATCATCACACACGGTGGGAAAATCATAAAACAACTCTAAAACATGATTAGCACATTCACTGGCAGGAACAAGTTGGGTAGGGGTGATTGGTTAGTAACAAGAGGGGGATTCGTTTGAACTGATTGGTTTAAACCACAAGGAGAGTACATGCTGAACTACATGGTTTCCCAACATGTTATCAACCACCAAAAACTACTGGGAGGGTCATCTGGGATCCCAGGTATTTTCCCTGTCTCATGCTGATTGGTGGCTGCTAGGGGGTTGCTATGGGTCCCCACCTAGCCTGACTGAGTCAGGGATACCTGGCGCAGCAGATCTCTCCTGTTATTTGTAGATAAACAACTCAGCAGGGTGGGTATGTGCATAGGAGTCCTCAGTGGGTCTTTCCAAGGACAAGGGTCACACCCCCTTCCTTGGACAGGATTTGCTCTGAGGTAGAGGCTGGTTTTTCATTCCCCCCTTTGTCTGGAAAATTGGAAACCAATCATGGTTCTCTCCGTTGGGGGTCTATTTGGGCAGGCTCTACATCTTGGTAAACAGTAACCCTCAGGGGACAGTCTTCAACCTCCCAGACTCACTCAAAATTGGCCTCCTAGGGTTGGGGATGTGGCTCAAGTGGTAGTGCACTAGCCTGGCATGCATGCGGCCCGGTTCGATCCTCAGCACCACATATAAACAAAGATGTTGTGTCCGCCAAGAACTGAAAAAAATAAATATTAAAAAAAATTCTCTCACCATTTGTGATAGACATATAAAATTGAAAAATTTCAAGGACTGGATGGGTATGGGGTTTTATTTTGAGGTGTAAAAAATATTTTGGAACTAGATGGACACTTGGTTGCACAATATTGCGAATTTAATAAATACCACTGGATTCTTCACTTTAAAATGTTTAGTTTAAAGTATACATGAATTTCACCTCAAGTTCTAAAAAAATACAAGAGACATGAAATCACTTTAATACTCAAGTGATTTAGATATACCTGTCTAAACAATAAACAACAAGATTAAAAATTTAAAAAAAAAATTCTCTCTCTCTCTTTAAAAAAAAAATTAATGAAAAAAAATTGGCCTCCTAGATCCAACCTGACTCGATTTACCTATCTACATTGTCTATCTATTTCTGGCTTAATTCCCCCCTCTAATTTTAGGAACTCCTTATTGCTATAAGGAGAAGGGGCGACGGCTCATTCTGGCTGCTTCAGAGCTGAAAGGGAGTGTCTAACATGAGGGGGCTCTACAATATGGGGGATGTGAATTCCCTTTTAGAAGTCAGTTCCATTTGAAGTCTGGTTGGGGAAAAACAGGTTGTCATCAGGGGGTGGGTGCTTCGGCCAGGTTTTCATCACCTCTCGATTGGGGTGTCTGGGTAGGCTTATAAGGGGGATCCCGGACGAGCCCCCATATGTTATGTTTGAATTTGGGACTCCCAAAAGACCAACAGAGACCAAGATCGATGTAAGCAACAAAGAGGTGTTTATTGCGAGCTAGCTCGCTCTTCCGCATGCACACAGCAACTGGTGACGCTGAGAGGCCTATTTTATTTTTTTAATTATTTTGTGGTGCTGGAGATTGAACCCAGTGTCATGTGCTAGGCAAGCATTGTACCTTGGAGTACATTCCTAGCTGGATATTCTTTTTATCACCTAAAATATTCAGAGTAACCATGAGGGTCAAAAGAGAAATCATGCATCAGGTTTGTATTTTTTTTTTTATTTTTTTATTTTTTTGGTACTGGGGATTGAATCCAGGAGCACTTAACTACTGAGCTGCATCCCCAGCCCTTTTTCATATTTTATTTAAAGACAGGCTCTCACTAAGTTGCTTAGGGCCTGGCTAAGTTGCTGAGGCTGGTTCTGAACCTGCAATCCTCCTGCCTCAGCCTCCCAAGCAGCTGTGGTTACAGGTGTACACCACCATGCTACGTTTATCCTTTTAATTCACATTATAAAAGTTTCCTTTTACCTGTCCACTCATACTGTGGGAGAGATATACCACCCACTTTGCATGGTCATGTGATATAGAAAGATGGCAAACAGGAAGATTCCACAAAAAGAAGTCAAAATTTGTGAGGTAGGTTCTGGGGATATAGCTCAGTTGGAAGAGTGCTTGCCTCACATGCACAAGGCCCTGGATTTAATCCCCAGCACCACCACCACCAAAAAAAAAAAAAAAAAAAAAGTGAGGTAGCTTTGTCTCCAATACTCAGAAAACTCTGACCTAAGATCAGCCCTGTCCTGTCACCAGGAAGGAGAACTGTGGTTGGGGATTTGGCAGCCTTCATTTTCTAGGAAGGTAATCAATCATGTTTGGATATGGTTCAAAGTGGTGGAAACTTTAAGAGGTGAGCCTACTGGAAGGTCATCAGAAGCATCACTCTTGGAAGAGATTAATATAGTTTTTCTTGGACCCAAGTTAGTTATTATGAGAACAGGTGAGGGATACCACCATTTGGCCCCTTATATACATGTCTGGTTCTTTTTCCTTTCTTCACTATGTAGTGATACAGCCAGGGAGTCCCATCAGGAGGCAGTGCCATACTGTTTGGATCCTCCAGACTCCTGTTTAGTGATCAAAGTAGATGTCTTTAATAAAATACCTAGCCTCAGGAATTTTTTTTATAGCAGCAGAAAACAGCAATCTAATTGACAGCTGATTCAGAAATATTCAACTTTTAAGCGGCAAAAATTATACTAGTCAAACCATAGGGTTTCATTTCTATTGTGGCTTAGTAAAGGCAGACAGACTGGGGTGGAATTTTGACTTATAATTTTTAGCTTTTATATGATTATGGGCTTAATTTTCTCTTCAGTGAGATAGAAATGACCGCATTTCTATCATTAGATTGTTGTAAGATGATATATATCAAGCAGTTAGCCCAAATTTTGTACACAACGAATGTTGAACAAATGATATGTTTCAAGACATTTCACCCAGAATGGTTTTCAAATATTCACATAGTGGTGGAATTTACCAAAGATTTGATAATTGAGAATTATTATTAATTTAGATCCAGAGCCTAGTATGAGACTGCAATGAATAAAAAGATAAGTCAATCACTTTTTCAATTATTGATTTGTTTCATACATCATTATTGAGATTATTATAAGATAGAAAAGAATATATAAAACTTAAAAACAAATAGAGCCAGCACAGTGGTGCATACCTGTAACCACAGGAACTCAGTAGGCAGAGGCAGGAGAATTGCAAGTTCAAGGCCAGCTGAACAACTCAGAGAGAACCTGTCTCAAAATAAAAAATAAAAAGGACTAGGGATGTGACTCAATGATAAAGCACCCTAGATTCAATCCCCAGTACCAGAATAAATAAATAAATATATATAAAACAGGGAAATATATACTTAAAAGAAGAAAGAGATTGGGCTGGGATATAGTTTAGTGGTAGAATGCCCCTGGGTTCAATCCCCAATACTGCAAAAAAGGAAAAAAAAATCTAAAGATGAAACCACCATATGATCAAGAAATTGCAGTCTTGAGAATTGAAGAGAAATGAAGTCATGTTCACATAAAACCTGTACATAAATGTTTATTTATCCTTTATTAATACTAGTCCAATATTGGAAACTAGAAGTCCTTCAGTGGGTGAACAGTTAAATAAACTATGGTACACCTATAGCATGGTGTTACTCAATAAGGAACAAACTTGTTTTTTCCCCAGTACCGGGGATTGATCCCAGAGGTACTCTACCACTGAGCTAGACCTTTAGCACTTTTATTTTGAGTCAGTCTTGCACAGGCTGAACTTAAATTATATTCCTCCTGCCTCAGCCTCCTGAATTGCTGGGAGTACAGGTATGCATCACCTGTATCCAGCAGAAGAAAGAAAAAAATGTTACACAAAACCACCTGGATGAATCTCCAGAGCAGGTTGCTGAGTGAGAAAAGCTAATCTTGAAGTTTATACATTGTATCATACCATTTAATAACTTTCTTTCTTCCTTCCTTTGTTCCTCCCTTCCTCCCTTCCTTTCTTTATTTTAACCCAGGGACACTTAACCACTGAGCCACATTCCCAGCCCTTTTTTATGTTTTATTTAGAGTTAGGGTCTCCCTGAGGTGCTTAGGGCCTCACTGAGTTGCTGAGACTGACTTTGAACTTGTGATCCTCCTGCCTCAGCCTCCCAAAGTGCCGGGATTATAGGTGTGCACCACCATGCCCAGCGGTTTTGTTGTTCTTTTTCATATTTTTGGTTTTTACAGCCCACAAGCTAAGAATGGTTTTTCCATTTTTGACCCAGCTATTTCTCTTCTTGGACTATACCCAAAGGACCTAAAAACAGCATATTACAGGGACACAGCCACAAAAATGTTTATAGCAGCACAATTCACAATAGCTAAACTGTGGAGCCAACCTAGATGTCCTTCAGTGGATGAATGGATTAAAAAAATGTGGCATTGATACACAATGGAATATTACTTAGCACTAAAAAAGAACAAGATCATGGCATTTGCAAGTAAATGGATGGTGTTAGAGAAGATTATGCTAAGTGAAGTTAGCCAATCCCCAAAAAACAAATGCCAAATGTTTTCTCTGATATAAGGGGGGTAACCCAAAGTGGGGTAGGGAGGGAGAGCAAGGGAGGAAGATTATTTCTAGGTAGGGAAGAGGGGTGAGAGGGGAAGGGAGGGGAAAGGAGAATAGCAAGGATGGTGGAAGGTGATTGTCATCATTATACACAATACATGTATGAAGATTTGAATTTGGTGTCAACATACCTTATATACAGAGATATGATAAATTGTGGTATATTTGTGTATTAAGAATTGTAATGCAAAAAAAAGAGAGAGTACTTGTATAATGGCATAATTTTGCATGAACATACTTTATACACAGAGTTAAGAAAACTTGTGCTATAAATGAGTAATAATGAGTGTAATACATTCTACTATTGTCATGTATGTAAAAAATAAATTAAAAAAGGAAAATAGACAAAAGTTAAATATGTAAACAATTTTGAACTCTATTAATAAAAATTATGAAAATAAAAAAGAAATGCAAAAATATTCAACAGAAACTGTATATGTTCTATAAATATAAAATATTTACTCTCTGGCCCTTTACGTAACTGTTCAAGAAACAGTATTTAGTATGTCACTAGGACCCAATGGAGCCTACATACTTTACTATAGTTCACCAAGGACAATGCAACCAAAGCTCCCAGTCATGCACCTCATCCCGGGAGTCAGCCATCCATGAACTAAGTCTCTAAAATCATGAGCCAAAATTAACTTCTCCTACCTAGGTTGTTCTGATTAGGTATTTTGGTCATAGCAATGAAAAGAGGACTAACATAGTCTATCATGCCATATGGTCAAGAATTTCCTTTTACAATGGAAATGCTACATTTGGGATTAGGTCTAAGGAGGAACAGAAGACATGAATAAATTTCAAATGACTCTAACTCCTATGTTGCTAATGTTAATTGCACTTCAATTCCTTCAATTCACTCTAATGATGGGGGGACAGGAAACAGGCCTTATTTACGGAAGGGTCAGGTATTATGTTGGCATTAATAAAGAATAGATGGATGTATAGTTTCTTATACTGAGGATTGAACCCATGGACATCCCAAATCAGGGATGTAGCACTCTACCACTGACCTATATCCCTAGCTGGGTCTGGTGAAGCATGCCTGAATCCCAGCACCTTGGGAGACTAAGACAGGAGGATCACAAATTCAAAGCTAGTCTCAGCAAAAGCAAGGTGCTAAGCAACTCAGTGAGACCCTGTCTCTAAATAAATTACAAAATAGGGCTGGGGATGTAGTTCAGTGATCCAGTGTCCCTGAGTTCAATCCCTAGTACCAAAAAAAAAAAAAAAAAAAAAAAAAAAAGGTTTAAGCCAGGGACTTTGGTGCACACCTGTGATGCCAGTGGTTCAGTAGGCTGATGCAGGAGGACAGGAGGATCATGAGTTCAAAGACACTTTAACAACTTAGCAAGGTCCTAAGTAACTCAAAGAGACCTGTCTCTTAATAAAATATATTTTAAAAAAAGGGCTGGGGATGTGACTCAGTGGTTAAGTCCTCCAAATTCAATCACCAGTACAACAACATCAAAAAGAATGGATCAAACCATACCCCTGCTTCTACTTGGGGGTGACCATAAAGGACAATGATCAAGAAATATCCTCCCAGAGGGTAGAGTTGAGAATAGTACATTTGGTCATTCAATTTGTTTTGTTTTTGTTTCTTATACTGAGGATTGAATCCATGGACATCCCAAATCAGGGATGTAGCACTCTACCACTGACCTATATCCCCATCCCTCTTCATTTTTTATTTTGAAACATGGTCTCAATAAGTTGTAAAGGCTGGCCTCAAACTTGTGATCCTCCTGCCTCAACTTCCTGAGTAGCTGGGATTACAGGTGTGCACCACTGTCCCTGGCTATTGTTCATTTGATTTGTATGGAGGCATAAGTGGCCTGAGTAGGGATATAATATGGACTCCCAGTAATGTATGTATTGTCTGATTAATCAGGATCCTTGAAGAAGTTTGAAAGATGGGACAAAAAGGGCCTGAGGAAGAGGTAAATTGATGAATTTAATGAAATAGGCATAAAAAGTATAGAATTTTGTGTCTCAGGATAATGTCTACTACAGAACAAATATCACAAAGGATACACTGAGTCCAGGAAGACAGGATGACTTGCTTTATGGATGGCAGTCAGACTCTTTTTAGCCATCCCAGTGCTCAATGAGTCTATTCATGGAGTGGTCATGTTAGTAGGATTGGAGGCTATGCATAGGCCCAACATGGGTTCCTTTCAATCAATGTTGATCTGGCTATTGCCACTGATGAATGCCCAAACCCTAGCATAAGAGACTATTGCTGAGACCTCAATATTATTCCATCATTGGAGGGCCCAGTTAATTCCTTGGTGTCAGATTGATTATATCAAACCCATTCCTTCCTTGAATGAGTAGCAATGTGGTCTTATTTTTTTTTCATATTTATTTATTTATTTATTTTTAGTTTTCGGCCGACACAACATCTTTGTTTGTATGTGGTGCTGAGGATCAAACCTGGGCCGCACACATGCCAGGCGAGCTCGCTACCGCTTGAGCCACATCCCCAGCCCCGCAATGTGGTTTTAGTACGATTGACAACTACTCCAGAAATGAAGTTGTTGCTACCCACAATGCTTCTGCCAGCACCACTTAATATTTACAGAATTTTTCTCTGTCTTTCTTTATTGTAGTGCTGGGGATCTAATCCAGGACCTTGTACATCCTAAGCAAGTATTCTACCATTGAGCCTAGTTTGTTTGTTTTGAAATAGGGTATAAGATATTGCCTTGAACTTATGATCCTTCTGCCTTACTCTCCCAAGTATCTGGAATTATGCATAATCATGCTCTCTTGGCTTTAAAATAGGCACTCTTGGACTGGGGATGTAGTTCAGTTGGTAGAGTTCTTGCCTAGATGTACAAGGCATGGAATTCCTTCCCCAGCACGGCAAAAAAGAAAGAGAGAGGGACTCTATAGCAAAGAAAGTACAACAGTTAGAGGATGGACACAAATCCATTGATCTTTCCATATTTCCCATCTCAAAGCTGTTTTTGAAGTTCATTACAGTGGCCTGTTAATGTCTCACTCTATGCATCAACTTGGACATAGCACCCTGTGTTTGGGACGCTATCCTCTAGGATGTATTTATGTGCTGAACTAATGCTGATATGTAGTCTATATCTGGGAACAAATGTTGAAAGTAGGATATTCTCCATTCGATTGAGACACGGTGAATTCAAATTCAAAGTTACAATTTTCACCTTGGTCACTTTGCACTTATACAAATGAAACAGCAGGCCAAAAAAAAAAGTTGCTATAAGAATCAGTATAACCAACACTCATTAATATAATGCCTCTGTGTCTGGTGACAATGGTGAATAGCCAATTGCAGCCACCATCACCCAATCACAATGAGGAAACTGGGATGAGACCCCTTAGGTAAGCAGCAACCCAGATGCTTACCTAAGGATAAGGATATAGGAACTCTGCTAAAAGAATTAAAAGAGATTAAATTAAAAGAGATTGTGATTGCATCTGTGTGGCACAGAGTATAACCGCATTGTTCAGCACTTGTGCTGAATTGAGTAAAAAAGTTCTTTGTCTCTAGCCGAGGTCTCACATCTTCTGTCAGAATCTATAAAACTGTAAATGAAACAAGCTAAATGTTGACATATTCATGAGCAACCTGTGAGTATCACCAGTCCTCTCTTCAGGCCTATCATTTCCTACCCCAGGGCTTCTCTGATGCTATATTATCGTACACCCATAGAAACATGTTTGGTTCTTCTGCATGCCCAAGCTGGAAATATGGGGAGGTTAATACTCTGTAAGACAATCCTTGACCACCAGAGAATGAGAAACTGATTCTTTCATCTCTTCTCTGGTCCTGTGATACATTTTATAAATCTGCTCAAATTCCACACTATCAAGCTCCAGTCTCTCTCAGTAGCGGACAACTAAAAGCCTTTCCTTGTACTGGCTCTTTCTCCTTCTTAATTTCATGGCATCTATACCTCATTCCTGCCCTCTGGAATTATACTTCCAACTACAAATTATCTCAGATTCTATTTTTGGGGAAACTCAGACAATGGCAATGGAACTTTAGATGTGGAAACAAGATGACTTGTAAAGCCAGGGTGCATGCCTGTAATCCCAGTGGTTCTGGAGACTGAGACAGTAGGATTGTGAGTTCAAGGCCAGCCTCAGAAATGGCAAGGTGTTAAGCAACTCAGTGAGACCATGTCTCTAAATAAAATACAAAATAGGGCTGGGGATATGGCTCAGTGGTTCAGTGCCCCTGAATTCAATCCCCAGTAAAGAAAGAAAGAAAGAAAGAAAGAAAGAAAGAAAGAAAGCTTGTAATTTTAAGCCTAAGTGAGTTAGAATGTGGTGATGCTATCAGAAGAAATCAGCAATGCAGCAGGAGAAGCATGTTTGCTACTATGAACATTTCATTTGGAATACTTGTGTATCTCCTTATGATGCCCAATGAGTAGAGTAGTGTTGACCTAGATATCAGGTAAAAGCCAGATCTTCCATTGGTAAGCACAGATTGGGATCCTACCATATGCCTGCCAGTTTTGGATCCATGCCAAGTTCTTAAAAATTGACACCATGAAAAAATTAGGACCTGAGAAATGGAGAAAAGAAAAGCATTGTGTCAGTAGAAGTAGAAAATAATTAAGCAATGGTTATGTGCATGGTCTGTGCTTCCCTCTGCTGTGAAGGAAACAGAGTTGAAATAGTCATTGATTTTATTTTTAGGTACTTATAATCTAATAGAGATAATAACACAGAGTTGGAAGTGAGAAGCATTCTTTAAAAAAAGTAAAAATGTAATCCATTAGGATAGAAATAATTTGCCGCTAAGTTATTAGGGCTGGCTGGATAGAGGAAGAGGCATCTGAGCTGGTCTCAGAACAAATACCATGAGAGCAGTGCATTCCAAGCAGAGGAGATGACAAAGGTACAGAAATGGAGAACATAGTTTGGAAAAGACAATTTTTCGGAACCTTAGTTACAAAGATCACATTACTCTACATGACAAAGATTTATTCCAAAGCTATGTTGGAAAATAAAGAAGACAGGAATTTCAACCGTGTAGGATTGAAGACTTGCAGGGTATTAAATTCCATCTGAGAATAGGGAGGCTATACTGGATTCCAGGAAGCTAAAGGAATCAAGTATGCTATCTGGATTCTTTTCTGTGGTCTGTCACTACGTAGGGATGTTCTTGCATCTATTTGCTCCTGCTTCTGCCACCAGTTTTCTCTATGCTTCTGAATAATCAAGGCTTCTATCTACCCTTGACTTCTGCTCTGTCATAGAACCTAGTTAGAGCATTTTCTCAGTGTGGTTTCCAGTTTCTGACCCTGCTATTAACTATTGCACTATCTGGGTTTCAAATTTAATCTTTGCAAGAGAAAATCTGATTAGCTCATTAGTTATTCATCATTCCTATTGAACAACTCTCTTGGGCAATTTGACAGACTATGAATAAACTCCATAAGGTCAATTAGGATGTGCCACAGGTGACAAGGTATAAAGCAAGGTGAACTCAGGTGGGGTCATGGAAGTGGAAGGCACTGTTCCAATACTGGGAAATCAAGTAAAGAAAATTGATCTTAGATATCACAAAGAGGAATAAATCTTGGACATGATGATGATGACCATATGTGCTAGCATAAGTCATTTGGTTATTTTTTGAGTAGGCCAGTACTTCTGAATCCTTCAAGACCCTTTTTATAATCTCCTCTCTCCCATTTTTTTAAAATTTTTTTAGATGTTGATGGACCTTTATTTTATTCATTTATTTATATGTGGTGCTGAGAATCGAACCCAGAACCTCACACATGCTAGGCAAGTGCTCTACCACTGAGCCACAACTCCAGTGCCTCCAACATTTTTTAAATGAGGTCCATAGATGCTATTGTCAAACTAACTATACTCATATTTTTTAAAAATATATATAATGTTCTAACTTTAATATAAAGAAATAAAAGTGCTGGGCATGGTGGTGCACGCCTGTAATCCCAGTGGCTCAGGAGGCTGAGGCAGAAGGATTGCAAGTTCAAAGCCAGCCTTAGCAATGGCAAGGCACTAAGTAACTCAGTGAGACCCTGTCTCTAAATAAAATACAAAATAGGGCTGGGGATGTGGCTCAGTGGTGAGTGCCCCTAAGTTCAATCCCTGGTACTAAAAAAAAAAGAAAGAAAGAAAGAAAGAAAAGGAAAGTGATTTGTAATAATACATATTTCAATATGTAATTCCTCATGCACAGCTACACTAGAATTCATAATGCTGTAGCCAGATGCTTGCAACTGTTCATTGCAAAAGCATAAATGTTACAGCTACAAATTCAGATTGATACTAGTATACTATGTGGATGCCAAATACCAGTAATATTACTGCCATCAATAATGCAATTTTCTGAAATAGTATACCAAACCCAAGTTCAGTATCTGAGATACACAGGTAAAATGCATTGTTTGGTTGAGGGTGTAACTCAGTAGTAGAATGCTTACCTGGCATGTGCAACATGGGGTTGGTCCCCAACTCTGAAAAAAGAAAAACAACTTTCCATAGAAATGGAAGCTAGAAATTGACGGTGGGGAAATGTAACAGGGGTTCACTTGATGCTTTGACTATATTCCTTGTCACTTTAAAACTTACATTTTTTTTTCTTTTTCCCAACCTTCTTTTCCCTAACCTTCTCCTCCCTGATCTTCTTTTTCCTGATCTTCTCCTTTCTAATCTCTCCTCCCTAATTACCTCTTTAAAAAAACCCTGTTCCCCATGATGGGCTGAATCACAGGCTCTGGGACAGGAGTCCCCTGTGTGTCTCCTTTGCTAGCAAAGCAATAAACATTTTCCTTTTTTAAAAAAAAGAAAAAGAAAAAAGAGAAAAAAAAAAGAAGCCTAAAAGCAGTGTTTTCAAGTTAAAAAAAAAAAAAAAGAAGAAAAAGAAAAAAAAAATCTGAAAGCCAGAGTGTCATAGTTTGGATTTTAAATATCCCAAAGGGTTGACTTTAGCTCAAGTGGTTACTTCCTCATGCTGGACTTCTATCCATCTTAAATGTCTCCCAAAGACCTGTGTGATGAAGATTTGGTCCCCAACTTGGCACTATTGAAAGGTGATGGGAACTTTAAGAGATGGGCATAGTGGAAGGTCTTTAGGTCATTGGGTATGTTCTTTTATTATTATTATTTTTAGTTGTAACTAGATACAATATCTTTATTTTATTTATTTTATATAGTGCTGAGGATCAAACCTAGGGCCTCGCACATTCTAGGTGAGCACTCTACTGCTGAGCCACAGCATCAGCCCCAATGGGTATGTTCTTAAAGGGAAAAGTAGGACCTCAGTCCCTTCTTCTTTCTTGCTTTTACTTCCTGATCATGAGGTAAGCAGTTTTACTCTACCATACACTCCATACCATGATGTACTGCCACAGACCCAAAGCAATGGACTCAACTGATCATAGACTGAAAACTCTAAAACTGAGCCATAATAAACCTTTTTTCTCTGTGTGTTGAATTATCTTGGGTATTTGTTACACTAACAGAAAACTGACCAAAGCAGAGACCCATTAAAGATTTTTAAAAAGAAGTATTTAAATAAGAAGCATCTTTAGGGCCAGGCACTGTGGCCCCTGCCTGTAATCCCAGCAGCTTGGGAGGCTGAGGTAGGAGGATCACAAGTTCAAAGTCAGCTTCAGCAACTTAATGAGACCTTGTCTCAAAATAAAAAAATAAAAACAGCTGAGAGCTGGGTGCAGTGGTACATGCCCGTAATCCCAGCGGCTTGGGAGGCTGAGACAAGAGGATTGCAAGTTCAAAGCCAGCTTCAGCAACACAGAGGTGCTAAACAACTCAGTGAGACCCTGTCTCTAAATGAAATACAAAAATAGGCTTGGGAGTGGCTCAGTGGTCAAGTGCACCTGAGTTCAATCCTCAGTACCAAACAAAAACAGCTGAGGATATGGCTCAGTAGTTAAACACCCCGGAACCAAAAAAAAAAAAAAAAAAAAAAAAAAGAAGAAGAAGAAGAAGAGAAAAGAAAAAAGAAAGAAAGAAAAAGTTTTTAGGAAGGTTTAAGATAATAAGCTTTAAGATTTGAGTTGTTTTGATCTTTGGTTCATCTGCCCCTCTACTCTAGTGCTTATAAATAATAAGCTCTTGATACACAATTTTGAATTGAATCCATTTGAATCAATATCTCCAGCAAAGTGTCCATAGAGCCATTTAGTATAATATTCTCTCAGGGCATAGCTCCAGAAAAACAGTATTGCTGGGGATATAGTTCAGTTGGTAGAGTGTTTGCCTTGCATGCACAAGGCCTTGGGTTTAATCTCCAGCACCAAAAAAAAACAACAACAACAAAAAAAAAAAAACAGTATTAGTGGAAAAGACTCCTTCATGAGAGGGCCCAAATCAGTTCTATGTCTTATTCACATGCACAGGTCCCTGGAGTTTAAAATAGTGTTCTAGGTTCAGTTCTGTTACAAAAAAATCTATATTACTGTTAGATAATTCTAAGATTCGTTAGCAACAAGCTCAATGATCCACAGCTATAGCTGGTTCATAGCAGGTTTCAAATTTTGGTTGATTATTTGAAGAATATTTTTAGTACCTAGCATAGTGCCCAGCATGTAATAGTCACTTTACAAATGTGCTGGGTGTGGGCTGAGATTATAGCTCAGTGGCAGAGTGCTTGCCTAGCTCATGTGAGGCACTGAGTTCGATTCTTAGCACCACACAAAAATAAGCAAATAAAATAAAGGCATTCTGTCCATCTACAACTACAAAATAATAATAATAATAATAATAATAATAATAAATGTGCTAGATGGATGAATGAATAACAGCTATTAAAAACTGTGCCTAAGGGCTGGGGATGTGGCTCAACTGGTAGCGCGCTCGCCTGGAGTGCGTGCGGCCCGAGTTCGATCCTCAGCACCACATACCAATAAAGATGTTGTGTCTGCTGAGAACTAAAAAATAAATATTAAAAAAAATAAAATTCTCTTTAAAAAAAAAAAAACTGTGCCTAAGACAGCAGGGTGAAATAGCAAGAATTTTGTATTATATCAGAAGCAGCTCTGGGACTCTTGGTCTTCGGTTTGAAGACCTGTCAAGCAGACTGACTCCGAGGCAAGCACTCAGGCCACACATCCAAAACAAAATAACAAAAAAGAAATAAGCAACATATGCATGTAGTTTGAAAGTAGTGCCAAAGAGCTTAAGAGGAAAAGGAATAATTTCTTGATCTTCTTTTCCCTCAATGTTCAGTCCCATAATGCTTTAGGCAAGTCCAAGTTTCTAAATATATAACTAAATATATAACTTTATTCAAAAGATATTGTGACATTATATCTGTTTTCAGCTTTATCCATTTTCTCTTTATGAAATAACTGATCTGATTAAGAAGGACTTATACACTTTCAGTTGATTTTCAAATGGTAGAGAGAGTCTGCAAAGAAACACTTGTACCATTTCAGCTTTGACAACCATGGCAGGCATGCCATTTGTTACTGAGTGCAGAGCCATAGTTCTCTTCAACAGCAAAAAGACAATAATATCTATTATAAGTAAACATTTTTGAGCACCAAGTACAAGTGGATATCATTCTTAGGACTCACAAATATGATCCCACTTAATTCTCACAATGATTTTCAGGTAGGAAAACTGAAACAGAGATTAAAACATTTGCTCTGTATGACAAAATCTGTCATACAGTTAATTTACAGTGGCATTTAAATTAAAAATACTAGATTTCTTAATGAAAATCTAAACATCTCACACACAATTCTAGATTTCACTTCTGTTGGACACCTAGAAGGGGCAACTTTTTAGGGTATGTGCCCTTAATGAATTACAGCTTGAAAGAAAGGTTGTGATTACCCATGTGGGATAAAATATCATGAGAAATTTGGGAAAATGATGCCAACTCTTAAAAAATAAGCTTTTCTGAGTAGGGTACTTGGCAGCCACTTTGCCTCATAAGACTTGGCCATTTTGCTCATTGAGAACATTTCCTGATGGAGGACAAAACCTGACAACCAGAAAAAAAGCAACTCCAGCCAATAACCAACCCTAAAACACACCTAGGAGAGTAATTCAGGAGTTTGTGTGGTGAGCATAATGAAGTTACTTAAAGTAGCTGGGCACGTAGCTTAGTGGTAGAGGACTTGCTAGCATGTGTGAGGTCCTAGGTAAAACTCCCAGCACCAACAAAAAATACAATAATGATTTTGTAGATATGTGAGACATGGGTGAATGCTTTCATAATGTTGCCTGAAAACAGTAAAATAAAAAATGATAGTTTTAACATAGCTATGCAAAAACCTCTTCAGGTGAACAAAAAATGTAGGGAGAGAAATAAAAGTAACTGTGGTTTCTGGTTTAGGGCCTCTAATTAGGTATATGGTTCTCATCCTTAAGAATTATATATAGCATGCTGGAGTTTGTCTAAAGCAATACCAACAAAGGATTATTATATGAAAATGAGAGAGGCCTCAGTAGTCTAGTAAGAGTGGGGAAATTTTCAGAAAGAAACTGGTTCCTTCTTACTAATTTTATCATGGACCTATGGAACATTTCTTCCTCTGAAAAGCTCCCACCCTCTTAGAACTTCAGCTTGAAAGCCATGTAATCTCTTGGAATTCTGGAATTTTTGCTATTGCATTAAAAATAATAGCAATAATTGTGTTTGTGTGTGTTAAATTATTATTTACCATATTTTGGCACTGATTCAGGAAAATCCCTTTGATTCTGGCCTCGTGCCTTTGATCTTCAACATCTACCTCAAGGTATTGTGAGTTTTCTGTCACAAGGTCTGTAGCTTCCACCGAAACCTGCATACAGTGTTTAGTTAAACAATAATCAGTGCCTAGGAAAGCTGGCAGTAAGATAAAGACTCTGAAAAATGTGATAAGGAAGGAAATGGAGCAGGAATACCAGCTATTCCATTCCCTACAATCTTTTTAGCTGAAGATCAAAAACAGTGACCTTGATTGTAAAGTAAAGGAATGTACTCATAAACAGCAGACAAAATCCATCTGTGCAGTCGGCATGCAACCGATCCTATATATATTCTCCCTGTCATTATGGGCGGTGAGGCCCTCTATTTCATCAAAACCTCTCCGTTCTTCCTTTCGGATAAGTAAACAGTATGCTTGAGACATACTGTTTGCAGACCTGGAGCCGAACAGTAATTGTTCCTTGAGGCCCCTTCAGGATTTAAATTTTCAATCTACGATTCCAGGTCCGAGTGGGATATCGGAAATCTCACACCTAATCTGGCTTTGGCTGGGCCTTCAGACTGCCAGGGACCGCAGTGGCGCGCAGCCCTGGGCGCGGGCCCTGGAGCAGTGGAGCGCTGCGGCCGCTCCCTGCTGGCGTCGCTCGCGCTGCTAGCTCTGACTCAGCTCTTCCGGTCACCGCCGTCACTAGTTGTTCCCCACAGCCCTGAAGATGCCGACGCTGAGAGTCACGGCTCCGCCACGCAGGAGAGAATGGCAGCCATGAGCGTGGGGGGCGGGGGTGTTCGAAAAGGGCTGCGTTGCTGCCCCCGGCGTGACTCAGCCGCTTCGGCTCCAAGGTCGCGGTGCTGAGGTCTCGCCCGCTTTCTCATTGCCCTGGGACGGGCGCCACGCGCCTGCTTCCACCCTTGTGCGCACTTCTCTAAGGCCAGGAAAGGGAGTGGCAGCTTGATAAATCTGAGCTCTAATGTTTAGGCCCTGCAAAGCTCTTTTCTTGAGGAACTGGAATCTCAACACTGGAAAACATTCCTCCCTCCTCTTTGCAGAGAGAGGACTGGTTAGTCTCACACCCTTTCTAGCCCCAAAGACCTACCTTGGAAGCTCAGCTCTGCCACTTGCTATTGTGTTACCCACAGAGAGTCATTTAATCTGCCTAAATCTCCCTTACACATAGGCGGAAAAAACGATGATTTCTGTGTCCATCTTAGTGAGACTGTCTTAGTCCACACGGCGAGAACTCAAGGAATGCCAACTTTTGTATTATATCCTTTGGAAAGCCTTTCAGATTTTTTTTTCTTTTTCTTTTTTCCCTTTTCTTTTTTAGTTGTAGATGGACATAATGCCTTTATTTGTTTATTTATTTTCTTTTATGTGGTGTGGAGGATCGAACCCAGTGCCTCACACATGCTAGGAAAGCGCTCTACCACTAAGCTACAACCCCGGCCCTCAGATGTATTTCTTTCTCCCCAAGCGGGAGTGATCATTTGGACTCAGTTCTGAACATCTCACTGCAGGGTCACCTCAAGAGCTTCCTAACTGGTTTTGCTACATTCCTATTCAACACTCGTCACAGTGACCAGGTACATTTTTATAGCACAGTAAGTCCTTTGAGTCATTTTGTACAAGAAAATTCAATGCCCAGTTGCCTTTTGTTTTGACTGGCACTACGTCATGGCCTGTTCGTCCAAATACTCATGCCTCCCATATTTTATTCCGATTCTGCTCTCTCTCATGGTATGGACATTCCTGCCCTCCTGGAGCTTTAGTGGGGGCAGGGGATAAACACATAATCACATAATTATAATACTGTGTAATAAGTGCTCTGATCAAAATATAAACAGGAGAAGGAGAAAGCCAATGGACAGAGGGGGAAGAGGAAAGGCTTCCCAGAGGAGGTGACATTGGAAAGAAGTTTGATGAGTGAGGGGGAGGCTAACTCTGAAGGACATCCTATCAGGGTCAGGGTGCCCTAATTCCTCTAGAACCTGTAAGTCATCATTATGCTCTGTCTTATTGGCTGCTACTGAATGCATGAAATATCTAACCCCATCCCTTGAATTTCTCTGCTGCAGTGGTCCCAAAGAACATCAGGGGTTAGGGATTTAACTCAGTGGTTGAGGCCCTGGGTTCCATCTCTACCATCACAAAAACAATCATCCAAACCCTAATGAAACACGGATTGTAGGAAAGAATAATAGCACACCCAGCCCTAACATACACACACAGAATCACAATCTATTAATGATAAATACATAAATGTATGCATGTAAAATTATAGGGTATGAAATGGAATGATACACATGACACTTATGGTGGCACTTGTCATTGTACACTGAAAGGGGAAATGCAACTCAGAGGATGTATAATGGAAGGGGATTGTAATTTTTTTTCTTTTTTTAATTTTTGGTTTTGGGTACTAGGGATTGAACTCAGGAGCACTCAACCAGTGAACCAAATCCCTATCCCTATTTTGTATTTTATTAGAGACAGGGTCTCACTGAGTTGCTTAGCGCTTCGCTAAGTTGCTGAAGCTGGCTTTGAACTCTCTATCTTCCTGCCTCCCCCACTGGGCTTACAGGCGTGCACCACTGAGCCTGGCTGAAGGGGACTGTAATTTTATTTATAATGCTTCACTTCTTTTAAAAACATGGGAGAAGCAAATATGAAACTGTTAGAAATGGATGATTTTTGGATGGTGGGAATATGTGTGATTGATATTTTATTCATCATACTGTTTTAAAATTTGATTTAGCTTGACATGGTGGCACATGCCTGTAATCCAGCCACTCTGGAGGCTGTGACAAGAGGATCACAAGTTTGAGGGCAGCCTGGGCAACTTAGAAAGGCCCTAAGCAACTTAGCTAGACCCTGTCTCAAATGAAAAATAAAAAGTATTAGCCAGGCGTGGTGGCATGTGTCTGTAATCCCATCGGCTCAGGAGACCAAAGCAGGAGGATTTCTAATTCAAAGCCATCCTCAGCAAAAGTGAGGTGCTAAGCAACTCAGTGAGACCCTGCCTCTAAATAAAATACAAAATAGCGCTGGGGATGTGTCTCAGTGGTCCAGTGCCCCTGAGTTCAACCCCAAGTACTAAAATATAAAATAAAATAAAAATAAAAAATAAAAATGATGGAGTATATAGCTCAATACTAAAGATATAATAAACCCATGGGTTCAATCCCCAGTACTAATATTTTTATTTTAAAATAAACAATTATAGATTTTTTTTAAAGAGAGAGTGAGAGAGAGAATTTTTTAACATTTATTTATTATTCTTCGGCGGTCACAACATCTTTGTATGTGGTGCTGAGGATCGAACCCGGGGCCACACGCTTGCCAGGCGAGCGCGTTACGGCTTGAGCCACATCCCCAGCCCACAATTATAGATTCTTAAAAATATTTTTTTAGTTGTTGATGGGCACAGTACCTTTATCTTATTTCGTTTTATTTTTATGTGGTGCCAGGGATTGAACCCAGTGTCTCACACGTGCTGGGCAAGCACTCTACCACTGAGCCACAACCCCAGCCCAATTATAGATAGTTTTAAAAACAAATGGTGTGTGCATGAAGAAAGGTACAAGTAAAGTTTTATTGGCATTCAAAATGGAGAAGTTATCAAAGTCAGAATGGGAGAGAGAAAGAGAGATGAGAAAGGTATTTGAACTAATCCTTCAAGGACCCAGAAGATTAAGACAGCTCAGAAAGGGATTGTGGAGTGGTATTCCAGGCGGAATGAGCATCATGAAAGATTCATGAAATTAGAAAAGCAAGGAACTCTTGAGTAGTTCTTGACTTGAAGGCACCTGATGATGTATAGCAGGAAGCAAGTCTAAAAGGTGGTTGTCATCAAAAAGGTATCTTCTATGGAAAACCAATGAATTTCAGTGTAATTTGTAGATAGTACATTGTCATGAATGGGTTTGGAATTGGGATGACAGAATCAAAACAAGATTAATCTGCACAGGAAATATGAGAGTCTTTTTTAAAAAAAATATTTTTAGTTTAGATGGCTACAATAGCTTTATTTATTTATTTATTTATTTATGTAATGTGGTGCTGAGGATCAAATTCAGTGCCTCATGTGCTAGGCAAGCCCTTTACTACTGAGCCACAATCCCAGCCCAAGTATAGATATTTTAAAAAACAAACAGTATGCATGAAGAAAGGTACAGGTAAAGTTTTATTGGCATTCAAAATGGAGAAAATATGAGAGTTTGAAATGGAAGTCTGGAGGTAGCAAAAGAAGGTAGGAATAAATGAATTACAGTATTCCAAGAGAAGAGTGAATGTAAGTACCCCAGCCCCCTCTTCCTGTAGACTTTCTTTTGTATTTCTTTATGGCACTGCTGAGGTTTGAATTTAGGACCTCATACATGCTAGGCAGGTGTTCTATCATTGAGCTACACTCCTCATCTCTCTTGTAGCTTTAAGAATCTAGGTGTCCTTTGACCATACACAATAGTGTCTGAAATAGTCTTTCCACTATGGGCTGATGTTTCCCGAACATTTTTCATGTTCCACCATATAATTCACTCTCCTCAGTTATAGTAGTTCACCCAGACAGGACTCTAGGGAAACCTGGTAGACCTGCACAATTTGAATAAGGATCCAGTCCTGAACAATCATAACTTTCATCTTGTACACTTTATGTTCAAAGATTTCCATTGCCTAACCTGGGAATGGTAGTATACTCTTGTAATCCCAATTTTTTGGAGGCTGAGGCAGGAGCATCACAAATTTGAGTTGAAACTGGGATTGATACCACAACTCAAAAAAGAAGAAAGAAAAAATATGTTCCCCCTGCCTAAGAATGGAAACCACAGTTCTCCTGTGAGGTTATGGTACTGACTTTCCTTCTTCTACTTCCTGTGTGGATTCCACACTCTAGTCATGTTGAGAAGTTTTACAATGCCCAAAGACAGCAGTGCATTTTCTCACTTTTCTTTCTCTCTCTCTCTCTCTCTTTCTTTTCTTTCTTTCTTGGATGTTCTCTCTCAATTTTTATTATCAAAAATTCTGTTAATATTTTAGGACCCAAATCCCACTTCTTCCATGAAGGCTTATGTGATCAGCCCAAAGGGAACAAAGTCTGGGCCTGTCACATGACAGCTTGTACTGCGCCCTCCCCACTTTAAGATTTTAAAAATTGCCAATGGACCCTTACTTCATTTATTTATATGTGGTGGTGAGAATTGAACCCAGTGCCTCACACATGCTAGGCAAGTGCTCTACAACTGAGCCACAACTCCAGCACAATGCTCTTTTTAATACTTCTTTCTCCTCTTCCAATCTAGATTTTAAATGACTAGAGATAGAAAACAAGTTTAGGTTTTGTTTTTAATCTCTCTTGAAAACGCTAGCCCAAAGTCTTTGCAGGTCAAGGTGTTTGATATTTAATTTTATATATTTTTTATATATTTTTTAGTTGTAGATGGACACAGTAACTTTATTCTATTTATTTATTTTTATGTGGTGCTGAGGATTGAATCCAGTGCCTCATACATGCTAGGCAAGCGTTCTACCACTGAGCTACAAACCCAGCCCAGTATTTGGTATTTTAAATAATTACCATTTGTTTATTTATTTTTTTACTTTTATTTTTTTTTAGAGAGAGAGAGAAATTTTTTTAGTATTTATTTTTTAGTTTTCAGCAGACACATCTTTTTTATTTATTTATTTATTTTTTTAAAGAGAGAGTGAGAGAGGAGAGAGAGCGTGAGAGAGAGAATTTTTAATATTTATTTTTTAGTTCTCGGCGGACACAACATCTTTGTTGGAATGTGGTGCTGAGGATCGAACCCGGGCCGCACGCATGCCAGGCGAGCCACATCCCCAGCCCCAAGACACATCTTTATTTGTATGTGGTGCTGAGGATGGAACCCAGGCCACATGCATGCCAGGCAAGCGCGCAACCGCTTGAGCCACATCCCCAGCCCCAAATAACTATCATTTATTAAAAGACTCCTGGTTACAGGTACTATATACATTATATCTATTCCTACAGTGACCCTGGGAAGTAGATAACGCTGTTTCCAATTTACAAAAAAAGAAACAGAAGCTCAGGATTAACTAACATGTCCAGTGTACTTAATAAGAAAATAAGAGATTTTAAGATTCAAATAGTAGGGCTGGGGATGTGGCTCAAGCGGTAGCGTGCTCCCCTGGCATGCATGCGGCCCGGGTTCGATCCTCAGTACCACATACAAACAAAGATGTTGTGTCCGCCGAGAACTAAAAAATAAATATTAAAAATTCTCTCTCTCTCTCTCTCTCTCTCTCTCTCTCTCTCTCTCTCTCCTCTCTTACTCTCTTAAAAAAATTTAAAAAAAATAAAATTAAAAAAAAAAGATTCAAATAGTATTGTGATAGGCTCCTAAGATTGCATATTTGGGGTATCATGCTTTTTTTTTTTTTTTTTTTTTTTTGTACCAGGGATTGAACCCAGAGGTGCTTAACCACTGAGTCACCTTTTTTTTTTTTTTTTTTTTTTTTATGAGATAGGGTCTCTCTAAGTGTTGAGGGCCTCACTAAATTTCTGAAGCTGGATTTGAACTTGCAATCCTCTGGCCTCAGCCACCAGAGCTGCTGGAATTACAAGTGTATGCAGTCTTTCTTTCTTTCCTTCTTTCTTTCTTTTTAATATTTTTTAGTTGTAGATGGACATAATACCTTTATTTATTCATCTTTATGTGGTGCCGAGGATTAAACCCAGTGCCCCACACGTGCTAGGCAAGTGCTCTACCACTGAGCCACAACCCCAGCCCATTATGCTGTTTTTCTTAAAGGACAGTGAAATAATACTTTTTGTGTGTAATGCTGGAGATTGAATTTAGGGCCTCACACATAGTAGGCAAATGCTCTACTACTGAGCTACATACCCAACCCCTAGCATACATTATTTTTGTTATTTTGTCAACTTACTTTTCTTTAGTATCTTTCTTCTCTAGAGGATTACCCATCTGATAAAGAAGAAGGAAATACTAGGGGCTGGAGATATAACTCAGTTGGTAGAGTGCTTGCCTTGCATGCACAAGGCCCTGGGTTCAATCCCCAGCACCACAAAAAAAAAAAAAAAAAAAAGGAAATACTAATCAGTCTCTCTTGCCAGCTATATTAATTGCATGTAACAGAAATCCAACTCAGTAACAGAAATCCGACTCATACTGATTTACACAATAAAAGTAAACATGTTCATTAATGAATCATGGAGTTCACTGGTGATGTTCTAGCTTAAGGATTGGATTAATGTCACAACAAATATGCCTTTCTCTTTCAGTTTTGATTTCCTTTGAGTTGACTTCACTTCACTTCCTGGCAGACTCTACTGTTGTAATAAAAATGATGGCCATCCAACAGCTCCAGGTTACACTGTACCAACTTAGTAACTCCAGTGAGATGAATCTCTCTTTCTTTTTTTTCTATCTTTCTTTTCGAAATGATACTAAAAGCTCAGTTCTTGTCACTGGGCCAGTCCAATAACAAGGACAACATTTTGAGAAAAAGGAAAAAGTTTTATTGATTTGCTGGCAAATATGAAAATCAGGAGACTCACGTCTCAGAGGCTATAATTCTAAGTGCCATGGGTGAAAGAATTCCCCACGCAAAGACACTTCACCGGGAGAATTCCAATTTTATTGCAAAAGCTGTGTGCTTATATAGAACTAAAGGGGAGATGGTAGGGCTTAGATAAATGGCAGGCCACCCGTTTATTGGCAAGTTCTTCCAGATATCAGCTCCCGCGCCCAGGAATTAGTTCTCATTGGGGCTAAGGTTCCCCGCCAGCGAGATTTGAAATTGGCGCCGGCGGGAGAGTTCACAAGGGTGGGAACTTTTCATGCCACTGCAGAAAAGAAGAAGGTAGGAAGAAGAAGTCCTTAGGCGCCATGTTGGGGTTTTTTCTCTGGGGTACGGCTGCCGTTTATACTTTTCCCAACAATGGGGAACAGAGAGCTTTTAAAGGAGGATTTGGGGGGCTGGGGTTTGGCTCAGTGGTAGAGCGCTTGCCTAGCATGTGTGAGGCACTGGGTTTGATTCTCAGCACTGGATAAATAAAATAAAGGTCCATTGACAACTAAAAAATAAGTAGATAAAAGGGGAGTACAAGGACTATTCTTCAAGTATCATTATCAGTAATCAAATTAATTGTTCAACTTGTATCCTTGAGAGAGCTGTTGTTCCAGTTTCCAAGTCCAGAATTTCTTAATTTTTGTCTGCAGTTGAGCTGAAGGACAGATAACATGGCTTAGGTCAGGAAGAAAAAAAAATTTTTTTTTTTTTTTTTTTTTTTTTTTTGTGGTACTGGGGATTGAACCCAGGGCTGTTTTTCCACTGAGTTACAGGCCCATCCCCAGTCCTTTTTATTTTTTATTTTGAGACAGTGTCTCACCAAGTTACTTAGGGCCTCGTTAAATTGCTGAGGCTGGCCTCAAACTTGCGATTCTCCTGCCTTAGCATCCCAAATCACTGGGATTAGAAGTTTGTACCTCCAACATGAGACTAATCATATCAAAGAACAGGAAAGAATTCACATGATGTGGGCTGAACCACTTGATGAATAATCAGTAATGTCCTTAGAGGAAATTATTCAGAGATGGGTTTAGAGTTGGGGGGATGAGGAAGTCACATGCGAAAGCAAACCAAAATTAAACTGGGCTGGGAGGTTATATAGAGAGGTTTTTTTTTTTTTTAATGGATTTAATATCTTTTTCTTTAAAATTTTTTATTTATTTATTTTTTAGTTTTAGGTGGGCACAATATCTTTATTTTATTTTTATGTGGTGCTGAGGATGAAACCCAGTGCCTCACATGTGCGAGGCAAATGCTCTGCCACTGAGCCACAACTCCAGCCCTATAGAGTTCTTACACATGATGATTGCCTAACACTAAAATCCTTCTCCTAGATGGAACTGTTAAATATTTAAGACTTTAACACTTTCTAAATTTTTAATGGTACAAGTAAGAGGAATAAGCAAGAGGTTCTCAATGGGATCTACACCAATCCAGCAATAAACAGCCAGCCAGATGACATGGCACCCAAATTCCCTCAAGACTGAGGGATAGATAAAGACTAGGGGGGACTGTAACAGAGCTCCTTTAGTCTGAAAGCTCCAATCTCCCCAGTTTCCTGATAAATTGTTTTTCTGCAACTGAACATCATCATCCTGAGAATGGAATCTGAAGAACTAGCCCCTTATCCTGGGTAGACATCAGCAAGTGTTGAAACTCTGGAATTGTAACATATTCTCTGGCTAGCATTGCCTAGCTAAAAAAAAAAAAAAATATATATATATATATATATATATATATATATATATATATATTTCTTGCCTTTTGTCCCACTTTACCCCCTTTCCTCTTATAGAGCCTTTTCATGCCTCTGAATCTCCTGAAGATGGAGATTTGAGAAAAAAAAAGATCTTTATTTTCCTCAGGGCCAGCTTTGAGTAAACCTGTTTCCCTCCACCAATCTCTGTTCCCTGAATTTTATGGTTGAGTGGCAAGCAGCTGAATCTGAGATTCCAGTAACATTCTTTTTTTTTAATATTTCTTTTTTTTAGTTTTCAGCGGACACAACATCTTTGTTTGTAGGTGGTGCTGAGGATCGAACCCGGGCCACATGCATACCAGGCGAGCGCGCTACCTCTTGAGCCACATCCCCAGCCCCATCAGTAACATTCTTATAGAACCTTTAGTGCAATAAACTGTGCACCAACCAAGAAGAGTGAAATCTGGGGGCACTTCCAATAATTGTAAAATAAAAACAGGCAAGGATCATGCTGACTTTGATAGAACAAACTTTTATCGATATAAAACTACTCTGGTACAGATGCCCTTCTTCTTATAGTCCCCTTCCCTGCCCCCTCACTTCCCGATCCCTACAACAACAACAACAACAACAACAATAACAACAACAACAACAGGAAATCAGGAGGCCCAATAAAGTGAAGCCATAGAAGTCTCTGGCTTATATCACACTCACTCTGAAGTTACTAGTGAATTAGAAATGTCAGGTGATCTATTTAACCAATTGCAGCACACAGAGACCAATGTCAAAGGCAGATGATGCACTGCTGATGTGCAGTTGTTAAGACAAGAATGAGGACATGTTGACAGAATCAACAAGATGATGACACTCCACTCACCTTAGTACTGGTTCTTGTGTCTCAATTCCTGAGATCTCAGTCCATTGACAGAAATGCACTAATACCTGAGTCCCTCCCCAGCAAAAGCAAGTTCTTTGGATAATTTTTTTTACATCATCATCTAAGCATAGATAGAGATGGTTTAGACTGGGTCTTGTCAATCTATCCATTTAATTAGTCTAATATTGTGGAAAGTTAAGAGAAAGTTGCAAAGTAGATGGTAATGGGGCTAGAGAAGCAGGTAGAGAGAGATTCTCCATGGAGACTTGGGAATGTACAGGGGATCAAGAATCCTGAATAGGAGTCTCTGGCTTATATCACACTCATTCTGAAACTACTAGTGAATTAGAAATGTCAGATAATCTATTTAACCAACTGCAGCACACAGACACCAATGTCAAAGGCAGGTGATGCACTGCTGATGTGCAGTTGTTAAGACAAGAATGAGGACATGTTGACAGAATCAACAAGATTAAGATTCTATATATTAAATATAGAAATTAAAAGTCATGTATAGTCCTGCATAGCAATGCTAATGGCTTTTACCAGTAAAATACCTTTATCATGAAAGGAAATCCAGCTCTTACCACGCAAAGAATTTGAAACATCTTGTAACCAGTTCTCAAAAGGCACTACAGAGACAAGATTCCCTGAAGAATAAATACTGAAAGATTACTCAGAGGAGACAATGTACAGAAATAAAAGGGTACAATGTGTATGGTGGTGCATGCCTTTAATCCCGAGGATTTAGGAGGCAGAGTCAAGAGGTTTGAAAGTTTGAGGCCAGCCTCAGCAATTTAGCGAGACCCTCAGCAACTTAGCAAGACCCTTGTATCAAAATAAAAAATAAAAAAGACTAGGCATGTAGCTGAGTGGTAAAGTGCCCCTGGGTTCAATCCCCAGTACCAAAAAGAAAAGAAAGCAACTACTACAACAACAACAACAAATAAATGGGCAAAAAAGATCAAGTGTTAAAGAAGCTCACTCATTCTTCATGATACTTATTGCTCAGGGGTTTGTTTGCTTGAAGGTATCTAGGGTGCTTGTCTAAGTGGATGGCTAGTGTTTATCCTGTGGAATAAATGAGCTCTGGCAGTTTACTGTTGGTTAACTTCATATGTTGCAGTTTTCTTTCTTCTTTCTTTCTTTCTTTCTTTCTTTCTTTCTTTCTTTCTTTTCTTTTCTTTTCTTTTCTTTTCTTTTCTTTTCTTTTCTTTTCTTTCTTTTTGTAGTGCACGGGATCAGACCCAGGGTTTGCACATGCCAGGCAAGCACTCTACCACTAAGCTACATCCCCAGCCCTGCAGTTTTGTTTTGTTTTGTTTTAAGAAAAAGAATTATCCTGAGGCCCAAAAGGGTTTTCTGTTCCTAACAAGCCTCTTAGTATGGTGAATGACAAGAGAATAATTCAGTATTTGTATGCCCATTTGTAACTATCAGATTACGATAAAAAATACCTTTTTATCTCCTCAGGCAGGTAATAAGGAAATTGAGTGATTTCTTTCTAGTCACTGCATTTTAAAATCATAGGAAAAGAAACATATACACTTCAGGCCTTCTAATGGAAAGAATTGTCCTTTCTAGACAAATCTGAGATTTTCCTTAGAAAGCAAGCCTTTCTTAGATTCCATCCGGGATTTAGCAACTTTTACTGCAAGAAATTTTTAACTCTTTCAACTGTACATCCTAGAAACCCAACTCAAACAACCTCAGATAAAAAGGGTCAGATTATTGTCTCACCCCTTGAAAGCCTGACAAAGATGATGTTGCCTTCAGGGACACCATCTCCAAAGATGAAAGTTATCAGAACTTGCCAGTCCAGCCTCTCTTTCCCTGTTTCTGTTCTTTTTGTTGACAATCTTATTTTCTCCTTCTATTGTATGACTTTTGTAGTTTATCAGGAACAAAGTATCGAGTTGGTCTGGTTTCCATACCAACAGCTCTGAAATCATAGGTGAATAGGTCCTTTTCCACTTGGTCCAATCAGGAAAACCCTGGAAAAGACTTAAAGTGCTGAAGCATGGGTCCTCTGCCTCTCCTTGTTCCTAGCATTGGGGTCAGGGTATGAGATAGTATAAATGGTCCCCGATCTGATTCTGTGGCCAGAAGGAAAGGGACATGCTCAGAATACAAATACTTCACTTTGCTATAATCCAAGTCCATCAAAATGTAACTATTTGCCCGGGCATTGTGGTGCACTCCTGTAATCCCTATGGCTTGGAACGCCGAGACAGGAGGATCATGAGTTCAAAGCCAGCCTCAGTGCCCTATTTTGTATTTTATTTAGAGGCAGGATCTCACTGAGTTGCTTAGTGCCTCGCCATTGCTGAGGCTGGCTTTAAACTCACCATCCTTTTGCCTCAGCCTCCTGAGCCCTGGGATTATAGGCATGCGCCACCACGCCCGCCTTTATTGTTTATTTTTTATATTTTTTCTCTTTGCCATAGTTAAAATTAAATCCAAAAGGTGCCCTTAAGCATTATAATACTATATGTTGAAACATACATAGCCTAAAAAGTATTAAATTAATAATTTCATGATTAAACAGATATATGTGAAACTAAAAAAATGAATGTTGTCCTTTGACATAGAGACTCTAAAATAAAACATGGATTTTTTTTTTATTGAGGAACTCATTTTTCAATATTTTAAAAAATGTATCCTCATCATATTTTATCCTCTCTCCCATTTTTTAATCAGTTTTTTTTATGTTATGGACATTTTATTTTTGTTGTTGCTACTATCACTGTTATTCATACTGGAGATTGAATCCAGGGACATCACTAAGCTACATCCCAGTCCTTTTTATTTCTTATTTTGAGACAGTATCTTGTTAAGTTGCCAGGCTAGCCCCAAACTTGCAATCCTTTTGCCTTTGACTCCTACATTGCTAGGATTACACGTGTATACCACTGCACCTGGCTATATGGATATACTTTTTTAAAGTAACTACTTTGACATTATTATACATAAAAGAATTAACAGTAATTCTTAATATCTTATCTAATGCTTTGACTATAGTCAAATTTTGCTGATTGTGTCAATGGTGTCGTTTTACAATTGATTTGTTCAAATAAGGATCCAAAAAAGGTTTACAGATTGCCTATTGATATTACAGCTCATTATGGTTTGG
This sequence comes from Spermophilus citellus, assembly GCF_964194105.1. Taxonomy (NCBI): domain Eukaryota; kingdom Metazoa; phylum Chordata; class Mammalia; order Rodentia; family Sciuridae; genus Spermophilus; species Spermophilus citellus. Next base: position 203,050,324 of record NC_138183.1, on the reverse strand, counting down.
ATACGAGTGGTCGCCTAAAAGCTCTGGTGTTAATGCAGGAATATTCAGAGGTCAAATGACTAGATTATGAGATCTGTAACCTAATCCTGTAAACCCATCCTAATTTGAATGAACAGATTAGATGGTAACTCTAAGGCAGGATGAGACATGGCTAGAGGAGGTAGGTCACTGAATGCATGTCTTAGAAGGAAGGGTTCATCTTTTTTGAACCCACCCCTGCTTTCTGATTGGCATGAATTGATTAATCTTCTCTGACATGATTTTCTATCTCACCTTGGACCCAGAGCAATGAACTTGGCTGAATATGGACTAAATCTCTGGATCCCATGAGCCAAAGTAAACTTTTCCTCCCCTAAATTGTTCTTGTCAGGTATTTTGGTCACAGTGATGTAAAGCTAACTAACATAGAAATTGGTAAAGATCGGGCTGGGGATGTGGCTCAAGTGGTAGCGCGCTCGCCTGGCATGCGTGCGGCCCGGGTTCGATCCTCAGCACCATATACGAACAAAGATGTTGTGTCCGCCAAAAACCAAAATAAATAAATAAATAAATATTAAAAAAAAAAAAAAGAAATTGGTAAAGATGTGGAGTCCTTGCTGTGACCAACCTGATCATGTGGTTCAGAAGTCTTTGGAAATGATTTGTGGAGGGGTTTGGAAAAATTTGGACATGCAGGATGGATAAGACTGAGTATGTTAAAAGCAGAGCTTAATGGGTAATTCTGGTGGGAGCTCAGACACAAGAATTCTAAAAGGACTGCAGACTGTGCTCATAAAGTTTCAGGGGAAATGAACAGTTTATTGGAAATTGGATTAGAGGTCACTCTTATATTCTGGTACAGGTCTACATTTTTCCCATGTCCTGAGACTTTCTGTAAGGCTGAATTTAAAGGTGATGAACTAATTAATCTGACAAAGGAAATTTCAAGACAGTGCAACATTCAGTCAGTGGCATGGATTTTGCTGGAAGTTTTTAGCCAGGTTTACTGTGAAAATTTATAACAAAAAGCAGAGATGAAAGATTTTTAAAAAACATAGTTTGGCCAGAAAAGTGTTCGTAAAACTGGGACCAAGGAAGTGGTGGTGTTAAAGAGATTATAGTCACTAAGGAGATGCTAAGTACTTTGCAGAGAGACAATAGGAAAGATGGTTTGAGGGTGCCTTGGGAATTTGCAAGACCATACCAATTGCGGGGTTAAGGATGTAGAAAGGGAAATTCCTTTGGGAAAATATCATGGAGGTACAATGCTTGCATAGTGCCGCAGTCTTGGCTGGGCACAGAATCACGAGCCACCACACAGCCTTGTAGATTCAAACAGCAAATCTTTATTCCCGAACTCACACCGGCCTCCGCACACGTTCTGGGGCAATCCCAGTTCTTCTGCCACCCAATTCACCTCCTCCACGAGGCTTTCTTCCCAAAATGCTCTCTGAATCTCACGAGAACTCAATGGGAGCTCAGGCAGCAGGAACGCCCTAATTCCAGCAGCAATAATCCTCAACATCGAACTTCCCTAAAATCCAAGGTCTTAAACTGGGAACGCCCTTAACCCAAGGACCGGGATACTTCCTCAAACCTGATCAGCTCTAAACCCGGATCCGCCTTGGTCTTTGAGCAAGGTCACCTTACATGCAATGTCAACAGCAAAATCATTAACATGGGGTACCCTAGCAAGGAAATTTTGATGCGTCATTTCTACTTGGTAATGGCCCTCAGCAGCATAGAGGGCCTAGGAAGTTATTTCACCATGCTTAGCTATGCAGGCTATCAGAAGGGTCTGCAGCTGTAATTCCATGAGATCCAGTTATTGTGCAAGCTGGTAGAAGACGTTGAGTGTCATCCATGTGGTGCTGGATCTGCAGAAATGAAAAATGTTTGAATTTAGGTGTCATAGACTTCCACTAAGATTTCAAAGGAAGGCCTGTGAAGCTAGACAAAAGGTAGCAGGGTTGGAGTCCCTGCAGGCTATTCCTGAAAGGGTGATGCATAAGCTGTACAAGTGAAATCAAAGCTGGAATGGAGATCCCAGAAATTGAGAGATGCCAATAACATGGGCTATCTGCTAAGAAAAGATGCTGGCTGTTATAGGTTTTTTTGTTTGTTTGTTTGTTTGTTTTTTAATATTTAATTTTCAGTTGTAGTTGGACTTAATACCTTTATTTTATTTATTTACTTATTTTTATGTGGTGCTGAGGATCAAACCCAGGGCCTCCCATGTGCTAGGCAAGTGCTCTATCACTGAGTCACAATCCCAGCCCCTGCTATAACGTCTTGATTTAACATCTGAGCAGCCATCTTAAATGTTATCTGCCATCTTATGAGATAAATTTCGCTTTCCTGTACTTCCTCTTACCCAAACTCCCGCCACCCCTACTAGTGACCTACCCCATGGTACCATAATCCTAAACCAATCCCAAAAGGACACAACCCCTTGACTCTGGAACCTAAGCCAATTCCATGCTATTCCCCACCCGTCTAGCTCTGACACAAGTACCCCAAAACCTATCCCATAGCTTCACAACTACAACTCCCGTAATCCACAAAAGCTGAACACGGAATATCTCGAATATCTCGGGTGCCTCTCTCCACCCTATAGAGGGATGGCCTTTATTTGTCAGCTTTGACAAATTTTTGTCAAATAAACCTTTGTGTGGATCTCTGCCTGATCTCCATCCTTCATTTCTCACTCGCTTGTCTCTCGCTTTCTTTTCAGCTGCAGAGACCATCAGGCTAAAAGAGAGCCCATGTGCACTGCAACCTGCAAGGCCAAAGGGGCACTGCTGCACAAGCCCTTTGGAAAAAGCATCTCACCATCATGTGTCCTAGATGCTGTACACAGTTACGGGACCTGTTTGACAAATTGAATTTCAGTCTTGTTTAGATCCCATCCTTTCTTTCTTTTGTTTTTTTGTGGGGGGCAGGGGTGGTCACTGGGGATTGAACTCAGGCGCATTCAACCACTGAGCCACATCCCCACCCCTATTTTGTATTTTACCTAGACACAGGGTCTCACTGAGTTACTTAGCACCTCGCTTTTGTTGAGGCTGACTTTGAATCCTTCTACCTCAGCCTCTGGAGCCTGGGATTATAGGCGTGCACCACCGCACAGGACTCCTTTCCTTCTTTCTATGTGCCTATTCCTTTATTTTGGAAGGGGAAAGTTTATTTATTTATTTAAAATTGTTGTTGTTGTTGAAGATGGACACTGTAAGGGTCTGGCGAAGCATTGGAGAAGGAGAGACCACACGAGACTAGCTCCATGCAATGGCAAGGGGGATTTATTAGGGATCCGTTCCAGCGCGCTAGGGCTCCGTGCTCACTCAAGAAGGGAGAGCAGCCCAGAGCCCAGAGTAGAGGTCAAGCAGAGCTTAAGTACACTTTTTGGAGAGGGTGGGGGGCTTTGCATACATCAGAACAAATCATCATGAGGCGCGGGAAAATTTAACAACAACTCTGATACATGATTAGTCCATTCATTGGCGGGAACAGGCTGGGCAGGGGTGATTGGTCACTTCTAAACTGGGTACACATTCAAACTGATTGGTTCAGGCCCTGTGACAAACTGCACAGGGCCCTAGGCTGAATGGCCAGTAGGGCGTTGTCTTAACTATCTCAGGAATCTGGGTATAACAGAGGAACTTAATAATACCTAATCTTTTACATTTTAATTCAAGCTTTTCAGCTTAGAAACTTTACCCTTTCATTCCCCACTCCTTTTTCTGACTACTTTTAATCTTAAAAGTAATGAATCATAATTATTGGGGAGTCTCATTTTTCATCTCTGTCAGTGGAGCATATTGCCTTCTGATTACCATGGGTTGTCCTGTGTTTCCTGGAATCATTTTTAGCATGGCCTCCATTTTAGATTTCACTCGGTATTAGACCCTGATTTATCTAACTACACTGACTACCTAACTTTAAATCTGGCTTCATTCCCCCCTCTAATTTGGGAACTCCTTACTGCTGTGAGGAAAGGGGACGAAGAGGATCTCTCTGGCTTCTTCATGCTGAAAAGGGACGGTGTGGGGCAAGCAGTTTGGAGTCCCCCTTAAAAATATTGGGTCTATCGAGTGGTCCATGCTAAAAGTCCAATTGAGAAGTAATAGGCTGGAGGGCCATTTGAGTGATAGGTGGTCTATAAGAGAAACAAGAGTTCATTAGTACTGGAACCAGATTGATACAGCAAGAAATGCCACAGCACAGAAATATGCCAATGAGTATAATGGCCAAGACAAAGATCAACAGTGTTTTTTTTTTTTTTTTTCTATCAGGCAGTACCAGGAACTAGGAGTTAAGATACTGTTTCCACGACAATATTGCTGAGGACATGGCCTCTATCTGAGCATGTAAATCTTTAAGGATATTTGTCACATTGTCAGAAATGTCAGGGATGTCAACACAACATTTAGGGTTACAGATGTCTTTTCCTTTAAGATATAATCTAATAATTTAATGCCATCTGATCCTGCAAAATCCTTTTACTAGTATGACCTCTGTGTCTAATAGAGAAATCTTTAATTCTGCGACTCAGGGCTGGATAACCATACTAGCAAACATCAAGCCTACCTGCGTTGGTTAGAAATAAAGGCCTTAGACTAAAACTACTCTAGCAGTCCCTTTGACAGTTATCAGGCATTTCTGTCTAAGAATCTCTTTTGTAGCCTCCAGTCTACTTATTTATGGAAGTTTCATTTAACTATCATCATTTAAGATGTCCAGGAACAGCTGTGTTTTGGCTTTGACTGTCTTTGCTAAGTGTTTAAGATGAAGTAAGTCAAACTGACTTCTGTTTCTACCTATTGTTAACAGTCAGCTGAGTCTCCTGGGAGTCCTCGGGAACTTCACAGCAGCTTCTCAGTTCTGCTAGTGCCATTTGCGCTAGGATGGGTCCAGGCCTTGCTTGACCATGTGGCTTCCCTCGGAAGCATCAGGGATGTCTCCCTTTTCTGATGACCCTCCTCTTCACAGCAAATGCACTGACTGGCTTCCTGTCCTCCACTGGTCTCATTAATCTCCCTGATCGGGAGGTTATGTGGCCTAGAGTTGCAGAGCCCTTTGAAGAAGTCCCCTATTCCCTGATTCAGACTGACTCAGAGGGCAAGAGCCAAATTTTTAATTTTAAAACTTAATCTTAAACATCCAGCAAAATAAGTTAACAGCCTTATATTAAGAGTACTGGGCTTTAGCACCTATCTCTCTATCCTGTAAGTGATAACTCCTTGTAACACATTATCTTAAATTAACCCAGGTTGTGAGTTCTTAAAGCAGTACCTCTTTAAAACATTAACAGGCAATCCTTAGTCCATCTAAAAGCAAACTACAAAACAAGACTAACTAGGGTAAAAACATATTTAGTCTATGTAATAGCTACCTAGAATTTTGGCAGAGTACATCCCCTGTTTGATATCCTGGCAATCGTGACAAAAACCACCTTTTGGGCACAACTTTAAATGCACTAAAATCTGGCCTACTTTTTTTCATAGTCATTTTCACATGCAGTGAGATGGGACATTGAGCCTTCAAGTAAGGCGGGGCTCATAAATCTCAAATACTATAGTTCTGAAGCTGATCTTTGCTTTTTAGACATCATCTTACAAAGCCTACATAAATTGTTCCTCAAGTTCACATGAATATTAGCTAACACAACATAATATCATATCTAAAACATGAATTAAAGAAAGGCTGAAAACTTTTAACCTCTTGTAGGAAAGTAGCAAAGCACTTTTGTGTTTTACAATAAAACCTTTACCCAGATTAGGCTCTCATTAACTTAAAAATACATTTAAATTGTGTCTCAGTGTAGAAAGCAACATAGAACTTTACATATCTTACTGATAACAAGTCCAGTTATAGAACACAAATGATATAATTGAATCTCCAACATGTTTTTTTTTTCTTTAAACCTAAAATTACCATACAACTTTAGAACACCAGCTTGTAAAGCTTCTACCTTACAGACTTGTATACCTGGAAGATATGAACACATTAGTAACATCACAATTACATTGATGATTTTATGCTAACCAAGTTTGGCTTTTAAAGAAATAACATAGCACAATTCTCTAAAACAACAGCACTTGTTTAACCAGCTGCTTAATTTCTTTAAGATTACTTGCTCAAAAACTTACTTATAACCAACTTGCACAGACCTTTTTTTATCACTTACTTAAACCCTCTTAATTACTTAATCACATAGACTCTCTTATCCAGAAACACATTTTCCCTGTATTAAATCCATACCTAGAACCTTCTAGTTTCTCTTTTCTATCTGTTAACCTCCTTCTGTTCACATCTTGAAACAATACTTGTAAACTTTTTAATTTAAGCAGATTTAACATTTTATTAGGGCCTTTTTGAACACCTAGAGAAACTTATAAGTTTAATTTTAAAGACGTCTTTACTTTTATCTGTTTACCCCATCTAAATTGAACCATTTGAATTACGTGAATCAAAGATATTTGGATCCATTTTTAATTTTTTTTATGAGCGCTCCTCATCTGTCAATTGTCATATCACTGCATGACATATGGACATACACACAGACATACGGACATACAACACGTAACACAAGTGTAACACATAACACAAAAGGCCTTGCAGCTTTCTCAGGTGAAATCTCATTGCAATGTTTAAAAAAGAACTCCAGTTGATCAAAAATAGAACTTATCAGAAAAACATTAACTTTTTTGTAGGATAAAAATCATGAGCTCAAAAAAAACATAGAATCTAAGAAAAGGCAAAAGTCCTAGAAAAAATTGACCTGCCAGTAATTAGTAAATGCCATACAATTTACTCTTTGGTTTAATCTAGTTTGAGTTCAGGTAAAAGACACCTTTACTTTTTTTTTTTCCTTGGGCCTCAGATCTGTCTCCTACTGAGTGCTCCAGGCTTCTTCTATTTGCATATCAATTTAAGTGCTGGCTGAGGTCTAGAAGGAGCAGGGAAAAACTGCTATTTTGAGCAGACACTTTAGGCCTAAGACATTTTAACCTTAAATTATATTTTCCAGATTTGGATGTTGAAAATTATGATACAAATTTAAGAAGCAATTCCCAAAATCTTTTTACACTAGAAAAACTTGCTTACATAAAACTGGAAATAGGATCTCTACCATCAGAAGAAATTTCTTTAAGACCTCTAAGCCACTTTGCTTGTTCTGAAGTTTCTAAAGTAGCATTAAGTTACATTAAATTTGCCTAAAAAATTTTAGAAAGAACCACACACGACCATGCATATCTGAAATTAAGCTTTGAAAATTCCCAAAACTGTTGCTAATTAATGTCATTTCAATAAGCCAGACCAACGTTTTAATTCAACACTTTTTTCCTAAATCTTACACACAGAGAAACAGATACCAAATCATAATTTACTATCCTTGCCCAAATCAATGCACTGTATACCTAGTGAAATCTCCTTAGGCTACCCAGTTCAAAAATTGATGAAAAATAAAACTGAATGATTGGGAGTTACTTACCAACTTGGAAGTAGAGTTCTTTTAATTTTCTATCCTAAGTATTTAAGTTCTCTGGCATGAATTATCTGAAATCACAAACTAAACAATTACCTAACCCTAACTTTTAACTGCAAGATTGTACAATGTTTCAATCTCATTTAGAAACCAGATGTTACAATGAAACATCTTTTAGACACACATTTAGCCTAGATTATCCCCAAGAAACAATCTATAATAACCTTTAAAACAGACCAGATAAGAAAATATCTCTCCAGGTTTTGAACTCTCATTTAATTATGACTCCCATCAGTGGCACCATAGACTTTCCCACAAGTGGACCAGATGTTTTCACATAGGGGCAACTATAGGTATAAAATCAAGGGTCTCAGTGTGACTGGCTTTACTGCATTCAGTGTCCCTTCTTTCTAAGTAAACAAAGGTGGAGTAATCCTTAAGTGCAGGGAAATTATGAGCAAATTTCCCCAAAGCGAAAATGGCTCTGGCAGCTGCTGGGAATTCCTCAGTTTCCCTTTCACTTTGGAGATTAGCTCCTCCAGTTTGGTTTGACCTTAGGCACTAGGCATTTTTTTTCCTCACTTTTTAGTAGCCAGCTCCCAAAAAGCTCATCCTCCTCTTGCAGTTGTTTCGAGTGCTAGGCTTCCCCAAGAAAGCAGAGTGGAGACTCAAAATTGTGACTGAAAATTTGGTTCCCATCTCTAAAGCCAATTAACACCAATTTAATAATGAGGACAGGGCTTTGAGAAAAGTCAAAGCGAGATGTCAAAGTTTTTAAATCCCCAGCAGGCATCTCTATTTGCATTCAAGCCGATTACGGGAGGGAAAGAAAACATTGCTTTCCTAGTCTCAGTATTTAGCCTTAGATGGAATTTATCATCCGCCTCGGGCTGCATTCCCAAGCAGCCCGACTCGAGGAAGTCCGGTTCGCGTCTTTGGCCCCAGGATTTGGTGATCACTGCAGCTGGGGAGGGTTGTAACACTCGGGGGGTTTGGGGACCCGGTCCCTTTTACCCCCATGAGGGAGGGAGAGGGCCGGGTGCCCTGGAGCCGCTTTTTTTTTTTTTGCTCCCCGGGAGGAAGGAGGGGGGGGCGATCCACCGCCAACCCCGCCCGCTCTGCTGTGATGCAAGTGTGCCCGGTGGCAACCGGTTGCCGGCAGAGGAGGGGGAGGAGGGGCGGTCCCCCTCGGACCTCACCCCCGATTCCGTCCGCCCGTCCCCCAAACCTGCGGGAGCATTTTACCCCCCCTCCCAGGAGGGGAGAGGGCTAGGGGCGGAGAGGACAGGTGGGTGGAGGAGCCGGGAGGAACAGGGACAGGACAGATCCGCCATACCGCTGGGCGGAATCCTCCCAGCAGACTTCGAAGACCCCACCCATCCAGGAAGAGATTTGAAGAGGTCCTTAAAGGTTAGAAGCCATGATCTGGATGGCCATGCGGCCCCAGCTGAAAGACAATATCTCTGACTTTGCAGATTAGAGAGAGAGATGGAGGGACTCTCATGGGGGCCATTCAACTCCGAGGATGGGCCATTCTGAAGCGCAGAGAGACAATACAAATGCGACGCAAACACGGACACACAGTAAACGTTTAACACAAATTCAGAAGCAAAAATTAAAGACAGACAGTGAATTCAACAGAAAGAGTTGCCGGCAAAACCAGACGGGTTGGCAGCAAAATACACTGACGAGGGTTCATCCGCCCCTCTACAGCGACGAGGGTTCATCCGCCCCTCTGCCTGATGGGGGGCACCTCCGTCCCCCCGAGTCCCCCAAAGCGTCCCTTGGGGGGTGGCCTGTGGCTCCCTAGACACATCTGCCTACCACCGCCAGGGGGAGCTTACGCTCTCCACTGACAGCCACACACACACTGCCAACCCCACCCGAGGCTCTGAGAGCTTATGCCCTCTGGGGACTTACGCCCACCATTGAGCCGCCAGAGACCAAACCTGAGCGATCGCACCTGAGAGAAGAAGGAGGGGAGAGAGAGAGAGAAAGAGAGAGAAAGAGAGAGAGAAAGGCGCCTTACTTACCCCCGAAGCTGTTCGTTGGGTCTCCCTGTCCGGCGATGCGCAGTTCCCGGCCAACGCACCAAATGTAAGGGTCTGGCGAAGCGCCGGAGAAGGAGAGACCACACGAGACTAGCTCCATGCAATGGCAAGGGGGATTTATTAGGGATCCGTTCCAGCGCGCTGGAGAAGGGAGAACAGCCCAGAGCCCAGAGTAGAGGTCAAGCAGAGCTTAAGTACACTTTTTGGAGAGGGTGGGGGGCTTTGCATACATCAGAACAAATCATCATGAGGTGCGGGAAAAGTGAACAACAACTCTGATACATGATTAGTCCATTCATTGGCGGGAACAGGCTGGGCAGGGGTGATTGGTCACTACTTCTAAACTGGGTACACATTCAAACTGATTGGTTCAGGCCCTGTGACAAACTGCACAGGGCCCTAGGCTGAATGGCCAGTAGGGCGTTGTCTTAACTATCTCAGGAATCTGGGTATAACAGAGGAACTTAATAATACCTAATCTTTTACATTTTAATTCAAGCTTTTCAGCTTAGAAACTTTACCCTTTCAGACACAATACATTTATTTTATTTATTTATTTTTGTGTGGTGCTGAATATTGAATTTGTGTAGCTCACATGAGCTACACAAGACCTCTACCACTAAGTGACAACTTCACCTCCAAGAAGGGGAAAGTTTACTCTGTACCACTGTATACTGGACATGTATAAGTTAAGTTGCTCTTGATTTTTACAAGGGCTCACAGCCAAGAGTTTGCCTGAAATCTCAGAAGGGACTGTAGACTTGGACTTTGGGAAATGTTGTAATTGTTAAGACTATGGGACTCTTAGAGATGGACTAAATGTATGAACGTGAACTTTTGGTTACCAGGGGGAGAATGTTATGGTTCAGATATGAAGTATTGATACCGCTGTTGACCGGTGACAAGTCCTTGCTTCCCCGATGTTGAAGAATAACACCAAAGAAGCACGCCGAGGCAAGGTCAGAGTAGAAATTAGAAGTTTATTAAAGGACAGCAGAAAAGACTTCTCCCGGAGGAAGAAGGGGACCCAAGAGGTGGAATCCGTGGAAGTGCGGTTGTTTCTCCTTCTTATAGTTTTGGGGATGGAATGTAGGTTGAAAGGCCCGAGGGGTGGGACACTTCTTTGTGATGGGCTATCTTTAAGTTTGCTGGGGGCTGTTCATTAACACTTCTTTGAGGTGGACTTTGGCCTAGGGCCTTTTTGGGACTTCATTAACATTCCATGAGTTGTCCTGTGTTTTCCCTGAGTCATTCCCAGCATGGCCTCCATTTTAGATTTCACTCTGTATTAGACCTGATTTACCTAACTACACTGACTACCTAACTTTAAATCTGGCTTCATTCCCCCCTCTAATTTGGGAACTCCTTACTGCTGTAAGGAAAGGGGGCGAAGAAGATCTTTCTGGCTTCTTCAGGCTGACAAAAGGGGCAATGTTGGGGCAAGCAGTTTGGAGTCCCCCTTTAAAAATCGGGTCTATCGAGTGGTCTATGATAGAAGTCTGATTGAGAAGTAATAGACTGGAAGGCCATCTGAGTGATGGGTGTTCTATAAGAGAAACAAGAATTCATTAGTACTGGAACCATATTGATGTAGCAATAAATCCCATAGCACAAGAATATGCCAATGAGTATGATGGCAAAGACAAAGACTAACAATGTTTTCCACCAGGAAGTACCAAGAACCAGGAGCTAAGATATTGTCTCCATGACAAAGTTGCTGAGGACATGGCTTCTATCTGAGCATGTAAATCTTTAAGGATATTTGTCACATTGCCAGAAAGGTCAGGGATGTAAATACAACATTTAACTTTTAGGGTTACAGTTGTCCTTCCCTTAAGATATAGTTTAATAATTTAATATCATCTGATCTTGCAAAATCCTTTTACTAATATGACCTGTGTCTAATAGAAATCTTTAATTCTGTTACCTAGGGCTGGATACTCATACTAGCAAACATTAAGCCTACCTGTGTAGGTTAGGAATATCTGTGGGCCTTAAACTAAAAACTACTCTGGCAGTTTCTTTTGATAGTTATCAGGCATTCCTGACTGAGAATCTCTTTTGTAGCCTCCAGTTTACTTATTTATGGAAGTTTCATTTAACTATCATTATTATTAAAATGTCCAGGAATAGCTGTGTTTTGGCTTTGACTGTCTTTGCTAAGTGTTTAAGATGAAGCAAGTCAAACTGACTTTTGTTTCAATCTATTGTTAACAGTCAGCTGAGTTACTCTGGGAGTCCTCTGGAACTTCACAGAAGCTTCTCAGTTCTGCTAGTGCCATTTGTGTTAGGATGGGTCCAGGCCTTGCTTGACCATGTGGCTTCCCTCGGAAGCATCAGGGATGTCTCCCTTTTCTGATGACCCTCCTCTTCACAGCAAATGCACTGATTGGCTTTCTGTCCTCCACTGGTCTCATTAATCTCCCTGATCAGGAGGTTATGTGGCCTAGAGTTGCAAAGCTCTTTGGAGAAGTCCCCTATTCCCTGATTCAGACTGACTCAGAGGGCAAGGGCCAAATTTTTAATTTTAAAACTTAATCTTAAACATCTAGCAAATAAGTTAACAGCCTTATACTAAGAGTACTGGACTTTAATGTCTATCTCTCTATCCTGTAGGTGATAACTTCTTGTCTTAAATTAACCCAGGTAGTGAGCTCTTAAATCAGTACCTCTACAAAACATTAACAGGCAATCTTAAATCATTTATAAGAAAACTACAAGATAAAATTATCAAGAGTAAAAACATTTAGTTCATATAATAGCTACCTTGAATTTTGGTGGAGTATATCCCGTTTGAGATCCTGGCAATCGTGACAAAAACCAACTTTTGGACACAACTTTAAGTGTACTGAAATCTAGCCTACTTCTTTCATAGTCACTTTCACATGCAGTGAGATGGGACATAGAGCCTTATCTCAAGTAAGGTGGGGCTCATAAATCTTAAATACTGTAGTTCTGAAGCTGATCTTTGCTTTTTAGACATCATCTTACAAAGCCTACATAAATTGTTGCTCAAGTTCACATGAATATTAGCTAACACAACATAATATCACATCTAAAACATGAATTAAAGAAAGGCTGAAACCTTTTAGCTTTTTGTAGAAAAGTAGCAAAGTACTTTTGTGTTTTGTAATAAAACCTTTACATAGATTAGGCTCTCATTAACTTAAAAATACATTTAAATTCTATCTCGGTGTAAAAAGTAACATGGAACTTTACATAACTTATTGATAATAAGTACAGTTATAGAACACAAGTGATATAAATAAATTTCCAACATGTTTTTCTTTTAAGCCTAAAATTACCATACACTTTTAGAACACCAGCTTGATATAATGCTCTTTCTAAAGCTTCTACCTTACAGACTTGTATACCTGGAAGATATGAACACATTAATGGCACCAATTACATTGATGTTTTTATATTAACCAAGTTTAGCTTTTAAAGAAATAACATAGCACAATTCTGTAAAACAACAGCACTTGTTTAACCAGCTGTTTAATGTCTTTAAGATTACTTGCTCAAAAACTTACACAGACCTTCTTTATCATTTACTTAAACCCTCTTAATTACTTAATCATATAGACTCTTATCCAGAAATCTAGAACCTTTTAGTTTCTCCTTTTTTATCTGTTAACCTCCTTCTGTTCACATTTTGAAATAATACTTGTAAACTTTTGAATTTAAGCAGATTATTTCATAGATATCAACATTTTATTAGGGCCTTTTTGAACACCTAGAAAAACTTATAACTTAATTTTAAAGACATGTTTACTTTCATCTGTTTACCCAACTTAAATTGAGCCATTTGAATTACGTGAATCAAAGATATTTGGATCCATTTTTAATTTTTCATGAGCGCTCCTCATCTGTCAATTGTCATATCACTGCATGACATATGGACACACAGACATACGGACATACAACACGTAACACAAGTGTAACACATAACACAAAAGGCCTTGCAGCTTTCTCATGTGAAATCTCATTGCAATGTTTAAAAAACTCCAGTTGATCAAAAATAGAACTTATCAGAAAAACATTAACTTGTCTGTAGGATAAAAATCATGAGCTCAAAAAAAAACATAGAATCTAAGAAAAGGCAAAAGTCCTAGAAAAAATTGACCTGCCAGTAATTAGTAAATGCCATACAATTTACTCTTTGGTTTAATCTAGTTTGAGTTCAGGTAAGACACCTTTACTTTTTTTTTTCCCTTGGGCCTCAGATCTGTCTCCTACTGAGTGCTCCAGGCTTCTTCTATTTGCATATCAACTTAAGTCCTGGCTGAGGTCTGGAAGGAACTGGGAAAACCGGAATTCTGAGCAGAAACTTCATGTCTAAGGCATTTTAACCATAAGTCACAATTTTCAGGTTTGGAAGTTGAAAATATCGTAAAAGTTTAAGATACAATTTACAAAAGTTCACATCTTTATATCTTCCTACACTAGAAAAACTTGCTCACACAAAACTGAAAATAGGATCTTAATAATATAAAAGCTACCACAGAAGAAATTTTTTCAGGATCATTAAGCCACTTTCTTTGTTCTGAAATTCCTAAAGTAGTATTAAGTTACATTAAATCGCCTGAAAAATTTTAAAAGAGAACCACACACTACCATGCATATCTGAAATTAACCTTTGAAAATTCCCAAGACTGTTGCTAATTAATGGCATTTCAATAAGCCAGACCAATGTTTTAATTCAACACTTTTTCCTAAATCTTACACACTGAGAGAAACATACCAAATCATAATTTACTATCCTTGCCCAAATCCATGCACTGGTATACTTAATGAAATCTCCTTAGGCTACCCAGTTCAAAAATTGATGAAAAAATAAAACTGAATGATTGGGAGTTACTTGCCAACTTAGAAGTAGAGTTCTTTTAATTTTCTATCCTAAGTATTTAATTTCTCCGGCATGAATTATCTGAAATCAAACTAATCAATTACCTAACCCTAACTTTTAACTGCAAGATTACACAATGCTTCAAACTCATTTAGATACCAGATGTTACAATGAAACATCTTTTAGACACACATTTAGCCTAGATTATCCCCAAGAAACAATCTATAATAACCTTTAAAACAGACCAGATAAGAAAAGTCTCTCCAGGTTTTGGACTTTCATTTAATTATGACTCTTATCAGTGGCACCTTAGATTTCCCCATGAGTGGACCAGATGTTCTCACATAGGGGCAACTATAGGTGTAAAATCAAGGGTCTCAGTGTGACTGACTTTACTGCATTTAGGTGGAGTAATCCTTAAGTGCAGGGAAATTATGAGGAAATTTCCCCAAAGCGAAAATGGCTCTGGCAGCTGCTGGGAATTCCTCAGTTTCCCTTTCACTTGCAAGATTAGCTCCTTTGGATGGATCCAATCCTAGACAATCTGGCATATCTCCTAAACTTTCCAGTAGAGTCAGTTTTTATCTGCCTTAGGTCTTGAAGGGGGAAGGGGGTATGTACTTTGATCGGCCCAAATTTTTCTCTTGATTCTTTTTCCTCAGTGAGTCCAAGATTTTTTCTCTTCATGGCAGATATCATAGCTAAGTCTACTTTACACTGTTGGCATAATTTAGGATTTTCCCTTAGAGCAAAGAAAATCTGAACATACGGCACCTCACACCATTTCCTTTTTTGTAAATTTTATCAAACTGTAAAATTGTATTAAAATTGATATTTTCTTCTGGTGGCCAGTTTTCTCCAGAGAGTTTGTATTGAGGCCAGGCCAAGAAAATTAGGCGCTTTTTCTTGAGCATCTGAGGTTCAAATCTATCCCAATTTTTCAATACGCAGGCTAGTGGTCCACCTGGTGTATTGGAGAGAAGCTCCCGTCTGAGTGAGAAGAAAACAGGACTCAGGTGCCCACGCTGCACCGGAGAAAAGTGTTCTCATTAGGGACGTCTCCCTAAGTTTGAGCTTCCTAAAGGGTCCAGAAAACCCGTCTCTCACCTTGCTTTTGCCAAGGGGTTTCTTGTCCCCTTTAGCAAAGTGCTAGGGTCTCTGCCCTGTGCCAGAGACCCTGGGAGGATTCAGACTTAAGGGCCTTACTGCTTTCCTCCCGACCACTAAAAACCCATTGCAAAAGAGAATTGTGTGCTCTTTTGTTGTTGTCTTTGCTCTGTAGACTAAAGGAGCCGCCTAAGTGTTAAGGGATATCTACTGGTTGTAAGGTAGCAGATTACGGGAGGAGTTGATTCTAAAAATGCCTCTCTTAGCAGCTTAAGGAACACAGCACATTTTAAACATTGGGGCGGTAAAACAGACTAGTAAAAGTTACCTATGCACCTTAGGGAACCTGGGCAGATTTTACTAATTATCTCATGCCTTTCTCAGTCCTGCAACCTGAATTGCTAACATTTCTGACCTGCGAAGGAAGGGGAGCATCCAGGAGGAATGGATGCGGGGTTGGGAGTGTTGTACAGCCCATATGGAGGCAAATGTGATTGGGGCTTTCCCTCAGTGCCATTCACCTACCGATCACCCTAGATACCCATGAGGGCTGTCGGAAGGGGGCTCAAGAGAAAGGAACCTTAAGAATCCTCTGAGAGTAGCCCAGACCAGAATTCCGCAGTTGTTCCAAACTCCTTCCTCCACCTCCACGCATCCGCATCCGAGGCAGACCGGGATTAGGGACACTGTGTACTCACGCCAATTGCTCTCCGGGCCCAGACAGAAAAGTTGGAAGCGGCTTTGACAGAACCAAACATGCCTGCTCTGTATTGAACAGGTGATTGAGAGCTGCCTAGGCCGGGAAACCTCTCACCCGAGTCTTGAAGAGTGGCGGCTGCACTAATTGCGTTTAAGTAGCCGTCGGGTGCCCACCTTACCTCCAGAAAGAAAGAGAGAAAAAGATGCACCTCTGAAAGACCCTCAGACCCTCAGATCCCCCGTCCAAAAGAGAACTAGCGTCACACTGGCTGCAAAAGCAAGAGGCAAGTTTATTAATACACAGGCGCCTGCGGGGGCACAGCAAAACCTAAGCCGAAGCTTTGGTGAACTGGCACACCGGGCTTTGGGGTACAGATCTTTTATAGGGAAAAAGGAGTTGTTTCCCGCCTAGCACAGTAACAGGTGTCTCATTGGTCCCTTTGAATCCAGCGTACAGGTCACTTAAAGGGTAAACTTGTTTTTCACTATGATAAACTTGTTTTTCACTATAGGTTCCCGAAAACCTCATAAATCTCACAGGTTTACATTTTGTTTCCTCCCTGTTCCCGCTCATCGATCCCAGTTTGCTCAAGCATGTCCTGTGATGTGGGTAGGGTGCCCTTTCTTAACAGGTTATGTGGTGAGCTCACTCTATTTACTGCATACTTTCTATTTTTCATAATCGGGCCTTAGGTTATGGGGCTGGGGTCCTTCACCTCAAACAGACATGGGGTGCATGCACTTACCTGGGTGTAGAATCTCGGTATGGGACCTCCAATATGATACCGCTGTTGACCGGTGACGAGTCCTTGCTTCCCCGATGTTGAAGAATAACACCAAAGAAGCACGCCGAGGCAAGGTCAGAGTAGAAATTAGAAGTTTATTAAAGGACAGCAGAAAAGACTTCTCCCGGAGGAAGAAGGGGACCCAAGAGGTGGAATCCGTGGAAGTGCGGTTGTTTCTCCTTCTTATAGTTTTGGGGATGGAATGTAGGTTGAAAGGCCCGAGGGGTGGGACACTTCTTTGTGATGGGCTATCTTTAAGTTTGCTGGGGGCTGTTCATTAACACTTCTTTGAGGTGGACTTTGGCCTAGGGCCTTTTTGGGACTTCATTAACATTCCATGAGTTGTCCTTTGTTTTCCCTGAGTCATTCCCAGCATGGCCTCCATTTTAAATTTCACTCTGTATTAGATCCGATTTACCTAACTACACTGACTACCTAACTTTAAATCTGGCTTCAGTATTCTTCAAAAGCTCTATTAATTCAGGAATACTTGAAGGTGAAATGATTAGATTATGAAAACTGAACACAAATCAGTCCATCCTAGTTTGAATGGACTGGTTAGATAGTAACTATAAGCAGGGGAGGGGGCTATAGCTAGAGGAAGTGGGTCACTGTGCGCATGTCCTGGAAGGGTTCATCTTTCCTTAACCCACCCCCTTTTCTTGGTTGTGATGAATGGAACAGCTCTCTTCCAGGATGGCCTAGAATTTATAATCCTCTTGCCTCAGCCTCTGAAGTTTCTCAGATTACAGGTATGCACCTCCATGTCTTGCCTTGAATCTCTTCTCTCTTGAATCCATAATTCCTCTTCCATGTGAAAGACCCCCCAGACCCTCAAATCCCCCGTCCAAAAGAGAACTAGCGTCACACTGGCTGCAAAAGCAAGAGGCAAGTTTATTAATACACAGGCGCCTGCGGGTGCACAGCAAAACCTCAGCCGAAGCTTTGGTGAACTGGCACACCGGGCTTTGGGGTACAGATCTTTTATAGGGAAAAAGGAGTTGTTTTCCACCTAGCACAATAACAGGTGTTTTTGAATCCAGCATACACGTCACTTAAAGGGTAAACTTGTTTTTCACTATGATAAACTTGTTTTTCACTATGATAAACTTGTTTTTCACTATGATAAACTTATTTTTCACTATAGGTTCCCGAAAAACTCATTAATCTCATAGGTTTACATTTTGTTTCCTCCCTGTTCCCGCTTATGATCCCAGTTTGCTCAAGCATGTCCTATAATGTGGGCAGGGTGCCCTTTCTAACAGGTTATGTGGTGAGCTCACCTGTTTACTGCATACTTTCTACTTTTCATAATGGGGCCTTAGGTTATGGGGCTGGGGTCTTTCACATGGATTCTCCTTCTACTTCTCCAATAGGTTATTCTCATTATTCTTCACTGTTTTCTTTTCTCTACTTATCCTATACAGGTATCTCTGTCTTCACAATCTTTGCATCTTTTTCTACCTTAGTTACTGAATAACTATCTACTCTCATAGTTTTTTTTCTCTCTCACAGGTTGATGACTTCCTTATTTCTTATTCATAGCCACAAAGTTGGCTGAGCTTTAGACTCTAACTTTTACTTTCCTAGTGAATATCCCCACTTAGATAATCTGCGAACATGTCTCAAACAGAACTTTTCCCTAATCTAGCCTCAAATTAATTTTTCAGCCTCAACCACCAGTTCCTCCCAACTGAACCTTTTTTCACACCCCCGCCTAGTCTTTGGCATGGTCTTATAGACTTCACTTCCTAATGCTCCTTTCTTCTCCCCTGGGTTCCTTTTCTCTGTAGCATCTTCTTTCTACCTCACTCTTGCCTGATTCTCTGCTTCTTTCCTAAATCCTACCCTGTCCCCATATTCACCCTCCTTCTTTCAGCCTTGTGGTCTTTCTTTCCCAGGACATATATATCATGAACTTTATATCTTCATGGTTTGCTCTATCCTCCCTGGAATGCTGTTTTACCATCCTTGCTCCCTATCTATACTATTTGTGTTTTCACAATCCAAATCACATGCTAATTCCTCCATGAAGTTTCCATAAAGGTCCTGACATACCCCCACGAACACCAAGCTTTTAAGTCTTTTGGTTTCCATAGCACCACTAGAACAAGTACTATTACAATCAGATTTGAGTTATTGTTAGTTATGTGTTTTTCATCCTTTCCTGGTAGAGTGTGATTTAACTTGAGACAAAGACCTATCACAACAATTCAGGTACTCAATAATATTTATTGAATTAAACTATTAAAAAATACAATACAGAAATCTTCGACAAGAGGCAATGAGCTTAAGAAAGACATTTTTATCCTGGAGGACTGTTTTCTAATATAAAATCTTTGCTGTTAAAAAACAGAATGAGGGCTGGGGTTGTAGCTCAGCGGTAGAGTGCTTGCCTAGTGTATGTGAGGCCCTGGGTTCGGTCCTCAGTACAACATAAAAATAAAAAAATAAAACAAAGGGGGCTGGGGATGTGGCTCAAGCGGTAGCGCGCTCGCCTGGCATGCGTGCGGCCCGGGTTCGATCCTCAGCACCACATACAAACAAAGATGTTGTGTCCGCCGAGAACTAAAAAATAAATATTAAAAATTCTCTCTCACTCTCTCTCCTCTCTCACTCTCTCTTTAAAAAAAATAAATAAAACAAAGGTATTGGATTCAACTAAAAAATATATATTAAAAAATAGAATGAGGGCTGGGGTTGTAGCTCAGTGGTAGAGCACTTGCCTAGCATGTGTGAGGCACTGGGTTCAATTCTCAACATCACGTAAAAAATGGAATGAGAAAAGTGGGCAACAGCAGAGAAGCAAATGCCTTCTTGACTTTTTTGGTAAATGATCAGTTTGGCCTTTTTTCTACAATCCAAGTGGGCCTTATCTTTAAAATGTCCCCTTTTAATATACTAAGAGTTCTTTTTTTTTAAAGAGAGAGTGAGAGAGGGGAGAGAGAGAGAGAGAGAGAGAGAGAGAGAGAGAGAGAGAGAGAGAGAGAGAGAATTTTTAATATTTATTTTTTAGTTCTCGGAGGACACAACATCTTTGTTGGTATGTGGTGCTGAGGATCGAACCCAGGCCACACACATGCCAGGCGAGCGCGCTACCGCTTGAGCCACATCCCCAGCCCATACTAAGAGTTCTTGAAATTCATATTCTGAAAGATTTCAGTTTTTTTCTTTTGGGTACCAGGGATTGTACTTGGGGGCACTCGACCACTGAGCCACATCCCCAGACCTATTTTGCATTTTCTTTAGAGAAAGGGTCTCCCTGAGTTGCTTAGCACCTTGCTTTTGCTGAGGCTGAACCTCACAATCCTCCTGCCTCAGCCTCCCTAGCTGCTGGGATTACATGCAAAGATTTTATTCTTTAAGCAAGTAGAAAATTAGGGCTCTGGGGTGGGGTCATGGCTCAGTGGTAGAGTGCTCACCTAGTGTGTGTGAGGCACTGGGTTCAATTCTCAGTACCACATATAAATAAATTAATTAAATAAAGGTCCATTGACAACTAAAATAAATAAATAAATAAATAAATAAATAAATAAATAAATAAATAAATAGGGCTATGAAGTGATGTACTATGTGGTCTGGATATGTGGTGGGCCCCTCATCTGTGGGCAACTGGCTTACTGAGCAATCCCATGTCAGGGACAAGAAGCAAGTAAGAATATTGGTCAGGAGCATGACTCTGGGGTAGAACTACCCAGATTCAAATGAGACAAATCAACTTCTCTGTGCCTCTATTCCTTCCTGTGTCCAGTTGCGGTTGTAATGGACCTACCTCACAGGGTTGTTGTGAAGATGAGAAAGGTTAACATAGGTCCATGGGCTCCACTTCTTCAAGTTCCACACACACCACCTACTGAAGATTAAAATATTTTTTTGTGGGGGAACACTGAGGATTGAACTCAGGGGCACTGGACCACTGTTCCACATCCACAGCCCAATTTCGAATTTCGTACTGTATTTAGAGACAGGGTCTCACTGAGTTGCTTAGCACCTAGCTTTTGCTGAGGCTGGCTTTTTGAACTTGAGATCCTCCTGACACAGCCTTCTGAGTCACTGGGATTGCAGGTGTGCAGCACCGTATCCAGCTAAGATAGAAAATATTTGAAAAACAAATAAACAAACAAAAACTGCATTTGTACTGAATACATATAGACTTTTTTTTCCTTTCCTCATTATTCCCTAAATAATACAGTACAATAGCTAAATGACACATAAACCATACTATAGATAATCTGGAGGTGATGGTAGGATGTGTGTAGGTTATGTGTAAACAGTACTGAGGTGGCACCACTCTCCTCCACAGAAAATCTTAATTAAGCTTCTCTAGAGACCTCCACCATAATCGTTCTTAGATTCTCTGTAAAACTATTTTCAGGCAGGGGATATTACTGCAGAAACACAGTGTGATAAGAAAAACTAACCCAAGGCTTTCATAGAGGCGTTTGCATTTCAGAGTTAAGGGCAACTGGTGAGAAAAAACAAACAAACAAAAAAATATATATCTCTTTCCCAGGTACTGATTTTCACAGACAGAAGAGAGAAAATGTCCTTGGGTTATTTTTGTAAAACCTGGCCTGAGCTGAGAACCCAGAGGAGGGGGGAAAAATAACAAAAAACCTGTTATCCTGTGAACTTCTGTAGACTGTGAACCTCTGAGCCCCTCCCCCTATACATGGGGTACAAAGTTCTAAAAATTCCTGAACTCGGGGTTCAGAGGGATTTATTACAGTGAAAAGCTTTGCCCTCTGAACCTGGTTCCAACCAATAAATAAATAAATCTGCTTCCTGCTAATTCCTTGATGTCTAATCTTGTCAACAGTACATCATTTTATTTGTTTATTCATGTATTTATTTATTTATTTGCAGTGCTGGGAATGGAACCCAGAACCTCTTGCATGCTAGACAAGCTTGCTATATCCTCAACCCCTATGCCATTTTCTTTTGGTCAGGGGATGGTACCAGAGATCAAACTCAAGGACACTCAAGCACTGAGCCACATTTACAGCCTGATTTTGTATTTTATTTAGAGACAGGTCTCACTGAGTTGCTTAACATGTCATTTTTGCTGAGGCTGGCTTTGAACTTGTTATCCTCCTGCCTCAGCCTCCAAAGTTGCTGAGATTGCAAGGGTGCACTAGCATGCCTGGCTCCCTATGCTATTTTATATTATATTCGTGTGTGTGTGTGTGTGTGTGTGTGTGTGTGTGTGTGTGTGTGTGTTTTCCCACCTTCTTTTGGTACTAGGGATTGAATCCAGGGGCACTTTACTACTGAGCCACACTCCCAGCCCCCCTTTTTAAAAATTTTTAAAATTTTTTTCCTAGGGGCTGGGGATGTGGCTCAAGCGGTAGCGCGCTCGCCTGGCATGCGTGGGGCCCAGGTTCGATCCTCAGTACCACATACAAACAAAGATGTTGTGTCCGCCGGGGGAAAAAAAAAAAATTTTCCTAGTTGTAAATGGACACAATACCTTTATTTTGTTTACTATTTTTATGTGGTGCTGAGGATCCAACCCAGTGCCTCACACTTTCGACTACCACAGAGACACAACCCCAGTCCCCCTTTTTTTAATTTTTTATTTTAAGACAGGGTCTTGCTAAATTGCTTTAGGGCCTTGTTCAATTGTTGAGGCTGGCTTTAAACATGCAATCCTCCTGCCTCAGCCTCTCAAATTGCTGGTATTACAAACATGGGTCACCACCCAGCTCTATATAAGATTCTTGAAGCCCAGCTGGTGGCTCAGCCCTGTAATTTCAACTACTCAGGAGACTAAGGTAGGAATATTACAAGTTCCTGGCCAGCCTTGGTAACTTAGATCCTATCTCAAAATAAAAATAAAATGGCTGGGGATGTAGTTAGTGGTAGCACACCCTTGGGTTCAATTCCCAGTACTGGAATTAAAACAAACAAACAAACAAACAAAAACAGCTTCTTGAGGATTTGCAGAAATGCAAAATGAGTTGATCCTACAACCAATTCCCTGCAAATACCAAGAGATGACTATATAAAGTTCTTGACCAACTGAACACACAGTAAATACTCAGAAATTATTTATTAAGTGTTTTGTGCTGTTGTTTTTTGCCTGTTTGTTTTTTGGTACTAAAATCCAGGGTGCTAACGGGGCATGGTGACTGTGTGCCTGGTAATCTCAGTGACTTGGGTAGCTGAGGCAGGAGATCACAGCCTGAGCAACTTAGTGAGACCCTGTATGAAAATAAAAAAATTTAAAAAGGGCTGGAAATGTTGCTCAGTGGTAAAGTTCCCTGGCTTTAATCCCTAGTACTGGAAAAAGAAAGAAAGAAAGAAAAAAGGAAAGAAAATCAATTTAGGGCGTTTTACCACTGACATACATTTAAGCCCTTTTTATTTCTTATTTTTAATTTTGAGACAAGGCCTTGCTAAGTTGCTGAGGCTGGTCTCACACTTGTGATCTACCTGCCTATCCTCCCAAACTGCTGGGATTACAGGCGTGGGCCTATAATCCAGTTATTTTTGATAGTCAAAAATAACTATCAATTATTCTGTGGCAAATCCCTCTCTTTGTTCTTTAGCTACCCAGGGCAGATTCTACTACTTGACTGCTAAAACTCAGTTCCATTTGGTTTAAAACATTAATTTCACAATTGGATCAAAGTGCTGAGCCTCTCCAATAGTTAGACTTATAACAGGAGGAAATTGATTAACTTTTTCAATCTTCCTCCTACTCTTGTGCCCTGGAGGGCATGTGGAGGACAGGTCTTGCTCTGGAATACCTTGTCTCCTTCCCTGTTCTCAGAAGATAGCCTAGAAGGAGGTGAGGCATCCGAGAAATTTTCTCTAGCAGCTAGTTGCCTATTGTTGGGGATGCATCCTTGATATCTACTACTCTAGTACAGTTTTGTTCTGCTGCTACTACTGATCTCTAATTAAGTGGTATCCTCCAATGAATGAGTGCATACTTTTCATTTTAACCCAGTTGTACCCTTAGCACTGGATTACTGTAGTATAATGCATGCTGGACAGAAGACAGGCATTGACACTTGATTTTTGTTATTGTTCTGAAGAACAGGAACAGTTTACAATCAGAACACTTTTGCTTCTCACAGTGCCTGCTAAATAGTCTCTCCCAGGAAGGATGTGTGACAGAGTTCAGTGTGGCTGACGTAGGTTGGAGAGCAGAAGGCCAGGTGATACTCAGAGTGCTTCTGGATTTTAAGCACTTTAAGAGCACCCCAAAGAATATGTATTGAATATCTACTAAGGCTAATATCTACTTAGTGTGATAGTGATTGTTATTCAGTTCAATTTTACAGATGAGGAAAGTGAAGTAAGAGTTGAATCATTTGCCAAGGTTAGAGGTCATAAGAAACCAATCTAGGGTTTGAATTCAGGCTTTCTACATCCAGTACTCTTTCTGCCTGTCCCAAAAGATGGCAAGGAGACTTAAACAAACTGCTTATTTTTCTATAAATTCTTTTAAACAATAGATTCCCAGAAGCCCCACTCAACATGTATGTCTGATTGTGTCTTATTAATTTGATCTGTATTAACTGGCCACTGCAAATGATGTGGGAAAATCAACCTTTTTGTTAACTTTTTTGTTTGTTTCAGAGAGAATACTACATTAATAAAACTGCAAGACTAATTTTTTTCTTTTTTTAATTTTTAAATTTTTTTTAGTTGAACATGGACACAATACCTTTGTTTTACTTATTTATTTATTTTATGTGGTGCTGAGGATCGAACCCAGTGCCTCACATGTGCAAGGCAGATGCTCTACCACTGAGCCACAACCTCAGTCCCAAGAGTAATTTTTTTAAATATTTATTTTTTAGTTGTAGTTGGACACAATACCTTTATTTTATTTATTTATTTTTATGTGATGCCGAGGATCGAACCCAGGGCCTCGCATGTGCAAGGGGAGTGCTCAACCACTGAGCCACAACCTCAGCCCCACAAGACTAATTTTATAATAAATAAAGAATTAGTCACAATAGCTAGACTGTGGAACCAACCCAGATGCCCTTCAATAGATGAATGGATAAAAAAAATGTGGCATCTATACACAATGGAGTACTATGCAGCAATAAAAAATGACAAAATCATAGAATTTGCAGGGAAATGGATGGCACTAGAGCAGATTATGCTTAGTGAAGCTAGCCAATCCCTAAAAAACAAATACCAAATGTCTTCTTTGATATAATGAGAGCATCTATGAACAGAGCGGGGAGGAAGAGCAGGAAGAAAAGATTAACATTAAACAGAGACATGAGATGGGAGGGAAAGGGAGAGAAAAGGGAAATTGCATGGAAATGAAGGGAGACCCTCATTGCTATACAAAATTACATATAAGAGGTTGTGAGGGGAATGGGAAAATAAACAAGGAGAGAAATGAATTACAGTAGATGGGGTAGAGAGAGAAGATGGGAGGGGAGGGGAGGGGGGATAGTAGGGGATAGGAAAGGTAGCAGAATACAACAATTACTAATAGGGCATTATGTAAAATTGTGGATGTGTAACCGACGTTATTCTGCAATCTGCATTTGGGGTAAAATTGGGAGTTCATAACCCACTTCAATCTAATGTATGTAATATGATATGTCAAGAGCTTTGTAATGTTGTGAACAACCAATAAAAAAATAAAATTAAAAAAAAATAATAAATAAATAAATAAATAAATAAATAAATAAATGATTAGTTTTATGGCCTTAATTAAATTCTGGGAAAATAAAGTATGCCTTTGCTTGGAAGTGACAGAACCTCATATCAAACCAACATAAGCCCCAGGTGATCTGTTGGCTCATCTAAACAAACTCTGGAAGGGGCAGGAGTGAAACTGACTTTAGGAATACTGGAACCTGAGACTTGAAGGTCTTTGGAACCCTCTCTGTACCTTTTATATCCAGTTCCCTCTCTTAAGGCATTAGGGACTGAAAGAATATAAAAAGAGCTTCTCTGTTTTCCAGGACCATTTTTTTTTCTTAAATCCAGGGGAAGTAATGGGATCAGCTCCTCTTATGCACATGCCTGTCTTTGGATCAGGGTTTATATTCAACCAGCTTGCTGATTGTTGAATACTTTTTGAGTTCTCACCATTACTTTGAACAAATCACTGTGGTCAAAGGAAGATGTTCCATGATTGGGAGGAGGCAATGGGATAAGTCTGTTAGTATAGAAAGGAAGAAAGGGATACTAAACAGACAAAAAACTATAGTCTTTTAGCATAATATGTAAATAGGTATGTATGTTTACATAATTTCCCAGCTTTTTATTGTGAAAATTTTTAAACCTGCATAAAAATTGCAAGAATGGTACAGTAACTACCTGGCACAGTGGTGCATATCTGTAATCTCAGTTACTCAGAAGACTAAGGCAGGAGGATCACAAGTTTTAGGCCAGCTTGGGCAATGTAGCCAGAGCCTGTCTCAAAATAAAATAAAATAAAATAAAGTAAAAGGCTAAGGATGTCGCTCGGAGGTAGTGCACTAGCCTAGCATTTGCAAATCCCTGGATTCAATCCCTAGTATCACAAAAATGAATGAATGAATGAACAAATAGGTAAATAGAAGGGTAGAATAACTACTCAAATGCCTTTCATCTAGATTACCTAACTGCTAACTTTCCCTCATTTACTTTCTCTCTCCCCTCCCTTACACATACACCATCACACCACACACACACACACACACACACACACACACACACACATACTCCTTGGCTGAACCACTTTAAAATAAGATGCTGATAATGTAATACTTTACCCCTAAAATGCATGTGTTCAGAATAAGGATATTCTCATATATAACCATGATATGATTTCCATACTAAATAAATTTAATATTCATATAATGCTATCATCTATCATCTATTATACAATCTGTACTAAAATTTCCCCACTTGTCTCAATAATATCTTACAACCACAGAATTTTTTTCTTTGTTAATTTCAATCCAGAATTGAATTGAGGGTTCCATATGGCAAATGGCAAATTGATACCATATTCCTTTTTCCATACTTTTTGTTTTCAATACTGGGGATTGATTTTTGTGGGGGGTGGGGTGGGGATAGGCATTAGGGATTAAACCCAGGGGCACTTTACCACTGAGCTACATCCCAGGCCTTTTTGTTAAAAAAAAAAAAAAAAATTAGGACAGGGTCTCACTAACTTGCTTTTGGCCTCTCTAAATTGCTGAGGCTGACCTTTAACTTGCAAACCTTTTGCCTCAACCTCCTGAGTTGCTATGATTACAGGCCTGTATCACCACACCTGGCTGGTACTGGAGATGGAACTCAGGGCGTGCTCTGTCATTGAGCTACATCCCTGGCCTTTTTTATTTTTGTTTTAATACAGGGTCTTGCCGGCTGGGGATGTGGCTCAAGCGGTAGTGCGCTCGCCTGGCATGCATTGGGCCTGGGTTTGATCCTCAGCACCACAAACAAAGATACTGTGTCCGCTGATAACTAAAAAATAAATATTAAAATTCTCTCTCTGCCTCTCTCTCTCTTTAAAAAAAAAAAATTTAAAAATAATTAAAAAAAAAAAAAAAAAGACACGGGCTTGCTAAATTGCTGAGGCTGGCCTCAAATTCCGTGATCTGCCTGCCTCTGCCTCCCAAATTGGATTCACAGGCATGTGTCACTGTTCTTGGCTGTTACATTTCTTTAGTATGCTTGAATTTAGAAAAATTTCTAGCCTTTTTCCTCTCTCTTCTTTCTTTTCTGTTTTTTTTTTCTTCTCTTCTCGCTTTCTCTTGTTGGGGTTCTGGGGATTGAACCTGGACCATTGTTCATGCCAAACACACCCTCTACTACTGAGCTATACCCCAAGTCCCTGGTTTGGGTCTTTGGCAAAGAATCATAAACATTTTATTAGAGTCTGAGTCAGTTTGCACAAAGTCCCTTAATTTGAATTTGTTATTTTTTTTCTCATGATTAGATTCAGGCTGTGCATTTTGGGACAGGAATACTAGATTAGGACTATTGTGTACTCAGTGCAGTGTTTCATAAAATGTCACTCTATCTCATTTTTGGTAATAAATTTGATCACTTCGTTAAGGTGGTATCTACTAGTTTTCTCCATTATAAAGGAATCTCCTTATTTTAATGAATAGGTAATGTGTGGGGTGATACTTTCATATACATGGCTAATTTTTTAAGGATTTTTTAAAAAGATGGACATGATATCTTTATTTATTTTATTTATTTTTATGTGGTACTAAGGATAAAACCCTGTGCTTCACTTCTGCAAGGCAAGAGCTCTACTGCTGAGCTGTAATCCCAGCCTCTACATGGCAACTCTTTAAAGTACATTTTCTAAAATGGACAAGGTAGCTCTTAGAATGGCAATGCCAGAGGAGTTGGCTTTTCTAGCAGATCTGGGTGAAGGGAGAGAGGTGCCTATAGCATAAAACTTACAGAGGTGCTCACTCTCTGCTTTGCCCCTAGGCTTCTTGCTCCCTTCATCCTAATCTTAGAAATTACCCCCTCCCCCAAACTGGGCATGGTGCTGCATGCCTCCCAGCAGCTCCAGAGACTGAGGCAGGAGGATGGAAATTTCAGGATCAGCCTCAGCAATTTAGTGAGGTGCTAAGAAACTTAGTGAGACTCAGTCTCAAAAGTAAAAAGAATAAAAGGTGGGGGGGTGAGTGGGTGTGGATGTGGCTCACTGGTAAAGTGTCCCTGGGTTCAATCCCTGGTACCAAAAAAAAAAAAAAAAGAAAGAAAGAAAGAAAGGAAGGAAGGAAGGAAGGAAAGAAAGAAAGAAAACAACCCCTTTCCTGGTCCCCACAGTGTGGGCATAGAACCCAAGACCTTGCACATGCTACACAAGCATACTACCACCAACCTATGTCCCCATCCCATGCTGTGGCTCTTTAATCTGGATAATAGAAAATGTTTTTAACTTATTTCCTTAGATCCTTAAATAAATGCTTTGTTTAATGAAATAGTTTTGAAAAGTAAATGGAATATAAATGTGTAGATTTGAAGATCTTTTTTTTTTCATGGTAAAGACTGCTTTATTGGTGGCAGTTAGTACAAGTCAATAAATACTGATCCCTAAAGAAGAGCTCTGTTATTTATCAGAGTACTGGTCCATAGAGAGCTGAATTAAACTGAACCAAACGATTGCTGAGATGACTGAAGTCAATCCTGCTTCTTGGGAAATGAAGCCATGGCTAACTTATATATGGCATAAGCTGTTCCACCAACTGTAAGAACCATGGTGGCTCTATACAGCAAGGCATCAGCTACTCCACCCTTTAGATGCACCGGAATTCCATTATCCTCCTGAAACAGCTTTTGTTTCTCTGGAACTTTATTTTCAAAATGTCTGCGGGAAGCAGTGCTGATGGTCCTTTGGGCAATCTGATGAAAACCCAGCAGATTCCACAGCATCTTGCCTCACTTACTGCCCAACAACCGTGACAACTGAACGCCAAGAACGAAAATAACCACGCCAGACTAGATTTGAAGATCTATTGCTTCAATAAAGTTATTAACTATGAAGGAATCCTCCCTAGATCACTCTTCTATGCTCAGTACATAAATTTATTGATAACTGTTTTCTGAAGTAAAATAGAAAACAACCACTTTGCCTTCTATATTTATGCTTCTAAACAAAGATCCTGCTATAGACTTTCTTTTCTTCTTTTTTTAAAAATTATAGGTGGATACAATAACTTTATTTATTTATTTATTTTAAAGAGAGAGAGAATTTTTTTTTTTTATTTTTTAGTTATCGGCAGACACAACATCTTTGTTTGTATGTGGTGCTGAGGATCGAACCCGGGCCGCACGCATGCCAGGCGAGCGTGCTACCGCTGAGCCACATCTCCAGCCCAAGAGAGAGAATTTTTAATATTTATTTTTTAGTTTTTCGGCAGACACAACATCTTTGTTTGTATGTGGTGCTGAGGATCGAACCCGGGCTGCATGCATGCCAGGCGAGCATGCTACCGCTTGAGCCACATCCCCAGCCCCCAATAACTTTATTTTATTTTATGTGGTGCTGAGGATCGAACCTAGTGCCCCATGCGTGCCAGGCGAGCTCTCTGCCTCTGAGCTACAGCCCCTAGCCCTAGACTTTCTTATTTGTGGTAAATGGCTTTGAACCATGCTTGAAAGCAATACAAATAGTTTTCATATGATTATGTTTTTGGAAGTCTGTGTAAAATGTGATTTCACTTAGAGTTTGGTGTGACAGCTGCAAATTGCCACATTCCAGCTTAGTGCTTCAATATTGTATTTTCAGTATGACTGAGTCGCTCGCTTCTGGCTTGACCTTTTCCACAGAGAGGCTGGCGCTCAGACAAATCCCCTCAGACACTCTCACAAAGAGATGTTGACAGATCATGGTCTCTCAGAGGTCCTAACTGGGTTGCAGCCCATCCAGGCATGCTGGGCATGAGCATGAGTATCCATGTCTGTTGTCCCGTGGGATGGTCTCCTCATGCTATTTGGCTAGCAGTCAAGAGTCTTAGAGAGCCCTTGGAGATGGGAATTCTACCCTGGGAGTAGCATGACTTGGGCCAGTTTAATAGGGCAAAAAGTCTCATTCAAAGAAGTCTGAAGTTTTGTAGTGGGCTGGAGAATTAAATTCCTCTTCATCATTATGTTGACCATTGTGTTAGTGCTAAATAGGTAACTGGTAGAGTATTCAGGAAGCTCCTGGGTACTTGAGATGTATAAATGAATGCCTAACCCAAGGAACTTACTCTAACTTGTTTGGAGTACAGCTGTTGGCTTTTTTTTTTTTTAAGCCTACTTCACCACCCCACCCTAACCCCAACACTACTTATAACTCATCCAATGAATTTTTTTTTAATTTTCAATATTTATTTTCTAGTTCTCAGCGGACACAACATCCTTGTTGGTATGTGGTGCTGAGGATCGAACCCGGGCCGCACGCATGCCAGGCGAGCGCGCTACCGCTTGAGCCACATCCCCAGCCCCATCCAATGAATTTTTAAAATAGGTTTATCAAATACTTCTTCTATCTATGCCAAGCACTGTGCTCTGCTTAAGATGTATAGAAATAAACAAGATAAATTGTTTTTGGCTTGATATTATACATAAAAATGTTATAATGGTTATCTTCAAGAAGTAGGACTAGATGGAGATATGGATAAAGATTCTTAATTTTTACTTTTTGAACTTTACTTTTTGGGCAATAATATTTTTAATAATTCCACAAAATCTTTTTGGTAATTTTTCATGTCAGACACTCTTCTGAGGTTTGAGAAGATAGTATTGGATGAAGCAGAGTATGTTCTCTGTCTTCATGGAGCTTATATTCTGATTGGAAAGGAGCAATAAACAAATAGATCCATAAAATATATCATAAAATATAATTTTTTGAGGATTGAAGACATATCCTGTTTTAAAAAATTAAAAATGCAGTTATTATTTTGAAAAGGTTATCATATTCTTGGTTCTGATAATCTGACTCTTGAGAGATCAAGACTTTTTGCTGGCCTGGGCAGATAGCAGCACACAGAGAAATAGTCCAGAGGGCCAAGCCTCAGAGCCTTAAAATTTGGACTCTTCTCTAATCCTCTCTCCACCCAGCACAAATGAAAAGGCATTCAAAGCTGTCTGCATTCTTTTGGCACACAAGTGATGTCAATCCAGAGAATCTGGCCTGGATGGTTGCCCTTGACTGGAGTCCAGGCCTTTCCCCTTGCAATATGGGGACAGAACTCACTGCTGTGCCAGTATTTGAAGGTGCCAACACTGCCTACCATGCATCAATAGCCTACTTCTGGGCAATTTCACCAGTTGGTTTCCAGGGATCTGATCCCACTGGCTTCTGGTCTGCCTTGTCTGACAGCTGCTGGAACACAGAAGACTTAAAAACTAGTTCTAAATTCCTAACTTGGGTCACCACATTCTGATCTGTTTTTAGGGCAACATCCTTCCTCTCTGACTCCCCGAGAAACCACTTTTCTTTTTTTCCTTTCATGTTCAGTGTTCTAGGTCTTTCTATCCCTAGATCGAAAGGATGTTTTCCTCTAGATGAATTATTGTTTTTAACAATTACATTTAGAGCTATGATCTATCTCAAATTAATTTTTTGCTAATAATGTAAGGTAAGGATTGAGATTATTTTTGGATATCCAGTTCTTCAAGCATCATTTGTTGAAAAGAATTTCCCATTCGGGAATATTAAACTGGACTTTTTTTTTTTTAACAAAGATTGAACAAAATTTTTATTCTTTAGTTAAATTCAACTTGGCCAGAATGTATATTATATGTGCAATGTGTTTGATATGCCAATGTGTAGTTAAAATGTTTTGTATTTGTAAGAGACATGGGTACAATGGGTACATATATATTTTTTCTTATAGTATCTTTATTTTCATTTAGCCTTAAAATCAGGGCAATGCTGGACTCAAAATTAGATGAAAGTACTCCCTCCTCTTTTACTTTCTGTGATAGTTCATAGTTAAAAAAATAAATACAGGGGCTGGGGATGTGGCTCAAGCGGTAGCGCGCTTGCCTAGCATGCGTGCTGCCTGGGTTCGATCCTCAGCACCACATACAAACAAAGATGTTGTGTCCACCGAAAACTAAAAAATAAATATTAAAAAAAATACACACACATACACATATATATTTGGTGGTAGGAATTGAAACCAGGGCCTCTAACATACTAAGCATATCCTTTAAGACCAAATTATAACCCTGTAAATGAAATCAGAGAATTCACCAGTGAAGCCATTTGGGTCATGCAACTTTTTTGTGGAAAGGCATTTTAAAATAAAATACAATTTCTTCAATAGGCACAGGTTTACATAGAATCTTTATCCTTTGTTAGTTTTAGTACTTTTGTCTTTTAAGGAATGCATCTTTTATTTTTATTGAGATTTAAAACATTCATAATATTAAAATGTAAAATAATTCAGTTGGTTTTTCAGTATATTAACAAAATTGTGCTACCATCACCACTATCCAATTCAAGATTATTTTCATCACCCCCAAAATGAATCTCTGTAACCATTAATCATTTTCCATTCACCCCATCATTCAACCTCTGGCAATGGGTAACTAACATTCTTGTAGATTTCTTATTCTAGACAACTCATCTTGATGGAATTGTAATTTGTCAACTTTTGATTCTAACTTCCTTCACTTAGTATGCTGTTTTTGAGGTTCATCCTTGTTGTAGCATCTATTGATATTTATTCATGTTTATGGCTGAATAATATTCCATTATGTAAACATACCACGTTTTTTATCCATTCATCAGTTCACGGACAACTTGGTTGTTTTCACTTTTTTGCTATTATGAATAATGCTGATGATCAGTGTGCAAATATTTGTATAGAAATATGTTTTTATTTTTCTTTGTTTTATGCATGGAAATCAAACTACTGGGCCATATGGTAATCCTAGGGTTAATCTCTTGAGAAATTACCACAGTTTTTAAAAGCAGATACACCATTTTAAAAGCAGCTACACCACCAGCAGCCAGGTATGTTGATGCAAGCCTGTAATCCCAGTGACTCGGGAGGCTGAGGCAGGAGGATCACAAGTTCAAAGCCAGCCTTAGCAACTTAGTGAGACTCTCTTGAGACCTTGTCTCAAAAATTAATTTAATTAATAAACAGCAGAGGTTAAGTGCCATTGGGTTCAATCCCCAGTAATTAAAACAAACAAACAAAAAATCTTACCAGCAAATGTGAGTTTACAATTTCACTGTCTCTTTGCCAGAATATGTTTTGTTCATTTTTTCAATTTCAACTATCTCAGAGGGTATGAAATGACATCTAATTTTTTAAAAACTTTATTTATTTATTTATTTTTATGTGGTGCTGAGGGGAATCCAGTGCCTCACATGGGCCAGGCAAATGCTCTATTACTCAGCTACAACCCCAGCCCTCTCATTTGTTGTTTTGTAAGCAGAAAAGGGATTTGTTTAGTCAAGGATATGTCACCCACAAACTGGAAGAACTGGAGAAACCCAGACTTGAAATTAAGCTTCCAGGTGCAGCCCCCTGAAATGCTACAGAGCAGTGGTTGAATGCCAAATGCCAGCAGCTCACTCTGCTGCGCACCAACATTACGCACGTCTCAACCTGGCTACTGCTGATGTGTTGGGGAGCTCTGTTGCCACCACGGCCATGAAAATGGACCTTCTACAGCGTCACCATAGGCCTGGTCTCTGGGTCACGTGCCTACAAGAAAGCCTAGAAATTTGAAGTTGGAGGTCTAAAATACCTGGGGTGGGATAACTTATACAGGAGATGGAAGTTCTTTATTTCAAAGTTGAAGCCCAAAATGTTACTTTTCAAGAATCTGACAGCAGTTCATGTTGCATGGGAAAGATAACTTGAGGCAGGGGGATGCCACTGTGGTCCTCCAGGCAAGAGCCTTGGGCATTAGGAGGAAACAGGAGGGGCAGCGAGCAGTCTTGGGAGGTGACATGGAGTAGAATCCTAGGACTCGTTCATGGCAGTTCTGGAGGCTGAGATCAGGGTGCTGGCATGCGAGGGTTCTGGTGAGGGCCTGCCGGGTTTCTGTTCTCGCGACTAAAAGGCTCAGGGGTCACTCCAGGTAAACTGGGCTAATTGGGCTGCACGAAATAACCACACAAGAGACACAAATATCTTTTTCTTTGGGGTCGCTGTGATGGCTCCTCTGACATTAAGGGTCTGCAGGAAAAGAGAGAGAGTACACACTGACCCCTTTTATTGAGGAGAAGCTATTCAAATGAGGCAAGGGATCAGGTTTCAGGGGGCTGAATCTATCTTCATGATGTCCACTGTCAGCAGGTTGACTGACATCTAGGTAGGCCACACCCAAGGGCACAGTAAGAAAGGGGGACACGCACAAAGCACTTCCATGGACCATTCTATCCTAAACAGGGCAAGGGGTTATATTACAAAAGAACAGGTCAGCATAGCTCCACCCATGGGGCTGTAGCAATACATGCCCTCCCTGGAACGAAGACAGTCACTGGAACCCCAGAAGAGCCAGGCAGTCTAGCAGCACAGGTGCCACATCGCCTAGCAGGGGAGTTAACTCAGTCACATTCGAGGTTGGTCTCCCACAAGGGCCCTCTTTTAGATTTGCAGATGGCCACTTTCTTGCTGAGTCCTCACATGTTGGAAATCAGAGAGAGCTTTTTTCTTTTTGGGGGGCAGGTCTGGGGATTGAACTCAGGCAGGGCCTCACACATGCTAGACAAGCACTTTACTATTGAGCCATATCCCCAGCCCCCTTAAATTTTTCTTTTCTTTTTTGCTTTTCTTTCTTTCTTTTCTTTTGCAATGTTATGCTGGAGAGGAAACCTAGGGCCTTGTTCATGCTCTGCAAGTGCTCTAGATCACTCATTTGGTTTTGATTTATATTTCCCTTATGACAATGATATTGAGAATTTGTCATGTGTTTAATTTTATTTGTGCTTTTTCCTTGAATAGCTATCCAAATCCTTTTCTTTTTTTTTTTTTTTAAAGAGAGAGTGAGAGAGGAGAGAGAGGGGAGAGAGAGAGAATTTTTAATATTTATTTTTTAGTTCTCGGCGGACACAACATCTTTGTTTGTATGTGGTGCTGAGGATCGAACCCGGGCCGCACGCATGCGAGGCGAGCGCGCTACCGCTTGAGCCACATCCCCAGCCCTCCAAATCCTTTTCCTCTTGTAAAATCGGGGTATGTTTCTTTTCATTGTTGAATTATAAGTTTTTTTTTTTTTTCTTTTAAGAGAGAGTGAGAGGGGCTGGGGATGTGGCTCAAGCAGTAGTGCACTTGCCTGGCGTGCGTGCGACCCGGGTTCGATCCTCAGCACCACATACCAACAAAGATGTTGTGTCCGCCGAGAACTAAAAAATAAATATAAAAAAAAAAAAAAAAGAGAGAGTGAGAGAGGAGAGAGAGAGAGAGAGAGAGAGAGAGAATTTTTAATATTTATTTTTTAGTTCTCGGCGGACACAACATCTTTGTTTGTATGTGGTGCTGAGGATCAAACCCAGGCCGCATGCATGCCAGGCGAGCGCGCTACTGCTTGAGCCACATCCCCAGCCCGAATTATAAGTTTTTTAAAATCTATTCTGTATTTTCTTATCAAATGGTTTGCAAGTATTTTCTCTCATTCTGTAAATTATCTTTTCATTCTCTTGACAGTGTCATTTGAAGTTCAAAAGTTTAATTTTGAAGAAGTCCAATTTTTTTGTTTTCTTTTTCTTTTTTTGGGGGGGGAAGGGGGCTTATTGCCTGAGCTTATATTGTCACATCCAAGAAATCATTGCTAAATCCAATTTTTTAAAAAAATATCTTGGAGCTGGGATTGTGGCTCAGTGGTATAGCACTTGCCTAGCACATGTGAGGCACTGGTTCGATCCTCAGCACCACATAAAAAACAAACAAATAAAACAAATGTATTGTGTCCATCTGTAACTGAAAATATTTTAAAAATCTTTATTTTTTAGTTGTAGATGGACAGTACCTTTATTTATTTATTTTTTATGTAGTGCTGAGGCTCGAACACAGTGCCTCACACATGCTAGGAGAGTGCTCTACCACTGAGCCAGAGTCCCAGTCCTGCTAAACCAATTTTATAAAGATTTTCCCGTATGTTGTTGTCACTATGGGCAAAAGGTGTGACTTATGCAGTTGAGGAGAAGAAATAATGAATGTCCACATGCTTCTGCCCTTTTCAATGCTTTATTCACTCAAATCACTCAATACAATTTCACTCTATAGGTTCTTAATCAAGAAAACGACAATCCTTAATGCTAGGCACTGCAATAGACAATTCACAGCAAACAATTCTAGATTAATTCTAAGCACTACACACACATTTAACCACGACAGGCTAATGACAGACATTCCCTCTGCATGCTAAGTTCAAGTGTCAGATCAAAAGTCTCAAGCCTTAGGCTTTAAGTCCAGCAGATGCACACTCATTCAGAACACTGTGACCAGGTCTGGAACCAAGGCAGGCTTCTCCTGGGGTGGAGCTGATGGCAGGCTGAGGAGGTGGTCCTAGGGAAAAGTTGTGGCTCTCACTAGGGTCAATATGTGGCTGTAGAGTTAGAAAGTGATGAGAACAACACAGGTTCAAGCAGATGAGAATGGTTGGGAACGTCAGTCCAGGTCCTCATCAGACTCTCAGGCTTGTGTGGATCAGTGTCGGCTGGTTGAATGTCTGTTCATTTGCTCTATTATTTATATTACATTTTGGGGCTTTTGACCCCTCTTTCAATCCTTATTAGCTACCAATGGATTTCTCAGTGACATCATTTACCCTGGGGTTAAAACATCTGGTCTGGTGGTCCCCACCCTGATCTTTTCAACTTTCTCTTTTATCAGGCACCTTTCCCTTTTATCAGGTGAAGACAGCCTGCCATAGGCTTCACTCTGAGTTTACCAGGGTAGGGGAAGTGACTTGTTTGTGCCTGAGGGCCATACCTGATGAGCCAGAGACTTCAGGTTTCAAACTGGAGTTGCTTAGGCTCAGCCATAAGGCCATCCTTACAGTTATCTCCTAAGAATTTCATATTTTTAGGTCTGACATTTAGGCCTTTGACCTATCTTGAGTTAATTCAAATTCATGATTTCATATTTTACTCAATCAATTACAGTCTGTTAATGATTTTTACAGCCCAAATTGTACCCTATTTGGCCACTGAAGCCTCTTCTGTCTGGCTCTGGAGTCCTTTTGTTTTGTCTTATTCTTTGAGCACTTCCCTGTTTCTTGTACAAAATGTTCCAGTTTTATCATTTCCTCATACATCAGTCCTGTAATCAGCCTTTTCTGCAAGTCCTTTCTTTTCAGTAGAGATTATTATTTAGAAACCAAGACTTTGACATTAAGTATGATCATTGTTCTTAAATCTCACTATCCCTAGGGCTGTTTACATATTCACTCACACTTATATTCATCCATCCATTCACCCATCCAAAAACATATTCTTTATTTCTTTTGCTTTCAGTGTACAAGGAACTTTGTTCAATCTATGTTTGTCTTGCATATGCCTCATATAAAAATCTTATGTTCAGCTGAGTGGCACATGCTTGTAATCCCAGGGATTCCACAGGCTGAGACAGGAGGATTGCAAGTTTGAAGCCAGCCTTAGCAATTTAGTGAGGCCTTAAACAACCTAGAAAGATCCTGTCTCAAAATAAAAAATAATGGGGCTGGGCATATAGCTCAGTTGGTAGAGCACTTGCCTCACATGCACAAGTCCCTGGGTTCAATCCCTAGTACCACTAAATAAATAAATAGGGCTGGGAATGTAGCTCAGTGTTCTTCTGGGTTTAATCCCTGCTAGACTTCCCCACCAAAAAACCTTATGTTCAACACAAATCAAGTAATAAGAACCTGAATAGTGGGGATGCTGCTAGATCTCAATTGTTAGAGTGAGTGCCTCACATGAAACAAGACCCTGAGTTCAATCCCCAGTACAACGCCCCACCACCACCAAAAAAAAAAAAAAAAACCCTGAATAATTAAACGCTTTATCCTTGGGATCAGAGATTTATTGGAAAGAGCTTGAACTAAACTCCAGGCTCTTACATTGTGAATTATATGTTGTTGTTGTTTTTAATGGTACTGCAGATTGAACCCAGAGGTGCTATACCACTGAGTTACACCCCCAGCCCATTTTCACTTTTACTTTTAGGTTCTCGCTAAGTTGCCAACACTGGCCTCAAACTTGCCCTCCTCCTGCCTCAGCCTCCTTAATTGCTGAGATTATAAATGTGTGCCACCATGCCTGGCTGTCCCTCCAATTTCAGTCCAACATCATAGGTTTCATTTTACTTTTCTCCCTTTTCAGTTTCTAATTCTTTAATGGTAAGAAAATTCCAGGTTCCCATTATTCTTAATATTGTTACTTATTTTTTAATCCATCTGCAAGTTTGTAACCAATCCCTTATTGCTTCACCTTTTTTTTTTTTCTCTCCTGCACAGATACCTTTTCCCACTTGAACACCATGCACAGGTTGCCCTATGTAGATGTATTTTTCATCTAGTTTTGTCTGTTTTCTTGTACTAGGTTAGTGCCATCATTTCTCCGTGTGGACACTCTTCTCATCTTTTCTTGGTTTGTTTAGAAATCTGCTTTGAGCTGGACTTTCTCTTGTCAGCTAGTGTACAAAAAAAAAAAAAAAAAAAAAAAAAAAGAATTAATGTAGCAGGCCTGAACCTGTTATCCTTAGAAAGATCTACTTTCAGGGCTGGGGTTGTGCAGTGGTAGAGTGCTCCCCTAGCATGTGTGAGGCACTGGGTTTGGGTTTGATCCTTAGCACTGCATAAAAATAAATAATAAAGTTACTGTATCCATCTACAACTAAAACAATGAAAGAAAGATCTGCTTTCAAAGAACCTTGGCTGGCATCTACGAACTTGGATTTTGGATTTCAGAAGATGTTCCAACCATCCCCATACTGGTAAGAGTGGCTCTTTGTGATCAAATTGTGTATAAAAAATATGGCTTATACTAAAGAACTGCTTTCCTTGTGGAAGTCTGGAATTTTAGTACATGCTACCCTGAGAGGGCCTATATGATCAGCCCCCAATAAAAAACTTGGGTATGGGGCTGATTCTGGCTCAGAGGTAGAGTACTTGTCTAGTATGGGAGAAGCACTGGGTTCGATCCTTAACACCACATAAAAATAAAATATTGTATCCACCTATAACTAAAAAATAAATATTAAAAAAACTTGGGTATGAAGTTTAATGAGCTTTCCAATAGACATTTATGTAGTTGCAACTTTTTGCAAGAGGAATGAAGCATGTCCTATATGGTTTCACTAGAAGAGAACTTTTGGAAAATCATGCCTGGTTTCCTCTGAACTTTGTTTTGTGTCTTTCCCTTTGCTGATTTTGGTTTGTGTTATTGGAAAATAATAATAAATCAGCCACAAATATGACTACATGCTGAGTACTGAAAGTCCTAGTAGTTAATAATGGGAAGTT
Organism: Spermophilus citellus; assembly: GCF_964194105.1. Classification (NCBI taxonomy): domain Eukaryota; kingdom Metazoa; phylum Chordata; class Mammalia; order Rodentia; family Sciuridae; genus Spermophilus; species Spermophilus citellus. Next base: position 203,010,463 of record NC_138183.1, on the reverse strand, counting down.
AATGGTAGCTTCCCATTGCTATAATGAAATAACTGAAATAATTCATTTATAAAAAGAAGGGTTTATTTTAGCTCACAGTTTTGGAGGTTCCAATCAAGATCTAGTGGCCCCCTTACTTTGGGCTTCTGGCAAAGGCATCACATCCACAGGACCATATGGTGGAGCAAACTGCTTGCCTTGTGAGCCAATGTGTTAGATATTTGTCACTGTGACCAAAATAATTGAAAAGAACAACTTAAGGAAGGAAAAGCATATTTTGGCTCATAGTTTCAGAGGTTCAGTCCATGTTGGCCAACTCCATTGCTTTGGGCCCCAAACGAGGAAGGACATCAGGGTGGAAGGGTGTGGAGGAGTAGTCATGCTCCAATTTTTCATGGTGGTCAGGAAGCAGGGGCCACAGGGAAGATAAACCTTTCTGGGGCATCACTCCAGTTACTCTCCTCCTCTAGCCATGCCCTATCTGCCTATAGATACCATCCAGTTAGTTTAGTCATACTAGGATGAACTGAATAGGTCACATCTCTCATAATCTAATCACCTCTGAATATCCTTGCATTAACATGGTTGCTCTTAGGGGACACTCTGGCTGATTAGAGTTTGAATGTCTTCTACCCATAATGCCAGCTCTGGAATCTTCATTCAGCTCACAGCTTTCCAGTATTGGGATTGTTATTCTCTGCATTCATTTACTGCTCTACTTCATGTAATCTTACCTGGATTATGAATATTTTTAACCAAATATCCAAGAAGACCCACCCCTACCACCCCACTTTTTAAAGATGTTTCTTCTTTAGGATTCTGCACTGTGAATTCCAGCCATACTTGTTGCCTTGGTCTATAATCTCTTTTTTTCTTGTTTCAGGAATAGCACTGTGTTCCCTTTGGTCAATTCTTCTTTGTGTTCTGCTCCAGAAAGTGCCCCCAGACAGAAAGTGAGGGTGAGCATCAGACTAACCTTGTTTCTCTTCTCTCAAGGATCATTCCTTGACTGGATATTTTAATTCATTATCTGAAGACAGCTGTTTCAGATATTTTGACCAGGTTTTTAATTGTCTGCAGTGAGAGAACATTGCTTTGTCATGGCCAGAAGGCAAAAACTCATATTGGCTTATTATGTTCATTCACAGTACTGGGGATCAAACCCAGGGGCACTCTACCATTGAGCTACATCCCCAGCCCTTCTTATTTTGAGACAGGGTCTTGCTAAGTTGCTAGGTTGATTTTGAACTTGTGATCCTCCTGTCTTAACCTTATAAGCCACTGAGATTATAAGTGTGTGTCACCACAATTGGCTTAATTTTTCTTTTTATATAGCATATGTTAACAAATTATTTCTTTATTCTAATATTAACTTTGTTTATTCATTTCCAGTGTTAGGAATCAAACTCAGGGCCTTGCACATACTAGGCAAGTATTTTACCCATTGAGTTACATCTCTAACCACTAACACTAATTTTAGATTCTCAAGAATGTTTTTCAACTACTACTACTTCTTATTCCTCCTCTTTCTTCTTCTTATTATTATTAATCATTATTATTTACATTGCTGGGGATTAAACCCAGGAGCTTGTGCATCAACTTTTATTAGATATTTTGCTATGTGTTATGATTTGGATCTATATTGTCTCCCAAAGTGTCAAGTGTTGAGGGTTCCCAGTGCAGCAATGTTTAGAGGCCTTTGATAAGTGAGGGCTCTCATGATCTCTGCAGTAGAGTAATCCTGAATATCTACTACTGGAGATGCTAGAAACTGTGACCTGCTATGGTTGGAGGAAGGTCACTAGGGGGCATGTCCTAGAAGGGTATTTCTTATCCTCAACCTCTTCCTCTTATACACTCTGCTTCCTGGCTGCTATGAGCTGAGCAGCTTTCCTATTCCACACCCTTTCTGCCATGATGGCACATGTGAGGCACTGGGTTCAATCCTCAGCACCACATACAGATGGATAAAATAAAGGTATTTTATTGACCTACAGCTAAATAAAATAAAGGACTATATTTTTTTCTTAATATTAGGAGGAAAAGGCCAGGCACAGTGGCTCACGCCTGAAATCCCAGCAGCTTGGGAGGCAGAAGAAGGAAGATTGTGAGTTCAAGCCAGCCTCAGCAATTCAGCGAGGCGCTGAGCAACTCAGTGAGATCCCGTCTCTAATAAAATACAAAATAGGGCTGGGGATGTGGCTCAGTGGTCGAATGCCCCTGAGTCCAATCCCTGGTACAAAAAAAAAAAAAAAAAAAAATATATATATATATATATATATGTGTGTGTGTGTGTATATATATATATATATATATATATATATATATATATATATGTGTGTGTGTGTATATATATATATATATATATATATATATATATATATATAGAAGAGAACAAGAGAGGCAGGAAGAACAGAAATGCCTAAAGGAAATTATCAAATGTTTATCTTTTCAAACAATTCAGCAAACTCTATTTTTGGAGTAGATTTTCTTTTAGGTGTGTGTTAAAGTGATATGTTCTGTATTACATATACAGTAAATTAAGAGACTACCCTACAGGTTATACTAAAGAAGATCTTTTTATGTCAAGATTAAAAAACCCATATTTTTCTATTTTATCTTCTAGTATTTTCATAGGTTTGTTTGTTTGTTTTCCATTACTAGGGATTGAACTCAGGGGCACTTGACCACTGAACCACATCCCCAGCCATATTTTATATTTTATTTAGAGATAGGGTCTCACTGAGTTGCTTAGCATCTTGCTTTTGCTGAGTCTGGCTTTGTACTCGAGATCTTCCTGCCTCAACCTCCCCAACTGCTGGGATTAGAGGCATGCACCACCATGCCTGGCTCATAGTTTTATGTGTTAAATTTAAAGCTTTAATACTTCTATAGTTTGGATTTTAAAAGTTCCTCAGGGCTGGAGTTGTAGCTCAGTGGTAGAACACTTGCCTAGCATGTGTGAGGCACTGGGTTCAAACTTCAGTACCACATTAAAATAATAATAAAATAAAGATATTGTGTCCATCTACAAATAAAAATATATATATATTAAAAAAATTTCCCTGCCCACGTGTTGATGGTTTGGTCCCCCCACCCCTACCATTGCCCAGTTGGGAGGTGGTAAAACCTTTAGGAGTCAGGACTTAGTGAAAGGAAGTTAGGTCATTGGGGGTGTGCTCTTTACAGGGATATTGGGTCACTGGCTGTTTGTCTCTTTGCTTCATGTCCTCTATGACGCAAACTGCTTTCTCTGCCATGCAATCCCACTGTTCCCCAAAGCAACAGGGTTAGTTGACTATGGACTGAAATCTCTAAAACTGAGCCAAAACACAACCTTCTTCTTCCTTCTTGTCCTCCTCCTGGTATTCCTTCTGTGTGTGTGGTGTGTGTGTGTACACACTAGGGATTGAACTCAGGGACACCCTTCCACCGAGTTATATCCCCAGTCTTTTGTCTTTTTTCTGTTGAGGTAGGGCATAAATTGCCAAGGAGGGCCTTGCACTTGCAATCCTCCTATCTCAGCCTCCTGGGTAACTGGGATTATAGGCATGCACTACCATGCCTGGCATTTTAAAATTTTTTATATAGCAAAATATACCAAATTTTTAAAAACAATTTGTGTCTCCCTCAGAGGGATCCATTTTACAGTAAGTTATGTTTATTAACTTATATAATCTTTTTTAAATTTGAACCCAGGGGGACTCAACACTGAGTCACATCCCCAGCCCTTTTCATTTTATATTTTGGGACAGGGTCTCATTTAGTTGCTTAGGATCTGGCTAAGTTGCTGAGGCTGGCCTCAAACTTTTGATCTTCCTGCCTCAGCCTCCTGTGTCACTAGGATCACCATTCCCAGCACTGTTCTGTTTTTTAGTTATCTCTTGAAATGTTTTTGCATTGGCATCATCTACATTATTAGATTTTCACAGACATGATTTTCTATGGTCAAAAATTTATTCAAGAGATGGGGATGTACCTCAGTGGATGCATAGCATATGGGAGGTTCTAGGTTCAAATCTCACCACTGCAAAAAAAAAAAAAATTCAACAAATTTATTGAATGGTCACTTAAGTTTTGGCACTCTTTCTTGGGATCATAGGGTATGACCCATCCATCATTCAGGGGCTTGAATACAGTTTACATTTTAGATGTAGCAGGAGACAATAATAAAGATTATGAACAAAATAAAATAGGGAAACAACTCTTATAGTGGTTACTGAGGGCCTTAACAGAAGAATGCAAAAGATATGCATGTAAAACAGTTCCATTTTGGGCTGGGATATAGCTCTGTGATAGAACATGTTCTTAGCATGCATAAGGCCCTAGATTCAAATCCCCAGCGCTGAAAACAGCAATACATTTCCATTGAATGGGTCTCCCACAATTTACTTAACCATTGTTTTTTGCTTTAGGATTTAATTTTCAGTGCTTCTACTTTTTCACCATTATACTAAAAAAAAATGTAATTAGGAACAACTTGTGTACGGGATAGTTTCCTAGAAGTATAATACTAAATAATAAGAATATGTCGTATATGCTGCTAAATTGCTTTCAAGAGGGAATTTTCCATTAGTATGTACAATTTTTACGTTTTTTATATATCAGTTAAACTTTTTTAAGGTGCCAAGATATTGGACAATGGTAGGTAGAGCACATGCTCTGCAGGCACAAGGCTTTGAATCAGGTTCCCCAGCAACCAAAACAAATCTAAAGCAAAAAAAAAAAAAAAAAAAATTTTTTTAAAGCGGGAATTCCAATACACTCACCAATGAGAGTGACCTGAATAATTGCTCTGTAAAGTGTGACCAGTCATATCTGTCAAAAAGCCCTGTGTGGGCTCAGTAAAAAGAAAAGCTAAGTGTAATGAGTTGACCAGGTTTACCAGTGAGGAATGACAAGGAGATGACAAGGCATTTGCTTGTGAAAAAGAAAACCTGAATTCTAAAGGCATTTAGCCACCCGATGACCCTCATAGGTTGTATTTCTTCCTGAGTCTTAGTTTCTTAAAATTTGGGTAGATTTGGCTCAGTTTCAAGGTTTCCACCGTCTTCAGGCCAAACATTCTATAACCCCTCCAAATTCAATAGCAACTTGTAAAAACTGGTTTACAAGAGAACTGACTGAACATTCACCCACAGAACGCCAAGTAATCACTCACAAGTACTTCCGGAAGGCCAGGACAATGAGTTTGAAGTCCTTGGGACCGCACTTCCGGATAATTAAAGCTATGTCTTAGATGTCAGTACGTGAGCCGCAGCCGGGTGACTCGGCAACGCTAGTGCGCATGCTTCCCGCAGGCACGAGGCGGGGCGGGGCACTGGATGGGGCGGGACGGGCCTCTGACTTGTCTCGTGGTTACTGGGCCAGCGCGAGCGCGCGAGGCTCGGGGGCGGGGCGGGGCCTAGCCCGTGAAGTCGCCTTAGGTCTCTGTGGAGCATAGTTGTGTTGGCGGGGCTGGGGTTGTCTCAGGTGAGGAGGTCGCGCCGGAAGTGGCTCTGGCCGAGGCGCCTCTATGTTGTACCGAGCCTGCGCGGGGATTTGTTGTTAAGGGGACGCGGCACCACCCAGTTGTCTCCACTTCCCATTGCAGCAGCCATGGCGAAAGGCAGAGTTGCCGAACGATCGCAGACTGGAGCACTCCAGACGACCCCAGTGGGGGACGGGAACGCGGGGACGCGGGGCCCTGCGGCCCCGGGGGGCAGAGACCATGTAAAAGGTGAGTGGACCCGGCATCTGGAATTGAGGGACTGGCCTAGAGACCTGTGTTTCGGGAGGGGTTCCGGAGGAGAAAGGGGTTTTAAGGAGTAAGAAGGAGTCTGCTGACGTCTAGGGACGAGAAAAAGAGAATGGGGTACTTGGGCTTGGTCTCCCTGCGCAGCTCAAGGCCAAACGCTTAGTAGATGAGTCTATTGAATTCAGTTGAAAGAAGGAATAACGCCGGCTCATTGACGATTGCAAGGTTGATAACGATGCTAGCCAGATCTGGAAGGAACTTTAGCAATGGTTGCGTTGTTTTTACAGATGAAGATACTGAGGCCCAAGGTGGGTACGTGACTTTGTACGTACAGAGTCTTAAAACCAGATTAGTAGCAAGGTCTTGATCTTCTAGGTGTCACTTCCTCGTGCAGGAACACCTGGATTTGAGTCCCTATTCTGTTACTTACTTGGCACCTTGGACTTGTTAACTTTAAAAAGCTCAGTCTGAATTGTGAAATGGGAATAACGTATCTGTTTAATCGGTTGATGCATGAGTTAAACGAAATAATTCACATAATGCTTGGCTTATATAAAGTGGGGTCTAAGTAAATGTTAAGTACAATTATAGTTAAGGTCACTCATTCCAAAGCTATTTTCCCACTACACCATCTTATAATTTCTTAGGCTTTAAATATTATCGCAAGGAGAAAGTACCTTGTTATGAAGTTGTGCATTGCTTTTCAGCAGTTGAAATGATTAAACTCTTTTAAGTTAAAGTGTTTCTAACATATGACCTTTTAAATTGTCAGTAGCTCCCTCACACTGGTATGTTCCACCAGTAAGATGGCTAAGGAGTTTTTTTTCAAGAGTGTGCAATGGAAAATGTTAATGTATTTAAAATAACTTTAAGTGTTTTCAACAGTCTAATTTGACTCAGTAAGCTTTGGGTATTTTTTCCAACTTATAGACATGGAGTCTAATAACTTTATATAAATTTAAAAAACTTAGAAATGTTATTAAAGTGTAATTTTGCTCTAAATTAAAGGAACTGTGTTTTGAAGAGTACTGCTGAGAGTAACTCTAAGAAAGATTTTCATTTGGCTTGAGATGGTGATCAGTATTTTTTTTTTTTTTAACCTGAAGCTATTCAGAATATAAAACCTGGAAACTCCCAAGGTGCTTTTAAAATGATTTATCTTATTATTAGAACAATACATTTGGCACACTTACTTTTTTTATGATGCTATGGAATGACCTGCAGAATGTAAATCTCAGAAGACAAAGGGAAGAAGAGATGTGAAAACCTGCTTCTGTGGAGAATAGGGGTTAGATAAGTAGGGAGAAGGAAAGGGGATGTTAGGCTTGGGAAACAGTAGACTTAAAGGTCTGTGTGAATCCTTTATGCATGTCAGTGAAGAGATAAAATTGTCACTAATGAATGGTTTCTGTTGGATTATAGTAGGAGATCAAGGTCCTATTCTAAATGGTGTGAGATTACACTAGGCAAGGAAGTTTTTTGATCCAACCTGTTTTATTGATGAGTCCCAGTTTTTTTCTTTTCCTTCTTTTCCTCTTTTTCCTTTTCTTTCTCTAATTACCATTAGAGTTCTGTTTATAGGTAAAAGATTTTGGGGACCTCATGTATGATGGGGTTTGGTTTACTTGCTGATGCATTAGTAGCTACTTAGCAACCGATTTTCCAGGATTTGAAGACAGCATTTTAGTAATTGCAGTTGGTAACTAGGCCTTCAAAAGAAGGAAAGGTTTTGAAGAAGAGATAAATTTTTTGTAACTCTTAATTTTTTTTTTTTAGTTGTAGATTGACACAATGCCTTTATTTTGTTTATGTTTTGTTTTATGTGGTGCTGAGGATTGAACCCAGTGCCTCACATGTACTAGGTAAGCGCTCTACCAACCGAGCCACAACCCCAACCTCCAATTTTTGTAACTCTTGCTTAAGAAAGACTTAGTAGGGCTGGGGCTGTAGCTGGGTGGCAGAGAGATTGCCTAGCACATTTGATGAACTGGGTTTGATCCTTATCACTGCATAAAAATAAATAAAAACGGGCTGGGGTTGTGGCCCAGTGGTATAGCGCTTGCCTAGCATGCATGAGGCACTGGGTTCGATCCTCAGCACCAAAAAAAAAAGAAAAGAAAAAAAGAAAAAATAAAGATATTGTGTCCACCTAAAACTTTAAATAAATAAATAAATAAATAAAATAGGGGCTGAGGATATAGCTCAGTTGGTAGAGGGCTTGCCTCACATGCTTAAGGCCCTGTGTTTAATCCCCAGCATTGCAAAAACAAACAAATAAATAAATAAAATAAAGGCGTGCTGTCTATCTACAACTACAAAAAAATAAGAATAAAAAAAGAAATACACAGTAATAAAATATTTCTTTAATTCCATGATGCGGTGAATGAATTTATATTTTATTACATGACACATCTACATAACTTTGACAAAGGGTTGTCATGTGTAGTTTTGAAATATTTTACCTTCTACCTGCAGTATTTGGTGCATTTAATGGATTTCTTGCTGTGAGTCGGGTCTCTAAGGTTTGAGCCTAATAGTCTGTGGACTACTTTGAAAACTTGATCAAGGAAATAATACTGAAAGTATGATTCTTTCATGGTGAGGAACACACAATAGAGAGAACCAGTTAGGGGCTGGAGATGTGGCTCAAGCGGTAGCGCGCTCGCCTGGCATGCGTGCGGCCCGGGTTCGATCCTCAGCACCACATACCAACAAAGATGTTGTGTCCGCCGAGAACTAAAAAATAAATATTAAAAAAAAAAAAAAGAGAGAACCAGTTAGGCTCTAAACTCAGAGTGTCTGGACTGGAGTATGTTACTCTCTTTTGCATTGTTTGCCCTCACTAATTTGTTTAACTAGCCAGTTCTCCATTTTAATTTAAGAGAACTCTTAGGACTATGTTTTTTAGTAAATAGTTCATAACCCCTATGAAGGGTATGAAATCAATTTTATAGATAATAATGAGCATTTAAGGGGCTGGGGTTGTGGCTTAGCGGTAGAGTGCTTACCTAGCACACGTGTGAGGCCCTGGGTTTGATCCTCAGCACCACATATAAATAAATAAAATAAAGGCATTGTGTCCAACTACAGCTAAATAATACATATTTTTTTTTAAAAAAAGATAATGAGCATTTTAAGAATGGAATAGAAAATATCAGTGCTTTGTAGTAGGGATCAAGTATTTTTTTAAATCCTTTTCAGGGGTTGGGGTTGTGGCTCAGTGGTAGTGTGCTCGCCTAGCATGCATGAGGCACTGGGTTCAATTCTCAGCACCACATTAAAAAAAAAAGACAATAAAGTCCATCAACAACCAAAAAAATTTTTTTAAAAAATCTTTTTCAGTTACATAGATTTTTGTGTGCATCAGATCATGATATAAAAATTATTGCTTATTGTAAAATATAGTCAGAAAAATTTGAGCTGGGCCTGGTAGCACAGGTCTATAATCTCAGTGACTCAAGAGGCTGAGGCAGGAGGACTGTAATTTCAAGTTCAACACCAGCAGTTTATTGAGGCCCTAAGCAATTTAGCAAGACCCTGTGTCAGAATAAAAAGGGCCAGCCCAGGGGCTCAGGAGGCTGAGGCTGGAAGATCAGAAATTCAAAGCCAGTCTCAGCAATTTAGCAAGACCCTATCCCAGAAAAGGAGGGGGAGGGGCTGGGGTTGTGGCTCAGTGGTAGAGCACTGGCCTAGCACATGCAGGGCCCTGTGTTTGATCCTCAGCACCACATAAAAGTAAATAAATTAAAGATTAGAGGCATTGTGTCCAGTTGCAAATAAAAAATAAATATTTTAAAAAATGGATAGTAAAATAAAATTAAAAGAAAAGGAGGGGAAGGGGGCCTAGATATGTAGCTCAGTGGTTAAGTGCCTCTGGGTTCAATTCCTGGTACCAAGAAAGACTATAAAGTTTTAGAAACTTGGACCTGGTTACTCAGGAGCCTGAGGCAGGAGGATTGCAAGTTCCAGGCCAACCTGGGCAACATAGTGAGACCCTGTCTCAAAACGAAAAAGGCTACCAATAGAGTTCAGCTGTAGAACAGGTGCCTCGGATGCCTAGGATACATAAGTCCCTGGGTTCAATCCCCAGTACTACACAAAAAAATAAAAATAAAATAAAAAGTTTGAGAAACACTATCTTGAAGTTGGTTTTATTGCCCCCCCCCCCTTTTTGGTACTAGGGATTTAGCCACAGAAAAACATCCCCAGTTCTTTTTATTTTTTATTATGAGACAGGATCTTGCTAAGTTGCTGAAGGTCTTACTGAATTGCTAAAACTACCCTTGAATTTGAGATCCTTTTGCTTTAGCCTCTGGGATTACAGGCGTATACTATCTTGCCTGGATTGTTTTATTGCCTTTAGAAGAGAGTATTGTTCAAACGTTTATTTAGCTCACAGCTTTTCGGGTTTAAGCACATGGCACTTGTATCAGATCAATTCTGGAGAGAACCTCATGGAGGATGTCAGTGGTGGAACTTGAATGGGGATGAGCAATCGCATCTTGAGACAGGAAGCACAGAGGACTGGGTGGGGCCAAAATCAAATTTTTGTAACATTTCTTTGGCAAAGACTATCTCTGGAGGGAATGCCCCCACCAGTGACCTAAGGACCTCCCACTAAGTGCCACCTTCCAAAGTTTCCAGTGCTTCCAGTAGCACCACCCTGTGGGCAAAGCCTTCAGTCACAGTGGACCCTTGGGGGACACTCATACTATGCTCAAACCGTATCAGAAAGATATTAAGGAAAGGATAAGAATTTCAGTCAAAGATGCTGATTCAGATGATACATGGTGTCTGGGCTGGGTATGGAGGGAAGAGAAGAGGAGTCCAGCTAAAGGGAGAAAATCAAGAGAGAAAAACCATAAAAAGAGAAAAGGTGATATAGGACTGAGAGTGCTTGCTTAGCCTGTGCAAAGCTCTGGGTTTGATCCCCAGCCCTGAAGAAAGAAAGAAAAAAAAAAAGTGGTGAAAGAAGTGATGAAGGAATGGAATGTTGGAATTCATTCATTTTATTTCTATGGTACTAGGGATAAACCCACAGGTGCTCTTCCACTGAGCCTGATCCCCAGTCTTTTTTTTTTGTGCCCGAGAATGATTGAACCCAGGGACACTTAACCACTGAGCCACATCCCCAGCCCTTTTTGTATTTTGTTTAGAGACAGGGTCCAGCAAAAGTTACCTAGGGCCTTGCTAAATAGCTGAGGCTGGCTTTGAAGTTACCATCCTCCTGCCTCAGCCTCCCAAACTGCTGAGACCCCACCTTTTTTTTTTTTTGCTTTGGTACTGGGGATATAACCCAGGGCACTTAATCACTGACCACTCCCCAAGCCCCTTTTTTTTTTTTAATTTTTTTTTATTGGTTGTTCACAACGTTACAAAGCTCTTGACATATCATATTTCATACATTAGATTGAAGTGGGTTATGAACCCCCAATTTTATCCCAAATGCAGATTGCAGAATCACGTCGGTTACACATCCACAATTTTACATAATGCCCTATTAGTAATTGTTGTATTCTGCTACCTTTCCTATCCCCTACTATCCCCCCTCTCCCCAAGCCCTTTTTTATATTTTATTTACAGACAGGGTCTTACTGAGTTGCCAAGTGCCTTAATAATCTGTTGAGGCTGGCTTTGAACCCAACAATACTCCTGCCTCAGCCTCCCGAGTTGCTGGGATTACAGGCATGTGCCACCATGCCTGCCACCATGCCTGCCACCACGCCTGGCAATGCTGGCTTTTTAATTTTATTTTGAGATAGGGTCTTGGTAATTTGCTCAGGTCAGTCTAGAACTTGCAATACAGGAGGATCATGATTTCAAAGCCAGCCTCAGGGGCTGGGGCTGGGGGGGCTCAGTGGTAAGGGTTTGCCTAGCATGAGTGAGGCACTAGGTTCAATTCTCAGCACCACATATAAATAAATGAATAAAATAAAGGTTCATCAACAACTAAAAAAAAAAATTAAAAAAAAAAACCATCCTCAGCAACAGCAAGGCACTAAGCAACTTGAAAGACCCTGCTCTAAATAAAATACAAAATAGGGCTGGGTATGTGGCTAAGTGGTAGAGTGCTCCTGAATTCAATCCCCAGTATCTGGAAAATAAAAAAAGGAAAGAAAAAATCTATGAGGCAGAGTGGATTATCTAAATGAATAGTGAAATATTTTGGGATTATGGAGAAGTTTATTGTAGGTTTGGTCTTAGTTTTTAGTAAATGGAAAGATATACTTGAAAATGGGTAGATGACTGTGAGTGAGGGTATGTAGATTGGATGGTAGCACTGTTGCAGGGGATTAAGACTAAAGAATGAGCTTTTAAATAAGATTGGGAGTGCTGATGTTTCTACTGCCTATAAACATGCTTTGTGTGTTATTTAAAAACTGATGGTTTGTATCTTATAGTTATTTTAGTTATTTACATTTATATTTTAAAGTGATACAACTTTCAAATCTTACTAATTTTTTAAAAATTTAAAGCCCTTGAAAGCATTTACTTCAAACAATGTTACAGTGTATTCTGTGACCTTCAAAGATGTCTTAGTCTGTGCACTTATGTCCTGAAGAAAAATGAATCTTTTCTTTCCTTCATGGTAGGGTCAAGTAGTTCTAGAAAACACTGAATGTTGAGAACAAGTGGGCTAGATGACCAGTAAGAGCCATTCCTAAGATCTTGTTGGTGTTGGAAGATTTTGCTTTCTAAAATGTTTTAATATGAAAGGAGAGAATTACAGAGCTGCTAGAGGGTAATAGTTAATTTATGGGTTTCCAGGATAGATTTACATATATTAGAAGTTAAGAGGAAAGGTGCATGTAAGAGAGAGAAATACTGAATGTGTTGGATGAATGGAAAGAGTTTCTGTGGTGAAGTGTGTTGACAGTTAATGAAAAGGAAAGGAGGACAGACAAGGGAAGATAATTTCATTAACAGATAGACATCGGGGAGCTCACTAAAGTAGAAGGCAGTATCATTGGTTGCAGGTAGAGAAAGGTAGAATTAATAGCCTGAAGGGACTTAGAATAATCTTTTAGGATAATGCTATAAAAGGATTCATCATTGATAACCCTGACTGAAGCTAGGAAGGCATATGCACTTTTTCTAATAGACCTTTGACCAAGGGGGTTGAAAAAGCAGATAATAGGATAATTCAGACTAGGAATTAGTATGATGGAAGATTTGGAAGTTAATGAATATAAAATAACAGGAAGAGTAGCTATAAATGCTAAAGACACATGCTTCTAATGCAGGCATAAGAAGACACATAAATATGTAGGCTATAAATTTAGATGTAAATTATAAAAACAAAATTTATAACTTTTATGTATAGGGCTGTAATTGAGGGCTGGGGTTGTGGCTCAGCAGTAGAAAACTTGCCTAGCAAGTTTTTTTTTTTTTTTGCAAGGCCTTTGGTTCTGATCCTCAGCACCACATAAAAATAAATAAAATAAAGATATTGTGTCCATCTACAACTAAAAAACAAATATTTTTTAAAAACTATAATTGAATTAAATTCTAATCTCTGGGTTTATTAGAATTATATGGAAGGGTTATTGAATCATAAGTACCAACACTCCCTTTTTGCTAGTTTGCATGAAAGAAGAGCCTCAATTGTCACTCATTCTTTTTGCATTCTTTTAGTTGTTTTCTTGTGTTACTGTTGAACACAATTGAGGCAGGAGGATCTTGTGAGTTCAAAGTCAGCCTTAGCAAAAGTGCGGTGCTAAGCAACTAACTCAGTAAGACCCTTTCTCTAAATAGAATACAAAAAAGGGCTGCAGATGTGGCTCAGTGGTTGAGTGTCCCTGAATTCAATCCCTGGTACCAAAACAAAACAAGACAAAAACAAAAATTATAGTCATTTAGTCAAGACTTTTTGGTTAAAAGGAACAGAAACACTTTAAACCAACACAAATAAAAAGGAAAGCTGTCCTGCTGGGATTGGTGCTCAATAGTAGAGCACTTGCTTAGCATGCATGAGGCCCTGGGTTCAATCCCTAGCACCACATAAACAAAATAAAGGTATTGTGTTCATCTACAACTAAAAGTATTAGAAAGCTGTCATTAGAATAAAAATGAGACAATTTCAGTGGCATCCATGAATAAGAAATGAAATATAGCCAGGCTTCAAGGGAAGTGGAAAGTTAGAAATCAACAAATTTGATTATGTATATCTCTCATTTCTTTTCTGGGTTTCTATTACAACCTCTTACATTTTGTGGTTCTTGTCTTCCTTACCATGTTATTGACTATGTCTTCCACTGTTTGACCTTTAAGCCCTAACACTCACTAACCTTTTATAAACAATAACTCTTTTTCTTAGTTCAAAAATTTCAAGGGGAAAATATAGTCAGCCAATAATAAAGTGTTTCCACTTGGATCAGATGTCCAAGCTTAGGCTGGACAGCCTTCTGTGTTTATGAGGAGAGAATGTTAGAATCACTTGGTAAGATTAGGCTGCTGAGATTGGCTCGTTTGGGTGACCAGGGAAGGTTGTTAGTTCTAGAGGAGGAGAATGTGGGTAGAACAGGTAATGATACCTGTCTAATATACTTTAATATAAACTTTTATAAAAATGATTTGCTAAATTAGAGGAGTCCAGGCAGTTCAGCACTTTTGTTTAAGATATTTCATGAAAGCTGCATGGCCAGTAGTTGGAAGGGGATGTGTGGTGGATCCATTCTCAAGGACTAAAAATCACAAATCCTAATTATAGCCCACATATTTTAAAATACCATGTTATCGGTGTTATACTGTGATAATGGTAAATGAAGGCAGTGAAAAATTAAGTCACCCACTTCTACCTCTTACCCAGTGAGCCTAAGTGTTAAGCTATTCTGCTCTTACCACTATTGACTGCAAACTGGCAAAACTGATCTGCTCATTTTTCTGTTTGATCTTTACTGAATCTCTATTGGATCTCATTGTATATTTTTATCTTGCATATAATTAAAAAATATAGATATTTAGTTGTTGATAGACCTTTATTATATTTATTTGTATGTGGTGCTGAGAATCAGACCCAGTGCCTTACACATGCTAGGCAAGTGCGCTACCACTGAACCACAACCGCAGCCCTTGCATATAATTTTTAAGATAACAGAGACTACCTTTTGAGGAGATGTAAACATTTTTCCATTCTTGGAGTCATAGAAGAGAACCACTCAAAATATTTTGATGTTTGACTTCACATTCTAAAGTTACATTAGTGAATGTGTCCTTAGATCAATTGATGATTTAATGTCCCAGTGTTTTGGGCAAAAATATGAATCTTAATTATACTTTTTTTCTTTCTTCCAGAAAAAGCCTGGGCAGAAGCTGGGTCAGCAAGAATGTCACTCCTTATATTGGTGTCTATTTTCTTATCTGCAGCATTTGTTATGTTTTTGGTATATAAAAATTTTCCTCAGCTTAGTGAGTAAGTATACTGAGAGAGAACTGAAAATGTCTAGATATATGTGAGATGAAAGTGAATTAAAAGCTAAACTTTTTAAGCAACAGACCCATCATGATGAATGTGTCAGCTCTCATAGCTTGTAGCAAGTTCATATCAGCACTGTTATGTAAATACTTGTTTCCAAATTTTCTTCTTGATTTTCTGTGCAAGGTTTTTACAGCACTGTTTTTCTAATTAAGACCTCATCTTTCTAATGGCTTCCAAAAATTTTTAAAAATATAACTATAACAGGAAAGACATTTTAATATCACAACCCTGCACTTGAGCCTTCTCCCTCTCTGTCTCTCACAATTGTGTGTGTGTATATTATGGGGTGTGTGTGTGCCAGGGATTAAAACCCAAGGGCACTTAACCACTGAGCCACATCCCCCAGCCTTTTTAATTGTTTTTATTTTGAGTGAGGGTCTCACTAAGTTGTTTAAAGCCTCCCTAAGTTGCTGAGGCTGGCCTCAGACTGGTTAATTGTCCTGCTTCTGCCTCATGAGCTGCTGGAATTATAGGCATGCACCACTGCACCTGGCTACAATTGTAAATATTTAAAATTAAGTAGGGCTGAGAATATAGCTCAGTGACAGAGTGCAAGTCTAGCATAAGCAAGGCCCTGGTTTCAGTCCCCAGAATGGAAAACATAGCAATAACAACAATGAAGTTTTATGAAATAGATGATGGTTGTAATATTTTCTATTTGTTTCATTTATTGTTTAGTGTTAGTGACCAAGTAGGTTTATTTTTATAGTTTATCCTAGATATTGACTGTGGTTTGAATAAAATGGTATTCTCTTTTTTTCTGTCCCTGTTTTCTCCCTTTGTACTTACTCTTCCTTGCTCTCAGTTTTTGTCTGCTTTTATTCATACATTTCCTTTTTACTACATCTCCATCTTCTAGCTTTTTCCTCCTATGTTATGGAAGTCATCTGGTCTGAATATATACTTTTCTTTTTTTTTAATATTTATTCTTTAGCTTTAGGTGGACACAATATCTTTATTTTATTTTTTATGTGGTGCTGAGGATCGAACCCAGCGCCTCACGCATGCTAGGTGAGCGCGCTACTACTTGAGCCATATCCCCAGCCTGAATAGATACTTTTCACAGAGAAGTTTATCTTGTAAGAGACTATATCTAATACACATCCATAATTTCTTAGCAAAAACCTTGGTAAAATGTGTTTCATAATTTAGAAATTTTCCACTTTGGAAGGATAACATAATATTATGTGATACCTTCAGCAGATCTAAAGTAGCTTCTCATAATCCAATACATTAATATCTATGCAATAAAGCCTACATGGTAACACTAAACATGATAAAAGACTAAGTTCACTGACAAGTTTTTGCTGACAAATTATAAAGAAATTTTAGTTTTCAGAATTTTTTTAATCTTAGGAAAGAGATTATGGACCTGAAACATATTTTAGGAGGTCAAAATATCCCAGGGCTATTTTACTACTGTAATACCACCCTGGTATAATAATAGATTATATAAAGAATTATAAAAATATGTTTAGACTTTCAACCATGGTCAGCCTGATATGGTAGTGGATATCTGTGAAATGGGATTTCAAGGCATCAAAAAGTTTATGTGCTCTCTTAGTTACTTTTATTCACAGTCTGTCCCCATCCCACCTCCTGTTGGTTATGAAACCAGGGCCTTGTGCATGCTAGGCAGATGTTAAACCAGTGAGCTACATTCCCAGTTCCTTATTTACAGTTATTTATGCTTGAAATTTTATAGTTAAACTTAATTATTTCCATGTTAATTTTGTGTGGTACTGGGAATTGAACTAAGGTCCTTGCACATGATAGGCAAGGACTCTTATAAGTGAGCTACAGCCCTAGCTCTAGTATTTTATTTTCCTACTTCATTGTAAATGCTTTTAGGATGGTGGCATGATATGTTGCTAAGTTAATATTTTGTGTATTTTTATGTGGTGATGAGTATCAAACCCAGTGCCTTACACATGCTAGACATGGCTACCACTAAGCCACAACCCCAGCCATGCTAAGTTAGTATTACTGTGATTTAATTTTAGATACTTTCTACTTTTTGATCAAGGAGTAAGAAATAGAGTTGATTGAAAGAGGAAAAGAACAGATTCCAGGGCTGGGGATATAGCTCAGTTGGTAGAGTGCTTGCCTTGCATGCAGGCCCTGAGTTCAATCCCCAGAACCACACACACACACAAAGAACAGACTCCAGATTAATAAGGTTGTCTTTGCTCCCAATCTTCTCTAAGAATGATAACATTACTTGTTATCATTACAAACCTTGTACATTCTGCCTATTGTTCTCTACGTACATGCATGCCTATGCATACATAAGCCAGTGGAATCTTTTTTATTTAGTTTGGTACTGGGGATTAAACCCAGAAGTGCTTAACCATTGAGCCACATCCCCAGTCCTTTTTTACTTTTTTTGGTGGGGCAGGGGTGTACCAGGGATTGAACTCAGGGGCACTCAACAACTGAACCGTATCCCCAGCCTGATTTTGTATTTTATTAGAGACAGGATCTCACTGAGTTGCTTAGTGTCTCAGCCTCCTGAGCTGCTGGGATTCCAGATGTGTGCCATCAAAGGGCTCATTTTTTTTTTTTTTTTTTTTTTTTACATTTTATTTAGAGACAGGGTCTCTCTGAATTGCTTTGGGTCTCTTTTAAGTTGCTGAGGTTGGCTTTGAAATCGAGACCCTCCTTCCTCAGTCTCCCAAACATTGGGATTACAGGTATGTGCCACCACACCAGACATCAGATATTTTTATAGAACTTAATAAAACAGCATTCAGCTGAGCATCGTAGTGCACACTTGTAGTTCCAGCTACTCATGAGGCTGAGGTGGGAAGATCACTTGACTCCACAATTTGGGACCAACTGGCAACAGTAGTAAGAACCTGTCTCAGCAGTCAGTAAGTAAAATAAAAAAGCCTTCTAACATTGTTCTTCAGTTGCACAAATAAGTACAGTATATGTTAAATGTAAAGGTGAACCTGGGTTTCTGGCTTATACCACAACTTGGGAAGCTGAGGCAAGAGGTTTGGAGTTTGAGGCCAGCCTGGGCAATTTAGCAAGACCCTATCACAAAAGAAAAGGGCTGAGAATATAGCTCAATGGTAGAGTGTCCCTGGGTTCAATCTCTAGTACCATTAAAACTACAACAACAAAAAACCCAAATCAAGTCACAAAGATGACTATTTAGGCTTTTATAAGTAAGAAATCCAAACAAGGCACCAAATTTAAAATAAAATTAATAGAAAAGGAAAAGTGTTTTAACGTTTTTCTTGAACTTTGAGCTGTAATACTTCAGAAAAATTGTGAATGGTGACTTTGTTGAAAGCTTTACTTAATTTCCATTTTGAGTGATTGCTGACTTCAGATTATCATGAAGATTAACCAAAATGATGTTAAATCTGTTTTTAATATGCTAACATCAGTGGTTCATTTTTTATTGGTAAATTTAAAAATTTAAAGCAATTATTGGAGCTCATGTTTTTAACCTTCAGTTTAGGTCATTCTAAACTTTCATATATAGATTACATCTTGAAAAATTTAAAAACAAATAATTTACAGACTTTTGAACATTAAAAAAATTACTAATTTGCCTTCAACAGAGATCATGGCATCAAATCATTTTGGCTAAAACTCCATGTTTTGATCTTAACTTTGGTTTTATTATGGCAAAATTCTGTTTTAAATTTTTTCACTTTAATTTTATTTCTTCAGAGAAGAAAGAGTGAATATGAAGGTTCCCAGAGATATGGATGATGCCAAGGCTCTAGGAAAAGTTTTATCCAAATATAAGGACACCTTTTATGTACAAGTACTTGTAGCTTATTTTGCTACATATATTTTGTATCCTTTTAACTGAAAAATGCTTTGTAGTTTTGTTCAAGAAAGGGCTTAAAAGAACTGTCATTTAGTTGTGTGTAATCGTAAATTATTTTTCCTTTTAAAAATTGTTAATACAGTGTTATAATACTAAATAAAATATTTGAAAATGTAAAATTATACCTTAATTTTAACTCATTTATTTTTATGACTATTATCAAATTTTTTTATATTCTTTTTGTCACTAATTAAATATTTCCCTTTATTATTAAGGATATTTATCTATTTGGGTTTTTTATAATTATTTTATAAATTTTAAAAATAAATTATTTTCCGTTGGTAGTTATATCATTTTTAAAAACATTCTAGTGGGTTTGTACAATTGGCTTTTAATCATTTGCTTTATAGATGTTATCTTATAAATCTCTTTTGTTCATGGTTTTTTCCCTTCCATTTAGAAGTTTCTTTTGCAAAAGTTCAAAAGAAAATAAATATTCAAAGGAGTTTCTTTGTTTTATGGAAATGTATGTTGTTGGTTTTTTTTTTTTCATTTATTTTTTTTGGGGGGGTGCTGAGGATCTAATGCCTTACATGTGATAGGCAAGCACTTTACCACTGAGCTACAACCCCAGCCTATTGTTATACAGCCTGCTTTCCAAATCTTCTTGATTAATGAAAGATTACTTCCTGATTTTGTTAATGTTACTTAACAACAACAAAAGGCTGTTTTGGGAAACTATTTATAAAGTTATTTAATTGTATATACCTTGTCAATTAATCCATAACTTCCAGGCATAGTGGCAAATGTCTGTGAAAGTTTTTAAAATAGCTTTTTTTAAAAGGCAAATTAACTATGTTGTTAGTTCCCTTAAGGTATTTGTATTTTTACTTCCTTTTTTATTTCCTGAATTAATTTTGGATTGTTGGGTTTTTTGTCCTATGAAATTTAATAGCGTTTTCTTTTTTAAATATGTTGTTAGTTGTATGTGACAGGAGAATGTATTTTAACATACATAAGTGGAGTATAACTTCTCATTCTGTGGCTGTATTTGATGTGGAGTTACAACATTTCTTTTCTTGGACTTATATTGCATTGGGTATTACATGTTTCTACAACTGATCTCCTTATGCAATAGTTTTGAGTATATATGTAAAAATATTGGAGAAGTTACTTCTAGCATAAGCAATTTAACAGTAAATATGTTTACAAACGCTTTTACTGCCAATGGAAACATTAATTGTTTACCTACATGGTGAAGATGGATTTGTATTTAGGTAGTGTTCTGTAGGTAGGTACTTTTATTGTTATCCTCCCTATTTGAAAAATTAAAATCTGGAGAAAGTTGGGAATAAATTTTGTGCACATTTCTTTTAATTTTTTAGACTATTACAGTTTCCTACTTCAAGCAACACAATATATTCAGTATAGTATAAACTTTGGAAAAGGTTTTTACAGTTTTTTTTTTAGTTATATATGGACACATTATCTTTATTTTCTTTATTTTTAGGTGGTGCTGAGGATTGAACCCAGTGCTCACATGTTCCAGGCAGGTGCTCTGCCACTGAGCCACAACCCTAGCCTGCACCTTTCTTTTTGATAGGCTGTTTTAGGAAGCTATTTAGAAAGTTATTTAATTGTATACACACTGTCTTAAGAAATCTATTAAATGCCAAGCATGTTAGTGTATGCATGTAATCCCAGCAACCAGGAGGCTGAGGCAGGAGGATTGCAACTTAGCAAGGCCCTAAGCAACTTAGTGTCTCAAAATGAAAAGCAAAAAGGGCTGGAGATGTAGTAAAATGCCCATAGGTTTGATATAAAATTTTAAGTAAGATACTGGTTAGTATCAATTCAGTTTTTTTAAAATATTTTTTTAGTTGTAATTGGACACAATATCTTTATTTTATTTATGTGGTGTTGAAGATCGAACCCAGTGCCTCACACATGCTAGGCGAGCGCTCTACCATTGAGCCACAACCCCAGCCCCTTAATTCAGGTTTTGATTTTTTAATAAAATAAGTAATTTGTTAAATCTGTATTTTCTTATAACATTCTTTATACTTTTGATCTTTTTAAAAAATATTTTTATTTTAGATGTTGATAGATCTTTATTTTATTCATTTATTTATATGTGGTGCTGCGGATCAAACCCAGTGCCTCACACATGCAAGGCAAGTGCTCTACCACTGAGCCACAACCCCAGCCCTATACTTTTGATCTTAATGTTTTTAAACTCAGTGAACAAAGGGAAAGACTTTATCTTTGGGCATATATAACAGTTTTTGTTTTACTAGTGCATGACTGATTAATAGAAATAGGTGGAAGCCTGGTTTAATTTTTAAATTTAATGGTAGGCACATTAGAAAAAGTGGACCACCTGAAATTAATTTTTCAAATAATTTTACTTGAATCAATGTATTAAATGTTGTTTTATCATTACAACATATAATCACTAAATTTTCATGTGGATGTGCTAGGAATTGAACCCTGGGCCTTTCGTATGCTAAGCATGTACTCTATCACTGAGCTACACACCAGGCTTTAAAAAATTTATTTCTGAGGTACTTTAACAAATCTTTTTTTTCATATTATTTCTTTGAGATGTATGTATTTTATATTCATAGCTCATCTCAGTTCAGACTTGCTGTATTTCATTGTCTTAATAGCAGTATATGGTCACTGTATTCAGCAGTGCAGTGCTAATACCTTCTTGAATAAAAACCTAATTTCAAATAAGAAATACCTAGAATGGGCAAATTCATATAAATAGAAAGACTTAAAAGAAATTTTAGATTTTTTTTTTTTAGTACTCATGTTGTTAGTAATAATATTGTTACTCATGTATTTACAATGTGGAAAAGTTTCAGTATGATATTGCTAATGTATTATGTATTTTTAAAAAAAATTTTTGTAGTTATAGGTGGATTCAGTACCCTTTTATTTTATTTATGTTGTGCTGAGGATCAAACCCAGGTCTTCACACATGCCAGACAAGTGTTCTACCACTCAGCCCCAGCCCCAGTATTATGTATTTTTAAAAATATATTTTTTTTAGTTGTCAATGGACATTTATTTTATATATTTATATGCGGTACTGAGAATCTAACCCAGTGCCTCACACATGCTAGACAAGCGCTCTACCACTGGCCACAACCCCAGCCCTGTATTATGTATTCTTAATTGTGAAGCAAACGGTTAATTATGTTAAGGTCATTAAGAACCAAGATTTTAGCTGGGCATGGTGGCACACAACTATAAATCTCAGTAGCTTTAGGGTCTTGAGGCAGGAGGATTGCAGGTTTGAAGCCAGCCTTAGCAATTTAATGAGACAGTAAGCAACCTAGTGAGACCCTGTCTCAAAATTTAAAAATGTTAAAAAGGGCTGGGAATGTGGCACTCCTGGGTTTAATCCCTGGTACTAAAAAACCAAAAACAAACAAAAAGCCAAGATTTTTGGGGAAAGAGGAATTTAATTCTAAATAGCTAGAAAATTAAGCTCAAGTCACTTGCCCATGCACAAAGAAAAATACTTTGGTAACTATCACCATAAGGTAATGGACAGAATATGTTGAAGATACAACAGAATATCCAAAAAGTGGCAAATGATAGTTTCTCCAGTAAATAAAGTGGAAGAAACAAAAAAAGTATGGTATACTTGAGCTATATTGAACAAATAGAATATGTGAGCCTTTTTTAGATTCTGATTTGAAAAAGATAACTATTAAGAAAATGCAAGCCTGGTGTGGTGGTCAGGCCTATAATTCCAAGGACTCTGGAATCTGAGGTGGAAGGATTGCAAGTTTAAAGCCAGCCTGGACAACTTAGTGAGACCACATCTCAAAATAAAAATTAAGAAGGGATAGGGATGTAGCTCAATGTTAAAGCCATCTGAGTTGTTAAATTCCCAATACTGAAAAAAAAAAAAAGACATTTTGGAAATTAAAACAAACACAGACTAGATATTTATGACAGTGAAAAGTTAATATTGGGCATCATTAATACTAGTTTCAGATATTTGAAATTTTCCATAATAAAGTCTTACCCACTGAGCCACCACCCCACTCCTTCTTTATTTTTTATCTCTCACTCGGGTGCTTAAGGCCTCACTTAAATTATTGAGGCCGGGCCTGGGATTGTGACTCAGCGGTAGAGCACTTGCCTTGCATGTGCGACGCCCTGGGTTCGATCCTCAGCACCACATAAAAATAAATAAATGAAATAAAGGTATTGTGTCCAACTACAACTAAAAAATAAATATTAAAAAAAGAAAAGTTAGAGGCAGGGGCTGGCCACATAGCTCAGTTGTAGAGTGCTTGCCTCAAATGCACAAGGCCCTGTGTTCAATCCCCAGCACCACACACACAAAGAGAGGCATTATGGCTATGGAGCCCCCATATATATATACACACACACTTAGGGGTGGCAATGTTGTCCAGTGTTGTCCAAACCAAAACTGGGAATCAGAAGACAGTATAAAAAGTGTTACCTATTTTAAAAAACAAGGTGTCTGATTTTTACTGTATTTGATCATCCCTACCCTATTCTTTTTTTTTTTTTCTCTCTCTTAAGTACCAGATTGAACCCAGGTGTGCTTACACACTGAGCCACACTTCAGCCCTTTATTTATATTTTATTAGAGACAGGGTCTCCCTGAGTTGCCTAGGGCCTTGCTAATTGCTAAGGCTGATTTTGAACTCATGATCCTCCTGCCTCAGCCTCCCAAACCACTGGGATTACAGACATGTGCCACTGCCTCCAGCCATCCCTATTAGTTTTTTTAATGAGTGGTAACTTTAAGTTAATTGAGGTAATTGTTATAATTAAATTTTAAATAAATTCTTAATAACCTTATATATACCTAGATTTCCAGCCAGAAATCTTGTTTCCTGAAACAAATGCATTAGAGAAGCATGTTATTTAAGACTACTAAAGACTTTTCCTTTTTTTTCTCTTTTTTGCCAAATTTGTTAAATTCCTCTCTCTCTGGTACATGTTGGATACTTGTCTTGGTTTTCTTTTTTTTTTTTTTTTCCTTTCTTTTTTTTGCAATGAATGATCTTTTATCAGATTCGGAACTCAAAACACACACAGAGAAAACAATAAACAAAACAATGCTCTAATGAACATTGTTGGGAAAAATAGAGAAATTTTATATTCGACTTTTGTTTCTATGTTCAATGGCTCGGCTGAGATATAGTTCTGTATTATATAAATGAATGTTTTTTTTTTTTATTAGCTACACATGACATTACAATGATATTGGCAATTCATACATTTGAATCTTGGTTTTCTTTTAGTAGCACAATTTTATTAGCACTGCGTTTATTAATTGTAGTTTGGTATTTATTGTTTAGTAAATTATCCACTTAGAAGCATTATAGCTGAGGAGTCATATTTTGTCTTTTAATACAGATTGAACATCCCTAATCCAAACAATCTAGAATCCAAAATGATCCAGAATCCAAAACTTTTGGAGTGCTGACGTGATACCATAAGTGGAAAACTCCCCATCTGATCTCTAGTGACAGGGTTTAGTCAAAACATAGGCACACTAAAATTAGTGTAAAATCACTCCCAGGTTATGTGTATAATATAAATGTGAAACAAATGAACTTTATTGTTAAGTCTATAGACTTAGTTCCTATCTCTGAGATGTGTATGGTGCCAATTTTTAAAAATCTGGAAAAATCCAAAACACTTATGGTCCTAAGCACTTTGGATAAGGGATTCTTAACCTTACCTGAAATATGGATGTAATCTCATTAACATGATAATTTCTGTATACTTTTTCCTGAAATGCTGAGTTTGTCTTTTTAAAATTTCACTTAATTATGTTTTAATCCTTAACTTAAAAGTTAACAGCTTGCAAACATTTGCTATTCCAGGCTCTATATTTCTCAGTATACTCTCAGGGTTTCTTTATCCCTTTCCACTAGCCTTATTTCTTGTTTGTTTGGTAAGTATCCCACTGGACTGCTTAAGCATAAATTCATTAATTTAAGAGGAGTTTAAGTGGTATGTGTTAAAACCCTCATTAAAGAGGTGTTATGGATTGTTTTCTAAAACAGGGTTATTATAGACTTATTAACATTTATAAGCTGTTTTAGACTTGTTTTTTCCTATTGTTTTGTGAGTTCAGGTAGTTTAAGAATGTTGGTGGGCACAGTGAATTAGGTCTCAGGGATGGGGGAAGTGTTTTTAAGCATAGCAGTTGACAAAAAAATTGGTGGCTGAAATTGTATTCTTAGGCTAAAAGATAACGTTAATTAATTGGCTCTAGCCACTAAGTTTAACCACAAGTGTTAATTTGTTTTGGGTGGTCTCATTTGAATTATAATACTTGCAATGTAGCCACCCCATTCCCCCAAAGAAGCTAATGAGTTGAGCTTTTCCTCAGGCAAATATATCCATGTGAATAAGATGGAAAAAAAATGCTTATGGCTTATTTTTCAGTGTTCTGGACTTGGTGCCTCATTCTGCTATATGCTCTCCTATTTGGTTGGAAGACCAGTTGTGTACAAATACCTAACAGAGAAAGCAGTAAAATGGTCACAGCAGGTAAATGTGTATTTGTTTGTTTGTTTAGTTTTGTTTTTTGAAACAGGATCTTGCTATGTTAACTAGACTGGGCTCAAGTGATCCTCCTGCCTTAGCTGGAACTTCAGGTGTGTGTAATTGTGTCCAGGTTATTTCAAATTATGTAATATAACTTTGGTTAAGTGAGAGGTCAATGTGTAGTCCTATGTAAGTTTAATATTAATTTAATTTATGTAGAAAGTACATAAATTTATGTATTAAATCAAATAGCAAAACTTTATGCACAAAAGTAGTTTAGATAATAAGAATTATCTTTTCACCCAAACAACATCAAGTGGTATGCAAATATGAATATCTACAACATCAAGTGGTATGCAAATATGAATATCTATCTATTTATTTGCTTTTTTTTTTTTTTTTTTTTAGTACTGGAAATTGAACCTTTGAGATAGGATCTTAGCTGAGTATAGTGGCACATGTTTATAATCCTGGTGACTCAGGAAGCTGAGGCAGTAGGATTCCAAATTCAAGGCCAGCCTCAGCAACTTAGCAAGGCCTTAAACAACTTAGTGAGACCCTGTTTCAAATAAATAAAAAGGGCTGGAGATAATAGCTCAGTAAAGTTCCCTTGGGTTCAATTCCCAGTACCAAAAAGAGAGAGTGAGTCTTGATAAATTGCTGAGGCTAGCCTTGAACTTGAGATATTCCTGCCTCCTGAATCACTGGGATTACAGGCGTATATCATTGCTCCTGACAATGATTTTTTTTTCTTTTTTTTTAATGGTGCTGGGGATTAAACCCAGGGCCTTGTGCATTCGAGGCAAACACTCTACCAACTGAGCTATATCCCTAGCCCTTCCTGACAATAATTTTGTAAGCAAATTTTTTTTTTACTTGTAGTGATTATTTTATTTATCAGTTTATTTGTGGTGTTCAGGATCAAACTCAGGACCTCCTCATTAAAAGCATAAATTCTGTCACTGAGTTATACCACTAGATCCTCTGGAATGATAATACTAATTCTTTGTCTTCATAAATTTAATCAGCAGACAAGTTCAGGTCAGTATGAAGGTATCCACATAATTAGACACTTTGTTATCTTCAGTCAGGATCCCTGCAAATACAAACCTTGCTACACAGAGAAGGCTAACATAATATTGTGAGGCAAATCCTATTTTTATAAAAAATCAGAAGGAATAAACTATTGTATCTCATAGGAATTTGAGATTATCCTGCTGTACCCCCCCTTTTTTTAAAGATTAGGAAATTAAGAACAATTTAATGTTTTGCCCCAGATCACTAAAATTATAATGGTTTAGAATCTTATGTCTCTAGACTTCTAGTATAGTGTTCTTTCATTATATCAGTAATGAAAATTAAAGTAGTTTTACTATTTAAGCTTTTCTTTGGAATAGTTATTTTGTGTAAGGTTAAAAGTCAGTCACTTGGGCTGGGGCTGTAGCTCAGCAGCAGACCGCTTGCCTAGCATGTGTAAGGCACTGGGTTCCATCCTCAGCACCAATCTAATCTCATTTATCAACAATGAATGAGTTCACTCGTGATTATCTGGACTTTTTAAAAATTGGTACTAGGGACTGAAAGTGTACCTCAGTGGTAGAGTGCTTTCTTAGCCAGTGTAAGGCCCTGGGTTTAATCATCAGCAACACAGAACACACAGAGCTTGATTTGTTGTGATATAGTAATTCATTACATTGTAGAAAGGTAGGGGCATTAAAAATTGGCCACTTGAATTGTATGCTTTATCTAGTTTTCATACGCTTAAATTTGGCATTTTAGGTGTCAAATATCATTGAGCCATCATAAAGCTGATGTTGGACATGAGTGGTATAACATTGATCAGTAAGCACAATTTAAAAACAAAAAAACTCATGTTATTTAGCTATGGTAATGAGCATTTGGTATACAGTTTTGTCATTTGCAAATTCTATTTTAATCACTTTTTTTTCCTTTAAAAAAATTTCTTTTAATTGTAGGTGGACATAATACCTTTTATTTTATTTGTTTATTTTCATGTGGTGCCAAGAATTGAACCCAGTGCCTCATATGTGCTAGGCAAGCACCCTACCACTAAGCCACAAACCCAGCCCTATTTTAATCACTTCTACTGGATAAATTCTGAAATATTAGGGACAAGAATTTGAAATAAGGTGCTACATAAAGCAACTTATTTTTAAAATTGTCTTTATCTGATGCTAATTATCTTTTTTCTTATGACAGGTTGAACGTCATAGAGAACATCTCATTAACTATATTATATTTTTGAGAATAACGCCATTTCTGCCTAATTGGTTTATTAATATTACATCTCCTGTGATAAATGTGCCATTGAAAGTTTTTTTTATTGGCACTTTTCTAGGTAAGGCCTTTAGTTCATGTTGTGTTAGAGCTCAGTATAACTCTTGGTTACAAAGCCTGGCCTGTATAGATTACTCAGAAATGTTTGTTTTGATTTAAGTGTTTTGGGTCACTTCTTTGTTTTATTATGTTTTTATTAAATTTTATTTTTTGATATTGGGATTTGAACCCAGAGACACTTTACCACTAAGCTATATCCCCAGTGCTTTTATTTCTTTTCTTTCTTTCTTTCTTTCTTTCTTTCTTTCTTTTTTTTTTTTTTTTTTTATTTTAAGACAGGGTCTCACTAAGTTGCTGAGACTGGCTTTGCACTTGCTATACTGCCTCAGGCTTCAGGCTGCATTACCTCTTTAAAGACCACTTTCTACTAAATATTTCTTTAATAATACAGAATTAGGCAGAATTTTTTTATTTTCCCAGTGCTGGGGATTGACCCTTGGGTCCTTGCTCATGCTGAACTATCACTGAGCCATACCTCTAATCTAAGCAGAACGTGATTTGTATTCTCTTTGTCGTCGTCGTCTTCTTTTTTTAAAAATAATACCTTTATTTTATTTATTTCTATGTGGCGCTGAGGATCTACCACTGAGCCACAATCCCAGCCCCTATCTTTGTCTTCTAACAAGTATTGAACTTTTAATTTCAGTAGTGGATTGATCCTAGTTTTTATTTCATTGAAGTCAGCATTTATTGTAGGTATTACCAAAATGATTTCCAAAGGCAAGAGTGACACACATTTTTGCTTTCAAGGAACTGACCACTTGATTTTGAAATTAATCAATGGACATGAAGATGCATACATATTTTTTGAATTCTTGTGGTTCTTTAGTAAGAGTGCTCTGACTTTCTTTCCAATTTAAATTGAATTGTTTAGATACAATGAGTAGATGTTTCATATTGAATATCTGTTAAAGCTTAATACTAATGAAATTAGACCTTTTTGAAGAAACAATAAAAATTTTTGTGTGTGCTAGGGGATTGTCAAAATCAATTTTTTATTGCTACTTTTTTTTGTTTTAGATTTTGGGAATTGCTACTTTTTAAAAATATATATATATTTATTAGTTGTAGATAAACACAATACTATTATTTTATTTATTTGTTTATTTTTTATGTGGTGCTGAGGATCGAACCCAGTGCCTCAAAGGTACTAGGCAAGCACTCTACCACTGAGCCACAACCCCAGCCCTTATTGCTACTTTTTGTTTAACTTAATTTTGTTTTTTGATCTGGAGGATTGAACCCAGGTCCTTGCTCATACTAGGCAATTCTAACACTGAGCTGCATCCTGTTGCTACTTTTATAAAAAATTCATCAGCAATTGTATCAAATGGGTATCTCATCCCCTTGTTTTACAGATGAAATAGATAGAAATTTTAGTTTGTTTTATTATTATTTTTTTTTAAATAACATGGACACAATACCTGTATTTATTTGTGGTGTTGGGGATCAAACTAAGCTAAGTTCCTTATGTACTCTTGCATAACCTGCTCTTTCTACCAGTGTTTTAGATATCTTTACATTTCAATATGTTTATGTTTCTTAATTAGTTATATTTAATTTATTCAATTTTATTTTGTTTTCTTTTAATACTGGGGATCAAACCAAGGACCTTGCACATACTAGACAAGTGCTATACTGCTGAGCTGCATCCCCGGTCCTCAACCTTATCTTTGAAGGTTTAGATAATTTTCAGATTTTTATTATAAGGCATCATTCTTTAAAACTTGATTTTTGCTCATATACATTAATATTCCTACATTTGAAATTGCTAGATCAGAGCATATTCTTTTTTATGTGTGGTACTGGGATTTGAACCTAGAGCTTTATTTTATTATTTATTGGTGGTACTAGGGATTGAACCCAGGGCCTTGTGCATGTGAGGCAAGCACTCTACCAAATGAGCTATATCCCCAGCTCAGAGCTTTATTTTATTTTGAGACAGTCTCACTAAGTGGCCCAGCTGGCTATGAGTTTGTGATCTTCCTACCTCAGCCTTCTAAGCAGTTGTACCACCAGGTCTGGCTTCCTTGTTTTTTTTCTTGAACTATTGATAAAAGCTATGAAACTCTTCTTGATTTTTGTTGTTCATTATACTTAAGAGGTAATTTTTGAAAAAAAAAAAAAAAGAGGTAATTTTTGAAAGATTAATTTATGTAGGAATAAACTTGAGGATTTCTGGATTCTTTTTTTTTTTAATCAGGGACTGAACTTGGGGACACTCAGCCACTGAGCTACATCCCCAGCCCAATTTTGTATTTTATTAAAGACAGGATCTCACTGAGTTGCTTAGTGCCTCCCCGTTGTTGAGGCTGGCTTTGAACTCGAGATCCTCCTGTCTAAGCCTCCCTAGCTGCTTGGATTATAGGCAAGCGCAACTGTGCCTGGCAGCTTTGGATGCTTCATGATTGTCTCTCCAAATGGAAATAGATGTATTCTTATGAGAAATTTTGTGAACACAAAAATTCTTAATTTAAAAAAATTCATGGTTTTTACTTTTTGCTTTTATTTTATTTTATTTTAGGTGTTGCACCCCCCTCTTTTGTAGCAATTAAAGCAGGAACAACACTGTACCAGCTTACAACTGCAGGAGAAGCTGTTTCCTGGAACTCAGTATTTATTTTGATGATTTTAGCCGTTCTTTCTATTCTGCCAGCCATCTTCCAAAAAAAACTAAAGCAAAAATTTGAGTGAAAAATCATCTGGGTTTGGGTTTGCTTTCATCATCATCATCATCATCACCATCATTATCATCTCAGGATTAGCAGGTGCATCCATTTATGTTTTTAAATCACCTCTTCAGTAATTGAAATGAGGAATTTGTAAAATAATATTTCCTATCAGACATAAAATAAATGCATATAAGTGTCAAGGTAAAAGAGGAAAGTAAAAATGGAAATTGATATACTATGAAAAGTACTGTCATCAATAGTTATTATACACATAAATTATTGTACCAAGGGTACCTATAGGTAGATACTATAATAATAGCATGGTAGGAATTCTTGGTATAACTGATTCATTCAAGTTAATATTTTTCTCATATCTAATGACTAAAATAGATAGTGGTGCAATTCTTGGTAATATTAGCCTTCTTTCAGAGCTTAAGCTGGATAACTAAAGTTTCAAAGAGATTTGTTTTTTCTCTTTTTGCCTTTGATGTAATGAATTTGTTTAAAGGTTATATCCTCATAGACCACTGAATATAGAAAGGATATCAGGTTACCTATTTTGTTAATATTATTTTTATTTCTCTTATAGACTTTTATCATGGATTAGTCTGGTAATTTAGATTCTGGCCAGTCTATTTTCATCCTTTTTTCTACCTTTTACAATGTTTGCACCGTCATATAAAAAATGAGAATTACATGATAACTATCATATTGGAGTTGATAATTTATATTTAGATAATATTTTGTTACAGTGTCTCTTTAATATCTCTGAAGCTTATAGTTTTTAGACATTAGAATAATTATTTTATATTTTGAAACAAACAATGGCAGCATGGCACTAGTGGTTAAATGTAGTTTATTTGTTCTAATGACTGTAAAATTTACCTCATTTATTTATTAGTCTGGTCATTAATTATTACGTAATTATCCCTTTTATGCATGATACACCTAGAAGAATGCCTTGTTTTCCTGTGATGGCTTTTTTTATTTGGGACTGTTTTTGATTAATGCAGTTTCCCAATTTAGAGTTTTTACTTTTCTTTTTTTTTTTTTTTTTTTGAGTTTTTACTTTTCTAACTCAAAAAAGTAACTTCTCATGTGGTAACTATTGTACTTAAATAGTTTTGGAAAAACTAAACCACTTTTTGCTGCTTGATTAATGGTAATGCCCTTGGTTCCTTGTATCCAGGACACAGCCATTCTAAAGTACTGTGTCAGTTTTAGCTTCATCCCAAGACTGTCATTATGTAGAAAAGTGTTTTAGCTGTGTTAAATCCTTTTATGTTTTCATTGTGAGAAGATAAGATCATCCTTAAAGCCTGTTTCTACTACATGATGTGGACTGATTTATTTTTTTCTATCACAGTATTAACAAATGGATTTATTGTAAATACAAAGAAAATATATTGGTTAATATAGTAAGTCTTATGTCACTTGGCCTTTTGTGCAGAATTATTTATTGTTATTTCTAGCAATGTTTTCTTTCTTATTGACCAGAGTCTGAATGATAAACTTTTGTTATTTTTACAAATGAATTAAAACATAGCCTTTTGGGACAAAGTTCACTAAATATTACCATATAAAATGTAATTGAGCAAATTTTTATCAGTCTTTTAAAAATAAAAGTAAGAGCTTGGACTCGGGAGAAGCCCATTTACTCTGGTATGTGCACATTGTACTTACTCTATTATCAGAGTGTTTTCTCCATGTTTATTATATACCCTTTCGCTTTGCTATTTATTTTTCCTGTTAGAAGACTATAGCTGTCAATTTAGATGGTGGTATATTTTCTTCTCCTAAGAGAATTACCAGTTTTTCTAGATTTCCTCATCAGAGACTTTATCTGGCTAAACCCCAAATATACTTGGTGGCCTGTATTCATGGAGTCACAGACTTGGCCTAAGTCCAAATGTAAATTCAAGCTTCAGCCATCTACCCCAACACTTTTTTTTTTTTTTTTTTTTTTTTTTTGGTGCTGGGGTTTGAACTCAGGACCTTGCACATGCTAAGCATGTGCTTTTACCATTGAGCCATAACCCCAGCCCCTTTGGTCACATCTGAAAGACCGTTATGTAGTAGTGGCCACAAGAGAGCAAGCATCTGCAATGGAAGGTGAGTGAGTTAAATAAATAGAAAGTTGACACAATAAGACACTAAGGCGGGCTGGGGATGTGGCTCAAGCAGTAGCGCGCTCGCCTGGCATGCATGCAGCCCGGGTTCGATCCTCATCAGTACCACATACAAACAAAGATGTTGTGTCCGCCAAAAACTGAAAAATAAATATTGAAATTAAAAAAAAAAAAAGACACTAAGGCTATTCTCTTCTTAATTAATGGTCTCTCTCTCTAGAGCTCTGTTACTTTGAGTGTAATATATCTAAGATACTTAATAAATGCAAACTAAAATGTAATAATAATAATAAAATAAATTGTACTGGAGAAACTTAAATGTCATCCTTGGGATTTATTTTATGGAAGTACTTATATTTAAAACAACTTCAGGGGCTGGGACTGTGGCTCAGTGGTAGAGCACTTGCCTAGCATGTGTGAGGCCCTAGGTTCATACCTCAGCACCACATAAAATAAATAAATAAATGTTTTAAAAAATAAAAACAACTTCATTCGAATAGAAATATATTCTCTTGAAGTTACTGATGTTTTTGGCCTGGGGATTGAATCCAGGGTGCTATTTTGCTAAGCTATATCCCCAGTCCTTTTTATTTTTTATTTTTAGATGGGGTCTTGCTAAGCTGCTGAGGCTGGCCTCAAATTTGTAGTTGTCTGCCTCAACCTCCCAAGTCTCTTGGATAACATGTATATACCACCATGTCTGCTGATGTCAAATTCTGATGTACATTTTTACCACTAAGAAAAAAAAACTGCAAGACCTTTACTTTTTTTTTTTTTTTTTCCCCAGTGCTGAGGATCAAACTACAGGGCCTTGCACATGCTAGGCAAACACTCTACTACCAACATACACCCCTAGTTCAACCTTTTAATTTTAAAAGAAACAACTGAGCCAGTCACAGTGATACATGCATAAAGAAAAGAGGTTACCTCTAAGGAGTGAGTGATAAAATGTCCAAAACCTTTAAAAAAAAAAAAGAGGTTTATTTAGCTCACTGTTTCTGAGGTCCGGGACCAAGGGGAATCTGGTGATATGCCTCTTGCTAATAGAGACTGGAGGTGACATGGGATATCACATGTAGAGAGATGAAGAGTATACTTGGATACCTTCTGGTCTCTCTCTTACAAAGCCATTAGTATTCCATATTCTACCCTGATGACCTTATCCTAATCACTTCCCAAAGGCCTTACCTCTAAGCACCATAGTTGGATTAAGTTTCTTAATATCTCACAGTGGGAATTAAATTTAAGACATGAATCCTTGTGGACACACTGTTTTGTATTTGTGTCGATATCATCTCTTAGTTATATATGTATCTGGATAAATAGATGTAGATGGGAAGATGTTACCACCGGATTTTTAAATGGATTTTTCTTGTTTCTTAGAACTACAAATAATTCTATTATTATTGACAGATGAAGTTTAACTAGAAACAAAACAGATTACATAAATACCCAATGCAGAAAGTTGGAATAGATTTTAGTAAACTTTGAAAAGTAAAAAGTTAGATTGAAGAGTAGATATTAATGAAATAGCTGGATATGGTGGCACATACCTATAATCCTAGGTACTTTAGAGGCTGAAGCAGGAGGATCACAGGATCCAGGCCAACCTGGGCAATTTAGCAAAACTCTGTCTCAAAAGTTTTAAGCTGGATGTGGTGACACACACCTATAATCCCAATGGCTTAGGGGACTGAAACAATAGGATTGAAAGTTTGAGACCAGCCTCAACAATTTAGCAAGGCTCTAAACAACTTAGTGAGACACTCAAGATGAGGCAGGAGAATTGCGAGTTCAAAGCCAGTCTCAGCAAAAGCAAGAAGCTAAGCAACTCAGTGAGACCCTGCCTCTAAATAAAATACAAAAAAGGACTTGGCGGGTGGGGCAGGGAAGGACTATGAATGTGGCCCCTGCATTCATTCCCTGGTACCCCCCCAAAAAAATTCCTAGGGGAAAAATATTGAAAGTACACAATGACACAATTAGTATAAGAAAAAAATATGAAGCTTAAATATAATAAAATACATAGTGAAATTGCAAAGGTAATCAGGCACCTCCCCTTCACAAAGCCCCAGGCTGATTTTTAATTTCAAAATCTAGTGAAAATAATGCAATAAAAGATAAACTCATTTCACTTATGAACACTGGTGCAAAAATCCTAACAGTGTATGTCTACATCCAGGTCTTACAATAATAAAGAGTTTAGCTCAGCATGGTAGCTCACATCTATAATCCCCAGCAACTCAGGAAGCTGAGGCCAAAGGACCAGCCTCAGCAATTTATCCAGGCCTTAAGCAATTTAGCTAGAGGCTGTCTCAAAATAAAAAGCACTGGGAATGTTGCTCAGTGGTAAAGTACTCCTTGATTCAATCCTTAGTATTAAAAAAAAAAAATAGGGGTGATTTAATGTCAGAAAAAATATTTTTCAGTGTAATTCATGTTGAGGAAAATAATATTTCTGTAGATTTGGGAAAAGTTAATAAGAGTTACACCTATATATGATAAAATTGATGATATATGATAAAATTGTACTGTCAGTAAAAAAAGGGTATTTCTTTAATTGATAAGTGGTTTGCCAAAAACCCACAGCAAAAGTGTGTGTGTGTGTGTGTGTGTGTGTGTGTGTGTGTGTAGCGGGGCATCACACACAGATCCTTACACATGGTAGGCATGTACTCTACCCATGCCTGCAAGTTTTTTTTTTTTTTTTTTTTTTTGATACCAGCAATTGAACCAAGGTGTATTTAACCACTGAGCCATGTTCCTGGCCCTTTTTATTTCAGGGTCTGGCTAAATCAATGAGGCTGGCTTTTAACTTGCAATCCTGCCTTAGCCTCCCCAGTCATTGGGATCGCAGGTGTCTACCATCATGACCAGCTAAATGTCATTCTTTTTTGGGGGGTGGGGGGCTACTGGGGATTGAACTCAGGAGTACTTGCCCACTGAACCAAGCCCCATTTTGTATTTTATTTAGAATCAGGGTTTCACTGAGTTGCTTAGTGCTTTTGCTGAGACTGGCTTTGAACTCAGAATTCTCCTGCCTTGGCTTCCTGAACTGCTGGGATTACAGGCATGCACCACCATGCCCTGCTAAATGTCATTCTTAATGAAAAACTTTAAATGCATTCTCTCTAGAGTTGGGATCTAAATAAGGGTTCCTGCTATCATGAGATGCCCTGCTCAGTGCTGAAAGGAAAGAGAAATGTGAGGTGTGAAGATTTGAAGAGAAAGAGAAAACTCCCATTATTTGCAGTTGATATAGGACTACTTAAAATATACACATAAACAAACTAAACCAAAATCATGTTTTAGTCGGACCACTGGACATGTTCAAATGGCTCTTCAGTTAATAGGACCCACCATCTTAGAATCTTTGGAATCTTATCCTCATACCACAAGGTGGCCTCTCCCCTCAGGAATCTTTTTCTTTGGTACTAGGGATTGAACTCAGGGGCACTCAACCACTGAACCACATCCCCAGACCTATTTTGTATTTTATTTAGAGATGGGTCACTGAGTTGCTTAGCACCTCACTTTTTTGCCAAGGCTGGCTTTGAACTTGGATCCTCCTATCTCAACCTCCCAAGCCACTGGGATTACAAGCATGCGCCACTGTGCCTGCCCCAGGAATCTTTACAGCTGCTAATGGAATAAAAAGCTTACAATGTGATTGGATTTTATTTACTCTTCTGTCTCTCCCAACTAACCATGAGCTCCTGGAGGACAGGAACTTGGCTAATGAGAGGGAGGGTTTATGATGTCCCCACCAATTGGTATTTGAGGAAAGGAAGGGTAAAGGGACCAGGGGAGGGGAGAGTGAGTGGGGTTAGAGATTCAACTATGTGCCTAGTAGCTTTAGGGAGAAGTTGGGCCTGGAGCTTTTCTGTTTAGTGGTAAAAATCTGAATCTGAAACCTAATCAAGATTGTGAGCAATGGAATTTCAAGTTTTCTAATTTACATTGACAACATAGAAGTGATGTTAGAATAAGTCATGAATTTGAAATCTAGAAATCCAAGTTGGGAAAGTCATGACAGTGATCAATATGGTCAAATAAACTCCAGGTTTGTTCATTTTTTTTACTTTTATGTATTTATATGTGGTGCTGCGAATTGAACCCAGTGCCAAGAGCACTCTACCACTAAGCCACAACCCCAGTCCCAGGTTTGTTTAAAATAAAGATTTAATAAATACATACAAGTTGTGTGTTGTGGTTTTTAAATTGACCAGGCATTTAGCTTAATTTTATCATTACTGGTGGGGGTATAGTAGACAGATAGCCCATTATAATATCTGACATTTTGGAGACAGTTTTGAGCAACTGTATACCAGGTATATTAGGCAGAAAAGGATTCAACATGGGGATTTTAGGTGTTTACAAAAATCATTAGAAAGATTGGAGTAGGCTTTATGCTGAAGATTAAAACATGACTTGTAAAAACTCCAGACTACCAGTAACTGTGTTCAAGAACTCCACACTGTAGCTGTGATTCAGGGCTCAGAAGGACAGGATCTAAACTATCATAGCAACCATTGATGCCCTGGAAGAGTGAAGGCTTACTGCCTTGGCCACTGCAATATTCTTGTCATATCTTCAACAAAATTGGAGATGGATATTGGTATCTCTGCAACCCTATTTGCCTAAGGAATGTTGCCTAAAGTAGCAGGGAATTACCTGTTTCTTGTTTTTCCATTCAAATCTCTTGCAAGTACTTGTAATTGTGGAACCTACTTTGTATGCAGAATTCTAACTTTTAAGTGTTTATAAGTTTCCAGCTTATGCAATGCAGTACAGAATAATTGGGTCCAGATATACAATGTATAGGGCCAGTGCACAATGAAGGTGCCCAGAGTCCATATTTGAAAAACAAGAAAAAAAAAAATAGTGCCATTAAAGTTACTAAGAGATAGTGTGATATGGTGGTGCATGCCAGTAATACCAGCAATTTAGCAAGGCCTGGAGATGTAATTCAGTGGTTAAGCACCCTGGGTTCAATCCCTGGTACCAAAAAAAAAGATACTAAAAGATAAATATTTTTTTCTTTCATCCAATCTCCTTTAAAAAAAAAAATTCAGAGGGTGGGTACTGGGGATTAAACTCAATGGCACTCAATCAGCCACTGAGCCACATCCCCAGTCCAATTTTGTATGGAACTTCACTTTTGCTGAGGCTGGCTTTGAACTCACAATCCTCCTGCCTCTGCCAGCCAAGCCACTGGGATTACAGATATGTGCCACTGTGCCTGGCCTCATCCAGTCTCCCTCTTGACTTGTCATGTATTTTTATTTTCTACTTAGTGTTCTAAGAAAAATTAAGATTTTACATAATTACTTGAATTTTACTTTTTATATTTTACAAAGCTATCTTTTTAAAAACATATTTTTTAGTTATAGGTAGACACAATATATTTCATTTTTATGTGGTGCTGAGGATCGAACCCAGTGCCCCACACATAGTAGGCAAGTGCTCTACCTCTGAGCCACAACCCCAGCCCCAAAGCCACATTTAAATATGAGTATTTAATTACATTGTGGAATTGCTGAAATTACACAATTCTATTTTGTAGCTTTTACATATTCTTACTAGAATAGTGGAAATGCTGAAAAATGTAACTCCAACTGTTGATTAAACCCAGAGCCTCACACTTGGTAAACAAAAATACTCTACCACAGAGTTATAATCCCAGTCCTTTTTTTTTTTTTAAAGATGAACACAATATCTTTATTTATTTTATTTATTTATTTTTATGTGGTGCTGAGGATGGAACCCAGTGCCTCACATGTGCAAGGCAAGTGTGCTATTGCTGTGCTATAACCACAGCCCCCCGCTCCCAGTCCTTTTTATTTTGAGACAAGATCTTGCTGAATTGCCCTGGCTAGTTTGGAACTTGTGATTCTCTTGCCTCAACCTCCTGAGTTTTGGGGATTACAGGCATGTGCCACCGTACCAGACTTTATTTCACTTCTCTATATGTACATGTTCTACCAACACCCTGTACTTTTAACTTAATGATGAATAAAGAAGTACTAGGGGCTGGGGTTGTGGCTCAGCAGGTAGAGCGCTCGCCTAGCACGTGTGAGGCCCTGGGTTCCGTTCTCAGCACCACATAAAAATAAATAAACAAAGATATTGTGTACAACTAAAAAATAAATATTAAAAAAAGTACTAAAACGAGGGGCTGGGGTTGTGGCTCAGCAGTAGAGTGCTCACCTAGCATGTGTGAGGCCCTAGGTTCGATCCTTGGCACCACATAAAAATAAATAAAATTAAAGTAATGTGTCCAACTACAACTAAAAAATATATTTTTTAAAAAAAGTACTAAAAGGAAAAGGCTGCCCCATTTTTCTGTTTCCTGTATTTTTAGCAAATGATTCATTAATAGAGGAAGTCATGCAAATAAAAATGTGATAGCTCAGCATGGTGGCACATGCCTGTAATTCTAGACTGAGATCAAAAGTTTGAGGCCAACCTCAGCCAGAGAGGGCCTAGCAACTTGGTGAGACCCTGTCTCAAAATAAAAGGGGCAGGATTGTGGCTCAGTGGTAGAGTGCTCGCCTAGCATGGACGGGACCCAGGTTCGATCCTCAGCACCACATAAAAATGAAGGCATTGTGTTGTGTCCATCTACACCTAAAAAATAAATATTAAAAAAATAAAAGGTAAAAAGGGCTGGGGGGCTGGGCATGGTCACATGCCTGTAATCCCAGTGGCTCGGGAGGTTGAGGCAGGAGGATCACAAATTCAAAAGGGCTGGATAAAGTGCCCCTGTGTTCAATCTCCCCAGTACAAAAAAAAAAAAAAAAAAAAAAAGTAAAGTGATAGAACACTATTGCCTTCTTGATGTTGTAAGTGCTAGTTTGAATGGATCAAACCCATGGCCCACATTCTAGGCAGTCTCTCTACCACTGAGCTATACCCTCAGCTCCCAAAAGGTAAAGCATTCCTTGAGAATGTCTTGAGTCCCAGCTGATGCAGTTGTAGATATAGACAGCTTATCCTGGCTTTGTCTCTCTGAGGTCCCATTTATCACATGCACTGGAATTCTCTGCTCATGTGGGATTGCAAACATAAGGGAATGGAGGCAATAAGGAACAGTGGACATGCATAGCTCATAGACCTTCAGTTGTGTACATGATCCTTTGTCCCACCAGACGTCACTTAGAAAACAAATTCAAAAATAAGATTATTCAAAAATTCAGGACAGCAACAACAGAGCATTAAAGCAAGTGTGGCTCTTCTGAGCACAGGGCATGTGCACAAGTGGAATGACAACCAAGACAGTTCTGGACACAAAAGAAGGAGGAACATGATATGCTGACCATATCCAGTAGAGACTGCTTGTAAACATAAGTGAGAGAGAAAGATATAGAGGCACTGAGGAAGCCATGTGATGAAAGAGCACATCAGATGCTGACTTTCTAGTCCTGCAAGTCCCGTGTCCTGTAGTTAATCAGCCCCAAACTGGGCAATATAAAGATGTGCAACTATTGTTAGATCATGGTGGCTTTCAGTGAACTAGAAAATTATGCTCCTTTCTTCAGATACTTTACTGCCATCTGTTGGAAAACTGTCATAATAACTATATTAACTAATAATGACTACATTAAGTGTTAGTAGCAATCCTTCCTGTTATCCTCAGAGTACCCAGGGCCAGAGGCATGAATGCTCATAACTAGAATCCTGAGCTTAGCAATTTAGCAGTGTGTGGCAGGAGGGATCCCCACCACACCCCTAACTTCCAGCCACAGAGGTAGTGAGTTGAATATCAGAACTAGTGATTCCTTACTTTATATTGTTTTGATCCTAGCACCCCATGAAGATTGTTGTGCTGGGGTCTTTATGGCCACTTCCAACATTTGACAAGGCCTGCTGTGTGGAATAATTTTTTGTATCTAGGAGAAGATTAAAAGGGCCAACAACAATAAAGTCTATTTTTGCTTTTGACTGGAATTATAGTAACTCTGCAGTCCACATATCTTATGCTAATTAAAAGTTTTGAGCATTAGATAATGCATAATTTAGTAATAAATATAAGAAAACTGACTATAAATTTAGTTTATTTTCAGAGACAACATCTTTCTTATAGGGTACCTGGGGTGGGAAGGCAATAAGATGACTTTCAAAGATGCAGATAGTGGTAGAAACTACTTCTTATATTCAGACCCTTCTTCACGGAGGTGTTAGGTCAAAGATTTAAGAGACAGGGTCTTGCCCAATGTCACATCATCTGAATAAACTGCAAAGTTAGGATCCTAACTCAGGCTTCCTGGCTTCTGAGCCAGAAACTTTCTCATCTTCCAAGAGTAGGCAGCTGCTTCTCTCTTCCTCCTTCTTCCTCTTGAACTTTTATGAGCCTTTATTCAGACTCATAGGAAGAAAAGATATTAACATTGCCGAAAGATAATCAAATGTATGATATGTCAAGATCATTGTATTGTCATGAGCAACTAATAAAAAAAATAAAAAATTTGAAAAAAAAAACATTGCCAAAAGATGATTGTACATTGTGAATATCTCGTATTTAACCACTATAAATAGGGGTGGTGGAACACGCTTATAAGCCTAGTGACTCAAGAGACTGAGAGGGAGGATTGCAAGTTTAAGGCCAGCCTTAGCAATTTAGTGAGACCCTGTCTCAAAAGATAAAAAGGGTTGGGGATGTGCGTCCCTGGGTTCAAACCCCAATACCCAAACAAAAAAATTAAAGTATATTAATTCTTTCATAAGAACCACCATTTCTAGTAACCCAGTTAATTCTTGAAATGTTAAAAGTCTAGTTGGTTGTGTCTACAGGTGTAATCCCAGCAGCACACACCTGTAATTTAGCCTCTTGGGAGGCTGAGGCAGGAGGGTCACCAGTTCAAAGCCAGACTCAGCAACTTAGGGAGGCCCCAAGCAACTCCATGAGACTCTGTCTCTAAATAAAATACAAAAAAGAG
Source organism: Spermophilus citellus (assembly GCF_964194105.1). Taxonomy (NCBI): domain Eukaryota; kingdom Metazoa; phylum Chordata; class Mammalia; order Rodentia; family Sciuridae; genus Spermophilus; species Spermophilus citellus. The sequence goes on along the minus strand of NC_138183.1, from coordinate 202,968,823 downwards.
CTGGGGATGTGGCTTAGTGGTTAAGTGACTCTGAGTTCAATCCCCAGTACCAAAAATAAAGAAAGACTCTTGTGCTACTTAATTCTTTTTTTTAATTTTTAATATTTATTTTTTAGTTCTCGGCAGACACAACATCTTTGTTGGTATGTGGTGCTGAGGATCGAACCCGGGCCGCACGCATGCCAGGCGAGCGCGCTACCGCTTGAGCCACATCCCCAGCCCATACTTAATTCTTTAAAATTCATTATTATAACAAAAAAATTTAAAAAAATAAAATTCATTATTATAAATTTAATCATTTGTTAATTAAATATCTTTCTCCATATAACAATTATTGTATGTATTTTCTGTTATATCAAAGGCAGATTGATGCAATCTAGAAAACTGATACTATGGTTTTATATGTTTTACTTTTACAATCAACACGAAAAAGTACTAAAATATTCAATTATCAGTTGCATTTTTTCACCATTTATGAAGGTATCATTTGTATACAGTAAAATTTTCCATTTTTAGTGTACAGTTCTTGTGACTTTCGGCAAACAAACAATTGTGTGACCACCACCACAATGAAGATGTACAACAATTTCATCACTTCCCCAAATCCTTGTGAGCTCAGCTACAACTAAATATATCTTCCTTTGGGGATCTGATCCAAGGGCCTTGCAATTCCCCTCACTAGACCATCAGCCTTTCTCAGGAAGCTCTTGGCCCCAGGCTGATGGGAATAAGGAGGCCTCTGTGTTCACAGTCTAAGGAGAAGGCTGGGGGTAGCACATATAAGGCCATCTGTCCAGACTCTGAAGGCTCTCAATCCAGGGGGACACAGAGAGGAGGAGAGAGGGGCTGTGGGATGCACCAGCTGAGTCATTCCTGGTCTTGGAAACCCAAAGGTACTACTTTGCTTCCTGTGTTTGACCACCCCACCTTGCCTCAGCTTCCTTAGATAAAAGGACAAGCACACACACTTATATCAATATTTATGCTTGCAACTACACAATCATACATCTGATATATATAATTATGTACATACACAATCACCCCTATATACAATTGCTCACCCACATAGAAATAGATGTAAATATAGATACGTACTTGCATATGTTCTCTCAGTACTTTTGGGAAGGTTGCATCCCTTGGGGACATTATCAGCAATGAACTCCTCCTCTTGCTTAATTTTATACTTCCTCATGCATGGGGAAGCCTGAGGTTAACTCTTCTCTGGGGCTTTTATGTTGCTGTAGATTATGGTGGCTGATTTTTAACCAATTTAGGGAGCTGTGTCATTCAGAAAATGACATGAGGAGCCTGGTTACAAGCAAACTGTTGTGGGCTAGTGATACAGTAGTAGGGTATGGGGTAGTGGATGTAGTGACTTCTTTTGTCAAGATGGATTATAGATGGTTGTGGGTATTACCATTGGTTATGGAGGACCTGTTTTTCTGTAGGATCAGAGGGGATGTATTTCAGTTTGCATAAACTGGACTCTTCATTGAGCATGGGACAGGAAGGTTTTGATTACTTGTGCTTTCATTGGCTGATCTTTTCACCCAAGGCCTAGGTGCATGCTAGCAAGCACATTACCACTGAGCTACATCCCCAGCTTTTTTCTTATTTTGAAACAGTGTCTCACTAAATTACTAAGGCTGGTCTCAAACTTGTGATTCTCCTGCTTCAGCCTGCCAAATTGCTGTGCCACTGAGCCTATCCAGCTGGCTGATTTTTCTTGAATGTTGTTCCATGAGTTGGGAGTAGGCAAGTTCTTCCTGGATGGAGTCAGGCTGACCCAGGTCTTACTGGAAGAAGCACCCATTCTATTATTGTGGTGGTGCAGAACTGTAATCCCAGTAGTATAAGTATGGACTATCTCAAGGAGGAATAAGATAAAGCATTATTAATATTGCTTTGGGGAAGGGAACTGAGCAGCTGGAATTAGGGCCCTCTGCAATTAGATGTAGAGGGCTCCAGGAGTCTCCACTGGAGAACTCTTAGAAGAGGTGGGGCTCCAGCAGAGTCTGTAGGGGTAAAAGACAGGAATTAATCTGGTCTTAGCCTGGCATCTGTCTTTGTCTCTATCCTCCCTTAACTAAGGTTAGAATAAAAATACCGGAGGGCTGGGGTTGTGGCTTGGTGGTAGAGCGCTTACCTAGCATGTGTGAGGCACTGGGTTCAATTCTCAGCACTGCATATAAATAAAGTCCATTGACAACTAAAAAACTAAAAAAATATTACATGAAGAGGTGAGTGGATATGCCAGCCTCAATGCCTATATGATGTGATAGGCAGCAAAAGGATTTTCTTTTTGCCTAACACTGTGTCCTACTGCTCTTTTCCCTTTAGACTAAGGGTAGACCCAATATGAAAGATGAGGAAGTTCCTGCTTCCTGAGATTTTCCAGGTGAGAGAGAGTCATTGGCTCAAGCATTCTTGGATCCTTATAACTCTTCTTCCTTCTAGGAAGGACTCCATTCTAAGACCTGAACTACTAGGTTGCTCAGGTAGGGTCAGGGAGAAAGAAGGTATTGTATGTTTGCCGACATAAATCGGTGGAAACAAAGTGGAAGGGGAGGTGCAGAGGAAGAGAACAAATAAGCTGGTTCACTTTGAGCTTTTTATATTCTAAATTACTGGTGGTACTTGCCTCCTAGAGACAGTTCCACACACTATGGAAGAAGAAACATGATTTATTTTTTGATGAACTACAGGCCAACTCCACTACACCTTTTACTATCTCCTACCATTCCTCCCAATCCTAATCCTCTCCAGCCTCCTTATTGCCCCATGAACACTCTGGGCCTGCTCTGCCTCACACCCTTTCCTGGAATTCCCCTCAGATGTTCACTTGCTCTCTCATGTCCTTTATGCTGAAATGGGTACTCTGGATTGCCACTTATTAAAATATATTATGTTCTAGATATTTAGAATTCTCCTTTTCATTAATTTAAAATTAATTTATGAATCTTCAGTGTAATCTGCTGAGTGGTAAGAATGACTAATCTCATTTCAGAGAGATTAATGATATGTCTTAGTTTACATAGGTATTAAAAGTGGGAGTGGGGATTGAAATATTAAATCATAAGAGCATTCAGTTCTGTTTTTCCTCTGGCTCTTTAACAAGTAATCACTCTGCCAAACATATTTCCTGTTGGAAAGGAGATCACTTTACAGTTGAGTATTCTGGGCCTCTGAGCAGTTACATTTCCCAGAGCAAATTAATACAGTCATACTTATGTTTTTACTTGTGTTTTATGAGTTGAGTTAGTATAATAGGTCTTCTAGCACTTGGTTACTCAGGACACAGTGGATAAAAGGTTTCTGGACTTTTAAACTAGGGCATTTGTTTCTTTTTCAGGTCTTCTCCACATCACCCCCAGAGTGATCATTCTAAGATGTGGGTCAGATCTTTTCAGTTGTTGGCTTAAATTCCTTTAATTTATCCCATCTGCACACCTGATAAGATAAAGTCTTTAGCCTGGCATTTGAAGTCTTTCTTGCCCTGGCCTCCCTTCCTTGTTTCATCCCTTTTTATTTTAATGAATTACTTGCTGTTGTGTAAACACACCATTTTATCTGTCATTCCCTGATGTTACACATGCTGCATTAAACATTTTCTCCCTCCTTTTAAAAAAAATTTTAATTTTTTTTTTTTTTAACCAGAGAAAGTTCATATTCCAGATCTCAGGTTAGAGATTCTTGTTCACAAAATCCGATCTCAGGTTGGATCCTCTTGGAATCCTTCCCTGACCTTGCACCAACTCAGAGGGATGCCTCCTTTCTACTTTGCTCTCACTAGTTAGCTCTCTAATCCCCCTCCATTGTCTCTATGTCCCCAGCATGCAGCATAGGGTGTACATCACCTTGACTGGAGTTTATTAAGTTACTTTCTCCTCTCCACTTTTCTCCCACCAGTTAGGGCAGGTTAGATTCAGGGAGGAGCTGGTGCTATGGTTTCCACCGATATCGCCTGTGACCTCCAGGCAATCTCCCCAAGGGAACCAGTACTTGATAGAAGTACCAAGGAGAGAACCCAGGAGAATGCCCAGGCTCAGCCCTTAGGGAAGTCAATTGCCTTCTATTGCCCTTAGTGGCAGCCTGCTAGAGCAGACCTTTCTGGAACAATAATAATTGTAATATTTACTGAATGCTCTATATTCCAGGCACTATTCTCACTACCTATATATTCATTTGTCTTATGTAATCTTTCAACCCCCCAACCCCCACCTCTCCCAACTGGGAATTGAATTCAGGGGTGATTTACTACTGAACTACATCCCCGGCCCTTTTTTAATTTTGAGACGAGGAGTCTCCCTAAATTTCCAGGACTGACCTCGAATTTGCCAAGGCTGGCATTGAACTTGGGATCCTTCTGCCTCAGCCTCCAGAGTCACTGGGATTACAGGAGTGCGCCAAATTGGCTGTTGGCACCTGGAGATTAACCAACTTGCTTAAGGTCAAATGACAAAGTCAGAATTCAAATATGAGCATTATTTCTAGAGCCTATGCTAGTAACCACTATGCTGTAGTGCCTTCTTGGCCTCTGATTTCATTTCCAATAGACACATCTGCTAGCTGAGGTAAATAAAATCAGATGGTCCTAAACCAAGGACCAGGAGGTAAATTTCCCTCTGCCTTATCCATCAGCTTTTCGCTGGCTCAAGGATGCATGGAATATTCTCACAGTTTGAAGAGGAAGGAGAACTTCCAAGTGGCAGGAACCTCTGAAGACTCCTAGAGAGAAAGCGGGGAAAGCATGGTGCGTGGGAAAAGGCCTGGTTGTGGGTGGGGAGCAGCGAGTAGGCTGCGAGATTGTAGTCCACGTTTTGGTCTCTTAAACTCAATGTAACCTTGGCCAAGTCATTGTTTCCTCCCCCAGCCTCAGTTTCTGTATTTGTAAATTAAGGATAAATATAAGACAGTGCTGATACCCGCCGAAAGAAGGGGCATCCTCAGTTTTGCTGGGGAAAAGGCCAAGGAGAGGGGGCAGGGAGATTGCGCAGTGTGGGGCCTAGGGCCACAGGGTTGGGTGGGCTTCGGAGCTCAGTCCTGCCATCCTATCCCGGTGACAGGGCTGGCCTAAATCTCCAGACCTCTAATGGGTAGAAAATGGGGGCATATGGGCCAGGGTCGTGGCACTGCGGGATGCGCCCATCTCCTCACACCTCCTCAGCCTTCCCAACCGGAGTCGCAGTCTCCGGGGATGCCGGCTACTGGTGGCCAAGCAGCCGCCGACCGCGCTGCGGCGACCGCCCGGGAAGCTGCAGCCGGTGGGGGAACCAAGAACATCACGTCATCTTTTTCGCCAGGCGCCCGCCCCCTCCCCGACGGCGCCTGCGCAGGCGCGGCGGGAGGGGGGGTGGCCGCGGCGGGGCTCTCCCGGCGCTTTCCGCCCTTCTCCAGGCTCGCTCGGGCCGCGGCGCTCTGGGCTGGCGGCGGCGGCGCAGAGCGAAGGCGTCCAGGATGCGGCGCGGGGCGGCCCGGTACCCCTCTGCCCCGTCACGGCAGCGGCGGCCGCGGGGACCGGGCCAGGGTCGGGGGCGGCGGCCCGAGCCGCGGTAGCGGCGGCGGCAGCGGCAGCGGCAGCGGCGGCGGGAGGGGCGGCCTGAGGGCGGGCGGGCGCCCGGGTGCGGGGGCTCCGCGCCGCTCCGCACAGCCCGGCCTGGCTCGGCCCCGGCGCCATGAGCGGCGGCGGCGGAGGAGGAGGGGGCTCGGCGCCCAGTCGCTTCGCCGACTACTTTGTCATCTGCGGGCTGGACACCGAGACCGGGCTGGAGCCGGACGAGCTGTCGGGTGAGTGTGCGCAGAGCTCTGTCCGCTTGCCCGCGCCGACTGCGGCCGGGGGACCCCGGAGGAGCCTCTCCCATCCCGCTTTGTCCCGGGAGCCGGGCGAGGGTCGGTGGACAGGACGCAGGGCGGGCGCGGACGAAGGGGGCGTCGAGCTGGAGGAGGGGGACCGGATAAGGGGCCCTGCGCCGGGAGGAGTCCCAACCGTCACTCCGGCCCTTTGCGTCATGGGCACTTCGCTAGGGGGAAGAGGGAAAGGGTCGTGTGGACTGGTGTAGGTTGAGTGACTTAGTGTAAAATAAAGGGAGGCTTGTCCTCCAATACCCTTCTGGGGAGGAGGGGGGGAAGAAGACATCCCGTGTCTTAGTGAAAGTAAGTTCCACTCAGACTTAAAAAAAAAAAAAAAAAAAAAAGCAAAACAAAAACTTGGTGGCTTTATCTGGCCTCTTCCCAAGATGCCTGCAACACCAGTTCCTCAAAAACCGTTATAACCCGCCTGGGTTTTCCGACGGATTGCAATTCTGCCTGTCTGGGACATAAAGTAATGAAGTGAACTTGGGCCCACCAAGTATATGGGAACCCCCATGGCACTTGAAAGGGCTTGTACTCCAGGGCCATAACTTTTTATGAAAAGTAATTTATGTCCTTTATGAGTCCAGGATCATTTGTGAATAAAAGGGTGTCATCCTACTTGGGGTGGCTGTGTTGTTTCTCAAGTCGTCTTTCAAAGGGGGAAGTGGTGGAGGGGAGTGGCCGTGGGGCCCTGATCAGATTTGGAACTCACTGTGGGAAGTGTGTCAGAACTATAAAATCCCCGTGAATTCCACCCTATTGTCATTCAAGTCTTTGAATTGTAAGAACTATATTTCCCCCCATCCCCACTTTTTTTTTTTTTTTTATTTTGAGACAGGGACTCCTTAATTTGCTTAGAGCCTTGCTTAAGTTGTTGAGGCTGGCTTTGAACTTGCTGGGATTTTAGGCACGGGCCACCATCACCTGCCACGTTTCTCTCTTGAAAGTGTTCACCTTGTTGACTAATTTTACTTTGCTTCAGAGATAACAGGACAGTTTCTTTTCTTTCTTTCTTTTTCTTGCCACCAGAATCATTCCAGTGTTTTTTTCGTTTTGTTTTTTTTAGAGAGAATTTTTTAAATATTTATTTATTTTTTTTTTAGTTTTTGGCGGACACAACATCTTTATTTGTATGTGGTGCTGAGGATTGAACCCAGCACCGCGCTCATGCCAGGCGAGCTTGCTATAGCTTGAGCCACATCCCCAGCTCCATTCCAGTGTTTTTTATGAAAAAAAATTAAGTTCACATCACAAATGACAAAAGTGAATTTGTCTTTTTAAAATATGATAAATTTGTCATTTATCAAGGTGAATAACAAGCTGTTTCCCCAGATTAATAGCAGGTGGAGAAAAAAATCATGAAACTAGAAAAAAATCATGAAATTATTTATTTATTGCTACCAGGGATTGAACCCAGAGGTGCTCTACCACTGAGCTAGATCCCCAACCCTTTTATTTATTTTTTAATTTTGAAACAAGTCTTGTTAAGTTGCTGAAGCTGGCCTTGGACTTGTGATCTCTTGCCTCAGCCTCCAGAGTGGCTGGAATTAAAGGCATATGCACTGTACCCAACTGGTTAGCTTTGTTTATTCCAGTTCATTTTTTAAAAAAATATTTTTGTTTTAGTTGTAGTTGGACACAATACCTTTATTTTATTTTTGTGTGGTGCTGAGGATTGAACCTAGAGCCCCACACGTACTAGGTGAGTGATCTACCGCTGAGTCGCAACCCTAGCCCTCAAGTTTACTTTTTTAGGTCTTCAAATTCTTATAACAGATCAATTGATTATTTGATTCCTTTGTATTATATTTTGTGACTTTGGGATGATATAGTTGTTGAAATTCAGTTCAAGTTATTGGTGCTGGAAGCGACTCAGGAAATGAGGCCCAGGAAGCACAGTAAGGCCTACATCGTACTAGGTCATTTTTTAACTCTTAGTCTGGTGCTCTTCTCATGATACTAAATTGCATCTCATTGGCCTGGATGGAGGTCTCCCCCCCCCAAAAAAAAAAAAAAAAAGTGATGCTCTACTACTACTACATCCCTAGCTTTTTTTTTTTTTTTTTTTTTAATTTTGATAAAGAGTCTCCGTAGGTTACCTACAGCTTGAATTCAGGATCCTCTTACCTCAGCTAACTGGAGTTGCAGGCATGTACCACTGAATCTGCCTCTGACTGGATGTCTTTAGAAAACAGTAGCACAGGGGCTAGGGTTGTGGCTTAGCGGCAGAATCCTCGCCTAGCACAGGTTCGATCCTCAGCACCACATAAAAATTAATTAATTAATGCTATTGTATCCAACTACAACTAAAAAATAAATATTAAAAAAAACAGTACTAAAAATAACAGTTATTCTCAATAAAAGAAATTTAAAGATGAAATAAACCAATGTTATTATGTTGTGCTTTCAGCATCTGATAAATTGTATAGACACTGGTTTTAGAAAATGAAGATAGTGGTTTGTAAATGGTAAAACAGGAATGAAGCTAGGAAGTTACTGTTAGTGAGGCCATGAGTTTTGGGGTCTGATATTTCTGCTGTGCTACTATTTCTGTGACTGGGGGCAAAGTCAATAACCCTGCCAGGGAAAAGTGAATGTAAATATTATTCTCTCTCTCTCCTCCCTTTTTTTGGTGTGTGTATGTGTGTGTGTAGGGGGTACTAAGATTTAACCAGGGGCAGTTTACCACTGAGCTACATTCCCAGCACTTTTTATTTGAGACAGGGTCATACTAAATTGTTGATGCTGGCTTTGAATTTACAATCCTCCTGCCCTAGCCTCCAGAGCTGCAGGGATTACAGGTATGTGCCACCACACCCAGCTATTCTCTTTTAATGAATATTTGTTAATTTCCTGGCTTTTCAACAAGCTAAAATTATATCTTTGTGTAAACTTATTGGGAGGATAAAGATAGAGGGGTGAGTTGTATAAATGTGTAAAGAAGGTTATTTTCATGAGTCGTGGTGGTGCTTATAATGCTTATAATCCCAGTAATTTGGGAAGCTGAGGCAGGATTGCCAGTTGGAGGCAAGACCCTGAGTCAAAAAAATAAAGAGTGCTGGGCACAAAGCTCAATGGTAGAGCACCTATGGGTTCAGTACCCATTGTGGCGCAGGTGGGAATGGGTGGGGGGAAGGACAGGGCATTTTCTTAAAATATAGTTGCACAGCCAGGTGTGGAGGCACATGTTTATAAATCCCAGTAGCTCATGAGGCTGAGGCAGGAAGATTGGGAGTTCAAAGCCAGTCTTAGTAATGGCAAGGTGCTGAACAACTCAGACCCTGTCTCTAAATAACATACAAAATTAGGCTGGGGATGAGGCTCAGTGGTTGAGTGCCCCTGAGTTCAATTCCCAGTACCCCTCTCCCCCAAAATGTGGTTGTACAAATGGAATGCGAAGATCATCTATAAGTAGGTGGCTTTTATTAGAATAGATACTGACTGAAGGATTTTTTTTACCCCCTTTATTCATTTCTTATGGGTAAATAAGAGTAATCTGGACTACCCAGAGGGAATCTTTGAATAAAACAAACAATCCAAATAGCTCATCCAGTTGAGACTCTCCAGGGTGCATTTTCTCTCCTCTGCCTTTCTTATACCTCCCAAAGTGATGATGTCATTATGAGTGAAACTACAGGAAGTTGTGAATTGAGCCCAGTTTCTCTAGAGAGGTACTGGGGAGTCTGTTTTCTCCAAGCAAATAAGTTACATACTTCACCCAGTTTCTGAACTCTGAAGACTATATCCAGAACAAGTAAATCAAAGATGCTTAGTGTTCCTTTGGTTTTGGGAAGGATTAAGATTCTTTCCTCTCGGGGCTGGGGATGTGGCTCAAGCGGTAGTGTGCTCGCCTGGCATGCGTGCGGCCCGGGTTCGATCCTCAGCACCACATACCAACAAAGATGTTGTGTCCGCTGAGAACTAAGAAAAAATAAATAAATATTAAAATTCTCTCTCTCTGCCCCCCCCCTCACTCTCTCTTAAAAAAAAAAAAAAAGATTCTTTCCTCTCCATTTACACCAGTTAGCATGGGAAATTGCTGTGTTAAATATAGACTCAGATCCTCCTGCCTCAGCCTGAGGTACTGGGATTACAGGCATATGCCACCATGCTTTGTCTCATCTTTCAGCCACATTCACTGTTCACATTTTGCCCCATTTTCTTTGTCACTTATATGTATGTCCCCCTATATTATGTATAGGCAAAACAAACAGTGTATTGAGATATAATTCACATACCATACAATTCACCTATTTAAAGCATAGTTCAATTATTTTTAGTATATTCAGAGTGGTTTAGTCATCACTACAGTTAATTTTAGATAGAGTGATAATCACTCTGACCTTGAAGCCCCTGACAGTTAGCAGTTACTCCCCATTTTCTTTCTTTCTTTTAAAAATCTTTTTTGTAGTTGTAGATGGACAGAATGCCTTTATTTTATTTGTTTATTTGTATGTGGTGCTAAGAATTGAACCCAGTGTCCCACACATGCTAGGCAAGTGCTCTGCCATTTAGCTATAACCCCAGTCCACTCCCCATTTCTTCTAAACTCTAAACCTCCATCCCTAACAGGATATTTTATTTAAAAGAAATAAAAGATGGTCATGGTGGTACATACCTGTAATCCCAGCAATTGGAGAGACTGAGGCAGGAGGATCACAAGTTTGAGGCCAGCTTCAGCAATTTAGCAAGACTGTCTCTAAAATAAAGAGTGCTGGGGATATAGCTCAGTGATAGTAGTGCACCCCTGAGTTCAATCCCATTACCAAAACCAAAAACCAACCAACCAAATAGGCAAACAAAAAAACCACCCAGAAATAAAACCTGTTTCTCCTCATTTTATGGAGGTGAAGGGACTCGAACATGTCTTAGTAGAGTGCTTTGGTATCATATGTAAGGTCCTAAGTTCTATCCCCAGCACTGAAAAAATAAAAAGAGAAAAGAAGAAGAAAGAAAAGTGTGATGAGCCAGTTTTAAACTGGTATTCAATATGAACTAAATTTAAATTTTTATATTCCTTTGCCAGTTTGGTCAATTCTGGGCAAATTCTCTCATGGTCATCTCTACTTTGAAGCTTATATTACTAACTATAGTAGAACTCAAATCCTGATTTACCTCAGGCATGTGTGGATACTGTCAGGAGTCAAGGCTGCTGTAATGAGGGAGATTTCCTAAGTTAAGCCCTGTGTTTTCTTTTGTAAGGTAGAACAAGGAAGAAGTCAAGAGAAGAAACCAGCACATAGGAAATACAGAGTAGCCCAAGACAGTTTAAAGCAAATGCTGTATTTACTTGGAGAGACCCTATATTCCTAGAATGTAAGAGAATCCCATTTGACTCCCCTCAGGTAGGAAAGATCACATTGAAAATAAATGGATTTTACTTTAATGTCACTGAGGCTCTGCTCCCCTATCTCTTTCTCTTTCTCTTTTAAAAATATTTTTTAGTTGTAAATGGATCTTTTTTTTTTTTCCCTTCATGTCAGAATGGGTAATGTGACAATGTCATAACAAGGTTTAGAGGGAGGCATATCTCACACAAGAGCATGAACACCCAATCATCACACTTAAGAACCGAAGAATCATGTAAATGGATCTTTTATTTTTATTTATATACAGTGCTGAGGATTGAACCCAGGGCCTCACACATGCCAGGCAAGTGCTCTACCACTGATTGTTGTTTATTAGCTACAACTCCAGCCCCTCTGCTCCTCTTTTTGTGAGGAAATCCTGGTCACAGTGTTTGGTGCTTAAACCAAATTCTTTTTTTAAAATTTTTTTTTAGTTGTAGATGGACACAATACTTTTATTTTATTTGTTTATTTTCATGTGGTGCCAGGATCGAACTCAGTGCCTCACACATGCTAGGCAAGTGCTCAACCACTGAGCCACAACTCTGGCCCTAAACCAAATTCTTAAGACTCTGTTTAGCCCTTCCTTCCTTCCTAGGTTAAAAATAAAGTTTACTTTGCTTAAGGCCTCCTTTGGTACACCTTTTCCAGGTCTATATCCTTTTATAAACTTATTTTTTTGGCCAAGTCTGGTGGAAGGTGTACTTGGCCTTGGCCTGGCTCAATTCCTATTTTGTTGTCCTTGGATTGGAATTACAGTCAGATGACTTTAGAGGTCTCTCAGGGACCTGCATTCACCTTAGGGAACCTATACTTGATTTGTTTTATGTTCCTGCTGGATATGACATAGGATCTAGTGAGAGAATGACTTGCCTCTCAGAAGCTTTGTCTTCTTTGGAAGTCAGTGATTAAACACAGCCTACCTTTGCCAGATTTTAAGATTTAGTTCTTAAAAGTTATTAAGTGAGGCCGATATTAGTCAAATGCCTACATTTCAGTTGTTCCATGATTGTTGATTTCAGTTTGGAGTATTTAGAACCACAGGGCTGAGTTCTAAGAGTGGCAGGGTCCTGTAATGACCAAAGGGAGTATATGCCAGATCTCAAGGTGTTTTCAGTATGTTCCTAGGGAATCAAATGTAACTTTAGGAGATAAGATGGCAACTATTACATTTCTCAAATATTATACTTAGAATATCTCTTACAGCTGCTGCTGCTGCCGCTTTTTTTTTTTTTTAATATTTTTTAGTTGTCAATGGACCTTTATTTTATTCATTTATATGCAGTGCTGAGAATCGAATCCAGTGCCTCCACATGCTAAGCAAGCGCTCTACCACTGAGCCACAACCCTCTTGTAGCTTCTTGTGAAAGGTTAGTCTTGATTGTTGTTTATTAGTGTGATGGATAAGTCAGGTCAAATTTTACTAGGCCATCTGTGGTCTACTGTGTGGACTGAACTAGCTGGGTAAGTACAAAGTGCTTCTATGGAATGCTGAGAGAATGCCTGAGCAGTGAAAAAGTCTGGAGATTCCTCTTGCTAAGTTTCATTCCCCAGTGAGTGTGGGATTCCTTGATTTCTAAAGTATTTTCATTTGGCAAAATACAGTATGCATGTGCATTCATTTATATTGGTCACAGAATCAAAAAATGTCAGAGCTAGATATCAGAGATAGTCTAGTTGCTGCTTTTGGCAGCAGATGACAATGATTAATCTTTGTAGATGACCTTAAAATTTTTTAATGTGTATATATATATTTTATATATATACACACATATATATATACATGCTCTTTTTTTTTTTTTTTTTTTTTTGGTACTGGAGATTTTTTTTTTTTTTTTTTTGAGAGAGAGAATTTTTTTTAATCTTTTATTTTTTAGTTTTCGGCGGGCACAACATCTTTGTTTGTATGTGGTGCTGAGGATCGAACCCCGGGCCGCACGCATGCCAGGCGAGCGCGCTACCGCTTGAGCCACATCCCCAGCCCCTGGTACTGGAGATTGAACTCGGGGTCACTCAACCACTGAGCCACATCCCAGCCCTATTTTGAATTTTATTTAGAGACAGGGTCTCACTGAGCTGCTCAGTGCTTTGAGGTTGCTGAGGCTGGCTTTGAACTTTTGATCTTCCTGCCTCAGCCTCCCAAGCCACTGGGATTACAGGTGTGTGCCACTGTGCCTGGCTTCTTAGTATACTTTTAAATCCATTTAAATTTTTCAGCCCTATTGAGGCTGGGGTCGTGGCTCAGTGATAGAGCATTCATCTAGCATGTGTGAGGCACTAGATTCAATCCTCAGCACCACACAAAAATAAATAAACAAAATAAAGGTGTTATGTCCATCTAAAACTAAAAAATATATATTGAAAAATTTTTTTCAGGCTAGGGATGTGGCTCAAGCGGTAACACGCTCGCCTGGCATGCGCAGGGCTCTGGGTTCGATCCTCAGCACCACATAAAATAAAATAAAAGATGTTGTGTCCACTGAAAACTGAAAAATAAATATTAAAAAATTTTCTCTCTCTCTTTAAAAAAAAATTTTTTTTTTTTTTTTTTGGTCCAGTAAAACCTAGCAAGTTGGAACAGTTAGAATTCAAGTCTTCTGTCTGCTCACTATTGATCTATTGATGTGATTTTTGTAATTAAAAAAATTTTTTTTCTTATAGGTATAGGGAAACTGAAGCAATTGGCTTAATTATTGCATCTTGAGTGTGTTGTGATATGGCTTGGAATGGAGTGGCTTCTTAGTGGTTCAATCCCCAGTACATTTTGCAGTAGAAAAGACAGGCCACTTATTTATTTATTTATTTATTGGATAACCCCCATTTATTTACTTATTTTTTAACTACATGACAGCAATGAAAAGCAATATAATTCTTATTACACATATAGGGCACAATTTTTCATATCTGTATATAAAGTATGTTTATGTCAATTTATGCCTTTATACATGTACTTTGTTGTGTGTTTTTTTTTTTTTGCATTACAATTCTTTTTTTTTTTTTAAAGAGAGAGAGAGAAAAAATTTTTTTAATATTTATTTTTTAGTTTTTGGTGGACACAACATCTTTGTATGTGGTGCTGAGGATCGAACCCAGGCCGCACGCATGCCAGGTGAGCGTGCTACCGCTTGAGTCATATCCCCAGCCCCTCAATTCTTAATACTCATATATATCACAATTTTTGTATCTCTGTATATAAAGTATGTTGACACCCAATTCAAGTCTTCATACATGTACTTTGTATAATGATGTCAGGCACTTATTTTTTTGAAATGTAATTAAGGTTGATTCTTATTTTTTTGTGGTAGTATTAGGTTGTTTAATGCTTTTTGCCTGTGGTATGTTTCTTTGATGAAAAAAAAAAAGATTTGCATCTGCTAACCTAAAAAATTCCTCAGTATAGTTTTATTTTTTGGGAGGGGTATAGGGGATTGAACTCAGGGGCACTCAAACCACTGAGTCACATCCTGAGCCCTATTTTGTATTTTATTTAGAGACAGGGTCTCACTGAGTTGTTCAGTGCCTTGATTTTTTACTGAGGCTAATTTTGAATTAGAAATCCTTCTGGCTTCAGCCTCCCGAGCTGCTAGGATGGCTCTCAGTATAGTTTTGTAGTTCACATTTTTTTGTGATTGTAGTTTGGAGTCTGTGACTTTCAATTAGCCATATTCTTTGTAGTGAAAGGATATGAGAAGCAACCAAGAAACTTGTGGAATTTTGTTTTGTTTTTGTTGGTGGTGATTGAGCCCAGTGCTTTACCACTGAAGTGCATATCCAGCCCTTTTTATTTTGAGATAGGGTGTCTTGAAGATGCTTAGGGTCTCACTAACTTGCTGAGGCTGGTCTTGAACTTGTCACCCTACTGTCTCAGACTCCCAAGTTTCTGGGATTACTGGCGTGTGTCACTGTGCCTGGCATTTTAGGATTTCTAAAGGCATTTAGACAGAAGAGAAGCCACGCGTAGTAGCTCAAGCCTGAAATCCCAGCAATTTGGGAGGCCAAGGCAGGAGGATTGTGAGTTCAAAGCCAGCCTTAGGGGGCTGGGGTTGTGGCTCTGTGGTAGGTAGGGTGCTCGCCTAGCATGCACGAGGCACTGAGTTTGATCCTCAGTACCACATAAATGTAAAATAAAGATATTGTGTCCACCTGAAACTTAAAAAAAAAAAAAAAAAGCCAGCCTCAGCAATTTAGTGAGGCCCTAAGCAATTTAGTGAGACCCTGTCTCTAAATAAAATATATAAAGGGTTGAGGATGTGGCTCAGTGATTAAGTACCTGTGGGTTCAATCCCTGGTAACAAAAATAAAAATTAAAGAGAAATGACTTAGATATAATAATCACAGGCCATGGTTTATAGGACAGTAAGTAGATAACTCCAAGTTATAGCAGATTACTTGTGCTTTTGTTATAAAACATTAAAATTAACTTTTAGGACTGTCAAAGGACTTGTTTCTTTTCCTTTCTTTCTTTTCTTTTCTTTTCTTTTTTTTTTTTTTGTGGTGCATGGGGATTGAACCCAGGGCCTTGTGCATGTGAGGCAAGCATTCTACCAGTTGAGCTATATCCCAACCCAGGATGTGATTTTTTTTTTTTCTCAAGATCAGGAGTATCATCATGTCATTTTCTTTCCTTTTATGTAAAATACACATAGCATCTGCAATTTTTAACCAGTTTAAAATGTATAATTCAGTTATATTTGGTATTACAGTGTTGTGTAGTTCATCACCCTTATGTAGTTCTAAAACATTTCATCACCCCACCCACTAAACAGTAGCTTCACATTACCTGTTTTCCCAAGCGTGTGGCAAGTACTGATTTGCTTTCTGTCTGTGTAAATTTACACATCATGGATATTTTGTACAAATGGAATCATGCAAGATGTGACCTTTTTGTGTTTGGCTTCTCTTACATAGTATATTTTAAGGGTTCACCCTTGTTACAGAATGTGTCAGTAATTCATTCCTTTTTTTAAATATACATTTTATTTTTTAGTTGTAGTTGGTCACAATGCCTCTTTTTCATTTATTTATTTTTATGTGGTGCTGAGAATCGAACCCAGGGCCCCGCATGTTCGAGGCGAGTGCTCTACCGCTGAATCACAACCCCAGCCCCTGTAATTCATTCCTTTTTACGACCTAGTACTATTCCATTGCATGAATATATCATATTTTGTTTATTCCTTCATCTGTTGATGGACTTTGGGTTGTTTCACCTTTCTGGCTATTATTGAATAGAACTTCTGTGAACATTATGTATCAGTTTTTATTTGCACACCTGTGTGGATATATACTAAGAAGTGAGGTTAAAATTAAGGGTTGGGTTCATCAGTTGATCATTTGTGCTTAGGAAAGTTGGTGAGGGGCTGGGGATGTGGCTCAAGCGGTAGCAGTGGCATGGGTGCAGCCTGGGTTCGATCCTCAGCACCACATACAAACAAAGATGTTGTGTCTGCCGAAAACTAAAATGTAAATAATATATTAAAAAAAAAAGATTACAGATCAGGGCTGAGAATATAGCTTAGTCAGTAGAGTGCTTATTTAAAAAAAAAAAAGAAAGTTGGTGAATATTATAAAAGTGGGGAGGATAAATGAATGTGACTTAGAGGGTAATTTAGTTTCCTATGGGCTTCCATGTCAAATTACCAAAACTGGGTATCTTTTTATTTAATTAATTAACTTGTTTATTTTACAAACTGGGTATTTTAAAACAATATGGTAATTTATTTATTTATTTATTTGTTTTTAAAGAGAGAGTGAGAGAGGAGAGAGAGAGAGAGAGAGAGAGAGAGAGAGAGAGAGAGAGAGAATTTTTAGTATTAATTTTTAGTTCTTGGCGGACACAACATCTTTGTTGGTATGTGGTGCTGAGGATCGAACCCGGGCCGCACGTATGCCAGGCAAGCGCGCTACCGCTTGAGCCACATCCCCAGCCCCGGTAATTTATTTTATCACTATTCCAGAGGCCAAAAGTTAAAATTCAAGGTGTCAGAAAGCCACAGTCCCTCAGTGGCTCTTGGGGAGAATAGTTTCTTCCCCTTTTTAAGCTTTTGGTGGCTTTTGCCATTCTTTCATCTCTGACCACCCTAATTCAGTTTTTGTCTGTGTCTTCACATTCCTCTTTGCTTTGTATGTGTTTTCTCTTCTTTGTGTCTTTCTTATAGAATTCTTGACATTGAATTTTAAGTCTACCCAACTAATCCAGGATGATCTCATCTCAGGGTCTTTGATTATGTCTATATTAGCCTTTCCCCAAATAAGATAGCATTGACTGGTTCTGGGAATTAGGATATTGTCATACATTTTGGGAGCTACCATTTAACCAATTACAGAGGGCCTAAAGGGTTGTCTTGAATTTCTTTGTGGTCAAGAAATATAGATGAATAAAAGGGGACAGTCTACAGAAAGAATGGTTAAAGAGAAAGGAGCCCAATATTACCAATGCTGTTATGGTTACTATACTTGGTATTCAGAGATGACACAAGATTTTAGGGTAGATAAAAATGATTTAGATATAATTTATTTGAAAGAAGCCATGCAACTCAGATAAGAAATCAAATTGCTGCTAGGGTAGAACATTATTATCTAAAATAAAAAGCATTTCATTAACAGCCATAGAAATGTTAGAAAAAGTCAGATACTGTTTTTATTCTTATCAGCAGTCACTATCATTTCTAAGCCTAGAATTTATACTGTATTCTTTTAAAATAGGCAAGTTAGGCCCCACAGATGATAAGCAAGAGTAAGTTAGAATTTTCAAACCTCTTATATTACAAAGGAAGAAAGTATAGCTGGGAGAGTTCTGAGTAACTTGTCCAAGTTCTCAGCTTGTTAGTACCAGAGCTGAGTCTTGAATTTGGGGTTCCTTAACTCTTAGGTGACTGGATTTTTTTTTTCATGATAAAATGTGAAGCTGTACAAAGAAGTGAAGATTTGTGATTATTTATGTTTTTCCCCTTTAAAGTAGAAGTTCCTTACTAGGATGATAATGGAGATAGTGTAACCTAGAGGTTACCTGGGTTTAAAACCTAACCCTTTCATCTTTCCTTCCTTATTTTATCTCTCTCCCTCTTTTCTTCCCTCCATCTATTCTTCTTTCCTGATAGAACTCAGGGGCAGTATATCTCTGAGCCACATCCCTTAGGGTCTCACTAAGTTTCCTAGCTGGTCTTGAACTTGTGATCCTCCTGCCTCAGCCTTTGAGTTGCTGGGATTACAGGCATGCACCACTGCTCCCAGTGTCTTCCTTTAACTATTTGTGTGACCTTGGGTAATCTCCTTTTCTTTTTAGTTTCTTGATCTTTAAAGTGGAAATAGAACCCATCTCTTAAGGGTTCTTGTAAGGATTAAATGAATCAATACACTAAGTGGTTTGGAACAGTGTCTGGCACATGGTATCTGTTAAACTGTCACTATTACTAACATTTTTTATTTTTATCATTTAAATTCCTTTATAATTTTGACACTGATGGGAAATTATGATAGGATAATAGTACTACATACATTATCTCATTTGAGCTTGTTAGCAGCTACATGAGGGAGATTCTATTATTCTCATTTTATAGATAAGAAAACTGAGGTATAGCACAGTTAAGTAACTTGCCTAAGGTTACACAGCTAATGTGAGGAAAGATTGGGATTCAAATTCAGATCTGCTAGAATTCACTCTTTTTTTTAAAAAAATGTATTTTTTAGTTGTCAATGAACCTTTATTTTACTTACTTATATGTGGTGCTGAGAATTGAACCAAGTGCCTCACACATGCTAGGCAAGTTTTGAATTGTAATATTTATCGCTTTTCTCTCTAGTGTAGTGCCTTTTGTATCTTTGCTATTGCAAGGTCATGAAGATGTGTGTTTTCTTCTAAAGGCTTTATTGTTTTACCTTTCACATTTAGATGTGTAATCCCAGAGCTAACCCTTCTAAATACTATGCTGTAACACTACTCTGTACTTGCTGGAAAAAAGCTCCCTCATTCTTTTTCTTTCTTTTTTTTTTTTTTTTTTTTTTTTTTGGCTATTTTTCAGCTTTCTACAGAGTGAAAGAGAAACATTTCCATTGCTCACAGCTGGGCCTGAAGTACAACAAGGCTTTGATATGACCAATACAGTGCTTTTAATGCACATTTTGTAAAACAAATGCTAGTCTTTGTGCTTTGATATAGTACCAATATGTAAGATTTTAGTGGTTAGAAAACTCTGTAAGAAAAAAAAATTATTGCTATAAAAGGGTTTAAGAGAAAGGAAACTTTCTCTTTTGCTATTTTTTTTAAGAGAGAGGGAGAGAGAGGGAGAGAGAGAATTTTTTTTTTTTTATTATGGGGGTGAGGGGGGGCGGGGGGAGCATGGAAAGAATGCAGGAACTTTATTTATTTATTTTTTTTTAAAGAGAGAGTGAGAGAGGGGAGAGAGAGAGAGAGAATTTTTTTTATTTTTTAGTTCTCAGCGGACACAACATCTTTGTTGGTATGTGGTGCTGAGGATCGAACCCGGGTCGCACGCACGCCAGGCGAGCGTGCTACCACTTGAGCCACATCCCCAGCCCCGAGAGAGAGAATTTTAATATTTATTTTTTAGTATTTGGCGGACACAACATCTTTGTTTGTATCTGATGCTGAGGATCGAACCCGGGTGGCACGCATGCCAGGCGAGTGCGCTACCGCTTGAGCCACATCCCCAGCCCTCTTTTTTGCTATTGAGGGTAAACTGATAGGAGGCACCCAGATTCTTTAATCTCCTTGTATTCTGTAGGGAAGAAGAGGCTTCTGGATGGTCCCTTATAAACTGTGGTTTAAAATTTAGATTCAGGTCACACCAGGTTTCTTGAGATAGCTATATTTTCATGGGCTCACAGGTATACATTCTGTAAAGTGGATATTTATATTGCCACTTTTATGCAGTAGAGACTTCTTTTTTGGGACATATTTAGGAACTTTCAGGGCATTTCTGTGTCTCATTTTTTAGGGCTAAAGGTTTGGAGGCAACTCTTGTACATATGACAGTCCTTTGGGGAAGAAAGGAGCTAATATTTGTTAAATATCTATTGTGTTCTATGTTCTATATACTTTACTTACACATACACTTATATATTTTTATATATACATATATATGTATATGTACTGGGAATTGAACCCATGGGTGCTTAACAACTAAGCCACATCCCAGATTGTTTTGAGACAGGGTCTTGCTAAGTTGCCTAAGGCTGATTTTGAACTTGCTATCCTCTTGCCTTAGTCTCCTGAGCTGCTGGGATTATGGGTATGCGCCACTGCTTTGGCTGCTTTATATATGTTAACTCAGTCTTCTCAATAGTTTTGATGAGGGTAGGTATTGATTTCTCCATGGTATAGGTAAGGAAATAGATTTATAGAAAAGAGGTTCATATATATATTTTGGTACCAGGGATTGAACCCAGGGCTCTTTTATGCCTTTCTACATATGACACTTCTGACACCGCCTACCCCACAATCAACCAGTTCTCTAATTCTCTGGATACCAACTGGATGTTCAACAGTTTAATTCAGTTTTTGACACCAACTACCTGGAGTTTGTGCAGATCCCACAGGCTAAGGGCTCAGTCCCAGAAGAAGACTTCTTTCCATTTCAGGTGCCAATCAGAAGTTCTAGATTGCCATGTATGCTTCTCAACAACTGGGTATCTAACAGGGAATTCCACACCCCTTCCTCAGGTTTGATAATTTGCTTGAATGGCTCACAGTATTCAGGAAAATGCTTTACTATTACCCATTTATTATAAAGGATACTAGTCAGTAACAGCCAAATAGAAGAGAGATGCAAAGGGCAAGGTATGGGGGGGCGGGGGTGAGGGTGTAGAGACTCTGCACTCTCTGTGCCCTCCCTGAACCTCAGTGTATTTACCAGCTCAGAGGCTATTTGAATCTTCTGGATTTTTTTTTTTTTTTTTTTTTTTTTTTTAAGTACCAGGGATTGAACTCAGAGGCACTCATCCCCATCCCCACTTTGTATTTTATTTAGAGACAGGGTCTCACTGAGTTGCTTAGCTCCTCGTTTTTTTTTGCTGAGGCTGGCTTTGAACTCGCTATTCTCCTGTCTCAGCCTCCCAAGCTGCACCCAGCTAATTTTTAAATAGAGATTTTATTACTGAGTTCTGATTGATGAAATCATTGCTTATCAGCAATGATTGGTTTCTTATTGCCTCTTGGACCAGGAAGATATGAATGGGGATGGGTAGAAGATGGGTTAGCAGGGAACCATGGGCATGTTTTAGCAATATTGAAACATCCCATTTGGACAGAAGTATGGTATTCAGAGGACGATAATTGGGAGAAAGGGCTAAAGAGTTATACCAGATACACCAGATGGACTATATGATAAAAGAATAGTGGGGCAAAAAAGAGATGACTATATTTGACTTTAATAGCTTTGAGACTATCAGTTGTCACTATTACCTCTATAAATAATCTAGTTCTAGGAAAATCACTATCCTATTAATCCTTCAGCTGGGATCCCCATTTTGGCATTTCTATATCTAATGAAAGGAAAGGAGAAGAGTGTTTGTAGGATTGTTGGTGTAAATGTATTCATTTTCAAAGTTTGTCCAGACAAGAAGGCATGAGAGATGTAGAACAATGACATTGAGAAGGTGGAGAGAAAGAATTGACATAGCATTTGTATTTTTTAAAAACCTGTAGGTTTTCACTTTTGCTATGATTAGTGGCTTTAGTCTTGTTTTTTCTTCTAAAGACTGGTAGAAGTCCTTAACCTCATGTCTTTATTATATTCTTCTTATTAATCTCAGTAACTGGCAGGTTGGGATTACATTTTATCTTTATTTGCCAACTTTCCCTACATTTTTACCATTCCAGTAGTAGCATGGGAAAGCTCTTTTTCCTGTTAACTGCTGGAGGGAAGGCAGTTTGGAGATTATTGATCCTTCATGTAATGAAAGAATCCAGGAGTTTTTGGGTTGCCTTGGTTGGGGTAGAACCTTTCATGATCTGTGAGTTGAGGATGTACTCTGTATCACAGAAGAGAACTCGGGACCATCTGGCTCTTTAGCATTCTTTTTTTTTTTTTTTTTTTTTTTTTTCCACCCCTTGGTACTAGGGAACTCCGGGGTGCTTTACCACTGAGGTGTTTCCCAGCCCTTTTTGTTTTTGTTTTTTTTTGAGATAGGGTCTTGCTAATTTGTTGAGGGTCTTACTAAGTTGCTGGGTCTGGCCTCAAATTTATGATCTTCCTGAGTCGCTGGGATTATAGCTGTATGCCACCGTGCTCAGCTGTCTCTTTAGCATTCTGCTGAAGATGATTTACTCTTCAAGAGTTTTCCTTACACCAAAATTATGCTTCTTGACTGCTCTAAAATCTGAAGTTCATCTTAGCTGGGGTTTCTGGTGAGGAGTTTCTAATTCCCTTTTGCTTCATCTTCACTGGGTATTTCCTTCATAAAACCCATTTCAGGGATGGATGTGGTGAAACTTAAGTAAAATGATATTTGTGTGTTTTTAATGGATTCCAGGTGGGGTGTATGTGTGTATATGTGTATATGTGTACATGAATGTGTGTATATGTGTGCATTTTGTTTTCCTTTTGCAGGGAGGATTTTTTGTTCCATATATTAAAAAGAGAGGAAAAAAATGCGGTGAGATGTGGATAATTACAGAATGTTTGATTTTCATAATTGGTTTCGTGAAGTGCCATGTTGACCTTTTGAGGAGGAATACTTTTAATTATCTAAGATTTTAAAGTAGACATAAGGAAAGCTCTGGTAGTGAAATTTTTCGGCTTAGGTAAGGAGCTGTATTTTCTTCTTTGGAAATATTACTAAAAGAGAAAGTGGGTATTGGATGAAAAGTCTGGGAAGGAAGTAATTGTTATTTTGAAATTTTGTTCATGAGAGGAACTTGGTTTCTTCATTTGTGGTAGTCTGGGAAGGGAGACCAGTGCTGACTCAAGTTGTAAACTTAAATCCAGTCTTTGTAGATTCTGTACTGCAAAGCATTAGGTTACAAATTCCACATACTATCTCTTCCCAGGGGAGATTTTTAGTAACAAGGCAGGGCATGATAGGTATTTTCGTTTATTCCCTCAAAGAATAATATAGCTATGCAAATCCCCTTGCAGGTGATGAGTCAGGACTCCTACAGTAATTTTGGCTTTGAGTTGAATTTAAAAGTTTTGTTCATTTATGTTTTCAAATATTCTGTTAATATTGTGTAATTAACTAGTTATTGCTGTGGTTTAATGGAAATACACAATGTGTCATTCTAGTATTCAACTTTTACTTAGTTGCAAATAAATAGGAAGAGTTATATTTTTGTACTTAAAGGAAAAATAACTTTTCTCTACCCCCCCTAGGTTTTTTGGCTTGGCTAGAAATTAAATTGACACAAGACAGATTAATGGGAGAAAATCCATTTGAATAATGTTTATATGCATGGGAATCCCACAAAACATCAGACTTTTTGAAGAATGGTCAGATGATAGAAACTTATATAGCATCTTGAGCTACAGAAGGGAATGAGGGGTTTGGGCTTTTGGAGTGTCATGGAAACAAGTTATGGAAGAGTGAGGGGAGAAAATGTATAGTGAATAAAGGTTGCTTTGTTATCCACATAAAATGTCTCTGAGGTAGTTTGTTAGCATGCAGCTCTTTTTCTGATTGAGAAACTTTTACCAATGTATCTACCTCTATAGATGTAACTTTCCTTTACATCAGGGCAGCTTTTTCTTTTTCTTTTTCTCTCTCTTTTTTTTTTTTTCAGTTGTAGAGGGACACACAATATCTTTGTTTATTAATTTATTTTTTATGTGGTGCTGAGGATGGAACCAGTGCCTCACACATGCTAGGCAAGTTCTCTGCCACTGAGCTACAGCCCCAGCCCCCATCAGGGCAGCTTTTCAGAGCTACTTTCTGTGTCTGTAGTTTCTTCAGGTAACCAGCTAGAAATATGCCTAACAATTATATTTTGGAGTGACATATCTGGTCTCAAGACATATTTTGGGGTGGATGTTCTGAGTCCCTATGTACTTTAATAGTTAAATCAACTATTGTTTCAATATATAAATGGACATTGATATTCTAAATTTTAGGTTTAGAAAAAATCTTATCAGTTCAAGAGAATGCACTATTAAGTTATTCATGTTGTTTTAGTGTACTTTTTGTCATATATTATATGACTATACATGCTCATTAAAGGAAATTTTAGAAAAGTATAAAGAAAAAAACAGCAATCACTTATACTCTGACCTTCCAGAGGCAGTATTGTTATAGAGCAAGGACCTGCTGTGGAGGTGAGGCAGCTATAGTGATCCTTGGTTACCTGTTCTTGCAATCATGCTGGAATGATTTCAGCAGGTATGAGTTTATTAGAAGGTACAGGAAAAGATAAAAAGGGGACACTTTCAAGGGAAAGAGTCGATCCTCTCAGAGAGGAGAGGGATGACATACCCCCCTGCCCAGAGGGATGACATACCCCCCTGCGGCACCCCCTGGCTCCTCAGTTTTATAGAGGTCTTAGGGAAGTTTCCAGAGAGTCCTGCCTAGGTCCATCTCTTGACTTTTTTGGCGGGGTGAGGTGGGGTGGGAGGAACGGTGACCAAGGATCAAACCCAGGGGTTCTTAACCACTGAGCCACATCCCCATCCCTTTTTTATTTTTTATTTTGAGACTGGGTCTCTCTAAGTTGCTTAGAGCCTTGCTAAATTGCTGAGGCTGGCTTTGAATTTACAATCCTCCTGCCTCAGCCTCTGAACCTCTGGGATTTCAGGCATATTCGACTGTAAATGGCCCACTTGACTTTTGACTGACAACAAGATTGCATCAGATTTTCAAGTTTACACTGCACATGATCCTACCCATGGAAGGGAGATTTGCCATGCTAAAAATCCAAGGCTACTGGCCAGTTCTAATTATCACATCTCCCTGAATTCTGGAATCTAGTCTGTGTAAAGGTGTCCGAAGTTCCTTCCTTCAGGGTAACTTGTGTTGTTCTTATGCACAGGGAGTGTTTTGGGCTTACTTTCTCCTTAAGCTACAACCCCAGCTCCCTTCCTTTTATCTTGAGACAGGGTCTCACTAAGTTACTTAGGGTTTCACTAAATTGCTGAGACCGGCCTTGAACTTGTGATCCTCCTGTTTCAGCCTCTCGAATTGCTGGGTTTACAGGAGTACACTACTGCACTACTGCACCCAGCTAGATTACATACCTGTTTATTCAATCACATTTTTGCACGACTTTCTATTCTTTATTGAACCTAAGCATAGAAATAGATTGTTTTCCCTGGGCCTTTTGATGTTCATTTCTGAAAGCTCCCATGTCACATAAAATTTGATAAAGTTGTTATGCTTTTTCTTATTAACTTGTCTTTTGTTAGTGTCAGCTATGACCCTTATGGTGGAGGAGGAAAGATATCACATCTTCCTACTCCTATGACAATTATCTCTATTTCTTTCTTCTTCTTTGTGGGGACAACTAGGGATTGAACCCAGGGGCACTTAGCCACCAAGCACATCCCCAGCCTTTTTTATATTTTGAGACAAGGTCTCAATAAGTTGCTTAGGGCCTTACTAAATTGTTGAGGCTGACCTCATCCTCCCAAGCTGCTGGGATTACAAACATGTGCCACCAATCCCAGCTCCTGTTTCTTTTAATACCTTTTGTCCTGCTTTAAATGTTTTTGTATGATTTTTCTTATATATCACCTTATTTTTGTGGTAGGAGTAAAAAAAGTAAAACCATTGTTGTCTCTTCAAATGTCTTAAGTTGTGTGTGTATTAAGGTATAAAACTTCAGCTGGAGTTACATTTACTAGACTTCTAGAATGCTTTAACTACTACTCTGTTTTCTTTCCTTTTGTTTCTAGGTGATGATCTCCAGTCAGGAAAACTGTTAATTTATATCATTAGTCTATAATTTTTCCTTTGAGATTTGTAGCATCTGAGATTTTTTTTTTTTTGTTAAGGAGTCTGTTGTGGTTTTCCCTTGTGTAAGATCTGTGATGGATACGTAAAGCAGTGGTTTAAAGTAGTTATTGTTTCATGGGTCCCTTTGAAAATATGATGCAAGTTGGGGCACGGTGACACATGCTTGATCTTAGCTACTACTTGGGAAACTGAGGTGGGAGGATTGTGAGTTTGAGGATTGTGAGTTTGAAACTTAGTGAGATCCTGTCACCATATAAAACAAAAGCACTGTTAGCTCAGTGGTAGAGTGCTTTCCTAGCATGTGTGAAGCCCAGGGTTCATTCTGCAGTGAGTATACACACACATGATCTGATGCAAGCTTGCCCTAGCCTTATCAATCTGGATTGTTTGATGACTTAGGCTGCCAGGTCTATTGCACTGAAATCTTGGAACATTCCTTTGCTTTATCTTGGAGTTATCCTTTGTTACTCTTTTGTGATGGATGTAGCTTCCTACATATATACATCTTCATTCCATACATACATCTTTCTTAGTTAATTCAAATTTGGGCAAAGCACATCCATTCTGAGAAAGTATTCATGGAGAGCATATTTTTTTTTAAAGAAAGATTAAATATCTGAAAATGTTTTTCTTTTAATCTTTGTTGATAATTGGACTGAGTATAGAATTATAGTTGGCAGTAATTTTCCCACAGGATTTTGAAGACATTGCTCCTTTGTTTTTTAGCTTCCAATGTTGCTATTGAGAAGCCCAATCTATTCAGATTCTCTGTCCTTTGTAATTAGTTTTTTCTTTCTGGAAATGTCTGGAATTTCCTCTTTGTTCTTGGCATTGTGAAATTTCAACATAATGTGACTTATGGGCCTGTTTTCAGTTATTGTGCTAGAGCTTGAGAGAGCACTTTGAATTCAGAAATTTGTGTCTTTCATTTCTAAGAAATTCTGTTAAATTGTTTTATTGATAATTTCTTTTTTAAATTTTTGTGTTTTTTTTCTTCAAAAAATTTTTTAAATTGTAGATGGACACAATACCTTTATTTTATTTGTTTTTATTTTTATTGGTGCTGAGTATTGAACCCAGTACCTCATGCATGCTAGGCAAGTACTCTACCACTGAGCCACAACCTTAGCCCCTTCTTCTTTCTTTATAGAATACTATTATTTGAATTTTAGAACTCCTGGATTTGAATCCAATTTCTTACTTTTCCTCCAATTTTATTTTGTTTTGCTTATTTCTGAGGATATCTCCTCAAATCTATTTTCCAACTCTTCTATTAAGTTTTTTTTTTTTTTTTTTTGGGGGGGGGAGGGAGGACCAGAGATAGAACCCAGGGGAGCTTAGCCACATTCCTAGCCCTCTAATGTCATTTTAATTTTTAAAGTTTTCTGTTTTTATTTTCTGAATGTTCTTCAAAAATATCCTACATGGTGGTCCACGCCTTTAATCCCAGCTACTTGAGGTCGCCCTCAGCAATTTATTGAGAACCTATCTTGGAAAAAAAAGAAGGCTATGGGTTAGTTCAGTGGTAAAACATCTGTCAGTTCCATCCCCAGTACCGTGGGTTGAGTGAGTAACATTCTATTCTTGTTCCATGTACAGTATATAGTATTGTTTTAAAATCTTTGAGGATAATTTATTTACTCATTTTTTTGGTATCGGGGATTGAACCCAAAGATGCTTTACCTCTGAATCACCCCCAACCCTTTGTGGTTTTTATTTTAGACAGGATCTTGCTAAGTTTCTAAGGGCCTCACTAAGTTACAGAGGGTGCCCTTGAAATTGTGGTCCTCCTGCCTCAGCCTCCCCAGTTGCTGGGATTACATGGATGCACTACCATGCCCAGACTCTGAGGATATTTATGATAATAATTTTTTTGTATATGGGAAAACCATTTTGTTGGAAATGACACATCCTCTGATAGAAGGAGACTGTGTTTTACTAGCATGCCAAATTTCTTTAGTTGTTACCTTTTAAAAATAACTTTATTGAGGTATAATTTATATACCATAAAGTTTATTTGTTTAAAGTGTATAATTCATCAGTTTTTAGTATAGTTACAGAATTGTGCAATCATCACCATAATCTAATTTTAGTACATTTTCATCACTCCATAATGAAACCTGGTACCCATTAGCAGGCACTTTCACTTTAGGCAATCACAAAGCTAGTTTCTGTTTCTATAGATTTACTTAATCTAGATATTGTAGTTAAATGGGATATTATTTTAAAATATTCCTTTTTTTTTTTTGAGAGAGAGAGAGAGAGAATTTCAACATTTATTATTATTATTTTTTTTTTAGTTTTCGGCGGACACAACATACATCTTTGTCTCTATGTGGTGCTGAGGATCGAACCCCTGCCGCACGCATGCCAGGCGAGCGCGCTACCGCTTGAGCCACATCCCCAGCCCTTAAAACATTCTTGATAAATCTTATTTTGGAATAGATTTAGACTTATAGAAAAATTGATAATGCAGGAGAGTTCGTACATACCTTACACTTGGTTTCCCCTAATATTTACATCTTACATTAGTATGGTACATTCATTACAATTGATGAACCTATTATTATTATTATTATTATTATTAACAACAAAATTTTGTACTCAGAGTTTGTAAGTTTTTTGCCTAATATTTTTTTTCTGTTCCAGGGTCCCATTCAGTGTATATATTACATTTAGTTGTCATGCCTCCTTAGTCTCTTCTTGACTGACAGTTTTTCAGACTTACTTTGTTTTTGATGACTTTGTCAATTTTAATTTTTTCCTTCCTGGTACTGGGGATTTAACCAAGGGGGACTCCACCACTGAGTTACAATGCTAGCCCTTTTTATTTTTTATTTTGAGACAGGGTCTTGCTAAATTGCTTAGGGTTAAGTTGCTGAGGCTTGTCTTGAACTTGTGATCCTCCTTCCTCAGCCTCCTGAGTTGCTGGAATTACAAGCCTGTGCCACCAAGCCTGGCAACTCTGGCAGTTTTTGAAGAGTTTTGGCTAGATATTTTGTAGAGTATCCCTCAGTTGACATGTTGTATGAGTTTTTTCTCATGATTAGATTGGGTTTATTATTTTGCAGGGCCAGAAGATCTCATAAAGTTCCATTCCTACCACATCAAAGATACATAGTTGACACGACTTATCAGTGTTGATGTTAATCTTGATAATTTGGTAATGTTTGATTTTTCTTCAGTGTAAAATTAACTCTTCGTTCCTTCTTTCCATGATGTACTCTTTGGAAGGTCACTGTGTACACATAAGATTTAAGGATTAGAAAGTTATATTCCACCTCGTTGGAGCAGAGTGTTTACATAAATTATTTGGAATTTTTTTTAAATTGTAGATGGATACAGTATCTTTATTTTTATTTGTTTATTTTTATGTGGTGCCGGGAATCAAACCCAGTGCCTCATGCATGCTGGGTAAGCGCTCTACCACTGAGCCACAACCCTGGCCCCTGGAATTCTTTTGCATGAGATTTTTCTGGCTTCCTTTATTTTGATCTAATATTTATTTTGGTACAGGCTCGTGGATATTTATTTTATACTTTCAGTTATAATTCAACAACTTTATTTTGTTGTTCAGTTGTTCTAACTTTGGCCATTGTGAGATTTTTCAGTTGATTTCATCAAAGTACCCAAGTTATTGTGTTTGTTTTTTTTAGTATTTCCTTACTTTTTGGCACTATAAAATGCTCCAGGCTTGTTTTGTATGTTTCCTGTTCCAGTTGTAGAAGCAGCCATTTTTGCAAAGGGATGTTTTTTTTTAATTGGAGAATGATATTAGAGACTAAGATGTGTGCTCGTTATTACCAGGCTGATGTTGTTTCTGGTCCCTAAGATAGTATTTTAAAAATATTTTTTCCTGTATAATTTAATTTAGCAAGGGACATATTTTAATTTTTATGAAGTTGTAGATGGACACAATGCTTGAATTTTTTTTTTTTTTTTTTTTTTTTTTTTTTTGGTGTGTGTGTGGTGCTGGGAATTGAACCAGGGCTTTGTGCATTTGAGGCAAGCACTCTACCAACTGAGCTATATCCCCAGCCCAGCAATGGATGTCTTTACTTTTTAATTTTTTTTTTTTAATCTTAGTGTCTTTTTCCCAATGTCTCAAAATTTCTGGCTTTCTGTTTACATTTAAGAATATTGGCCAGGCGTGGTGGTGCATGCCTATAATCCCAGCTGCAGGGGAGGTGAGGCAGGAGAATTACAAATTCAAACCAGCTGAGGCCCTGAGCAAGTTAGCAAGACCCTGTCTCAAAAAAAAAAAAAAAAGGTGGGGGTGTGGGGGTTGCTGGGGATGTAGCTTATTGGTTAAGTGCCTTTGGGTTCAGTCCCCTGTACCCAAATAAATAAATAATAAAATAAAAAATAAGGGGGGCTGGGGATGTGGCTCAAGCGGTAGCGCGCTCGCCTGGCATGCGTGAGGCCCGGGTTCGGTCCTCAGCACCACATACAGACAAAGATGTTGTGTCCACCGAGAACTAAAAAATAAATATTAAAAAATTCTCTCTGTCTCTCTCACTCTCTCTCTCTCTCTTTCTCTCTTTCCTCTCTCACTCTCTCTTAAAAAAAAAATAAGGGGAAAAAAGGATAACATGCGGGGGGAAAAACACCAAATAAAACAAAACAAAAAACCGGGGATGGTGATGCCCAACTATAATCTCAGTGATTTCGGAGGTTGAGGCAGAAGGATTGCAATTTCAAGGCTAGCCTTAGCAATTTAGTAAGGCTCTGAGCAATTTAGTGAGACCCTCTCAAAATAAAAAAGGTCTGGCAATGTAGCTCAGTGGTAGAGCATCTCTGGTTTCATTCCCCTGTAACAAAAACAGACACCAAGCCCATCACCACCACTACAACAAAAGCACCAAAAAGAATAATAATACACGGAGAAGCTGACTGGAAGCTTTGTGTTCATAGGTGGGATTGGTGACTGAGAAGTTGACTGTAGAATAATCTGGTTACAGAGTTTCTTCACTAAGGTATTGTCAGTATCTGTGGATCTTTTTTCTTGAGCTGCTCAGATTCACAGAAAATACTCTTCCAGATCTCTGTCTTGAGGGCATAATCCTAGCTGCCTCCTTTCTGAGAGCCACGTATTAGAACACTGGGGGTCTCAACTTCCAGCATTTAAAATTTCTTTTACTTCCTGTTTTTAGAATGAGATACCCTGGCTTTCATTTGTGTCTGTGTTTTCCCAGCTGCTGGTGCTTGATACAATTGTTATCCTCAAGTATAAGTACCCATTCTTTCATTTATCTTTTGTAAAGAATAAGCTTCAGTTTTCTTTTGAAATGGAGGAGGCCACATGGAGGGAGAGGTTTTGGGGTATGAGGTCCAGTTGATTGTTTTTTAAATTGTTTGAGAATATAATTAACATAACTTTACCTTTTTTTGTGTGTGTGCTGGGGAATGAACCCTGGGTGACTCTACCGCTGAGTCACATCCCCAGCTATATTTTGTTTTTTATTTAGAGACAGGGTCTCACTGAGTTGCTTAGCACCTTGGACATTGCTCAGGCTGGCTTTGAATTTGCAATTCTCCTGTCTCAGCCTCCAGAGCCACTGGGATTATAGGCATGCGCCACTGTGCCTGGCTATCTTTACCATTTTGAAGTGTGCCTTTTAGTGGTGTGTGTGTGTGTGTGTGTGTGTGTGTGTGTGTGTGTGTGTTCAGTATGTTGTGCATCCATCACTACTATCAAGTTTTAGAATATCTCCATCTTTCCCAGTAAAACTGCATTACTATTAGGAGTTAATCCCAATTTTCCCTTTTCCCCATCTCCTGACAACCACTAATTTACTTTTTGTCTCTATAGACATGCCTATTCTGGACATTTTATATAATGAAATCATACATTTTATGGTCTTTTTTTTTTTTTTGTAACTTTCAGGATTCATCTGTGTCATAGCCTATAATAGTAGGTCATTCCTTTTTATGGTTGAATAATGTTCCATTGTATGGTTGCGTTATATTTTATTTATTCATCAGATGTCACCTATTCTTAAATAATCTTTGAACCAGTTCTTCTCTGTTTTTAGCTCCATCTATACTCCTACTTTCATAAGTGTTACAAATTCCTGTAATTATGGTGTATCTAAGTTTTCTCAAGTCCATTGTTACTAATCACCATCCATTTGCTTTTTAGGAAAAAAATTGTTGTTTTTACCTTCATTATCATTGTTGTTGTTGTTCTTCTTCTCCTTCTCCTTTAGTTGTAATGGACACAATACGTTTTTCTTATGTAGTGCTGAGGATTGAACCCAATACCTCACATGTGCAAGCACTCTACCACTGAGCTACAACCCCAGCCCCACCTTCATTCTTCATTTCTGTGGGTTTGTGCCACCCTGGCCCATGCAATTTTAGTGGGGCTTTGGAAGAAGAGAGATAGCAGAGGGAGATAAGACCCTTCGGTTTGCAGTCTTTCACTTTAATGGATCAGGCACTAGGCCCAATGGTCATGGAATGACCAAGCTATAAAAATCTTTACAAATCAGCAATTAGGCTGAGTGTGGTGGCACATGCCTATAATCCTAGTGATTTGGTAGGCTGAGGCAGGAGGATTACAAATTCAAAGCCAGCCTAAACAATTTAGTGAGACATTGTCTCAAAATAAAAAATAAAAAGGGCTGGGGATGTGTCTAAGTGGTTAAGCACCCTAGGTTCAATTCCTGGTACCAAAAAAACCAAAAAACAAAAAAACAAAAACAAAAACAAATCAGCAATTAGTCCATATTTGGTCTTGTAGGTGAGACTCAAAAGACACAGTAGTCTTATAATTAGTAGCCAAATAGGACCTTAATCCTATCTTCTGCTTTCTATGCTAGTTACTCAGACTTAATTTAGGCTATTTTAAAATTTGTTAATGAGGAGAGCATAGAGTCCATTGCTCAGATTTGGTTTCTGCCACTTCATAGTTAGAGAAGTAGTGGGCTTTTCTAAGAACAGTTTCTGCCTGTGTGCTTGGATAGCTTGTAGGAACTCTTACTGTGTCTATCTGATTTAATTGGAAAAGAACATGGAATTGGGTTCCTTAGACTTATCTAAAATACCATGATTTTGACAGCTTGTTATATTTCTCATTAAACAGAACAAATTATCCAAATATGAGCTTTGCTTCAATATATAGAAATGTTCCTGTAGAATATTTAAATGGAAGGCAGTGTTGACTGAGGTAGTAGTCTTTCCTATTAAATTTTCTAGCAGTAGCTTGATGGAGTCCTGTCTGGATAGGTTTGTCAAAGTTTGTCCTCTAGTTCTTCAATTTGGTAATACTGTAGGTTTTTATCAGAGTTTTAGCCACTTGTCATGGCACAGACTGGGACTTGTCTGACTGGAAGCCACCCAGGTCATTATCTTCTTTGAAGTGTTGACCAAACTCTTCCCCTGTCAGAATCTGCCTGCTTTTCATTCTCTACTATCTTCAAGTAGTATTTTTTAATTTTTTGCAGTCCTATGGACAAATAAGGTCTTCACCCATACGAGGGAAGTCTTCCCACTGAGCTAAATCCCCAGCTCTAAGTAATTGTATTTTGTATTTTTTCCAAAGTTCATAGTTGTTTGCAGGAAAGTTCATTAGATAGGAGCTACTTACTCTGCCATGACTGAGAACAGAATTATCAACTAGGTATAAATTATTTTGTTGACAGAATCAACTTTTTTAGTTGTAATTTCACAGACATTTAAGGTATCTTCCCCTTTTCCTCTAAGGTGCCAGATATAAGAATGACTTAGCTTCTTTTTAAAAACACTTTAAATTTGATATAAAGCCTCTTAAGTGTCTTTTAATTCTTCCAAATTGAAATACTTTATCTTATATATATGTATAATGTAAGATGTAGATATAATAGATGTGTTTCATAAACAGTTTTCTAGTAAATGGTGATTATTTTGCTTCAATCTAAGCATCTTGGTCTGTTGCCATAACAGAATTCCTAAGACTGGATACCTTGTAAAGAAAAAGTTTATTTTGACTCATGGTTCTGGAGACTAAGAAGTCCAACATTCAGTAGCCACATCTGGTGAGGATTTTGTGTAGCTTCAACATGAAGGAATGTGTAAGGGCAAGTGGGCAAGAACAGAAGAGAGAAAAGGGGGCCATACTTCTGCAATAGCTAATAATTTCTGTGGGAGCAGCATTAATCCATTCATGACTTGAATACCTCCCAATTGGCCCCAACCCTCAACATTGCCTCACTGAAGAATTAATATTCCTAAACATGAACCTTTTAGGGGACATCTCAAATCAGAGCACTTAAGCTATGTTCTGGAATAGCTTTGTGTAGTACATCATAAAGGTCAAGGGATCACCACGTGGATGTTTCTTAGGTAACTGGGATATACCTTTTCATATTCACTCTTACCATTTCAAATGTCATTGTCTTTCACAGATGTAATGCATGTAATATAAAAGTACAACTTTTACATGTTAGTGAAATTTCCTGATGACCTTCTATGCTAGGCAGAAAGCTTTGAGAACTTTTTAAAAACTTATATGTGTGTATGTTTAAAAGGAAATAATTTGCATCTATTCAATATAGACTTCTTATGATAGGAAATGAGAATAATGTTGCCCTGATTTGGGTCAGCGTCAGCCTGAAAGTGGTCATTTAATACTGCATAAATCTTAGCTTGCCCATTTAGGTTAATCTGTAAATAGTCAAATGTTTCCTGCCCAAATTAGGACATTTGGAAGTGTGGTTTCTAATTTTTTAAAACATTAAACATTTCATGACTGCTTTTTTAAATTTCTCTGAAGATGTCTTGGAATTTTAATGGGAATTATATTGAATCTGTATGGAGCTTTTGGTAGTATGGCTATTTTGATAATATTAATTCTGCCTATGTAAGAACATGTGAGGTCCTTCTATCTTCTAAGGTCTTCAATTTCTTTAGTGTTCTATCGTTTTAATTGTAGAGATCCTTCACCTTTTTTTTAATGTTTATTTTTTAGCTCTAGGTGGACACAATATCTTTATTTTACATTTATGTGGTGCTGAGGATTGAACCCAGTGCCTCGTGCATGCTAGGCGTGCACTCTACCACTGAGCCACAACCCCAGCCCCCTTCACCTTTTATATTAGGTTGATTTCCAAGTGTTTTATTTTTTTGAGGTTATTGTGAATGGCCGTTTTTAGAAGATTTAGGAACTGGATTAATTTATGGATGTTGATTTTGTATTCTGCTACTTTGCTGAATTCATTTATGAGTTCTAGAAGTTTTCTGGTGGTGTTTTTTGGGTCTTCTAAATATAGGATCATATCATTGGCAAACAGAGTTTGAGCTCTTCTTTTCCTGTTTGTATCCCTTTAATTTCCTTCTCTTGCCTCATTACTATGGCTAGAGTTTCAAGGAATATGTTGAACAGGAGTGGTAAAACTGTGTTGTTCCTGTTTTTAGAAGGAATGTTTTCTAACTGTAAGATTCTTGAGGGTAAGTGTTGGGTCTGGTTCATCTTTATCCATGACAGTACCTAAGTTATTTATATAACAAGATAACTCAGAAAATAGGTATAGAATTCACTTCAGTTGTCCTCGATCATGTTTTTCATGTTTTTCTGTGACAACTATTAAACTTACTTGTTTGAACTATTTAGGTGCATGTAATTTGTCCACTACCCCCCAACCTCTTAGGAAAAGCAATATTTTGGGTGGTCTCTTTCAAATAAAATCCCAGTGACATTATAAGTTAATTGGTATCAGTTGAGCTCTTTATTATATCTTATTGTAATGTTTTTCAAACCTGTAACCAGCATTTAAAAAAATGATACAGAGTAGAAAATATGAGAGGGCATTACATATGGTAAAGGTAAGTATTGTTTTATGAAATTTTTGTTTTAGGTAAATTTATATATACACATACATGTATGTGTTTATTGCTTCATGATGTATAATGTGTTTTGTACTGGAGTCATGGTCAAAAAAGTTTGAATAACACTGCTTTATTGTAATACTCTGTTATTTCATTTATCATATAGCATTATGCCAGTACATACAGGCTTCTAAAGCCAGGGATGGTGCCAGCCCTTTCATTTCGAGTACAACTGAAGGTAAAAACAAAACAAAATTGAGAAAACCCAAAGCTTTCTGGTGGTTTTTACACATCTTCAGTGGCATTCTGTACCCTGTGACCTTCTAACCTTCTTGTGCTTTTTTTGACCAGTATATTTTTCAGATTTATATTCCTCTAGGTGGTGGGTTCTTTGTTTTTCCCCTCCTTACTTAACTATTCTTAATTTCAGTATACTCTTACTGTTGCTAGGAGGGGGAGGGGAGAAACAAAGGAGAATTTTAGAAATTTCAAATGATTCCAAACAAAATAGCTTAATGAGATTTACCCTGAAATCTACTTTTTTGATGTTCTTATATCTTTTAGTCTCTTTTTTAGTGATCACAGAAATGTGTAGTTTGTTCTGAATTTAAAGTATTCTGCTTCTATGATGTTTTCAGTTGGCTTTAAACAAATTAATGTGGCTTTCAGAGAAAGAAAAAATATATACAGTTCTTTATCATTCCTTGTGCTTACTCCCTTCTTTTCCATGAAAATTGACTATTGGCTTTGTAGTAAAAATTTCATTTCAAAGAAAAGCAAAGACAGCTAGTGGTGCCCACTATTAACCATGTTATACTTTTTCAGCTTCTTTACTGATCTAATAACTTTAATGCCCTTCCTATTCTTAGATGGTTGGCATACTAACCCCCTTGCCTTTATTTCTGTACCTTGCTGGACTGCCAAGCTCAGACAGGCATAAAACTGTGATTTAAATGAATTTATAGAAATGATTGGCTTTGTTCTTTTTCTTACAGGAGAAAATTTTGAGCAGACACCATTAAGACGAACATTCAAGTCTAAGGTCCTTGCCCGATATCCTGAGAATGTAGAATGGAATCCCTTTGACCAAGATGCAGTGGGAATGGTTTGTATTTGTTAGCTACAAATATAAGATAATTTACAGTTAAATTTATCATAGGATTATGAGTCCATGCTGTGGTAGCAGTGCCTTTACCAAGTATCAATACCTTTTTTGTTGTGGGGGGTGGTGATGGTGACTAGGGATTAAATCCAAGGGTGCTTAACCACTGAACCACATTCCCAGCCCATTTTTCGTTTTATTTTGAGACAGTTGCTTAGAGCCTTGCTAAATTGCTGAGGCTGGCTTTGAATTTGTAATCCTCCTGCTTCAGCCTCCCAAATCACTGGAATTACAGGATACTCCATCACACTGTCTGGCTTATCAGTACCTTTTTTTTGTTGTTGTTACAGGGGATTAAAGTCAGGGGTGCTTAATCACTGAGACCCATTC
Organism: Spermophilus citellus; assembly: GCF_964194105.1. Taxonomy (NCBI): domain Eukaryota; kingdom Metazoa; phylum Chordata; class Mammalia; order Rodentia; family Sciuridae; genus Spermophilus; species Spermophilus citellus. The sequence continues at coordinate 202,931,425 of NC_138183.1, read as the reverse complement.
CCAGCCCTTTTTTGTATTTTATTTAGAGATAGGGTCTCACTGAGTTGCTTAGGGCCTTGCTAAATTTTGAGGCTGGCTTTGAATTTGTGATCCTCCTGCCTCAGCCTCCCAAGCCACTGGGATTACAGGTGTGCTCCACGTGCCTGGCTTTATCAGTACCTTTTGAAGAAGAGATTGTAATGCAAAGTGTTCGTGATTCTGCATTTTGATCAATATATCAAATATATAAAAAATCACAATGTTTCTTTTGTGTCAGACAAATATGTATTATAGAGTCAATGAATTTATTTTGGAGTACTGAGCTATTGATTGCTTATTTCATTGAGATGACTTGATTGAATTTTGAAGTGGTTTTAACTCATTTATATGTATCTGAGTAATATGGCAGAAATGGGCCTCTTGGTTTTATCATAATTTGAGATAGAACAGCATTTTAAATCTCATGTGCAAGAATACTACTTGGAATATTTTGACCTTTATTAAATATTTATCTGTGCCAGGCATTCTAATGAGCATTTTACATTACATAAATTAACTCATCTAATCCTAATACCCCTTACAAAGAAATATTAAATAAACACCCACACACTCATACAAACACAAATGTACATATTTTACAAATAGGAAAATTAAGATTTAGAGAGATTAGTAATGTGTCAAAGGTTACATAGCTAATAAGAGTTGCAGTACTGCAGTTAGGTTCCAGACCCTGCTTTTGACCACATCTTTATACTGCCTTTATTACATTTCTCATAGTATTCTATGGTTTTTAGAGGATGATCATGTTTGATACATACAATAACTTTTCTGAAGTAGACAGAGTAGATTTGTTATTTCACAGATGAGGAAACTGAGTCTTAGAGTCCAAAGCTTTTTGACCATTGCTTATTTCATTTTTATATGCTATATTCTAGAAACACATAAGCTTCAGGAAATTAAGTTCAAAGCTAATGTATGCAACATAATGTAGGTCCTTATATTTGTTAATCCAGGCCATTAGTATTTCATTTGTATAGCTAGGTTTATATAAAATGGGAAAATGAGGACTGATTGATTCAGGTCAGTTTAATTATATAAGTTTCTTTATATAATTCTGAGTTAAAGTGAAAAAGGTTTATCCTGATTATGTCATCTACTTGGTTTACATGAAATGAGCATGTTTTTTGATGTGAAAAGATAATTTTATTGATAATAGAATGTTATGATCTGGTAAAATCTAAAACTATAAATTTATTTTATTTTTATGTATACAGTTGCTCTGTCTGGTTTTCATTTGTATTTATAGCATAATATCATTCTTATGTATCTTTTTTTAATATTTGTTTTTTGGTTGTAGGTGGGCACAATACCTTTATTTATTTTTATGTGGTGCCGAGGATTGAACCCAGGGCCTTGGGTGTGCTAGGCGAGCACTCTACCCCTGAGCCACAACCCCAACCCTTTTATTATGTATCATAATTATCGTGCTTATTTACCTATTGTTTCCTAAATTGTCCAAGGGATTGAACCTGGAGGCACTTTGTCACTGAGCTATATCCCCAGTACTTTTAATTTTTTTAAAAATTTTTGAGATAGAATCTTGCTAAATTGTTGAGGGTCTTGCTAAGTTGCTGAAACTAGCCTCAAACTTAAGATCCTCCTGACTCAGCCTCTTGAGATGTAGGATTACAAGCATGCACCATTGTGCCAGGCCAAGCACTCTTTTACTTCTGTAACTTTGTGTATTTTCTTTCTGTCCTTGAAATGCCTTTATTTCTATTGTCTCTAAGATGAATTTTAGTATAACCTCATTTCTGAGCTTTTTCTAATGTTTTCAGACTGAGTTGTCTGTCTGGTGTTCCTCTAGCACTTTGTATATACTTTGGTGTATCTCTGATGATTGTATTATAATTTTATTTACTTGTATGTCTTGAACTTTAGGGCAGATAGGTATATATCCAGCACAATAGGTGTTAGGTAGGTAGGTAGGTATGAAGATAATGTGTTCTGAAGAGGATCAGCAGTGAATGTTCTTACTACTTGTTGCCTTGTTTTTTACAGCTATGTATGCCTAAAGGGCTGGCATTCAAGACCCAGGCTGATCCCAGGGAGCCCCAGTTCCATGCCTTTATTATCACAAGAGAGGATGGCTCTCGAACATTTGGGTTTGCCCTCACATTTTATGAAGAGGTGACTAGCAAGCAGATCTGCAGTGCAATGCAAACCCTTTACCATATGCACAATGCTGAGTATGATGTCCTACATGCTCCTCTTGCTGATGGCCGAGACCAGAGTGGCATGGAAGATAGTGAAGGAACTCCTGGGACCAAACTTCAGCGCTTCAACTCCTATGACATTAGCCGGGACACTCTCTATGTCTCTAAGTGTATCTGCCTCATCACACCCATGTCCTTCATGAAGGCATGTCGGCGTGTGCTGGAGCAACTTCATCAGGCAGTCACTTCACCTCAGCCCCCTCCTCTGCCCCTTGAGAGCTACATATACAACGTACTCTATGAGGTGCCACTCCCACCTCCTGGCCGGTCCTTGAAGTTTTCAGGGGTCTATGGGCCAATAATCTGCCAGAGACCAAGTACCAATGAGCTTCCCCTATTTGATTTTCCTGTCAAAGAGGTCTTTGAACTACTTGGGGTGGAGAATGTGTTCCAGCTCTTTACTTGTGCCCTTCTGGAGTTTCAAATCCTGCTCTATTCACAGCGTAAGTCAGTGCTTCCTAGAGCTTTTTGCCTGCATAGGGCCTTTCTACTTTCCATAGTCATGAAAAGTGAGTGATTTTATAGTTAGTGTGACTGACTAAAGGGCTGTTTCAGTTTTAGTAAAACCCAAATCTTTTGCAGGTAAGTAGGGGATGAAAAATTGATGAAACATGAGGAGGCTAACATTTTGGATTGGCGATCCTCACTCCGTTTTGCTAAGCACTCCAGTTTCAGAGGGGAACCCTACTTCCTAACATTCCTGTTTACCAAGGTTAAAAAGAGGGGCAAGGAGTGATGGTCACCAGAAGTGATGTTTTATCAGTTCTATGCTGTCATTCTACAGGGATATTTTTGCTCCTCCCTCAGCCTGAAAGTAAAACCAAGGATTCACAAAGGGTGATCCTTTAATTATGAAGAAAATGTATTTGAAAAAATAAGGTTTTGCTTTTTTCCATTGTTAGTTTCACTGAATTTGTTTTATAAATGGTCAGTTGAATGTGAGCAGCAGATTTGGAAAAAATAGTAAGTCGAAAGAAGGAAACAGATGCTTATTTAATAAGCCACACAAATAATATAAAATTTATTCATTCAGGATATTTACTGAGAGCATACTATATGGCAGGTATTGTCTCAAGGACCAGAGATACGGGGTGGACAAAGCAGATAAAAATTCTTTCTGTAGTGGAAATTATATTTTAGTGGAAAAAAGAGTGGTGATTAAGTCAATAAATACATTATACAAAATGGTGGTTAATAAACTCTGAGGAAAAATAAACCAGGAAAGGGATAGTATTTGAGAAGAGAAATTCCAGTTTTTAATGGGGTGATTAGGTTAGGCCTCTCTGAATTACCTGTTAATGTCTATAGAAAAGTATTTTAAAAGGAACAGGATAAGTGATCTAAGACAAGAATGTGCTTCAAAGAACAAAGAGGAAAGTAGAATGGATCAAGTGGAGTAAATGAGAAGGAGAGTAGCAGGAGATGGAGGCCTGATTGTATAGGGTTTTGTAGGCTATTGTAAGGACTTTGGCTTTTACCTTGAGATATGTAGCCATCAGAGGATATAATTTTTTTTGCTCTTTATTTGGAAATAATTTTCAACTTATGGAAGAGTTGCAAAGAATGTTCGAAGGACTCTTGTATACCCACTCACAAATTCACCAGTTGTTAATATTTTTCTATATTTGCTTTAGTACTCTGAGAACTCTGTATGTATGTGAATATAGCTGAACCATTGAGAATTATTACAGACACCATAGTTCTTGGTTTCTCAAACTTTTATTTCCTAAAAATGAGGACATTCTCTTATATAATTATTAAATTTAGGAAATTAACATTGATACCATATTCAAATTTCACTATTGTCCAGTAATATCTGTTATGATTATTTTTTTCATTTCTGATCCAGAATCTAGTTACTACGTGCATTGGTTTTAATTGTCATTTTCTCAGCTTTTACTTGATTTCATAACATTAACATTTTTGAAGAGTGCAGATATGTTATTTTGTAGGATGTTCCTCATTTTGTGTTAGTTAGTCCCTCATGATTAGATTCTAGTAATTTTGGGGTGGAATATCATAGAAGCAATATTGGGGTTTTCTTAGTGCCTCTTATCAGGAGGCACATAATGTTGATTTTTACCATTTTAGGAGGCATGTATTGTCCTATTTTGTGTGATGTTAATTTGATCACATTACTTGGTTAAGATTGTGTCTGCTGCATTTCTTAACTGGAAAATTATTTTCTTGTTATAATTAAAAAGTAATTTATAGAAATGTAGGAAATAAAAAAATTATTTACTACTCCTCTTCAAAGTTTTGCCTAATAGTTTTAAAAAAATTTTATTCTTTTTAGTTACACATGACAATAGAATATATATATATATATTTTTTTAATTTCTTTTTTTTTTTTAAAGAGAGAGTGAGAGGAGAGAGAGTGAGAGAGAGAGAGAATTTTTAATATTTATTTTTTAGTTCTCGGCGGACACAACATCTTTGTTGGTATGTGGTGCTGAGGATCGAACCCGGGCCGCACGCATGCCAGGCCAGCGCGCTACTGCTTGAGCCACATCCCCAGCCCCAGAATATATATTTTTAATGTATTTATTTTTTAGTTGTTGATGGACTTTTATTTTATTTATGTATATGTGGTGCTGAGAATCAAGCCCAGTGCCTCACACATGCTAGACAATTGCTCTACCACTGAGCTACACCCCAGCCCATTGACATATTATACATACATGGAGTATAACTTCCCATTCTGGTGGTTGTACATGATATGGAGTTACACTGGTTGTATATGCATATATGAACATATGAAAGTTATATGTGATTCATTCTACTGTTTTTCCCATTCCCATCTTCCTCCTTTACCCTCATTCTAATGAACTTCTACCTCCCCTGCATTGTGTGTTAGCATCCACATATCAGAGAGAACATTCAGCCTTTGGTTTTTGGGGATGGGCTTATTTCACTCAGCATGATGGTCTCCAGATCCATCTATTTACCTGCAAATGTCATAATTACATTCTTCTTTATGGCGGAGTAATATTCCATTGTGTGTGTATATATATATATCACATTTTCTTTATCCATTCATCTGTGAAGGGCACATAGGTTGGTTCCCATAGCTTAGCTATTGTGAATTGAGCTGCTATGAACATAGATGTTTATCTAAGAGTTTTATTAATCATTCTGGTCTGAATCAATTATTTCTATGATGATTGAAAAATACTGGTTTTTCTAATTTCATTTATATTTAGTAAATCACATTCTACTACAGGGAAGAATATTCGATTCTCCCTTATTTGTTTATTATTGTATGGAATCATAGATTTTTATTTTGTTTAGTAGGTAATACTTATTTTGATGCTCAGATAGTTCCAGAAATTTGATCCAGGGGCAAAGGAATGACATTTAACTTTCACAATGGCAAGGTTTACCTTTTGCTCACTGATGTATTCTAAGCATTAAAATAGTGACTGGTATATAAGAGTGCTCAATAAATGTCTTCTGAATAAATGAATAACTTTTAACAGGATATTTTAGCCACTGTCTTAAGAGTATATCCCCAAAGAGGGAATGGAGGAAAGCCAAGAATCTAGTTAGATGGCCATTATAGTAATCCAGATGAGAGATGATGCTGGCAGAACTGAGGAGGTAGCCATGAAGTGATATGAAATGATTGGGGTTTTGGATCTAGTTCGAAGGTGATATAGTGGAGGTGATGTTGAATTAAAGAGCACATACCCTATCTAGAATGAACAGCTACAAACTCCAGTTCATTCCTTGTGGGGATGCTGGCCTTATATTACTTAAATTTTTCAGTTTTTCACAAGGACCTAGACTTTTTTTTTTTTAACATGAAGTCTGTGATTTTTTTTTTTTTAATGATCAGATTGTGAGATCTGTAACTTAACTTTGTTTTATTTGTTTATTTTTATGTGGTGCTGAGGATCGAACCCAGGGCCTTGCATGTGCGAGGTGAGCACTCTGCCACTGAGCCATAACCTCAGCCCCATGAAGTCTGTGAATTTTAAATGTTGACAGCAGTGTTCTTGCTAAATATTGCGGGTCAAACAAAAAACATCTGTAGGTAACTGTGGTTCCTGAGGCTTTACTTTGCAACTTCTGGTTTAAAATAGAGTCTTATGCCACATAATGATGTTTTGGTCAGTGGCAGACTGCATATATGATGGTAGTCTAATAAGCGCTCTACCACTGAGCCACAACCCCAGTCCACAAAGTTATCATCCTTTTGTAGATGAAAACCTCTGGTTCAAAATGTACCTTACCACTGCAGTTAATGTTACCTGCTTCATGTATTGCCTTTTGAATAGAAGTGTTACTCAGGGAAAAGGAATCCAGGCTAAATTGCAAGATTCTAACTGTAATCCTTTCAGTGACGTAACTGACAGATTTGAGCAGTGTTTTGTTTGTTTGTGCAAGCTATTTTATATTTTATTTTGGTCCATATGGAAAAAAAAATTTTAAAGAGAGAGAGAGAGAATTTTTTAATATTTATTTTCTAGTTTTCGGCGGACACAACATCCTTGTTTGTATGTGGTGCTGAGGATCGAACCCGGGCCGCACGCATGCCAGGCGAGCGCGCTACCACTTGAGCCATATCCCCAGCCCATGGAAAAATTTTTAATAGTATTATTTTTTAGTGGTTGTTTTATTTTTGTGGTGCTGGGGATGGAACCTAGAACCTCATGCATGTATTCAACCACAGAGCTACAACCCCGACCTTAGTGGTTGTTTTAAAGTAATATATAGAACAAAATGTCTGTACCTGATATGGCTTAGTGGGGTTGTTCATAGGACAATTGAAAAAGTCAGTGAGTCTGGGAACCCTAAAAGTGATATATACATTTATTAAACATTTTAACTTAAAACATGTAACTGCATAGTCACCAATCTTTTGATGATGAGTCTAGGCATTTCCCTTGATTAGGGTCCATAAATTAGATGTCTGCCTTGCTTTCTTATATAAACCACACTCATACTGTGTTATCTAGGTTTTCTAATTACTTTTTAAATTTTTTTTAAATGGACAATACCTTTATTTTATTTGTTTGTATTTATGTGGTGCTAAGGATTGAACCCAGTGCCTCACACATGCTAGGCAAGCACTCTGCTACTGAGCTACAGCACAGCCCTCTAATTACTTTTATAAATTTGCTTTTGGTCTGGCGATGTGGCTCAAGCAGTAGCATGCTCGCCTGGCACGCGTGCGGCCCGGGTTCGATCCTCAGCACCACATACAAATAAAGATGTTGTGTCCACCGAAAACTAAAAACAATAAATATTGGAATTCATTCTCTCTCTCTCTCTCTCTCAATAAATAAATAAATAAATAAATAAATAAATTTGCTTTTAAGTGGAATGCAACTTAACCAGACTACCTCTATTTTTTGTAGTTTCCCTTAGTTGTTTTTGCTTACTTCCCTTTTGGTATGCCTGTTTAATTACAATATTTTTTAGCGACTTTGCATTACTCAGTCTTTTGAAAGAATTTTATGTTTAGAGAACTAAACATATTTTAAGAACTAAAATATGAATAAGAACTAAACATCAAAGAACTAACATTCTTTCTTATTTTTTGGCACCAGGGGTGCTTTATCATTAAACCACATTTTAAAAAAAATTCTGTTTTAAAATGTATTTTGTAGTGCATTACAGTTATACATAATAGTAGGATTCATTTTATTATATAAATATACATACATAGAATGTAATTCATTCCATTTCCATCTCCACTACTTTCCCTCCTCTTGTACAACCCCCACCCCTTCTTTTTTTGAGACAGGGTCTTACTGTATTGCTGAGACTGGGCTTGAATTTGTGACCTTCCTGCTTCAGCCTCCTGAGTCATTGGGATTCCAGGCATGCACCAGTGCACCTGGCCTTTATTTTTGCCTTCATATTTTACTATTTATTTACCTGATAATTGCTTACATTTTGTAATACAGAAAGAAGTTTACATAGCATGTTTGGAAATAAATGAGCCCACTCTTGTTAAGCAATTTGAGTGGGAGCAATGTAAGCTTTACTGAGAGAATGGGGAAAATCAATTAATATAGTGAGTTGGGTAAGTGGAAGTTAGTAAGGTATCTATTGTATTTTAATACCTAAACTAGTTTTTTTAAATTACAGTGTGAATTCAAGACACAAATCCAAAACAGTTCCAAATAGAATAAAATGAAATCTATTTCCCTTCCTCCTGTGGTGCTAAAAATAAAGTTTCTCAAGAATCTCTATCAAAGATAATAGTTTTTTTAAAAATAAATAATATGTGGATAAAGAATGCAGAGAAAGTTGCTTTGTATTTTCTTCCGCATAGAATCCTACCCTTGAGAAGAAATCTATGAATTTTTAAAATTCTCTCTTCCCCAATATTTTTAAACAAGACACTACTTTTTGTTAGGTGTTGAGTATACATGTATTAGTGTTAACACTCTTTAAATTATATATTTATATTATGATATATGTTTGGTATATTAAGATGAAACTTGAAATAAGAAAGTATTTCAGTTATATGGTAGAAAATTTTTTTTTAAAGAGAGTGAGAGAGAGAGAGAGAGAGAGAGAGAGAGAGAGAGAGAATTTTAATATTTATTTTTTAGTTATCGGCGGACACAACATCCCTGCTTTGTATGTGGTGCTGAGGATCGAACCTGGGCCACGCGCATGCCAGGCGAGCGCGCCACCACTTGAGCCACATCCCCAGCCCTATGGTAGAAATTTAAAGCTTTGCAGAAGGGTGTAAAGTGAAGTGTGAAACTTTTACCTCTGCCCTCAGGTTCTCCCTCCTAGAGGTTGCTACAGTTTCTTGTTTCCTTCCAGATAGTCATGGGCACACAACATTTACACTTCCTAAAAACAATGCAAATGGGAGCGTATTGTTTTGTACCTTGCTTCTTGCATTTAATAATGTGTCATGGAGATGTCAGTATATACAGATTAGGTTGTTTTTCTGAGAACAGTGTTGTGTGAAACATTTTGTACAATTTAAAAAAAATTTTTTAAGTTGTCAGTGGACGTTTATTTAATTAATTTATTTATGTATTTACAAGTGGTTCTGAGGATTAAACCCAATGTCTCACACATGCTAGGCAAGTGCTCTACTACTGAGCTACAATCCCAGTCCCTGGTTTGTATAATTTTAATGGAAGTGTCTGTATGCAAGGGCAGTTTATGATTCAGTTAGTAATATACAGGAGTTGCCCTATAGTTTGCTAAGGAGGCTTATTTGTAGAGTGATCCTAAGTCTTTTGTCATTCTCTGCATACACACAAGTCACAAAAATGTGCTGATTCTTCCTTTCTTACCACTATAATGGTGGTTGTGATCCCAATATACTTTGCGTTATCACCTTTTATTAAAAGTAATTGCTTATTACAACATGATGAGACGGGACCTGTGAGAGAATCCAGACAGTTACCTGGAGCTCGTGTCTATAGTGGATTTTGATTGGCTGAAACCCTTTGGATGAAGCTGACCTTGAGCTGCTTCCTATTTATTGGTTTCACCTTATTGGACTGGTGGGCACAGAGAAGGGCAATGGCAAAGAATGTATGGATTTTATTGTTTTGACTGGTATACAGAAATAGGCTTTTGCATCGGGCACAGTGGTGCAAGCCTGTAATCTCAGTGGCTAGGGGGCCTGAGGCAGGAGGATCACAGGTTCAAAGCCAGCCTCAGCAACAGCAAGGTGCTAAGCAACTAGGTGAGACCCTGAGTCTAAATAAAATACAAAATAGGACTGTGACTCAATGGTTGAGTGACCTTGTGTTCAATTCTCAGTACCAAAAAAAAAAAAAAAAAAAAAGAAAAGAAAAGAAATAGGCTTTTGTTTATAACTCTTGGTAGTCTCAGCTTCCTAGTGTGGATGCCACAGATTTCTGGATCCCTGGGGCATTATTTATTAAGCTATCCTTGAAGGCGGGATGTTGCTTAAAAAAAAAAAAATGTAGAGGAAAAAAACCCACAACTAGACCAAAAAGGCCAGAAAATTTGAAATTTCTTGTAATCTGTTAAACCAAACTTTACATGCAGGGAATGAGGTTAGCCTTGAAAGGGAGGGAGTATTATCTTTTACTCCCAAAAGAATTTTATTTCTGAGATTGCCACAGCCAAATGCATCACAAGAATTTCAAGGAGCATCTTCAGAGATTTCAGTCTGAAGCAAATAAAATTATCCACCCTACCAGAAACAAGTGGTCTGAGTTTCAAATACTAGATTACAGTCATCCTGAAGGGTAGGAGGAAAACTAGAACAAGATTTCTATACTATTAAACTTGCTTTTATGGAACAGAGAAAAGCCCTTCTCTTTAAATTCTAGTCTTCCCTGATTTGTGGTTATGGAGTAGATGTTCTCAGATCCTGCACTTCTGTACTGAATAGAATATCCAGTGTCCAGGAAGTCTCACAACAATGGCATTTCAGGAACTGTCGTACTCCGTTGGTGCACTGTGAGAAGTTACTGTCCCTAAGCAGAAATGTTAGGAATGCCAGCCACATAAAGCACTATTACCTGTTTTACTGACTTGGTGAGGGAAGGAAGAAGTTTTTTGTAATTAAAATGACTTTTTGTTTTTTAATCTAGAAGTTGTGCATATGTACACTGAAAGAAGGGAATTATTCTGTGGGATGTTTATTTAGGATATGTGTTCAAGACTCAGTGTATAAGGTATAGTGGAAGTGTATTTAAATATCAGTTGAGGGTTTTCTCCCATGCCTTTGCATTCTTTTGAAATATCTTAATTTTGAATTTTTAAAAGTATTTTTTTAGACATTGATGGATTTTTATTTTATTCACTTATTCATATTTGGTGCTGAGAATTGAACCCAATGCCTCACACATGCAAGGCATGTCACTGATTCCTATTTATTTGAATTACCATTGAGCCACAACCCTAGCCCCTTAATTTTGAATTTTAAAATAAATTGACATATTTAAGATTCTTAAGATGTTTGCTCTTGGATAGATAGATTATTGGGGAGCAGTCCTTCTCACTAAATAGATTTTTGTGGTACTGGGGATTGAATTCAGGGCCTCCCACAAGTTCTCAACCTTAGCTCATTATCTTTTTTGAAATTGGTTTCACTTTTTTGTTCATGGACTCAAGTAATCTTACTGCATCAGCATCCTTGGCTGGGACTGTAGGCACACAGTACTAGGATCACTGAGCTCAGTTTTACTCATTGATTGGCTACATCACTGATCTGTCAATTGCTTTAGTTTCCCCAAAGAAGCATATAGGTAGTTTCCTGCAGTGTGTACTCAAAACATATTTGTCTTTTTTCCCCTCCTTTTTTGGTGGTACTGGGGATGAACTCAGGTCTTGCACATGCACATGCATATGCAAGTGCTCTACCACTGACTTACCCATTTTAATTTTGTTTTGAGACAGTTTCTCTAAACTGCCCAGGCTGGTCTTGTATCCTCCTGCTTCAGCCTTTTGAGTAGCTGCTATTGTGTGTGCTGCTGGGCCCGACTTAAAATTTTTTTTTTTTTTTTTTTTTGGTGGTGCTGGGGATTGAACCCAGGGCCTTGTGCATGCAAGGCAAGTACTCTATCAACTGAGCTATATCCCCAGCCCCTCAAAAATGTTTTAAATAAAGAATTTTAAGTCATTGATTTCTATTTATTTGAATTACTTATTTGGTATGTTTCTACTCAAAATACTATTGATACCAAATATAAGAGGGTTTTCCTCATACCAATCAATTCTCCAGCTTTTTAGACATAACAGTTTAATTAAATTCTGATACTGCTTGAAGTTATCACAGACCCCATACGTAAAGGCCCAGTCTTGTAAGACTACAAGACTACCCCCATCAGTGGCAAGTCAGGGCCATCTGTACTTTTGACCTGTAGGCTATACATTTGGGAGGTTCCCACAACCCTCTATATGTATTTGATAATTTGCCAGATGGCTCACCAAACCCAGGGAAGTGGTTTACTTTTTTATGGGTTTTTATTTATTATGAGTAATGATACAACTCAGGAACAGCTAAATAGAAGAGATATATAAAGAAAGGTGTGGGGGGTAGGGGCATATAGCCTCTATGCCCTCTCCCAGTGTGTTACCTCCCAGCACCTCAGTATGTTTGCCACCAGATCTTTGAACTATCTTTCACGGAGGTTTTATTACTATGTAGGCCTGATTGATGAAACATTTGCTCACTGGTGATGAACTTAAATCTTCAATTCCTCCCCTTTCTCATAAGATTGGGGTTAAGATGAAATTCCCAGCCTTGGCTTTTCTGGTGACCAGCACCCATCCTGATGCTATCCAGGTGACTCCCTGCTTTCCCCATCCCAGCCACCTCTGGTCATCTCAACATATAAAGTTTTCAGGGGTTTGTGAAGAACTGGAGATCAAGACCAAAAAAATATTTATCATGGTTTTTAAAAGTTATTTACAGATCATACTCTACTTTGATTACCCAGGAGCAAGGTTATAGACAGCTTTCAAAGCTTTATTACTGAGACTGTTTTGGCTTCCATGCTGAGTGAAGATCCTGACTACTATTGCTTTTCTTTTCTTTTTCTTTTTTTCTTTTTTTTTTATCTCATCCGTTTGTACTTAAGCGTATGCATGCAACATATCTGGGGTAGTATCTGGAGCAAGGTGCTATTTATTATTTCTGTTTATTTCCATACTAAATTTTATTAACTAGCTGGGCCTGTGTGTGGGAAGGGGGTCGTACTGAATCAAGGTGCTATTTATTATTTTTCTTTATTTCCATATTAAATTTTCTTATTAGTTGGACCTGTGTGTGTGTGTGTGTGTGTGTGTGTGTGTGTGTGTGTAGGAATCTCTAAGTTATCTTTGACACCTACAAAATAGTCATACTGAGCATGTCCTTTCTGAAGTTTATCCTGATCCTTTGTAATGTGAAATTGCTTTGAAGGTTTTAAGTTACTATTTGAAAAGCAAGTACCTCATTTTTGACTGATTTGTGTGTGTTTCTTTCTTTCTTTTTTTTTTTTTTTTTTTTTGACCCAGATTACCAGAGACTGATGACTGTGGCGGAGACGATTACAGCTCTCATGTTTCCTTTCCAGTGGCAGCATGTCTATGTCCCTATTCTCCCGGCTTCTCTCCTGCATTTCTTAGATGCTCCTGTTCCGTACCTGATGGGCTTGCATTCCAATGGCCTGGATGACCGGTCAAAGCTGGAACTGCCTCAGGAGGTGAGAGCCTGAGTTTTGGTGCCTCTGATCTAGGACTGGGTGGACAGAGGCTTTGGGATGAGCCCACCATGGTGTCACCAAATTTATTTTATTTTGGGGGACATGAATACCTTTTCAGGAAAAAAGTACAAATAATAGACATTTAGCTCAACTTATTCCAGAGATACTTTACTATATTTTATTACCTGATATTATAATCTCTTTTTTTAAAATTAATTGTCTTTTTAATATGCTTTTTCTTTTTTTGTATTGGGGATAGAACCTAAGGGCACTTTACCACTGAGCTACATCCCTAGTCCTTTTATTTTTTTATTTTGAGACAGGGTCTTGCTAGTTGCTGAGGGTCTTACTAAATTTCTGAGGCTGGCCTCAAACTTTCAGTCCTTCTTTGTTAGCCTCCAAAATTGCTGGGATTAGAGACATATGCTACTCACCCAGCATCATACACAATTTTTTTCAAACATGGTACTTTATATATTTTTTTCCTACCAGTATGGTTATTGAACCCAGGGGTGCTTTACTACTGAGATATATCCTCTGCCCTTTTTATTTTTTAATTTGGAACAGAGTCTAGCAAAATTGCTAAATTAATGAAACAGATTGGGATTTCCTACCCCAGACTCCTGACTAATGGTGAGCCCTTACAAACCCAGGATATTTTACATACTTTTAAAACATTTATTAGAGACACGTTTTATTATGTAAAATTCTATAGCTAAAATACACAGAAGAATATCACAGTGAATCCCTGTGTTCTCAAAGCCAGCTTCAATTGTTCTCATATGTTACGCTGAATTTTACCTTTTACTCCTATAATTTTAAACAAATCCCATATAATTTAATAACTACCTTAGAAAATAGATGCATATTGATAAGTCAATGGCTTTCTTTTATAGGCCATAGTTGGTCTATAGAAGTTGATCTTGATCATAGTGTTTCTTATGGTCCTGAGCCTGTTTTGAAAATTTCTTAGTTCAATACGAGGAAAGCTTGAGGAAATACTTTTCCTCTCTTGCTTCTGTTTCCTACTTCATTTTAAAATAGATTTAAGCATGTTTAGAAAAGATTATCTGGAAGCAGGAGATGTGACTCAGTAGTAAAGCACTTGCCTAGCATGGACCAGGCCCTAGGTTTGATCCCCAGCATCAGTGATACTAGTCTTGACTATTTGTTCCCTTATACCAGAGCCCTCCGCCCCCCCCCCCCAAAAAAAAAAAAGAAATAAGCTTGCTTTATTTTTCATTTTCTTGGAGTTACCAGTAGAACTGGTCAACTTTTTCATATTTTATGGCTGATAAGAAACTGTATTTAACATCTTTAGCAATTAGAGAAATGCAAATCAAAATTCGAATGAGATTTTTATCTCATTCCAGTCAGAATTGCAATCATAAAGTACACAAACAATAATAAATGCTGGAGAGGATGTGGGGAAAAAAGGAATACTTTTACACTTTTGGTAAGATTGTAAATTAGTACCACCACTATGGAAGTCAAAGTTTCTCAAAAGACTAGAAGTGGATCACCATATGATCTAGCTATACCCCTTCTCAATGTTTATCCTAAAAAATTAAAGTCATTATACTGTAGCAATAGATGCATACCTATGTTTACAGCAGCACAATTCACAATAGTCAAACTATAGAACAAGCCTAGGTATTTGTCAGTGAATGAATGGATAAAGATTGTGGGTGCTGGGGTGGTGGCTCAGTGGTAAAGTGCTCACCTAGCATGCATGAGGCACTGGTTTGATCCTCGGCATCACATAAAAACAAACTAATGTATCCACCTAAAAAACTAAAGATAGGGGCTGGGATTGTGGCTTAGCAGTAGCGTACTTGCCTGGAATATGAAAAGCAACTGCGTTCGATTCTCAGCACCACGTAAAAATAAATAAATAAAGGCCTATCAACAACTAAAAAAAAATTTTAAAAACTAAAGATACATAAATAAATAAATATTAAAAAAAAGAAATTGTGGTATATATACACAGTGTAGTTTTATTTAGCTATAAAAGAAGAATGAAACAGATGTAGTGGCTCACACTTATAATTCCAGTGGCTTAGGAGACTGAAGCAGGAGAATCATAAATTCAAAGCCAGCCTCAGCAATATAGTGAGGCCCTATACAACTTAGCGAGATCCTGTCTATAAATAAAAAATGAAAAGGGCTGAGGATATGGCTCAGTGGTTAAGTGCCCCTTGATTCAATCCCTGGTACCAAAGGAAAACAAAAAAAAAAAAAAAGGAAAGAAGTTTAGTCACTTGCAGGACAATGGATGGAACCTGAGAGCCTTATGTTAAGGAAGATAAGCCAAAGGGTCATGTGTTTTCTCTCATATGTTGAAGGTAAAGAGGAAAAGAGAAAAGGTAGGCAGGGGAATCTCATGAAAATCCAAGGGAGACCAGTAGAGTAGAAAAAAGGGACCAGGGGGAAGAAGGAAGGGAGGGAAAGGGTAAATACTGGGATATTATAGTGACCAAATTATATTGTTATGTCATGTGTATATACAAATATGTGCCAAGGAATCCCACTATTATGTATGATTATAATGTATCAATAAAAAATATGGGGAAAAAGAATGTTTTTTTTTTTTTTTTTTTTTTTTTTTTTTTAAAAAAGGCAGGCCTGGGAAGAAGACTTTGGAGTATATATAACTCTTGTTTCCTCCCTCCACCAGTTCTTTTTCTCCCATGCTGGGGATTAAACCCAGGGCTTTGCACATGGTAGGCAAGCACTCTACCATTGAATTGTATCCCCAGTAAATTCTAAATACTTTTTTTGGAGGGGAGGATGATTTAAAAAATACATGTATATGTGTGGAATATGAGTAGGGAGACCTCTAAACAAGAGAATATTCTCATGGAATTGCTTAGGGACAAAACTTAATTGGGCATCTGGGTATCATCTTTGATTAATGCCCTGATAATTAGACCATATCTGTGATACTTTAAAACAAATGCATCTTTTTGCTCCTTTTCCTCTTTTCTTTGGTTTAGAATTAAAATGTCTTCTTAGACTGGGGCTGTAGCTCAGTGGAAGAGTGCCTTGCATGTGGGAGGCACTGGATTTGATCCTCAGCACCACATAAAAATAAACAAATAAGGGCTGTGGTTGTGGCTCAGCGGTAGAGCGCTCGCCTGGCATGTACAAGGCCCTGGGTTCGATCCTCAGCACCACATAAAAATAAAATAAAGATATTGTGTCCAACTACAACTAAAAGAAATATACTTAAATAAAATAAAAAAAATAAAATAAACAAATAAAGGCATGCTGTACATCTGTAGCTACAAAAAAAAAAAAAAATTTCCATTCCTTTTTCTCCTTTGACTCACTCCTCAGAGGTTTGTGTTCTTTGGGGTAGAACAAAATTAATTAAAGAAAAAAAGATCTAAATGATGGAGAAAACTATTGACTTGAGATACTGGATTTTTTGTGTACTTGTCTACTGTATCCATAATGTTCATGAAGAATAATATCAAAGACTGGAGAAAGAGAACTTTTTAGTTTTTGCTTTAAGCAAATGTATGTTTTTTTAAAAAAGAATTTTATATTTTTAAATTTTTAAAAATTAGTTATACATGAAAGTAGAATGCATTTTGGCACATCATACATACATGGAATATAACTTCTCATTCATGTGGTTTTACATGATGTAGAGTTACACAGGTCATGTAATCATGTATGCACATAGGGTAATAATGTCCAGTTCATTGTACTATCATTTCTCCCCCATGCCCCCTCCCCTGCCTTCACTCCCCTCTGTCTAGTCCAAAATACTCCATCCCACCCCCCATCTTATTGTGACTTAGCATCCACATATCAGAAAACATTTAGCCTTTGGTTCTTTGGGATTGGCTTATTTCTAAGCAAATGTATATTTAACATTGATATCTACTTCTAATTTATTTAATTCTGATTTTGTGAAGTCAGAATAAGGAATAATAAGAAATGATTGAAAGTTGAAGTTCAAGGAGGGATGTTACATGCATAATCTGATAAATAGGTTATTAACCAAGAAGGCAAATTTCTCAGTATACTTGGAGCAAGTTTTTGTTTTTGTTTTGGTACTGGGGATTGAACCCAGGGGCACTTAACCACTGAGCCACATCACTAGCCCTTTTTTGAATTTTATTTAGAGACAGGGTCTCAATGAGTTGCTTTAGGGCCTTGCTAAGTTGCTGAGGATGGCTTTGAACTTGCCCTCCTCCTGCCTCAGCACTGTCCCGAGCTACTGGGATTACAGGTATGTACCACCATGCCTGGCTTGGAGCAAGTTCTGTTCCCTCTAGGATCTTTCAACATTGGTCTTTGTGTGCTTCATATATGTGGAAGTATGAAGAGGGTGCTTGGAGACCAGCAGTTTTCTTAAAGGGACTGTTTGACTATTTTTGCAGCATTCCCCATCACTACTATAGCCTTTGTTACATGAGCTTTCGGTGGATTGCTGACATTTGGATGATAGAATACCAGTGTGAACTTCATAAGCAGTTCTAGGGTCTTGGAGTTCCATTTCACCCAGGTTTTCCCTCTAACAGTTAATATCCAGATACTTTTTACTTTGATTTTTAGTAGATAACCAACCTCTGGGATATTTGAATCTGTGTAGTCCCTATGGAAAATCCTAGACTGGGGAGAAGAGAACTGGCTTTCTAAAGGAGAGAAACACTATAAGGTCACAATAATGAAAGGAGAATGATAGTATCTTTGAAATACAATTTTGAGGTATCTCGGAAATGATAACATGTTTATGGTAAAAAAGTCAACAATCGGGCTGGGAATGTGGCTCAGGAGGTAGCGCGCTCGCCTGGCATGCGTGCGGCCCGGGTTCGATCCTCAGCACCACATACCAACAAAGATGTTGTGTCCGCCGAGAACTAAAAAATAAAAAAATATTAAAAATTCAAAAAAAAAAAAAAAAAGTCAACAATAAAATAAAATTATTTCAAATTTTATTACCCAGAGATAACTAATTTCAGCATTTGCTGGACATCCTTTTTTTCTTATACTGGGGATTGAACCCAGGGGTGCTTAGCCACTGAGCCACATCCCTGGTCCTTTTTATTTTTTATTTTGAGGCAAGGTCTTGCTAAGTTGCTGAGACTGGCTTTGAACTTATAATCATCTTGCCTCAGCCTCCCAAGTCTCTGGGATTACAGCTGTGTGTCACTGTACTCAGCTGGTGGACATCCTTAAACTGTGTGGTATCTTAGCCAGATGTAATGCTACACATCTGCAACCCCAGTTACTCAAGAGACTTAGGCAGGAGGATCACAAATTCAAAGCCAGCTTTAGCAACTTAGAGCAAACCATGTGGATCTTTAGACTCTGCTTTGAGACAGGATTCAGGATTTCACCTGGGCTTGTGACAGGGTCCATCATCAGGGTAGCAAGGTAGGACAAACTTGTTTTCTAAAAGGGACTTCCTCCAGAGGGATGAAGAGTGTACATTTCCTAGCCCCGCAGATTAGAATTCATCAGTTGTGGGGGCTGGGGTCCTGGCTCAGGAGTAGAGCGCTTGCCTAGCACGTGCGATAGCCCTGGGTTCAATCCTCAGCACTACATAAAAATAAGTAAATAAAATACAGATATTAAAAAATTATATTTTTTTTAAAAAGAATTAATCAGTTGCTGCCCCATCTTTGCACATCAGCAGTATGAAAAAAGCCCTCCCCCCGCCCCTTTTCACTAACACATAGCACTCAACTGACCCCGAGCAAGTGAAAGTGTTGAGCTGTTTTTGTGAGGAAGCATCCTTTGTTCGTGCTTCTCTTTGTTTTTTTTAAGAACATTTTTTTTTGAGAGAGAGAACTTTTAATATTTATTTTTTAGTTTTTGGCGGACACAACAGCTTTGTTTTTATGTGGTGCTGAGGATGGAACCCGGGCCACATGCATGCCAGGCGAGCGCGCTACCGCTTAAGCCACATCCCCAGCCCTGTGTTTCTCTTTGATGCTCTATTGTCTGAATCTAGGAAGGAGTTATGTCATCCACAGCCATGTCAGGGAAATAAGCAGAGGATATTAGAGTAAATATTAGATATTAGTATTCTGTCTTGGTTTTTATTTCTTGCCCTTTCTTAGAATACTTCTTAAATAGCTTACCCCCAGTAATCCGTATGGTGAACTTCCCTTCAGACATAAGGATAGACTATTGGGAGAAGCTGGCTATGTTTTGTTTTGTTTGTTTTTTCATGGGGGGTACTAGGGATTTAACTAAGATGCCCTTTACCACTAAATATATGCCCGGCACTTTTTTATTTTTTATTTTGAGATAGGGTCTCACTAAGTTGCTTAGGGCCTTGCTAAATTGCTGAGGCTAGCCTCAAACTTGAGATTTTCGTATCTCAGTCTCCCAAATCGCTGGGATTATAGGTGTGAGCCACTATGTATGCCTGGTGCTGATTGTGATTTGGCGTTAGAAACTCAGGGTTGAGAAAAGGGCATTGTGACCCTTCACAAGAAGAGATTTGGGAGATTTTTATGGGATTTGGGAAATCGATATGGTCAATTCCCCAGGTTGTCCAGGTCTTCCCATGGCTCCTCCAACAATAAAGGAGATTAACAGAAGGAAACTGAACACTTGGGGTTTAGTACATTTTTAGGCTATTGCTTCTCCCCAGAGCTATTATGCAGGAGCGAGGCTCTTGTCAGCTAAGGAAAGAGTTACCCAAGGAATTGGTTTATAAGTTGCTTCTGTTTGCCATATTTCTCTATATGTTGGGAGAAAACAACATGAGGCTTGTATGTGCTTAGAAATTAAATGACCTTCTTTTTCTGTTTGCTTTCTCTCTCTCTCTCTCTCTTTTTTTTTTTTTGTACTGGGGACTGAACTCAGGGGTAGTCAGCCACTGAGTCACATCCCCAGCCTTATTTTGTATTTTATTTAGAGACAGGGTCTCACTGAGTTGCTCAGTACCTCACCATCGCTGAGGCTGGCTTTGAACTCGTGATCCTCCTGCCTCAGCCTCCTGAGCCACTGATCCTGGCTCTCCGTTTGCCTTCTTACTCCTTCCTCTTTCAACCCAATTTTGCGAAGGATGACTAGTGGTATCTACTGGAGGTTCCTATTTTATTTTCATATAGTCCATCTTTGAAATGTGTCTGAGCTGCTTTCTTGAAACCTCAGCCACCTCTGACCAGGGGATATCCACAAATGTGGACTCATCATTTGGAGTTTATAAAATTCTTTATAGACACTGTATATTTGGTTCACAGCAATGGGAGAAAAGCCAGCTAAACATTGTTGAATGGATTTAGTTTTTAGCTTCCTCCACATTTCCTGTTAGAGAAATTGCTTTTTTTCTTCCAAAGAGAAGAGAACCAAGTGGATAGATGATTGCATTGTGTGCCTCACTGGTGGTCACAATGTCTTGTTCTGATAGGTGTATGGATAAGACCTGTGAGGCAGGTGATATGACAAGATGAGTTCATTCTATTTTTTAGTATCTTTTTTGATTACTTGGCCTGACAACATTTATTATTTTAAAACATTAGAAGGAATGAATAAAAAATAGCTAATTTTTGGATAATAAGTATTTATTTGACCCTTTAACCAGGTAGGGCTCAAAGTTTTGTCCTTGTAAATCTTTAGAAAGTGAAACTTAAAAAGATTCTTCTAGTCTTTGAATTTTTTGAGACAAGAATTTTTTTTTTTTAGTTGTATATTGGTAGGCAGACTAATTTATTGACTAAGTAAATGTTTATGGAATGAAACATGCAGGACCTATAAAACATAACAGTTTTAATTAGCTTGAAAGTTTTTTAATAGCTATATTAAGCTGGTCTTAGTCGTGTTACCCTCCTGCCTCTTCTTTCAGAATATGATTTATTGGCCCGGGGATAAACAGATCAACAGAACAGCATTTTGATGTACAATTGGAGATACCATGTCAAAGGAGAGACTACTTAATGATGATGCTAGAAAAATTGTGTATTATGGCTTGAATCTAGAAAGCCCCCCTAACAGTTTGTATGTTGAAAACATGGTCCTCAATGTAGCGCAAGGTTCAGAGATTGAGTGGCAATGATTGGATCATGAGGCTTCTGACCTCATTAGTAAATTAATCCATCTGATGGATTAATAATTTAAATGGACTTACTGTGAGGTGATGAAAACTATAGGTAGGTGGGACATGGCTGGAGAAAGTAGGTCACAAGATTGGGATGTGTGTGACTTGGGGACTCTATCTATTCTTGGTGCATAAGCATGTCTCTTTCTCTCTCTCTCCCTCTCTCTTCCTTTTCTCTCTGCTTCTCTCTCTCTTCCCCCTCCCTTCCTCCCTCTGTCTCTCTCTCTCTCTCTCTGTCTCTCCCTCTATTTTTTTTCTGCCATCTGCTGAACAGTTTTCCTCTGCCTCACCCTCTACCATGATCTTTCTTCCTTGAAGCCAGCCAACTATGGACTGAATCCTCTGAAATTGTGAACCAAAATAAATCTTTCCTCCTCTAAATTGTTTTTGTTGCGTATTTTAGTCACAGTGACAAAAGCTGACTAACAAAATAAGGGGAAAGTAAAAAGGATCCATATCTCCTATCTCATGCCATAACGTCATGCCATAACAAAATCAATTTCAGATGGATTAAAAAAGCTTAAATGGGGCTGGGGATGTGGCTCAAGCGGTAACGCGCTCGCCTGGCATGCATGGGGCGTTGGGTTAGATCCTCAGCACCACATAAAAATAAAGATGTTTATCCACCGAAAACTAAAAAATAAATATTAAAAAATTCTAAAGCTTAAATGTCAGAAGCACTTGTTTAAATCTTCCAGAGAAGAAAATGTCTGTGAATACCTTTCTGACCTCTGCATAGAGAAACATTGTGTAAACAAGATACAGAAATCACTACCCATAAAATAGATTGGCATATTTGATCTTCTTATAAAGAAGAAAGATATCTTAAAGATAATAGCTAGGAGAAAATATGAATAACATCTAACCCACGAAGAGTTAGCATCAAGAAAATATAAAGAACTGGGCGTGGTGGCATACTCCTGTAATCCTGGCTCTAGAGGCTGAGGCATGAGGATCATGAGTTCAAAGGCAGCCTCAGCAATTTAGAAAGGCCCTAAGTAACTTAGTAAGACTCTGTAACAAAATTTAAAAAAGGGCTAGAGATGTGGTTCAGTGACTAAGCACCACTGAGTTCAATCCTCAGTTATACCCCCCCCCCACAAAAAATATATAAAAGAATTATAAGGCATTAAGAAGGTCAGATGAGCAACACAGTAGAGAAATGATATAAAATATGAATAGGAATAGGAATTGCACAAAACTGTACATTTCTTAATTTCATCAACAGAGAAGTATAAATCAAATGTACCATGCAATACCATTTTATTCTTCTTTCATTGGCAAAATTTCAAAAATGTGAGGATTCCAAGTTTTAAAAGGATTTTGAATCAGTAGGTTGCATTAGAATGCTGGTAAAAATATAAATTGTTGCAATCACTTAGGAACACAGATATCTTACTTTAAAGTTGAACATTTGTATATACTATGTAACACAGTGTATAGGGAAAATGTTTTTCAGGAATAATGGGGAACCATGTTAAGTAATGATCCTGAGATAGGAAAGACTTTGACATGTTCAAAAAGATTAAAGAAGAACAAAGAAGTTAAAAAGAATGAAGTATACGACTTATGCAGGTTCCCATTAGAGTTATAGGTGAGTGACTATGAACTTGAAATCCTCTTGACTCAGCCTCCTGAGCTGCTGGAATTACAGATGTGCGGCTAGAAGCAGTCTTAAAGCCAGAAGAAAGCATAGGAATAATCAGGATCAGCCACAAACATTAGGCATTAGAAAGTCTAGGTTGCAGTTGTTCTTTTTGCTGACTGTAGAATTCATGAATTTATCAAATGTTTAAGGAGAATATACTATATGTAGGGCTGGGGTTATAGCTCAGTGGTAGTGCGCTTGCCTAGCACATGTGAGGTACTAGGTTCAATCCTCAGCACCACATAAAATGAATAAAATAAAGATATTAAAAAAAGAATATACTACATGTTAAATTTCTGTGTTAGATGCTTAATATCTGTGACACAATATCCTCACTACTCTCTAACATGAATGTTTTTAATTTTATCTCCATTTTATCGCCAAGGAAAAGGAGTCAGGTTAAGTAACTTTCCTTAAATCTCACAACTAGAAACTGTCAGGTCTTTCTCATCTGAGCCCCAACTTCTCATATATTCCTGTTTCAGGTGTATCCTCTTCCCTCTCTTTTCATTATCCTTTATAAAACTTCTTCCTTGATTTTTCGGAATTGTTTGCATGACTCCTCCTGTTTTGATTTCCAGGCTAACCTCTGCTTTGTGGACGTTGATAACCATTTCATTGAGCTACCAGAGGACTTGCCTCAGTTTCCCAACAAATTGGAGTTTGTCCAGGAAGTCTCTGAGATTCTCATGGCATTTGGCATTCCCCCTGAAGGAAACCTTCATTGCAGCGAGAGTGCCTCTAAGTTGAAAAGGCTCCGGGCCTCTGAGCTTGTCTCTGACAAGAGGAATGGGAACATTGCTAGTTCCCCTTTGCATTCCTATGAGCTCCTTAAGGAGAATGAAACTATTGCACGGTTGCAAGCCTTGGTCAAGAGGACTGGGGTAAGCTTAGAAAAGGTAAGATGCTGAATTTAAGTCTTACAAATTTCATTTGTGCTTGAATGCTGTCCTTGTTGAGTAAGATATGGGATGATAAAGCACCCAGTTCAGCACAAGGCATATTTGTGTACAGTAAGAGATTGATTCAGCTCTAGAGTAAATGTGATCCTGGCAAATGCTACTCAAATCAGAATCTGGATAGCTTCTCCAACACATGTTAAGGAAAGCCTGCTGCAATTCTGTGTGAGAACTATAGCAGAGTGACTCCATTGGAGGGAATGGTGGTGGTAATGATCAGAACTTTTTTCAAATTCATTGCCCTATGAGTTTCACAGCAACCTAAGGAACTTAGGACAGGTGTTAATTGTTTTATAGCTGAAAAAAGCAAACTTTAGAGAGCCCAAGTGGTTTTGCCTGATTCAATGCCTAGCAAATAGATGAGCTGAGGCCAGAACTGGTCCTCTTGAATTCTAATCCTGTGCTCTTTCCAGGGATGCAGTTAACTTTTGTTTTCTGACTTTGGTGAAACTAAGCTTTCTGTACTTGGTTACCTATCTTCTTTTTTTTAGTTGTAGATGAACACAATACCTTTTGCTTATTTATTTATTTTTATGTGGTGCAGAGGATTGAACCCAGTGCTTCAAGCCTGCTAGGCAAGCCTCCACCACTGACCTAAACCCCAGCCCTGTTACCTATCTTCTTCTTACCTCTCCCATTCTTATATTTGTGTAAAAGTTATATGTTTTCTTTTTAAAAATAATGGCCTGTTAAAAAGCAGAGAGATAATTAGGGAGATTAAAAAGGTTTTTTTTTTTTTTTTTTTTTTGGTCCTCTAAAAGGGAAAATACTTGGGGAAAAACATAAAGTGACTTGGGGAAGAAATCCAAAGAGGCAGAGAACCAAAGTCTAATCTTGATACTTTGTATTACTGTTTTTTTTCAATTACTTCCTACATTCCTTCCTTTCTGTTTGGCCCTTGAGATATTCAGCACCGTTTCCTCTATGGCTGAAT
Organism: Spermophilus citellus; assembly: GCF_964194105.1. Classification (NCBI taxonomy): domain Eukaryota; kingdom Metazoa; phylum Chordata; class Mammalia; order Rodentia; family Sciuridae; genus Spermophilus; species Spermophilus citellus. Next base: position 202,906,411 of record NC_138183.1, on the reverse strand, counting down.
TTCTCTCTTATCATGGTATCTTCACTTTCATTGAATTGCTAGATACCTTCAAATGGAGCTTTTTAACTTTCCTCCTGATCAGAATCCCTTTCTTTTATTTTTTCTTCCCATTTCTCCTGATTTTTTTCTCACCTTCTTTCTTTTGCTGCTAAGTAAATAACCACTGGAAAAAAAATTAGAAGATTTGCATTTCTTTTGAATAAAATGAAGAGTATCTGTACTCAGCTGTTGTTTCTTTTTTGTAGCTGGAAGTACGTGAAGACTCCAGCAACAATAAGGATATTAAAGTTCAGTGTGATGAAGAAGAACTCAGAATTTACCAGCTAAACATTCAGATCCGGGAAGTTTTTGCAAATCGTTTTACTCAGATGTTTGCAGATTATGAAGTGTTTGTTATTCAGCCCAGCCAGGATAAGGAGTCCTGGTTTACCAACCGGGAGCAGATGCAAAACTTTGATAAAGTGAGTGTAATATTGCTGGGGAAGAGGTGATTAGAATGAGAACTCAGTTACTTCTTGAAGTAACCTAAAATGAGATTTTCTTTTGCAATATTACTGGAACAAGTGATTTTTGGGAGGTTTGGTGGTGGTTTCTGAGCCAGGAGGATTGAACTCAGGGATGCTTAACCACTACCACATCCTCAGCCCTTCAGCCCTTTTTAAAATGTATTTATTTATTTTATTTTGAGACAGGGTCTAAGTTGCCTATGGCCTCACTAAATTGCTGAGGCTGGCTTTGAACTTGCAATCCTCCTTCCTCAACCTTTCACTGGGTGGAACAAGTTTTATTGTCTTCAGATGTTGGTAAACTAGAAGGTTGTGTTGCTTAAAAACAGATGTGCTAATTATTACTATCAGGTGATTTATACCCAGACAAAGGACTCTCTCTTCCTTCTCTTTCTTCCTCTCCTCTTCCCCACTTTTGTCCCCCTTTCTTTTCCTCCTTCCTTTCTGTGCAGTGCTGCAGAAAAGGACTCTTAAGGCAAAGGTGTTCATTTAGATTGATTGGTTGCCTCAAAAAGTTACATGAGTAAATTTGTAACAGTATGAGTGTTTTTAAAAAAGAAGCCACAGGGACAGCCTGGCACAGTGATTCATGCCTGTAATCCCAGCCACTCAGGAGGCTGAAGCAGGAGGATCACAGGTTTGAGGCAATTTAGCAAGCCCTGACTAAATAAATAAATAAGGGTGGGGATATAGCTCAGTTGTAAACACCCCTGGTTCAATCCCAGTACCAGCCCACCCCCCCCCCAAAAAAAAAGAAGGAAGGGATTTTGCTGTTTGCTTTTCATAAAGACCTGGAAAGCTCTGGAAGAATTCGCCTACTGCATCCGGTGGACATGTTGCCTTTGCAGTTCAAGGCTGACATACTCTTTCCCTGTCAATAACTCTTTCCTTTTGATCCCACCAGGCATCTTTTTTGTCAGATCAGCCTGAGCCCTACCTGCCTTTCCTCTCAAGATTCCTGGAGACCCAGATGTTTGCATCTTTCATTGACAACAAAATCATGTGTCATGATGATGATGATAAAGACCCTGTTCTCCGGGTATTTGATTCTCGGGTGGACAAGATCAGGCTGTTGAATGTTCGGACGCCTACTCTCCGAACATCCATGTACCAGAAGTGTACCACTGTGGACGAAGCAGGTAAGGCCTCCTGGGAGCTATACATTTTAGTCTCTTGGACTATGTCATCAACAGGTCTTGGTTCCTAAACAGCCCGCCTCTTCCTCTGTTTCTGCCTCTGCATATGTTTTTACCATTGCCTGCAATGTTTGTTTTCCTTGTTGTTTTTGCCTAGCAATCTTCTTGTCATCCTTTAACACTTCTGTCCATTGGGAATGGGTCCTGCTGTAAGAGATAGAGAACCTAATCAACAGTGGGTTAAGCAGGAGGTTATTTTTCTTAAATTAGCAAGAAGTTCAAAATTGGTGGTTGCTGGTGTGTGTTCAGCTGCTCAGAACTGAGATTCTATCATTTTATTCAGCTTTCCTTAGCATGTGGCTTTTATGATTTATGCTGATAACCTCATGGTTATAAGAGGCTTTTTATATTCACATGCAAGCCAACAAGAGGGAAAAGTTGATAACAGCTGTGTTTTCCCCCTTTCATCAGAAAACAAAAGTTTTCCTGGAAATTCTTGATAAGCTCTTTTGAGTCATAGGCCAGAGTCATGTTTTTAACTGCCTTTAAGTGCAAGGAAGGCTGTGAAAGTGAACACTGAACTGAGAGTAATGTTACCCTGACAATACTGAAGTTCTATAATCAAGAAAGAAGGGGTGAATGAGTAAGAAGTTGATATTTGTCACAAAACTAGCCTACATCCTTCTCTCTGAAGCCTTCTGTGATGCCCTAGGATGTGTCGGTTGATTCTTCCTCTGTGCCCTTTGATGCTTTGTCCTTCCCTTTACTCTATAGTTTCTTTTTTATTTTCTTTCTTTCCTTTTTTTGTTTTGTTCTATAATTATTAGGGAACAGCTTAAGTGTGGAGACCATATTTATTCATTTTCTTAACCTTAGTCCTCCAGCATTGTGCCTGGCACACATGGATATGAACAGTTGTGAACTACACAAATGATTGAATATGCCTTTCTGTTCACAGAGTCAGCATCTCGATCAACTTAGAGGATGGTCTCAGCTATCCTCTAAGGTTCACTTCCTTATGGGATGATCAGTTTCTTTACTGTATTTTTGTATATTTTTGTTGATTCATTTACCATATAACTACCACCATATATATGCTTAACATATGCTAATTGCTCAACAAATATTTGCCAAATGAATGGATACGCCAGGCTTTGAGTTTGTTGTTGTTGTTGTTTGTTTGTTTTGTTTTTAGGTTTTGAGGATACAAGTGATAACAGTTTGAACAAAGTCTTGCTGCCTTCATCAACCTTACCTCCACCCTCTCTCCCTTCCCTCCCCTTCCCTTCCCTTCTCTTTTCTTATAATACTGAGGATTGATCCCAGATTGTTCTACCAATTAGCTACATTCTCAGTCCATTTTACTTTTTATTTTGAGACAGCATCTCACTAAGTTGCCAAGGCTGGCTTTGAACTTGTGATCTTCTTGCCTCATCTTCCTGAGTAGCTGGGATTATAGGCATGTACCACCATGCCTAGCTCAACCTTACATTTTTTAGCTTTCTGTCTTTACTGAATAGCTTCTCTCCCAGGTTTTTCATTTAAGATGACTCTTGGCACATTACCCATATAAGTAGACTAAACCCTGCCTAAGGCTTTGGTCCTGAGCAGCTTAATGAAGATTTTTTTAAAAACTGGATTTAGCATACCATTTCCTAAATCATAGTGCAAATCAGGCTCCAATCCCTTTCATTTTGTGGTACACTGAAAATGACAGTATTTTGAGTATGACACACTAGAGTAGAGTGAGGCATCTGCTTATAGCTAGACACTGTAAGGACAGATGCTGTAGTCAGTTGAGGCCCTACTCATCTGCCATAGGGTTGAGGCAATCAGTTCTTATCCCCCCCCCCGCCCCCTTTTTTGAATTAAAAAGAATTTTTTTTGTAGTTGTAGATGGACAGAATGCTTTTATTTTATTTGTTTATTTTTATGTGATGCTGCAGATCGAACCCAGTGCCCCATGCATGCTGGGCAAGTTCTCTGCCACTGAGCTACAGCCCCATCCCTCTTATCCCTTTTGTAATCCTTCTGTTATGCACTGAACACTGCAACATACTGATTTGAATCACTCTACTCTCAGTTGTGGCCAGAGCATTTAGTGTCATGGGTTTGTTAGAATGTGGGTTTTGGGGGCTGGGGGTGTGGCAGAGCACTTGCCTAACATGTATGAGGCACTGGGTTCAATTCTCAGCATCGAATATAAATAAATGAATAAAATAAAAGTCCATTAACATCTAAAAAAATAATAAAAAGAAAAAGAATGTGGATTTTGGAATATGGAATGCAGAGTTAACTAACCCTCATTTGTAAGGCTTATTTCAGAAAAATGGGTGTCCCAGAGATGCTTTAGGCAGCTATCTACTTTGCTTCCGGAAATCCTGGGTCTATCCTTGTCATTGGTATATCTCTTAGGTATGAACCAGATATACACACTTGAAATATGCTTGAGCAGGCTTCTTGCCACTGGCCTCAGATCCTTAACCTTGAGTAGTAGTACAGCTATCTTATCCCATCCCACATCTTAGCTTCTTGAACCAGTTTGATTGGAAAATGGTAATAACATAACTAAAGACATCTTATTGGAGATCCTTTAAAATGTTTCATTTTATGATCCATTCAAAGTTTTGTTGAATAAGAGAAAAGGGAAAGGGGAAGTAAAGAAGGCCCAGATAGAAGATGACTTGACCTAGAACACATAGCAAGGCCAAAGTTGAGGTGTTCTTCTTACATGACTCTAGAAAATGCTGGGAGAGTTATTAGCTTTTTAAAATTTTTTTTTATCATTTTTTATTGTTTTTTCACAACATTACAAAGCTCTTGACATATCATATTTCATACGTTAGATTCAAGTGGATTATGAACTCCCAATTTTTACCCCAAATGCAGATTGCAGAATCACGTCGGTTACACATCCACAATTTTACATAATGCCCTATTAGTAACTGTTGTATTCTGATACCTTTCCTATCCTCTACTATCCCAGCTTTTTAAATTTTTACTCTTTGAAAGTTTTGAGATATAATTGGTACACAAAGTGCTGGCATATGCTTACACTTGCATCAAGAACTGGTGGACATACTTATTATCCTCAAAAGTTTCCTCAGGGGGCTGGGGATGTGGCTCAAGCAGTAGTGCGCTTGCCTGGCATGCATGCGGCCGGGGTTCGATCCTCAGCACCACATACAAACAAAGATGTTGTGTCCACCGAAAACTAAAAAATAAATATTAAAAAAATCCTCTCCCTCTCTCTCCTCTCTCCTCTTCCTCTCTCTTCTCTTCTCTTCTCTCTCTCTCTCTCAAAAAAAAAAAAAAAGTTTCCTCAGGTCACTTTGTAATTTTTGATTTTTAAACAATGTTGTGACATAGTTGAATACAGTTAACATAACTGTTAATATCTCTAATTCTGCTAATTCTGACAGTTGTGTCAGTTCTGTCTTGGTTTCAATCATGACTAGTTTTTTTTCTATCATTTGTTACATTATCTGGCTTCTTTGCTCACCTGGTGATGTTTTAGGCAGCTTTTTCAGTGCTATAAGCAAGAGACCAAACAAGAAAAATCAGAGGAGGAAAAGCTTATTTTGGGGGGCTCATGGTTTCAGAGGTCAGTCCATAGAAGGCCAGCTCTCATAATCAAGTCATCCCGTCTCCTAGCTTTCTTGCATTGCCCTACACATGAGGTTTTGGGGGACACCTAATATTTAACCAAAACACCTGGTAATCTTTGATTAGATGATTTTACAGTTTTGAGTCCTGGATACTTTGTTTTCCTATAAATATTCTTTTTTTAAAAATATTTATTTTTTAGTTTTAGTTGGACACAATATCTTTATTTTATTTTTATATGGTGCTGAGGATCAAACCCAGTGCCTCACGCATGATAGGTGAGCACATTACCACTTGAACCACATCCCCAGCCCCAAATATTCTTGATTATTGTTCTGGGATATAATTTATTTGGAAATAGTTTGATTCTTTTGGGCTTTCCTTTAGATATTTATTTGGTAGAACTAGAGAATCCTTTAGTCTGTGGCTAATTATTTTCCTCTACTGAAGCAAGACTCTTCTTAGTACTCTGTTTAAAGACCTATGAATGATAGCTTAAAGATCTATTTAAAGATGATTTAAAGACCTATGATGAGGTTTTAAAGACTGGTTTTCTAGCTCTGGATATGAACTGTATATATTATTCCTTCTAAACTTTCAGGTGATTCTTTTCCCGTCCTTGAGTAGTTGCTTTACTTGTTTGAACTAATCAGTTAACCTACTGAATACTCAAGTGGGGGACCCCCTGCAGATCTGGGTTCTCTCTCCTCTCTGCTACCATTTCTTGTTAACTCTAGCTACCTTGGTCTCTTTAACTCAAGGAGACCACTAGACTCTTGTCTAATTTTCCCCTTCCTATTCCACAGCTTGAAAACACTGTCAAGGCAATTAACTGGGGCAGTTTTAAGAGTTACCTCGTTTATTTCCTGTTTGTCAGGGAGCACTGCCCAATGTTTTGAAATTCATTTTTTCATGTATTTTGCCTGGTTTCTTTTTTCCTGTTATTTTAGGAAGGAGGGTAAAATCATTCCTTTTTACTACATCTTGGCTGAAGTGGAAGAGTAACTCTTTCTAAAAAAAAAATATTTGACTTGACTTTTTTAAAAAATATTTTAATCCAGAGAAAGCAATTGAGCTACGTCTGGCAAAAATTGACCATACTGCGATTCACCCACACTTACTTGACATGAAGATTGGACAAGGGAAGTATGAACCAGGCTTTTTCCCTAAGCTGCAGTCTGATGTACTTTCTACTGGGCCAACCAGCAACAAGTGAGTCAACCCCAGAAATTCCCTAACCTAGCTTCCAAGCCACAGAAGTGAGGGTCATTCATATCTGAGCTGGAGCTATTCCAAAGACCTCAGAATTTTATAAAGCAAATATGGAGAAGACCGGACTATGTAGGTTGTTCATTTGTTTGAATAAGAAGATAGGTGACAGAGTCTGTCAGCTCCTGTCTCCACTGTGCAAATTGAAATAGCTGTACATGTCCAGAACCCACAAAAACCCAGGCTGCAGATGGTTTATAATAATCTCATGCCTGGATTACATATATAGTTTTCAATAAGTGGTGGTTGAAATAATTGGAGCCTGAACTGAAAAAGATAACAGCTGAATTACTGTACTTCTAGAGATGAGTATGTGTGAGTTGAATGATTGTAGTTTTGGATCTATAGTTTTTTGTAGATGTTTCAATATAAATAAGTGTGTTCCTTGGGATGTTCTCTCATTCAGTTACTGCTTTTTTCCTTTCCCTTGGTTCTTCCTTTTTTTGTTCTATCAGAAAAATAAAGGCTGTTTTCAATTTAACAGTAATCACATGTGTAGTTAACACATAGCAGAAAGTCCAAAATGTCAGCTCTTAGAGAAATCTTACTTTAAAGAGATCTTCAGTAATAAATTGACTCATTAGCTACCAACATTCTCCCAAATTCTCCAGGCTACCATTCCTGAGTATAATTTCTTTATTCTGAGAAAATATCTGTAATTTCTGGGTCCTTTTAAAATAAGAAACATATTAATTATATAAATTAATGGGATTTATTGTGACATTTCTGTATATTAGTTGTTGCTTTTATCTCTGACCTGTCTCTGGTGACTTCTTGGTGGTTTCCTGTACCCAGCATTGGCCTCCTAGACATTCAGGTTTTCTCCTGTCAATTGACCTTACTCCTTTTTAGTGTTTTGTTTGTGTGTTTGTTTTTGGTTTTTGGTGCTGGAGTTGCACAGGCTAGGCAGGCACTCTGTCACTGAGTTACAACCACAGCCCATAGTGGAATGTTGTTAATTGCCTGCTTTGATTCTGTCAGGTGGACAAAAAGGAATGCCCCTGCCCAGTGGAGGCGGAAAGATCGGCAGAAGCAGCACACAGAACACCTACGTTTAGATAATGACCAGAGAGAGGTAAGATACTTAAGAATGACAAAGAATGACCCTATTATTTTGCTGTACACACCTTCTCTTTTATCACTTCTTTGGTCTCTGGTCTGATTCATTTATCCTAGTAGTAACCTCTTCCCCTAAAGAAAGGTTAATAATAGGTCTAGTTCTTGATATGTGATACTGGTCCTAAGTTATGATAATTCAGGATGGAGGATGTTGTGTAAATGGCAACTAGCCACTGACCTTGTGGATCCTCTCCATACTTGTGCATGATACAAACTCACTGGTTGGGAAGAAATTTTTAAAGTTGGTAAGGCATTTTTTGATTTTGTGGTAGGAAAGGAGTTAATTTTATTAAAGTGAAAATGAGGAAAGTGAACTTGGATTAATGCTGCGAATCTCTGAATCTGAGGAGCAAGGGCACTTGTTCCTATTTTTTTGATATCTTAATTTAAAATGGTTAATCTTGACCTTTTTTCTTAGGGGACTGAAAGAGGGGGATGATGTGCTTGGGGACTGAGGATTCTCAAATTTACCTCTTGAATCCTCATTGCTTGCAAGCTGGGTTTCTCTGCTCTACTATAATTTGTTTCTAATAAAGTTTCTAGTTCTAAACTTCAGGGTGGAGAGCCTGCCTTCATAGTTGCAGAGAAGTTGTGAAAATGGGGCTTTACCTTAGAAGCCTATTTCAAGGAACTTCTTTTTGAGAGAAAACCCTATAATTTTTATCTTACACAGATATAACCCAATAAAGCATATGGTTTTCACATGTGTCTGTCACTTCAATGAGTAGGAAAACAATGTTTTGCCTTTGCTGTTTCTTTTCCTTTTTTTGCTACCAGGGATTGAACCTAGGGCACTTAACCACTGAGCCACATCCCCAGCCCTTTTAATATTTTTATTTAGAGACAAGGTCTTTCTAAGTTGCTTAGGGCCTTGCTAAGTTGCTAAGGCTGGTCTTGAACTTGTGATCCTCTCGCCTCAGTCTCAAGCTGCTGGTATTATAGGTGAGCACCACTGCACATGGCTGCTTTTACTATTTCTTAAAGGAATAGATGATAACTGGAAGGTTTGAATATGAATGTTTAACTGTTGAACTACAGGATATAGTCTTGCTTAGATTTTTTCGTAAAGGTGGCATAAGAAATGTTAGTATTGGTGTTGTTTTAAAACTGACCCCTCAAAGCACAATTTGAGTCTAATGTATGAAAGAGGATATATCATGAACTATGTAATGCGATAAATAATCAATAAAAAAAAAAAAAAAAGTGAAAGTGAAAAAAAAAAAAAAAAAAAAAAAACTGACCCCTGTTGGTACAGTTGAGAATTCAACATGTCAATTAAAAAAAAAGAGGGAGAAAAGAAAAAGAAAAAAACAGAAACTTCTGTGTCTTCCATCTCACCTCTGTATTACTCTTTTCAGCAGTATTTATTTGAATGTGCTTTTTGGTCAAAATCACTTGAGGTAAGCACTTTGAAATATAAAGATGACAAGGAGGTAGCCTTGGCCTCAGAGAATGTCAGTTTATTAAGGGGGAAAGTCAAGTAATCAACTAACAAAACTGCTTGCAGTGGGAGCCAGCATCTGTTTCTACATCAACCTCTAAGCCTTGGAGATTGATAGACTTGTTAGAAGAGAAGAGTAAATGACAGGCTCTAAAGCTTGGTGTATGAATATTTTGGGCACATATTTTGGAGGGGAGAGGTACAGAAGATAGCTAGCAAGTTAGGAGATGGATAGCAATAGTCCAGATGATAGGAATTAAATTCAAACCTTGGGGGGTTGATGATAGTGGCAGATTAAGGGGCTACAACACAGAGTGGACAGAATTGTGCAGCTAGAGAAAAATATGAGGGAAGGGAGAAGAGAAGTATAGGGTAAAAATGTTGGTTGTGAACCTGGGAAGTTACTAAGGAGATGTAATTGTGTAGTTTACTGTATTGATGTGGATTTTATGTCCAAACAAATAACACATGGAAAATCACCAGTATATTGTAGAAAAGTAGTTGTTTTGAGTGTATAGTCTTATTTTCTCATGCCTTAACTTATTATTTTTATTTTTTATTTATTTGAGCATATGGAGTACTAGGGATGAACCCAGGGCATCACACATGCTATTAGTAAGCACTCTACTAATAAGCTATATTTTCTGCCCACAGGCCCTAATTTAGGAAGGTTAGAAAGAGTAGATATCTTTGGTATGGGCAGAAGAGTAATTTCTCTCAACTTGATGGAAAAAATGATTTTCTCAAGGTATTCTGAGATTTGATTGGATTTGCACATTGAGCTAGGCATGCTGTAGCCATGTTTTTTTTTTTTTTTTTTTTGCCTCTTATATCTTTAAATCACAGATATAGTACTCATGTAGTTCTTTATCAGCAAAAATAGAAATCGTATTATCTCAGTTTTTCCATTTGTTACAAGAATTGCCTTTTAAACTTTCTGCTCCTGACCTTATCTGAACCAAGAAGAGGGAGCAAGAAAATGTGAGGTGATAGTGCCCTCTTCAGGCACCCATCATTGTTGGTCACTTATGAGCTTTTTATTTTTCTGTTTGATGTAGAAGTATATCCAGGAAGCCAGAAATATGGGCAGCACCATCCGCCAGCCCAAACTGTCCAACCTCTCTCCATCAGTCATTGCCCAAACCAACTGGAAGTTTGTAGAGGGCTTGCTGAAGGAGTGCCGCAATAAGGTGAGCTTTGGTGCTTCTGCATGCATGTCGTTTCCCTTAGCAACAAAAGGAGACCATTGCTTGGCTTTGACCACTGCCTTTCTTTTTTTTTTTTTTTGATACTAGGGATTGAATTCAGGGGCACTCAACTACTGAGCCACATTCCCAGCCCTATTTTGTATTTTATTTAGAGACAGGGTCTCACTGAGTTGCTTGGCACTTCACTTTGCTGAGGCTAGCTTTGAATTCTGATCCTTCTGTCTCAGCCTCCTGAGCCGCTGGGATTACAGGCATGTGCCACCATGCCTAGCTGACCACTCCTTCTTGATTTAAAAAATACTGTTATACAATGGGATAAAACTAATTGTAATAAAAAAAAAACTAATTGTAAGATCCTGTTAACCTGGAATTAATTGTATTGTTTTAAATAGCATAATACCATTGAGGGAAATATGCTTTGCATGATATTAGCTTAATATATAATTTTAAAAATTGAAAGATAGATGTAGGGTCTTTTTATTTATTTATTATTTTGGTATTGGGGATTGAGTTCAGGTACTTTATCACTGAGCTACACCCCCAGTCTTTTTTTTTTTTTTTTTTTTTTTTTTTTGAGACAGGATCTTGCTAAGTTGTCAAGGGTTTCACTAAATTGCTGAGGCTGGCCTTGAACTTGTGATCCTCCTGTCCCAGCCTTCAGGGTCTCTGGGATTACAAGCATGTGACACCATGCTGGCAGATATCTGAGACTTTCCATGCAATGTTATCTTTCCTGCCATCAAAACATTGGTAATGCTACATTTCTTGAAAGAGTGTTCCTTCATTGTCTCTGAAACTCATTCGCAAGTTTTGAGATGCAAGTCCAGGCAGTGACAGCTTTATGTGTCCACTGCCTGGATAAATGATGACTGTGAAAGGCATGCCATTTTCAGACATAGTACTATGTGGGAAAATGTGGTGCTTAGAATTGAAGAAATATAGTAAACAGTCTTAACACTATCAAGTTTTGGCAAGCATGTGAAACAGCAGGTGCAATCTTCGTTGGAAGTACAAATTGATACGGTCACTTTGGAAAATAGCCTAACATTATGTAGTAATTCTTCTCTTAGGTATATTGCCTGGAGAAACTCTTGCAGTGTGTCCTGGGAGATAGGTATAAGAAGTTTAGAGCACCATTCTTTGTAATAGTCCCAAACTTGGAAAAAAAAAAACAAAAACAAAAACAAAGGCCAATCATTAGGACAATTAATAAATGATTTGTGGCTTTTTCATTCAATACATGCTATACAGCAGTAGAACCAGGTGACATTTATACCCATCAACTTGGATGAATTTCATAAACCCAAAGTTGAATGAAAAACCAAATCATAAAAGAAAAATACAGGCAAAACTAAATTATATTGTTCAGGGATTCCCATATACATGGCAATTATTTCCTTAATTTTGTTTAGTTTCATTGTATAAGTTGTCACTTCAAGGGTGAAAAGGTGATTGGAAGACTGTTTTATTTTTTAACCTGGGTGTTTTAACACATAAACACCCACAATATATTTTACAATAAAAAATGAGTAACACTGGAAAGAAATGACAAAATATTAAGAGTTGTTGCTTCTTCAGGGTAGTTTGAGGGGTGTTTATTTTCCCTGCTTTTTAGATTTTTAGATGTTACAAATTTATAGCATAATTAAATATTACTTAAGAACTTGGACTCAAGATTCAGGCAGATTTGGGTTCAAAAGCCAGATCTCCTACTCCTTTACTGTGTGACTTTGGACAAGTAGCTTAAATTTTCTGGCAATTTATACATCAGTAAATTGAGAATGATAATAGTTATCTTTTGAAATTGTTGAGAGGCTTAAATAAGATAATGTAATGCTTACTATAGCACCTAACACATATTTAATAAAAATTGTGATTATCATTACACAGATTTTTTTGGGGGTATAGTTTTATAATAAGCATTTGAGGATTTTTATTAATTATCCTCATTTTTTAATCCTCTTGACAGTTATTTCAGATATATTTCTAGGTTATATGTATGCTTGAAGTTTTGTTTAAGGTTATGTAAATAGAATCAGGATGTGAGAGGTGAGTATGACTGAAAGATTTTATTTGATTCTTTCCATTTTATAAATGCAAAAGCTGAATCCAGAGTGATGAAATCACTTGCTGAGGATCCTATGGTGATTGCTATGTTCTCATTTTTTTTCTTAACTAAACTTTTAAAGTATGCACTCCCTGCAACCTGACATGTATGGGTATACTGTGTCCCTTAGGCTTATTTATTTTGTCCCTCCCAGACTAGTGGGCATACTGTGCAGGCTGCCACAGGTCTCTCTAGTTGTACATGATCCTGCTCATTGTGATTATCTATCCTACTAACTGATTCCTAGACCAAGAGAATGCTGGTGGAGAAGATGGGTCGCGAGGCTGTGGAGCTAGGACATGGGGAGGTGAACATCACTGGGGTGGAAGAAAACACCTTGATTGCTAGCCTCTGTGACCTCCTGGAGAGGATTTGGAGTCATGGGCTACAAGTGAAACAGGTAATGGATGTGTGTAACCTCTTCTGTTGAGCAAACTATCTTCCTGACTTTATTTGCTAGCCTCTCTCCAAACTCCTTTTCTCCAGCTGACTGGCTTTGAAGAGTGGTGCATACTGCTTATGGAATGAGACATGAAATAGCTGAACAAACAAATGTGATCCAAACTTTTTTTTAAAAAAGTAAACTTCAAAAATCTGTGTTTGTCATTCATTAAAAGTGGCATGGGAGTAAAGGTGAAGGCCAATCTGTTAGCTCCTGTTTAGCAGTGGTACTTGCCTGGAGGTAGAGAAAGAACTTGGAGCTCAGAAAGTATCAAACATACTCTAAGGATCTTTCACTAATTATACATTCCCAGTGGAAAAAGGTTTGTAATTAACATTTCTTTTATAAGTAGATGATTTAACCAGTTAAGATTTGAGAGAAGTTGAATGTTTGATTTTTACCACTTAATACCCAGAGAATTTCCTTATTTCAAAATACTATACTTTCAACTGCTAATCAAGATGCTTTGGATTGGGGTTGTGGCTCAGTGGTAGAGCACTTGCCTTGCACATGTGAAACACTGAGTTTGATCCTTAGCACCACATAAAAATAAGCAAAATGAAGATATTGTGTCCATCTATAACTAAAAATTTTTTAAAAAGATGCTTATCTTTTATTTTTAAATTTGAAAGGAGCTTGAACATTTTCATAAAGCACATTTATCATGAAAAAGTTAGAAAATAAATTTTAGTATCTAGAAACTATTTATTCAGATCTTACAGACATTGTTGTAGGCACATGAGATACTTCAGTGTGTAAGGGACCCGCGAAACGTCGGAGGAAGAGACCACCAAGAGACTGCCTCATGCAACAGCAAAAGGGTTTATTTGGGGACCAGCATGCTGGGGCTCAGAGCTCACTAGAGCAAAGAGAGAGAGCCCTGAGAACAGCTTAAGCAGAGCTTATATACTTTCCTTGAAGAAGGCAGGGAGGGAAGTTCATTGACGGGTCAGGGCGAGTGGGCCGTTTGCCTGCAACTGAGTGAGGGAGTGTATCCTGCAGTTTGGCAGTTGGGGACAGCACATTCTGGGAACAAGATTAGCAAACAGTTCACAGTTGGGGATAGTACATCCTGGGAACAAGATTTCAACAGTGTTTTGTTAAGCATATAGAAAAACAGAGTGACAAGTACCTATTTTATTAACCTTTCAAGTGAACAAAGTAGAAGATCTGTCTTCATGGAGTTTCTGTTCTCATGGATATGGCCACAGTGTGTCCTATCTGTCCTTTAAAACATTTCTCTGTGCTCAAATGCCTATCCACATGCAGCAGTATACTTATCCAATGGACCATAATTTCATGCCTACCATTATCATTTATTAAAGTAAAAAATATAGTAACAAATGTTATCAAATATGTGGAGAATTTGGAACCTTTGTACAGTTCTGGTGGGAATGTAAAATGGCGCAGCTACTTTAGAAGTCTGGCAGTTCCTCAGAATGTTAAGATGGTCATCATATGACACAGCAAGTCCACTTCCAGATATGTACTCAAGAGAAGTGAAAACATAATGTCTACACAAACACTTATACACAAATGCTGATAGCAGTATTATTCATCATGGCCAAAGAGTGGAAACAACCCAACTGTTTATCAGCTGGTGAGTGAATAAAAGTGATATATCCCATATAAGGGGATGTTATTCAGCAGTTAAATGGAATGAAGTACAAATATATGGTATAACCTGTATATCAGATACCCAAAACAGGCAAATCCTTGATAGAAAATAGATAAAGCATTTCTAGAGACTTAGAGGAGGGGAAGAATGGGGAGTGACTGCTAAGGTAGATGGTTTTCTTTTGGGGGTGATGAAATTTTCTAAAATTAGATAGTGGTGATGGTTGGACAATGTGAATATACTAAAAACCAGATTTTTTGTGTGTGCAGAAATTGGCACATTTTTAAAAGTATGAATTTTATGGTAATGTGAATTATGACTCAGTAAAGCTGTTTTAAAAAAATTCAAATGGGATCATACTGTACCTACTGTGTTTTGTTTTGTTTTCGGTAGCAGAGATTGAACCCAGGGTTGTTTAACCATGGAGCCACATCCTCAGCCCTTTTTATTTTTTATTTGAGACAGGGTCTTGCTAAGTTGCTTAGGACTTTGCTAAGTGCTGAGCCTGGCCTCAAACCTGTGATCCTCCTGCCTCAGCCTCCTGAGTTGCTGGGATTTTAGGCGTGTGCCACCTTGCCTGGCCCTAATGTTTTATACTTGATTTTTTTTTCACCTCATATCTTTACCACATCCCAACCATTTTTAGGTGATAATTATGTATTTAAGAGCTATATTTAAGACAATAAATCAGATCTGGGTTTGAAGTATAATTCCTACTTAATACTTTATGAAACTGAGCAAGGTACCTAAATTCTCTAAGCCTATTTTCTCTTATATGCAATAGAGTTTTAAAAATGCCCACCTTTGTAGGGTTCTTATAGGGATTTGATAAGGTAATTAAAAAGCACTAAGCTCAGGGTTAGGGTTGTGGCTCAGTGGTAGAGCACTTGCCTAGTATGTATGAGCACTGGGTTCAATTCTCAGCACTGCATATAAATAAATGAATAAAATAAAGGTCCATCAACATCTTAAAAAAAAAAAAGAGGCACTGAACTCTGGGAGGTTCTCTGAAAATGTTTTAGTTATTCTAAAGTCTGTTTTAATTACTCTCTATCCATTGTTGGTCATTTAATTTTTTTTCCGTTTTTTTTTTTTCAGTATTATAGGTAATATTGTGATCATGGAATTTTTTAAATATTAAAAAAACTGTGTAGTGAATTCCTAAAATTTTGAGGGTTCTTGTAGTATAGTAGTGACAATTTGAACAATTGAGTCAGTAAGGCTTTGGTTTGAATCGTAGATTGACTAAATGACTTTAAGTAAGTGATATGCAATTTGTAAGCTTCTTCTCCAAACCCCCAAGAGGTATATAGTTAACAAAACCTGCCTTCCAGGGTTGTTGTGATAATTATATGTAATAAAAAATAAGAACCTGGCCTGTGATGAGTATGCTACACATGATAGCTGTTGTTATGAAGCATTTGGTTTTTTTCTTCTGTAACAAGTGAGTAGAGTACATATAATCCTTTTATTTTCATCTCTTCCAGATTTTTAATAAAACATATAACCTCAAAAACTTTTAATATTTACCATAAAAATCTCTAGGGAGTTAGGCTTTTTCCTACATTTTAGAAAACAGTACTTTATCAAGCTAGGTGTGGTGGCAAACACCTGTAATCTTAGCAACTTGGGAGGTTGAGGCAGGAAGATTAAGAGTTCAAAGCCAGCCTCAGCAGCTTAGTGAGGCACTTAGTGACTCAGCGAGACCCTGTCTCTAAATAAAATATAAAAAAGGGTTGGGGATGTGGTTTAATGGTTAAGCACCCCTTGGTTCAATCCCTGATACAAAAAAAAAAAAAAAAAAAAAAGGAGGGGGAAATAGTACCTTATCACTACTTGTTCTAAATCTGTCCTCTGAGGCTTTGTAGCATATTCTGCAAGAATTCTCATAGCATTACTCATTTCTTTTGGAATCCTTTTGATTCCTCTCTCATTTTGGTAGATGGTAAGAAAACAAATGCAAAATAATAGGGACTTTATAGTTGTGGTTCCATTTTGTTGAGTCCTAGCCCTAGAATTCCAAACATGAAGCAATGACGCTACTACCAGAGGAAAGTGGTGGTTTGTGCTTGCTGGGAGGACATTTATGTTCTCAGTGATAATTGTTCAGCTGGAGATTTACTCTGTTGGATTTGTACCAACGTGCTCTCCTTAGTTCTTTATTTTGCTAGCCTGTGTATAGACCACCTTCCTCCTGCTAAAGCATTCTTCACTCATGTTCTGGTCCAGAGGTCACATCCTATTCCTTTCTCTCCTCCATCATGCATCCAGATGATGACTAAATTCAGTCTTAGAGGGTGATCTGTTTGGGGGCATCTTACTGAGCAATTACGCATATTACCTGCTGAGAAAGTAGAGAACCCAAATAGTAATGTTTACTGCTGATCTCTTAAAATTTCATTATCAGCCTTGTCTGCTTGCATGCAGTGGTGCCTGCAGCAAATCTCATAAAACCTCTGTTATCCTCACCACTCTCTTGTCTTTTAGTGAAAGAGATGAGCTTCCATCTCTAGTGTGTTTTTCTGGCAATTGGAGGTGAAGTTTGGTTTTTCAAACTGGTTTTTGTAGCTGCTGTCATTTGTAGCTGCTGGGAACTGATCTATGCAAAAGGGTTCTCATCTTTTCGTGCTTAAGGAACTCTTTTTTAAAGAGTCTTGTGCTGTATAATGCATGGCCATATTCCTACAACAATCAGGCTGTATTGAACCTTGAAGTCTCCAGCAACCCCTTTACAAAAGGGGGGAAAAAAAGCCAGATGTAGTGATACATGCCTGTAATTCCAGCTACTTGGGAACCTGAGGAATCATTATATTAATCATAGTTGATTTCAACCTTGCACTTAAGAGCTAGCCTACCTTCCTGCAAATTTCTTCAACTATACCTTCAATAGTAAATCCTCATCATAGTGGTGACTTATTATCTCCAGTCTGCAGTAAGGACAGGAAATTCAGAAGCTATCACAAAATCTCATTCTCTGGATGTATGTTCTGTGCATAAACCATCATGCTCTGCCCAGGCTGACCTTCAACTAAGAAATCATTTAGAGGTTCACAGGTTATTAACCTTTTTATTTTCTTTCTTATCCACTGGTCCCTTCCCAGGCTCTCTTGGGCATTTCCTTTCTGTTCTTAATGGGGGAGTTTCCTTTTTCTGTTCACTTTTATTCTTTTGTTTCTCCTGGGTTTTTAGTAAGGGGATATATGTATATACATTGTGTTTGGGGATATTGGGATTTGAAACAAGAAATAGTACAGATATCCCCCCAACTCCCAATACTGGGGATTGAACTCAGGGACATTCTACCACTGATGTATACCCTTTTTAATTTTCATTTTGGGAGAAGGTCTTGCCAAGCTGCTGAGGTTGGCTTTGAGCTTGCTATCCTCCTGCCTTAATCTCCATTTTAGCTGGAGTTACAGGTGTCCATCACCACACCCAGCGCTGTACAGATCCTTTTTAGCAAAAGCCTGAATGTATATGTTGGGAGCCTCAACCTCTAAAAACTGAACTAACAGGTCCCTTACATTAATTCCAGGGAAAATCAGCATTATGGTCTCACCTGTTACATTATCAGGAAAATCGGCAGAGAAAACTCACATCAGGAAGCCTCAGTACCTCAGGTAAGTTGTTCTCTGCACCATTGTGGTGAAATCTCTTCATCCACTTTCCGACCCCTCACTGGAGTGATCGATCATCTGTAGCCAACTGTTTAAGGCCAGTGAAGCCTTTGCTCTTTTTATATGGAGCCATCAGACTTCCCAGAACCACAGAACATACCAAAGCCATGGGGTTTGCTTTCATTGTATGTTCCTATACCCTTTTTAAAAAATTAATTTTTTAAATTTATTTATTTTTATGTGGAGCTAAGGATTGAACCCAGTGCCTCATACATGCTAAGCAAGTGCTCTGCTACTGAGCTATAGCCCCAGGTCTTCTACACCCTTTTGATCAGCGACAGAAAAATTAAACAGCAAGAAGCCAGGCTTAGAATGAATTGAGGTTTTACTGAAGTGCTGGTGTCCTATATTTGGAGGAAGTGGTTTTTAGAGTCTTTTATTTCTCTGACATGTACATTGAGATTATCATTCCTATTAAGTCAGTGTCCTTCCTTAGAACTGAAAGTCAACACCCTGGTGTACATAATCTTTTATTCTTCCTTTCTGTTTCTAGTTTAATAAAAATGTCAAGTTTGTAGGGACTATAGACATCATATAGTCCAGGCCTTTTATTTTATGAGAAAAAAATGGGGTCCCGAAGGGAATTGAGTTTACTTAAGATCATGCAGTAAATTAATAGAAGAGGCCAGATTAGGAGCCAGACCTCTTGTTTTCTGGTCTAGTGTTCTTTATATCATCCTACAGTACCTCTTCCAGAACAGTTTCCCTCCTTCTTTTACTTCTTGGATGCATGTCACCTTGGCACTATGTTTTTTTTCCCCTCTTTCACTAGAGTTTCTTTACTTTTCTTTGTTATTCTTAATTTAATGATAAAGATCAGTTAAATGGGGTGAGAAATGGACAACTCTTCACCCTTGAACTGAATGTGGGCAGATAATTGACTGAAAACCAGGAACAAGAGTTCCCTAGGTAGCCTTATGAGAATTTTTTTTTGGTCTGCTTTCTGGATATGAGAGCAAAGAGTCATCTCAGGAAAGCCGTACAAGTTATTGCTGAGGTATAAACTATAGCCAAAAGTTCTGAACAATTTGGTGATGAAAACACTAATTTTTAGCTGGGTGTGGTGACACACATCTATAATCCCAGTGACTCGGGACTGAGGCAGGAGGATCCCAACTTGGAGGCTAACCTCAGCAACTTGGTGAGACCCTCAGTAATTTAACAAGATACAGTATACTCATACAGTATACCCATACTGAGATTTAGCTAGTGGCCATTTTAGTGAAACTCTGTCTCAAAATAATAAGTACTGGGAATAAGGAAGTAGCACAGTGGTGGAGTGCCCCTGGGTTCAAGCCCTAGTACAGAAAAGACAGGAAGAAAGAAAAGAAGGAAGTGAGAGAAGGAGGAAGGGAAGGAAGAAGAAAAGGAAACCCCACTAAGTTTTAAACACTGGGTCAAACATGAAGGTGTTGTAGCTTCTCTTCTCCTAGAGGGCATAAATATTTGGCAACAGGTGTTTGACACCTTCTCTTGGCTGTATTTTGAAGCCAGAACATGACATGAGTGGTAGCTTCAAGTGGAAGCACTGCTTCCATGGATTATGATGAGTGATTAGGAGCCAGGAGATGTGTGTTCCAATCCTGACTTTGTGACTTGGTGACCGAGGCAAAGCAGCTAACTTCTCTGAATTTTAGTTTCTTCCGCTATTTAGTAGGGAAATTGTGATATCTTCCTTGGCTGTATTATTAGTTAATAGAGAATTGAATAATATGCATAAAATATAAAATCTGATCTCTAGTGGGAACCTAACAAATATTTATGAGCTCTTTTTTCCCCCAAAAGAATGATGGAGGCAATTTATTAGACACATTTTTGTCTGGTCAAAACAATTTGTCATTTAAGGTGAAATGATTTCTTAAGGCATTACCAATTAACCATCTGTTTCCCATAGAAATTTGTGGTTTGAGCCAGACAAAGTGGTTTATACCTGTAATCCAACAACTCAGGAGGCTTGAGGCAGGAAGATCCCAAGTTTGAGGTTAGCTTCAGCAACTTAGCCAGACCCTTAGTGATTTAGCAAGATGCTGTCTCAAAAAAAAAAAAAAAAAAAAAAAAAGAGCTGGAGATTTAGCTCAGTGGTAAAACACCCTGGGTTCAATCTCCAGTACAAAAAATAAAAGAAAAAAAGAAAGATTAATTTGTGATTTGAGATGAAGGAGAATAATTTACCTATTTGGATATTCAGATGTCTTTGGACATAACCAACTTTGTTGTTCTAGGAATACTTCTTGATTCAGAACGGAGGAAGTCTGATGCCAGCTCAGTCATGTCTCCCCTGAGAATCTCCCTGATTCAGGATATGAGGTCAGTCTGGGCTCACATGTAATAAGCCACTAAAATCCTGTTTTCAGTTGTTGCTTAGGTGTCCACCTTAGATAACAGAATCTCAGTGGCTATTATAGCATCTCAGCTATCCAGGAAGCCCTCCTTATTGATCTTGTGCTTCATGATACATTTGAACTGTTTGGTTTTCTGGCATTTTTGGAGAACTATTCCAGGTGCATGAGAGTATGTCAAGGTTCCAGGGTTACCCCCCACCCCTTTTTGTTGAGGGCTATTCTCTTTTTTCCCCACAAAATTATGATGATCCTGCCTGGTAAATCCACATGGTTGCTCCAATTTGAAGAATAAGAGAGATGGAGTCTCCTGGGATGGGATAAAGCTTCCTTACCAGAATCCTTTGGCTTTACATGTGAGATATTGGCAGTGAGTCCATCTCCTGCTCCACCCTCCACTTCCTTTTTTTATTTCCCCTTTAGGCACATCCAGAACATTGGAGAAATCAAGACTGATGTGGGAAAGGCCAGAGCATGGGTGCGACTGTCCATGGAAAAAAAATTACTTTCCAGACACCTGAAACAGCTTCTTTCAGACCACGAGCTCACCAAGTAAGGTCACTCCACAGAATAGAACCAGATTAACCAGGAAAAGTGGGAAAGATTGGAAACCCCACTATGGAACAGGGGAGTGTTCAATATGTCATTTCTGCTGCATTCAGCTAAACTCGGCTTGCCTATGAAATTTTTGCATTATTCTTCTCCATCTTTATCTGTAGAAAAGTATTTCTGCTCTCTTTTCCCTTTATTCTCAATCTTCATGCCTACAACTAGCTTTCTTAAAGAGGTAACAAAAAGAATGAGGTATTCTTCTTTCTTCAGGTGACCTGTATTAACTCTTAATATAAGGTTTTTTCCTTTGTCTTCTGTCCTGAAGAGCAAAGGATTAGAGAATTAAAAGGAAACTTCTCTTATCTCTTGTTCTGTCCTGAGCCCAAGGTCAGCCCAAAGCAACCAGTTCTTTGTTCTTCCTGTTTGGTTTCTGAGTCTTGCAGGAGCTTAGAAGGGACTTTCAGATAACACTCGGGAACTTCTTCCTCCACAGCTTCTACCCAGAAAGAGGGAGGGTGACCAAGGCTCTCACTTTCCCAGGAGCAATTAAACCTGCAGTTCTTTCTTTTGATTTTCTTTTTTAATCCCCTGCATTTTTTCCCCCTATACCCTAGATATTAGAGGAAGAGGGGAGAAAGGCTGTCCTTCCTTTTCCATCTTTCTTTTTTTTTTTTACATTTATTTTTTAGTTTTTGGCGGACACAACATCTTCGTTTGTATGTAGTGCTGAGGATCGAACCCGGGCCTCACGCATGCCAGGCGAGCGCGCTACCACTTGAGCCACATCCCCAGCCCCTCCATCTTTCCTTGATGACCGTCTCACTGGTTTCATCATCCCTGATTTCTAGATATATTTGGCTCTTTTTCATTGGCAAGCCTTTTGGGTCTTTTTTTTTTCCCCCTTAAGCATCCTCTCAAGGTGTCCTTTATCATGTGATTTTTATGAACGATATCGCAGAGGAGTAGATCTTGGAGAAATTTTGTGTAAGCAAATTGATTAAATTTGAAGATCTGTTTTATTAAATGAATAATATATCTTGAACTGTTTATTATGTGTGTAAATCATTGAAAGAAACCAGGTTTAAAACTTTGATAGGTTAAGTTGGGAAGGAGCAATTCTTTTGACTCTCTAAAGGGACAAAATAATGTTTAGGAATAAATTTTGAAGATTGGACTGGATATGGTGGTGCATGACTATAATCCCAGTGGCTCAAAAGGCTGAGGCAGGAGGATTGCAAGTTTGAGGCCAGCCTCAGCAACTTAGTAAGGGCCTAAGCAACTTAGCAAGACCCTGTCTCAAAATAAAATAAGAAGGGTCGGGATCAATCCCTGGTACCAAAATAATAAATAAATAATCCCTAGTACCAAATAAATAAATAAAAATAAGAATTTTGAAGATCAGGAGGACAACTGAGAGAAAACAAGTGAACAGGTAAGCTTACCATTTGGAAGGGAAATGTTTGCACACCAGATTCTAGAAGACAGTTTGTGTCCTGGGGAAGATCTGCCATTGTAGTCATGTAGGCACCAGGGCCAGATAGGGAGTCATTACTGTAGACCAGTGTGGGAGTTGTCTATTGGGAAAACTGTAGTCAGCAGGAGGATGGGGCAAAGAGACAACTGGGAGGGGGTCAAGCACAAGAACTTTATGAAGGCCAGACATGGATAGGTCCAGGGCTATGAACTTAAGGATCTCATCAACAGGAAGCTGAGTGCAGACTTTGGCAAGGAAGTTTTTTTTTTTTTTTTTTGCTGTAGCTGTCAGGGGAGATAAGTCTGCACTTAATGCAATACATAGTATCTTTGGGGGACAAGGAGAGAGAAAAGGCACAGAATATTTGACCCTAGATATTTCATAAAAAGAGGTTTATTTAGCTCATAGTTTGGGAAGCTAAGAGTCCAAGATCAGGAGGCCTGTTCTGTGTAAGGGCTTCCCTGGCTGTGTCATAACATGGTGGAAAAATGGAAAAGGAAATGGCTGCATGTAGAAGGGATGCAGTGCATGGGATAGACTTGCTTTATAACCTTCCGCTCTCATGAGAACTTACTTCCTTCATGAGACCAGTATTAATCCCTTCTGAGGTTGATGCCCCTGTGACCTGATTACCTTCCATTAAGCCCTGTCTGTTAAAGATTGTGCCACATTGGCATCACCACACTGGGGATCAAGATTCCAACACATGAAACTTTAGGAGACACACTCAGACCATATCCATACACATAGCATCCTCTGTCCTGTATTCTCTCACTTTTCACCTGAGTTTGCTTAAATCTTCAGCCTTTTCTCACCTTACTCTTTCCAGGGTGTTGGCTTCCATAGTCCTCCAGTCTCTGCACACATGCCCTTTCTTTGTCACTGACTCACTTGTGTGCACTCTCTCACTTGGTGATCTCACCTGTTCTCATCACTTCTGTCACCTCTAAGCGGGTGACTACCACTTCTGAAACTTCTATTTCTGATGATTATTTGGAGTGTCAGTCCTTCTCCCACCCTTAGCCTTTCAGTACTGGGGATTGAACCCAGGGGCACTCTACCACTGAGCTATAACTCTAGCCCTTTTTTGTCTTTTATTTTGAAACAGGGTCTCACTAAATTGCCCAGGCTGGCCTCAGACAGGTAGCTGGGATTACAGGCATGTATACCACACCTGGCTCCAATCCTGCTTTTATTTCCATTCAGATATCTTGGTTGTGGCTCAGAACAAAAGCAAGATTCACTGTAACTGCTTTTCTCTCCAATTTTTGTTAATATCATCACTCTCCTTTCTGAACTTTCTTCCCCGACTCCTCCCTACATAAATTCCAAATTTGGAGTCAGTTTTTGACTTTGTTTTTACCTTTCACATACAGGTCTCCAGGACTTAGCCTCTGCAATGCCTTATTTTATCCTTTTATGCTTTTTTTCATCCTTTACCTGAACAAACTTCCTAAAGTTGATCATGGCTCTCCCTTTACTGTCTAGGGAAAATTGCAGAAACCCCATTACTAAACAGCAAATTGCAAAGTCTTTAGCCTGAAAATTTAGACTCTTCATTTGACCATAGCTTAACTTTTCAGCTTTACTGCTAACAGATCACATCCCTAAACCCTCAACTCTAGCCAAACTGGTTCCATACCTGTCCTTCATCCTGTACAATAATACCTGTATAAATGTGTACTGTCTCTCAGGTCCCTCTTGTTCCAGAAAGTCTTTCAGGACTGACTATTGAAGTTCATGGTGTTTTTTGTTATTGTTGTGTGTTGTGTTTGTTTTTTAGTTGTAGATGGAAGCAGTACCTTTATTTTATTTATTTATTTTTATGTGGTGCTCATGATGGAACCCAGTGCCTCACATGTGCTAAGCAAATGCTCTCCACTGAGCTATAACCCCAGGCCTCATGATTCTTTAAATTCCCAGAAAGAGCCTTTTATTTGGTTACTCATTATGGGTAATCTTATACCATGGTGGCTACCAGTTTATTTATTTAGACTGTATTGGAGGGCAGGTACTTCCTCTATGTAATAAATAGCCCTTGAATGGTGAATTACCTGTTGAAGGTGCTTTATAAATCTATCAGACTCTCACAGGTCTTCTGAACCCCATACATCTCTGGCCTTGGTGATTGCAGTCTGGGCAATCAGGACAGTTGTCTACTTTGTTCTCTGTGTATTTCTCTTTAATGAGAGTCTGCACATTTGGCTCTCAGTGTCCCCTTTACTTGGGGAGGATATTATGCTTTGCAACTGCAGGAGGCCTGGAATGTTAGGCAAAGGGTAGCCTTTGGTAAATAGGCAGTGGATGAAAGGAGAAAGCTTGAAAAGTGGAGAAGAACATGATCTGCACAGCTCTTTAACACCTGTGACCTGGCCTTTCATCCACATTCAGAGTAGTGTTCTGAGTTATGGTTCTCAAGTCTGCTGAGGGTTTGAGTAGGTCTGGTAATGAATGATGATCACAGACCTCTTGCTGTGCTGTTGCTACTCGAATGCCATACATCGGAGTGACAGCTTAACTAGAAGCCTGAGAGGACCTTGTCCTCCCTGATGGAATTTTATTCTAGCCCTCAGTTAAGGAAGGGGAGTTCCAAGACCTGTCATTTTTGACACTATAACATCAACCCTTAGGCACAGGTAGTGTTTAATTTTCTTTATTTCTAGCACTCTCTCCACAAAGCAGCTAACTTTGTAACTTTATAGAGTAACCCTAAGAAACTTGAGGCTTGACACCATATGCTTCCCTTAACTGTTTCTAGAACTGAATAATTCTAGCTTCTTTTCCCTTCTTTTGGCTGGGGACTGATGTGCTGTCTCCTCTCCAACAGAAAGTTGTATAAGCGCTATGCCTTCCTGCGCTGTGATGATGAGAAGGAGCAGTTCCTCTATCACCTGCTCTCTTTCAATGCTGTTGATTACTTCTGCTTCACCAATGTCTTCACAACGATCCGTGAGTAGCCCTATGAACCCCATTGGCCTTCTCAAGGCAGTTTTTATGCACTGGCCCTGGATATTCACTATCCTCTCCTTTAAGGAAATATTTTCCCTTGCACTTTTTATATGCCTTTTGCTAGGAGGAGCGGCTCCTTTCTTGGAGGTTATGCTTTCTCTAAAGCTTCTTGTTCTTGTCGTGAACCAAGAAGGGCAGTGCTTTTGGTAATCATGTGGTCAGTGTTGTTCCTGGCACTGCTCTGGGAGCCTATGGCAATGAAAGTAGAGTGGGGTGAGGTGGGAGGTACAGGTTACCTCCTACCTTACATACATAACTATGAAGAGTCTCCCTTTATTTCTGGCCTGAGAGGCCACTTAGCATCACAGATTTTAGAGCAGGTCCAAGAGAAAGATCTCTTTCCAAGGTAATAGAAGGAATCCAAATGGCAGTGGGACATTAGGTATGGGCTGGCTCTGCCCCTAATTCATTATGTGTCTGTGAGCAGAGATGGTGGACCAGCATCCCTGCTGTGGACATCAGTCTACCTATTTTCAGATTAAAGAAAAGAGTTCAATATGGTTTAAGACTCTCTGAACCTTTTCTGTCTGAAACCAGGATTCTTCCCTAGGTGGGGGTAGTCTTTGAATTTGCATCATGGCTAGTTCTTTGGCCTGCCCCTTGGCTGCCTCAATAGTACACACTCTTGTTTCCATTGCCTCTTCCTTCTCAGAGAGTAGGACTGTGGGCTTAGCAAAAGTAGCACCAGATTGGAATTTAGAATACCAGAGGCAAACTCTTTCCCTCTCTGCCTTGGGAAAGGGATACAATATCAGTGTGGCCTCTCCTAAGATTGTTATGTTTGTTATAGGGTTCATGAAAGATTAAGAAGTGTTCTGGGAGGGATTTCTGATCCCCTTCAATGCCTTTGTGACTTTGCCTATACAGTGATCCCATACCACATTCTGATTGTACCAAGCAAGAAGCTGGGGGGCTCCATGTTCACCGCCAATCCATGGATCTGTATCTCAGGAGAACTGGGTGAGACACAGATCTTACAGATTCCCAGGAACGTGTTAGAGATGACCTTTGAGGTATGTGCTATCTGGGGTCCACAGTCCCAGGTTCTATGGAGATCTGGGTTTGCAGGAGCTGCTTTGGAGTATTTTCTACAGGGTTTTGTGGAGGCCCTGCTCTGCAATCTTACACATTAGCACAGCTTCTGTATCCTGAGATGAACTCATGCTGGAATCAAGAGTTGGCCCTGAGAAAAGGGAGCATGCCCTGCCCATACAGTCTCTGACTAGGATGTGTTTATTTGTCTGGATTTGCCTACTTCCCTGTGGCTGATATGTCAAGAAATCCCCAGGTTCTTCAGCTGTTGAGCCCATGTTTCAAGAGACCTCAGAACCTACTTCCAAGCTGTGTGTGGTGGCACGTGCCTGTAATCCCAGCAGTTTGGGAGGCTGAGGCAGGACGATTACAAGTTTGAGTCTAGCCTCAGGACCTAAACAACTCGGTGAGACCCTGTCTCAAAATAAAAAATAAAAAAGGACCAGAGATGTGGCTCAATGGTTAAGCGCTCTTGGGTTCAATCTCTGGTACCAAGACAAAACAAACAAAAAAGAGCCTTCTGAGCCCTGTTGTTCTTATAAGTGGCAACATCTTCTTTCTTAGCCATGGGCTACCCAAGAGATAATACTGTACTTCCAGACCAGGCAGTAGGTGAATCCATGAACTCTGCCCCTCCAAATGATGAGGGGGCAGGCAGCCAGTCAGATCTGTGCCTCTGAGAATTGCCACTTTTCCTTCTATTTTTCTAACGTGTTTCATCTTTTCTATTCTTTCACAGTACCAGAACTTGGGGAAGCTCACTACTGTCCAGATTGGTCATGATAATTCTGGGCTGTATGCCAAATGGCTAGTGGAGTTTGTGATGGTCAGGAATGAGACCACAGGACATACTTACAAGTAAGTGTTCCTTCAGCTCTGCCTTGCACTGGTGGAGCAAGGTGGACCACCAGGGGCTATCTCTGATGCTTGGGTATGTGCATTCTCAAGGAGCCTTGAGAGATTGTGATAGGCCAAGGCAACTTTTGTTGGCTTTGTCTCGGGTACTTGAGGCAGAAGGAGGATTTCCAAGTGAAAGTATATGGTATTGCTATCCACAAGTTCCAGGCTACCTCTGCCACTCGAGTGATTTCTCTGATGACACCCCAGGGCCTTGGGGGTTTCTCCAGCTTGGGTTCATAGCTTTTCTCTAGGAATCAGCTTTGTTGATGGCTCTTGCTAATCAGCAAAGGAAAGGACACTGGAGGAGCTGGCAGCTCTGACAGGCATTGCCTGACCTTCAGGTTCCCGTGTGGCCGGTGGTTGGGGAAGGGCATGGACGATGGAAGCCTGGAACGGGTCCTAGTTGGAGAGCTACTCACATCTCTACCCGAGGTGGATGAGAGGCCATGTAGGACCCCACCGCTGCAGCAGTCCCCCAGTGTCATCCGGAGGCTTGTTACCATCTCACCCAACAACAAGCCCAGTAAGTAAGAGGAGGGGCTAAGCCCTCATGCTACCCAACCTGGGAATGGGCAGATCTCTGGGAGCTTATGTGGCTGCCTCTGGAACCACCTCTGCTGACAAACCTGCCTCAAAACTTTGGTACCCTTCTCTCATGAATCTGTCGGGGTATGTGGCATTGTCCTTAGAGGCTTGGAAAGCGTAGAGAAAGCTCATGAATCCATTCTGAGTGCTCTGTACTATTTGTGTGTGATCTGTAGAGGAAGAAGGGTCTACTTTTCATAGTTTCTAGGCTACACAGCCAAGTCTTAGCCCTCTTTTAGTTGCCCAAAATCCCAAGGTAAAATGGAATTAAACTTTACCAGATTTCATAGGTTACTGAACTCTAAGGTGTTAGCTTTAGCGATTTCTCCAAGATTTTGGAAATAGCTAGCTTAGTAAAGTTGGGTGGGCAAGAGTCTGCTTCCCAGGATCCAGTTGCCCTGCCTCTCCCATGGGCCCTCCTCCCTATGTCCTCAGTCTCCTGCTCAGTCAGCTAAGACACTGTCAGCCTCTGAGATTCGTTAGGGATGTCTGCTTGATTTTTATCAGAGCTCAACACTGGGCAGATCCAGGAGTCCATCGGGGAGGCAGTCAATGGCATTGTGAAGCACTTCCATAAGCCTGAGAAAGAGGTGAGCCTTCCTACCCTTCACCCCAGGGCTTTATGTCGAGTAAGATGGAATCATCTTGATTTTGCAGTTATCTTGTAGTGCTCTTCTAGATCCATATGCTATAGATAGCATAGTTTTATAAGAATATGTGTCTAAGCTAGTTTGGGCTGCAGCAGACTCCTTCCTTTGGGGTTCTTGCCTCTGGTTGTTCTTTCTCTCCCTCTACTCTGATGACCCAGTGGAGTCTCTGAGGTCCCCTAATAAACCGTGCCTATTCCTGTCTGCCTCTGGATTGACCTGGATCTCCCCAAATGATGACTACACTGGCTTTGTCCTCCAATTGGGGAATCTCCTTGTGTGTGACCCAGATCCATTGTCCTTTTTTTCATTTGTTCCTTCAACAGTGTTCACTGAGAGCTGCCCTGAGCCAGGCACTGTGCCAGGTGCTGGGGGAACAGACAGAGTTCTTGTCTCCCTCCTGGCTCTGGGCTGTAGGTTTGCAGATGTGGTGGTGATGGGAGGGAAGTTCAGATGAGATCAGCCTATTGTTCACCCCTGTTTTCTTACCTAGCGAGGCAGTCTGACATTATTACTTTGTGGAGAGTGTGGCCTTGTCTCGGCCCTGGAACAAGCTTTCCAGCATGGATTTAAATCACCTCGGCTCTTCAAAAATGTCTTCATTTGGGATTTCCTGGGTGAGTTGGGTTAGGGTATGAGAGTAAGGAAAACCTGCAGAGAAGGAGGGCTTTGCTTACTAACATAGCATAGGTGCTGACCTCTGGGGTCTGGATGCAGAACCCAAATCAGGCCACTCTGTAATTCAATCGGTTTGTGTGCCTTGGTTTTTCTTGATGAGCGTGACATCATCCCTCTTCCCTCCTCATGAACTTGTGTATCCTGAGAACTAGACAGAAGATCCTTTCTAGATATCTGTTATTTAGTATGGGTTTAGTTCTGAGTTCTCATATTTTCTCCTTTAAATACAAAGGGCCAGTTGAAAGCATTGGAGCCTAAACTCTGTGTGGTGCCTACTTGGAGAATTTTCATGCAAGAAACCATCCTTGGAGCTTTGTTCTATCTTCAGTCTAGGGAAAAGATCATCTTTGTATCAAGGACCACATAAATAAATTTTAAAAATGAGGATCATTTTGAAATGTAATCAGTGATATCAGAGCATTCATTGTTCTCACGAAGTTACTTGTCTTAGAGGGCCTGTAGAACAAAGATATTTTGATATGTTTTGATAATCATTATCATTGGAAAACTTTTCTCCTCTTCACAGAAAAAGCACAAACCTATTATGAGACATTGGAGCAGAATGAAGTAGTCCCTGAGGAAAACTGGCATACAAGGGCCCGGAACTTCTGTCGATTTGTCACTGCAATCAATAATACTCCCCGGAACATCGGCAAGGATGGCAAGTTTCAGATGCTGGTGTGCTTGGGAGCCAGGTACTGCAGCCCCAGGGGTTCAGAGTGCACAGAAGCCAGCCTTGGAGGTGGTACAGGAGGGTGGGCAATAGCTAGTGCCCGAGTACCCTTGGGCCCAGGTTGCATTGGAGAACTTCCTAAAGGCCATTCATTTCCTTCATGTATCCTGTGTATGTGTAGGGATCTGTGGAGGAGAGAGTATGTGTAATTAGGGAAGGTAGGGGGAAAAAAGGCTCAAAAAAACTCCACTGGGGACATTTGAAGCAGAATATATGTACTTTCTTTCAGTAAACATTTTAATGTGTTAGGTCTTATGGAAAGTGGTGGAAGAAAGCTGAATCAAGCAAGGTCTCTGCCATTTGCAAGTTCATTTTTCCTAATTTTAAAAAGCAGAAGGTTGTGAGAATCCAAAAAAGAAGTACCCACTTAGGGTATGCTTATATAGAGGAGAAAGATTAGAGGCAGATTCATGGAGGAGTCAATATTTGAGGTGCACCTTTAGTGGAAGGAAATAACAGGTAGAATGTGGGAAAGGCAGTAATAGAAAAGTGGAAAGGAGGCTAGAGGCAGTGAGGACCTGGGACATAGAAATATTCTCCCTATGTTAGGAAGCATTGTTTAATCAGGGGAGTATATTATGTGGCCCTTGATATACTCTGAAAATAATGATATACTCTGAAATAATGAGTCTGATGTCATAGATGGAGTATATGGTAGTGGACAGGATTGTGAAGGGCTATTCCAGTAGATCAGGTAAGAGAGCATGAAACCCAAATGAATCTGAGACCATAGTTCAGGCCACATAAAGAGGAAGTTGACACAGTGGTTAAAAATAGACTAAGCCAGACATGATGGCACATGCTTCTAGTCCTAACTACTTGGGAGGCTGAGGAAGGAGGATTGCTTGAGGCCAACCTGTCAACCAGAACCAAAGTTACCAGGTTCACATCTCAGGACAGACACTTATCAACTACTGGACAAGCTATTTAACCTCTGTACCTCAGTTTCTTTATCTGTAAAGTGGGTACAATGTCCTAGAGTGTCATGAAGGTTAAATCTCTCATAACAGTGCTGGCACATGCCAAGTGCTGGTACTCTCCCTCGCGTGGCCCATGATGGTAGCTGTGGGGATGAAAGTTGTTCTGGTAGAGATTGCTCTGAGATGGAGGGAGTAGTATTGACTGCAACCTGGTGTCTGGTTGCTGTTGGGGTTCTCTAGGGAGAGGTGGGAAGTAGAGGAGGTGGAGCAGATGATAAGGCTAATTTGGGTCATATTGGATTGTTAACCCCAGGGCTGGGCAACCCCCGGGTGGAGCAAGCCTTATTAGGGAGGAGAAAGGAGCTGTGGGGAGCCATCAGCTTCTCCAGCTTCAGACTTGTCAAGGTTCCTCGTTGGCCTTCCACCATCTTTCTTCCATTTCTCTTTCTTCTCTGACCATCTGGACCACTCCTGCCCACCAGAGATCACCTCCTGCACCATTGGATTGCCCTGCTGGCTGATTGTCCCATCACGGCACACATGTATGAGGATGTGGCACTGATCAAAGACCACACACTTGTCAATTCCTTGATCCGCGTGCTGCAGACGTTGCAGGAGTTCAACATCACGCTGGAGACCTCCCTCATCAAGGGCATTGACATCTGACCTTTCAGCACCAGCCAGCAGCAGGACCAGGAAAGACTCTCCCTGCAGCTTTGTCTCTTCTTCCCAAAGGGACCTAAGCAAGTTGTGTAGGGTCAGAGAGATGTACACTTACTGTAAAAAGAAAACTAGAGGATTTTTGGAAAAAAATAATCTATTTTAGAGTTTATTTGCTGATTTGCTTTTTACACACTTTCATGTGAAAGAGTGATAGGGGGAGAGAGCGAGGTTGGTGCTGCTTATTTTGAAGCTGGTACCCTCCCTCGCGTGGCCACGCACTGGGAGCCTGTGGCCTCCTGGACTGAGCCGGCGCATGTGCAGGGTGTTCTGCTTCCTTGCCCTGCCGCGTTAATGAGGCCATTCTACATCGTTTTTAAACTAATGTTTTCTATATTAACATTATTATGGATATTTGGATTTCGTGGGCCACACAAAGGTGTGCTGAGCAGGAAGCCCCATGCTCCAATCAAAGGGATTTTTAGTAGTGCCTCTAAGCAAGCACTGAGGAGTCAATCCCACCGTTTTATGTTTTTTGGGGGTTTTTTTTGTCAGTATTATTTGGGAAGGAGACATGCCGGAACGTGTCTTCGTGCTATCATCGTGCGGAAAATCACGTTTCTGGTTGGCACACAGTTGCACAGAAGTAAACAAAAGCATGTTTTAACAAGTCTTTCTTTTTTCTTATGCTTTATTTATTTAACCCTTCATTGTGTGTTTAAGTATTTCTTTTTCTTTTTTTTTTTTTTTAAGGAAAGAAAAACTTGTCACCGTCTAACTGGCTATGTTATAACTGTTAAATTTATGTTGTTTTGCAACTTAGAAACCAGCTACAGTATGGCCCACTTAATAAAACACCTGAAATAAAACGGCATGGATTGCTGACTTTTATGGGGGTTTGTGAGCAGTGGATGGGCAGATTGGTGCAGTTTGATTTGCTTTAGAAGACTAGCCTGTGCATCACCTCTCTTCACTAGTTGACTTGAGGCCAGGATGCTCCCAAGGGCCTGACATCTCTTGAGTCCTTCCCCCTGCAGTGTCAGGAGCTTTCATAGCTGTTAATTCAAATGGCTAATTGAGAAGGATATGGATAAGGTTCTTTTCCCACATCATAGGGGAGGAGACTGAGGCACAGAAGAGAAAAGACCTGGCCAGGGTTATGAAGATTGTTACTTGATCAAAACAGGATGTGCCATTTCTTGAGAGGGCGAAGGAGACCATATGTAGGAACATAGGACAAGGGAATCCTCTCTACCCTGGATTGGGAGGTGGGATAAGGTTTACACCCTTTCTTGAGAGAAGGGTTTGCTTTTCTAGGGATAGCAGGTAGAAGAGCTTTATGAGGGTCCTGGGAATCGGCTTCCTTCATTTATATTCATCCAAGCTGCTTTGACAGAAAGCTTCAGAAATATAGCATGACCAAGTAGAGCTCCTCAAACCATTCAGTGTCTTCTTGTGTGCATCCCTGGTTTTGCATGTACTGTTCATTGCTGGAATTTGTTCTCACCAACTTCCTGAACTTTGTTCAAGGTTTACTTTAGGAGTCACCCACTATGAAATCTTCCTGAACCCCCTCCCTCACTATGGTCCTGCAATTTCTTACATGCTAGCACCTCCTTTTGACTGCCTCGTTTTGGGTTCCCCCATAGACTGTGAACTCCTACAGGGAAGAAAGAACCTCTAGTCCTTCTCTATCTATCCCAGTGCCTGGCAGGTGATGAATACCCATTGAAGGCTCTTGGAAGAGATGAGAAAAGGGAGGCCCAAGGGGAGCTGCAATGCAACATCCTGTCAGCAGGGGGCGTGAGCCAGCTACCTTAAGGCCACACAGTCTTCAGTTCATTTGGAGATTGCAGACCACTGGGTAAGACAGGGTGGACTGTGCTTCTGGAGCAGGAAGGGGAGATTCCTGACTGGGCAGGTAGGTCAGTATGGGGCTTAGCTGTCTCTGTGTATATTGTGGGCCTAGGTCTGGGCTTACCTTAAACCAGGAGCTTTAAGACTCACCTCTCCCTTTTCTTTACAACTATATAAGGTAAGTATAAATTATCCTAGATAGTCTAAGTGAGGTAATTGAGGCTCAGAGAATTTTAGCTACTTGTCCAAAGCAACACAACAGTTTACAGTTACCAGAACATTTTTACTCCAAGCCTGTGGCTTTTCCATTGACCACTACTCATTTATTTGATTCAGGTCTCTGCTCAGATATGCTTGGAGACCTTAACCTAACCACTCAAAAAGACCAAGTGATTCCCATCAGTCACTCTTGTTTTTTTTTTTAAGGTGCTGGGGATTGAACCCAGGGCCTTGCACATGCTAGACAAGAATTATATCACTGAGTTATGTCCCTAGGCCCCATCAGTTTCTTGTTATTCCTTTATTATGTTTTAATCCTGAATACTTAACAGGCATTACACTAATTATTTGTTCATTCCAAATGTGTTTCAAAGGTGAGACTTTTGTCCACTTTGTTCACTAAATAGTGTCTGTCACACATGGTAAACCACTGCCTGTAATAGTAAATGAATTAATTGACAGTAGTTAAGATTATACACTTAGGTTAAATCCTTATTCTGTTACTATGACATGCCAGGGCAAGCTACATAACTTCCTCAAACTTGACAATGAGGTTGATAATAGTGCCTGCATCCTAAGGATGTTGTAAGAATTAAACTGCCTAGATAGGACATGTCAGGTGTGTAAGTGCTCTAAAAGTGTCAGTTTTTACCCTATTGTGTCAGGTCCTGGTATAGAGTTGACTCAGACCCAGACCCTGACCGCCATCCTCAGGGAACACAGAGGCAAATGCTATAGGGGAGTATGGCACCAGGGAGGTCTTGACCATGATGAGTTCTGTTCAGGGTGGAACAGAACTTGAGTCAGCTGCATCCTTCCATGTGGGACCTTGTCAGGCCTCTCCAATAGTGAACATTGCCAGTTGAGAAAATAGCATGAGCAAAGGCCTGAAATATGAAAGTAACTGCAGGTTGTGAAGCTTAGGGAAATCCAGAGTAGAATCTGAGCTGGGGAGATGTACAGGTTTGCAGGCCTCATATCCACAAGATGAGAGACAGAGGTTTTGAGGGGCCTTACACAGGTGCTCAGGAGATGTGCACTGACAATGAATAAACACATGCTCCGGGCAAAAAAAAAAAAAAAAAATCTAAACCATGTTACCAGTATATGGCATTAGCGTATCCTTAGACCCCATGAGTGTCGCTGCTGCTCTGGGTCCTCCTTGTCTGATGGATGTGAGGAATGGAAACCCATGGCCTGCACACAGCTGCTGGACCAGGCAACACAGAGGTAAGTGTGGGTATCACGCACACTGTATCTCAAAGAGTGTGGCCTTAGCAAGTCCCTGACAACATATGTTTGTAACCACAGGGTCTGGTCACTCTTCAGACCCTCCATAAAGGGACCATATACCTGAGAAGAACAGGGAAAATATCTTTTAGGTAATTCAGGAGTACTTTTAGAAGCTGATTACCTAAACCAGTGCTCAAGCTCGTTGGTTAAATGACCTTTCCCATATGTGGTGATAAGTCTAACTTGTACAACTCGTCAGTGGTCCATGTTTCCCCTTGGACACACAGCACCTTGCTCTTGGGTTATGTACTTTAGTGAGGGTGTTGGTGGCTTGGGTCAGTCAAATCAGGGGAGGTGCTTCACCCTTTTCAGCAGATGTTGCTGAGAAGATGGGTGTGAACATGGTTTATAAGTTAGGATTTACCTGGACTGTCTATTTTTCTGCAGCTTCTAACAGCTGATTCTGCTATGAATGTCTCATTTTCAACTGTGTTTTGTTTTATAATTTGCTGCAAATCCTTTCTGGAATGATATGTGATATGAAAGCAGATACATTCAGTATTGAGTCAACGGCATCCTTCCATGCGGGGCCCGGTCAGGCCTCTCCAGCAACTTTGGGTAAAGCAAGTATAACCAGTTGGTTCAGCAAGCAGCCCTGCCTTCCTCAGCTGCTGCACCTGCTCTTATTTTGTGCTTTCCAGACTCTGAGATTTCAGGGACTGGTAAATAAACAAGCAAGCAAATGAACTCAGTGAATTATTATGAAGTGAACACCCTTATAATTACACCCATGTGAAGAATAGAACTTTGCTGGCCCCACTCCAATCTTCCAAGTTCCCTGCTCCTCATTGCAGTTCCAGGTGCCTTCCTCCTAATTTCCTGCCTTGTACAGTAATCATTTCCTTGAGTTTCTTAAATTCAAGTTTAAAGAAAATGTACATTCCTATACATATCATCCTTTAAAATTTTTGAACATGTGCTCCTTTATCCTCTGTATTTCCTAGAAATTAGCAGTTAGATCCAGAGACTTAATTTGCCTCAGGTTTGATCTTTTTGATGTGACTCCAGGTGGTGGTGTGCTCATTTATCAGGAGACACATCATATCTGCCTTTCACTTTTTCTTGATCTTAGCAGCCATTGATGTTCAATGCCTATGTGCAATGTTATTAACTGGAGGTTGCCACTTGGGGATTTTCTAATATATTATTTTAGTTTCATTTATTAGATGGAATGGTTTTATAAGGAGACATTTCTCTTCATCTATTATTTGATTTTCTATAGAGTTTACATAGAAAATGCAGATAAGTGCTTAATTCTTTCTGTGTATTTACCCAACTTTTAAGATAATGAACTGGTTCCTTGTCATTTTCAGAAGGTGACTATTTAAAAATTTTTATTATGAATCAGGTGTAGTGGCGCATGTCCGTAATCACAAGAGGCTGAGGCAGGAGTTTCACAAGTTTAAGGCCAGCCTGGGCTTAGTGAGATCCTTTCTCAAAATAAAAAATAAAAAGAGCTAGAGATGTATCTCAGTGTTAGAGAGCCTCATGGTTCAGTTCTCAGGACTACCTCTCCCCCAAAATTATGAACTTATGGATTTAAACATATTCAATGGGTTTCACACCACTGCAATTACTATCTTTATTTCCTTATCTTTGGCTTTGGCTCCTTAATTGTTTTGTCATGACCCTAGTGGTCTTTGATATCTTCTTTGCTTTGATACATTTTCTGTCCTAGACGTGGAATCAACCATTTCTTCAAAAAGTCCTGGTTTCTTTAAATAGAAAATGACATTCTAAGATTATAATCAGACACTAGAGATGCTCCTTGATAATGGTAGGTCATCATGTCTGTTCAGTAGACAAAGCTTACATTATACTTAAGTATAACATTTACATATATTTTATAGAAATATTTATCTAGAATTAGCTATATAGTAAATACATATATTTAAATACATAGTAAGATCTTAGAGTAATACACATAAAATTCATATGCAAATGTATGTGTGTTGGCATGTGTATATACAAATACGTTTGTACACCCCATGATTGTATAGTGTTATTTGATTCAAATTCAGGGTTCAGTTTTTACTTAACTTTTACATATTATGTCTTTGTCTCTTTATATTTTTTTATTTTTTTATTTTTTATTTATTTTTAGTTCTTGGCGGACACAACATCTTTGTTGGTATGTGGTGCTGAGGATCGAACCCGGGCCGCACGCATGCCAGGCGAGCGCGCTACCGCTTGAGCCACATCCCCAGCCCCTCTTTGTCTCTTTTTTTCCACAATGAGAACATGGTTTTCTAGGGCAGAGGGATTGGTAGAATTATAATGTCTTCTAAATATCTGCTTTATTCCTCATTATAAACAGAGCAGCCTCAGTAAAACAGTATTAATACTTCCACCACCAATTAGGATCATGGGAAACAGTTAAACATTTTTTGGTATGCTAATCTTGTTCTTTCCCCAAGCCTCCACTTTTTAAAAAAATAGTTTTCCTCTGTCTTTAACAGATCACATGCTATTTCGGTCAACTTAGCCTCAGCAAAAGAAAATCAGTGAGACCCTGTCTCTAAATAAAATACAAAATAGGCAGGGGATGTGGTTCAGTGTAGTAAAATGCTAAATAATGTGCTCTAACTGTCTAGAAAACATCTATCTGGAAATGGCATAATTTGCAAGATAACTTCCTAATCTAGTGAAATTAACTTCTATTACTATTACAAGGTCATGAATGAAACTTCGTGACAAACAATATATTTTAAAGTACTGTTTCTAAAAGAATTTCAGTTATACAACTGAGAACCTATAATTAAAAAATATGTTATGAAGTATTATTCAGCCATAAAGAAGACTGAAATTATAGCATTTGCTGGTAAATGAATGGAACTGGACAACATCATGCTAAGTGAAATAAGCCAGACTCGGAAAATCAAGGATCAAATGTTTTCTCTCATATGCAGAAGCTAGAGCCAAGTAAGGGGGAGAAAGGAGGGAGGTTGGATATCATAAGGACAGAGGGAAGATTAATGGAGTAGAAAAAGGAGATTGAGTGTGGGGTGGGGAAACAGGAAAAGGGAGGAAATGAGGAATTACTTTTGATAGAAACATTCTATGTGCATGTATAAATATACCACAGTAAATTCCACTTTCATGTATATCTATAAAGCACAAATAAAATTTTAAAAAATAGACTAGTAGCCTAGAGGAAGGGAGGTTAGAGAGAAGGAGGAGCAGCTGGAAAGAGGAGGTACCAAGAACTGAAATGAAGCAAATTAAATTCCATGTATGTAGGATTATGTCAGAACGCACCTCACTATTATGTATAACTATAATGCACTAATAAAAGCATAAAAAATGAGTAAGAGAAAAAGTGGGATCAGAAAAGTTTAAGATTTCAGAGTTTTTTGGATTTTGGAATATTTACTTAGACTATTAATTGAGCATACCTATTGCTGAACTCTAAAATCTGGCCAGGCATGGTGGTGCACACCTGTAATCCCAACCACTTGGGAAGCTGAGGAAGGAAGACCACAAGCTTAAGACCATCCTGAATATCTTAGAGATATTCTGAGACCCTGTCTCTAAATACATACATACATACATACATACATACATAGCTAGGGGTGTAACCCAGTGGTAGATCACTTGCCTAGAACATACAAGGCTTGGGTTCAATCTGATTCCAAGGCTGCTAACCTGAGTAGTTTAAACAACAAACATTTATTTACCACAGTTTGGAAGGTTAAGAAGTTCAAGATCAAGGTGCTGGCTGGTTTGGTGTCTGGTGAGGGCCACTTCCTGGTTCGAAGATGGTAATCTTTCCAGTACCAGAAAAATAAATAAAATAAAAGGGAGGGGGTTGGGGATGCAGCTCAGTAGTGGAGCACATGCTTAGCATGTATGAAGCCCTGGCTTCAATCCCCAGCAGGATACATGCACACACAAAGGCAGCAATTGGCATACAAATTTGTTGCAGTTCTTCCAAAACAAAACCAGAAAGAAACACTTTGAGAGAATCATTTAAGCCCCTCTCCAATTTTCTCCTTGGTTACATTGTCACATTAACAATAATAAGTAACATTTCAGGGCAGAAGCATTTATGCTCCCTAAGTATCCATATCCTTTTCCACATAATATTGCAGAAAAGACATAGGCTCTCGTGTGTCTTTGCAAGACCCTGCTGGTCCTCCTTCCCTGCTTCTGCCTGGCTCTCTTGCCAACCTCCAGCCTTGCTGGTCTGCAGACACAAGGGCAATGACAGCTCACATATGTAGAAGTGATGATCTTGCCTAGACTGCTTTTCCACTGCTGTGCTGCTGTCTGACACCTTAGGACAAATCCATTTTGCTAAGTTGTTCCCTGTGGTTCTGCTACCCTGCAGAAACAGAGCTGTAGAACCTTCAACTGTCCTGTGGCCTGAGGTGATAGCCTGACATTCTTCTCCTGCTTTGGCTCAGGGTGGACCAGGGCTTCAGTCAGAGGGCTTTCCTTAAGTTCAGAGCAACTAGAGGAGCAGGAAGCCATTGACTCTCCTGGACAAAACTTTGGCACCTCTGTGCTATAGCCACTGCAGCACATGATACTCACAGATGGCCAACAGGTATCTGTGTGTTTTCTTCTACTTCAAACACAACTCTCCGTCCCAGGGATAGAGATGGGTGTATGGTTCCAAGCCTGCTAAATTGGGTAGTTTAAACAACATTTATTTACCACAATTTGGAAGGCTGAGAAGTCCAAGATCAAGGTGCTTGGCTGGTTTGGTGCCTGGTGAGGGTCACTTCCTGGTTCAAAGATGGTAAATCTTTCCACCAATTCCTCACATAATTTTTTTTTCCAATACTGGAGGTTGAATCCAGGGTGCTTTATACCTGAGATATATCTCCAGTCCTTTTTATTTTGAGGCAGGGTGTCACAAAATTGCTTAGGCTGACCTCAAATTTGTGATTCTCCTGTCTCAGCTTCCTCAGTCTCTGGGATTACAGGTGTATACCACCACCCAGCTTTCTCCTCACATGAGAGAAAGCAAGCTCTCTTGGGACTTTTCCAAGGACACTAATTCCAAGACCTCATCTAATCCTGATTACCTCCCAAAGGTTCTAATATCACTGTAGGGGGAATGTTTCAATATATGAATTAGAGTGGGACAGAATTATATTCAGTTCATAACAAAAGACAAGTCTGGTGGGTAATCCTCTCTCTTGCACCCACAATGACCCAGGTTCAGGTAGGTTTCCTTCATCTGGCTACAAAGACAGTCCCCAAAGAGTAGCTGGGAAAGACTGAGCTGAAACCTACCTCTGAAGAAGGAGGGGGTTCAGCTATGGGGGACCACTTAGAAGCAAACAGATCTCACTTAGTATAAGTTCTGTTTTTATTGTTTTGCTGTACTGGGGGTTGAACCCAGGATGCTCTAACACTGAGCCTTTATTTTGAGATAGGGTTTCACTAAGTGAGGGAGGGATTATCAGGGAAAGCTTTGGGGGAGGGGCTATATAGGCCTGGGCCAGTGAAATCAATGGGGAGAAAAAAATGGTGTCATGTCAGTGGGGGCGTGGTCCTCATCTTGTTTGCACTGGCCTTCAGTCCTTGGGGTCCTATTGTTGACCTGCCCACGTTAGGTTCAGCAGCTCAAGTAATTCTGGGCCTATCCTGGCATTAACACCTGGTACTGTCTCACTGAGCACTCCCTCAGTCTGACAGAAAGCAAGAACTTGTGGGGAGCTTCGAGGTTCATAGAACTTAACATTCACACAAGTCTACTGGCTGATGCCACTTAAACAACCAGTTCTTGATTTCCATGGTACCTTTCTTACTGAAGAAAATTGAACCACCAAAGCAACCAACCACAGTCATTATAGAAAATTAATGTAAGGGGAAGACAAAACTGATTCCAGATGCCTGTTAAAGTTGGAGGAGATGATTTCTTGATCTTTTTGTACATAAGAAAGGTTCATGAGGAAGGCCTCATACTCTGCATAAGGAAATGTGGAACATGAAAAATTTGGTAGTTTAGTGGCAGGTGAGGATCTAGAGGATATAAAGTGGGGCCAGGGTGCAGAAGTGAGGATCTTCTCACTGTGATGAGATGGCCCGGTGAGACGCAGGATTGAGAAGATTGTTCAGTGAGACTCTTCCAGAAGTCTCAGGATCAGCCAGAACACATAGAATTTTTCTGCAGATTTTACATCGTCTAGTGTACCACATGGAGCTCTGGCCTCCTTAGCAGCACCTTAGTATAAGGTACTCATTGGGAGAAATCAAGGAAAAGAAAGAGGTTTCTTCTATTTGTGTTAACTGAGGTCAGAGAGAAGGGAACAGCTGCGGAGAATTGGATGCCAGGGAATTGAGAGGAGCAGGAAGAGGAAATAGGAGTGAACACGAGAGCCAACCTGAAAAATTGCAGCAATGTTGGGGGAGGCACTGTGCCGCAGTCTGACTGGGCACAAAATCACGAGCCACCACACACCTTGTAGATTCAAACAGCAACTCTTTATTCTCGAACTGTCACTAGCACTCTACACACGTTCTGGGGAAATCCACACCTCCAATGGGCTCTGTATCCCAAAATACTGTCTGAATCCTGTGAGAACTCAAAGGGAACTCAAGGAGAGGACTCGCCTGAGGCAGCAGGATACGCCCTATTCCCAGCAGGATACACCTTAAACCTGGAACCGCCCTAAACCCGGATCCGCCCTGGTCCTTGAGCAAGGTCATTTTACATGCAATGTCACTGCAAATGACCGGGTCATGCCATGCGTCATTCTTACTTGGCAATGGCTCTCAGCAGCACTGGAGTTTGCACACTAAATGGAATAATGACTTCGGCTTTATTTTTATTTTTATTTTTTTTGTACTGGGGATTGAGCTCAGGGGCACTTTACTACTAAACTACTCATCTAAACTACTCATTCATCCCTTTTTATTTTTTATTTTGAGACAAGGTCTCACTAAATTGACCAGGCTGGACTCAAATTTACAGTCCTCCTGCCTCAGCCTCCTGGGTTGCTGGGATTACAAGCGTGAGCCACTACACAATGTTAGATGAAGGAAGATCTTTCAAGGCTAGGAGATTTGGGGGAACAGGGA
Organism: Spermophilus citellus; assembly: GCF_964194105.1. NCBI lineage: Eukaryota > Metazoa > Chordata > Mammalia > Rodentia > Sciuridae > Spermophilus > Spermophilus citellus. Next base: position 202,864,349 of record NC_138183.1, on the reverse strand, counting down.
TAGCAGATAAATAAACTACAAATAAACACAAATGGAAGAAAATAAAAATCCCTCCATGCCCACCTAGAGGGACAAATAACTCCAATCATTTCAGTGCATATCCTTCAGATTTTTTTCTTTCATACATACTTCTGTATCTAAAGCAGTATTTAGGGCTGGGGTTGTGGTTCAGTGGTAGATCCCTTGCCTAGTATGAGCAAGGCCCTCGGTTCAATCCCCAGTATAGCAAAAACAAATAATAAAGTGGGATTTAAAGTACACATCATTTTGTAGTCTGCTTTTTATACTTTATATGATATTATGAGCATCCTTCTCAATTATTCATGTTTGGCATCATTTCTAAGGGTTGCATAACATTTTGTGTGGAGATACCATAATTGATGAGAGAGAGAGGCAAAAAAAAAATTTAAAAATCAGAGAAAATCACATAGGCAGTGACACATGCCCATGATCCACGTGATTTGGGAAGCTGAGGCAGAAGGATCTCAAGTTTGATGCCAGCCTGTGCAACTTAGTGAGATTCTGTCCCAAAATAAAAAAATAAAGAGGGTTGGGAATGTAGCTCAGTGGTAGAGAACCCCTGGGTTAAACCCCAGTGCTGGACATAAATAAGTAAAAGCAAGGAAAATCTCTTGATCCTTAATTGGGGAGAGGAGTAAGATGTGTCAATTTTTCCACAATCTTGGTTCAGTGGGAAACTCTCCCAACTAGCAAAGGAGAGTAGAAGTTTTCCCCCATTATCTCTGGGTAAAGAGGAATTAGAAAGTTCAATTTGATACCACATCTTGTGCACAAAGCTGTGTGAACTCAGTAGAAAGGTACCTTCCCCAAATGTTCCTGGACTATCAGTGTAATCTAGATCTTAGGGATTCATTTTAGTTTATGCTGTGGCCTAAGGTAATTATCTATATTGTTTCAGTTCTTTGAATCCTTCAATTATTCTATTTCTCCTTCTGTTAGCTTGGCAATTTTATTCCTTGGTTGTTCTTTTAGTGGTGATCTATGAAATTATAATATCCATTGACTTATCGATGCCTAATATAAATTATTACTCTTATCTCTTTCCAGATAATGTAAAAACCTTTATAATAATAATTTATCTATGTTGTTATATATTTTATTTTTTCTCTCTATATAAACACCTATTTATATATTATATGTTGTAATTATATAATAAATACACAGAAAGTTCATAATATATAGTTAAACTCCATAAGAAATCTTATTATCATTGTTATTATCTTATACATACAGTGATCATCTCTATTCCCACCCTGCAATGATTTGAATATGTTTGTCCCCTCTGAAACTCATGCTGAAATTTAATCCCCATTATGAGATAATAAGAAGTGGGATCTGGTAGGACCTTTAAGAAGTGATCAGGAGCTGGGCATAATGGTACAAACTTGTAATCCCAGCAGTTTGGAAAGCTAAGGCAATAGGATCTGGAGTTCATGGCAGTGTGGGCAATTTAATGAGACCCTTTCTCAAAAAGTAAAAAGGATTGGGGTATAGCTTGGTGGCAGAGCACCCCTGAGTTTAATCTCTAAAGTACCAAAAAAAAGGTGATTAGAACTCTGCCCTCATGAGTGGACAAACCATTTGTGTAATTAGTAGATCACTGTATTATTGGCCTAATTGGTTTTCTCCTGAGTGGGTTTGCTCTAAGAGCCAATTTGGCTTGGTTTCTGGCATGCTCCCTGTTTCTCATTCACATGAGATTTCTCATACTGCCTCAGGACTCTTAACAGTGAGCAGGCCATCCCTAGATACACCTTGGACGAGAATTATGAACCAAAATAAATTTTCTTTTGTACTAGGAATTTAACACAGGGGCATTTAACCACTTCGCCACATCCTCACCCTTTTATTTATTTATTTTTTAAATTTTGAGACACAGTCTCTGGCTAAGTTGCTTAGGGCCTTGCTGAGTTAGTGAGTCTGCCTTCTAACTTGAGATCCTCTTGCCTTAGCCTCCTTAGTTGCTGGGATTACAGGCACGTGCCACCACACCTAGCATAAACCTCATTTCTTTATAACTTATCCAGCCTGTGGTATTGTGTTATTAGTAACAGAAAATGGACTAAGACAAGCCTTTTCTAATGTTAATTTCTGCCTGGGCCTCAGATCATTTTTCTTCTTGAAGAATATCATTTGGTATTTTCCACTAATATAGATTTGATGGAGTTGAATCACTTCATTCTTTTGAAACAACATTTTAACTGAGTATAGGATTCTGGGAGTTGCTTATTTTCTTACAGAGCTTTGAAGATATTCTATCATCTCTGGCTTCTCTTTCCAATGAAAAATTACCTGGCATCCTTATTGTTGTTCCATTCAAGCTAATCTGATTTTATTCTCTGATAATTTTAAGATTGCTTCCTTAGAATAAAAGACCTAGAATAGCCAAAGCAATTCTATGCCAAAAAGTCATCTGAAAGGCATCACAAAACCCAACTTCAAAGTATATGACAGAGCTATACTAATGAAAAGACTGCATGATACTGGCTTAAGAACAGACATGTAGACCAAGGAACAGAATAGAAGACACAGAGACAAAATATACAGATACAGTCATCTGATCCTTGACAAAGGTGCCAGAAAATACATCAGAGAAAAGACAATCTTTTTAAAAAAATGGTGCTGGGAAAAGTAATTATCTATATGTAGAAGAATGAAACTAAATCCCTATCTTTCACCTTGCACAAAAATCAGCTGAAAGTGAATCAAAGACCTAGGAATTAGACCAGAAACTTTGTAACTCCTAAGAAAAACCCTGGGGTTAACACTCCAATATACAGGTGTCAGCAACGATTTCCTCAATAGGAATCCTATAGCTCAGGAAATAATATAAAGAATTGATAAGTAGGGCTGGGGTTGTGGCTCAGTGGTAGATTGTTTGCCTAGCATGCATGAGGCACTTGGTTCGATCCCCAGCACCGCATAAAAAAATAAAATAAAGGTGTTGTGTCCATCTACAACTAAAAATAAATATTAAAAAAAAGAATTGACAAGTAGGATGGAATCAAATTTAAAAAGCTGCACAATAAAGGAAATAAGAATATGAAAAAGGAACCCACAGAATGGGAGAAAACCTTTGCTAGCGACTCTTTGAGAAAGGATTAATATCCAGAATATATAAAGAACTCAAAAAACTTTACACAAAAAAAATTAAAAAACAATTAATAAATGGGTAAATGAACTAAATATATTGACACTTGTCAAAGGAAAAAATACAGGGGCTGGAGTTGTGGTTCAGTGGTAGAGGACTTGCCTTGCAAGTGTGAGACACTGGGTTCGATCCTAGCACCACATAAAAACAAAGGCATTGAGTGCATAACCAACTAAAATATATATATATATATTTTTAAAAATAAAGAGATACAAATAACCATCAAATACATGAAAAAATGTTCAACATTTTTAGCAATTAGGAAATGCAAGTCAAATTACACTGAGATTTTATCTCACACTAGTCAGAATGGCAGCCATCAAAAATACAAACAGTAATAAGTGCTGGGAGGATGTGGAGAAAAAGGAACACTTTTACATTGTTGGTGGGACTGTTAATTAGTACAGCCACTATGGAAATCAGTATGAAGTTTCCTCAAAAGACTAGGCATGAAACCACTCTGTGACCCGGTTGTATCACTCTTTGGTATTTAGCCTAAAAAATTAAAGTCATCATACTGTAGTGATACATGAATACCCATGTGTATAGCAGTATAATTCACAATAGCCAAATTATGGAACCAGCCTAGATGTCCATCAGCAGATAAATGGATAAAGCAAATGTATATATAACCATTGGAGTTATATTCAGCCATAAAAGAAGAATGAAATTAGGTCATCTACAGAAAATGGATGAAATTTGAAAGCATTATGTTAAATGAAATAAGCCAAACTCAGAAGGTTAAGGGTCATATGTTTTCTCTCCTATGTAGATGCTAAAGAGGAAAAATAAAAAGAAAGGTGCTGGTGGGGGAAATCTCACAAAAGTTGAAGGAAAACCAGTAGAGTTGGGGAAAGGGACCAGAGGGAGAGAGGAGGGGAAGGAAAGGGGAAATACTGGGGAAGGATATTGACCAAATTGTTATGTTGTGTGCATGTACGAATTTGTAACAATGAATTCCACTGTTATGTATTATTATAATACACTAATAAAAATATGAAAAAAGACTACTTTCTGGTCATTGTTTTTCACTAATTTACTATGATTTTTCTAAATGTAATTGGTGTTTATTATGCTTGGAGTTCCCTGTGTGCTTTAAATCTGGGGCTTTATCCTTGGTGAATTTTGTAAATTTTTCTTACATTATCTCTTTAGATACTGCTTTTTCACATTTTCTCTCCTATCCTTCCAGCATTACACACACACACACACACACACACACACAAAATATATGTCTATATCTATATCTATATCTATATCTATATATGGAATTAAATATATATATGGAGTCCTAGAAAGATTATATATATTATAGATATAAATATATTATAATATATATTATGTTTATTATATATATTGTTAGACCTTTGAACTATTTCATGTATGTCTTTTATGTTCATTTCTGTGTTCAGTCCTTTTGTCTGTCCATGTATCTGTCTCTCCATGTATGTGGATATTTTCTTCTGACCTGTTTTCTAATTCATTTCAGCTGCCATAAACCCATTCATCGATTTCTTTCCACTGTATTTTCCAGAGGTATGTTAGAATTCAGGTTTGGTTTGGTCAGAGTCTGATTCTGTTTCTCTGAGATACCCTAGACTCTTTGCTCTTCTCTGTATGGAATTTATCCTCAGGTTGGTTTCATTCATGATAACAAGATGGAAGTAGGGACTACTTGTTCCCTTGATCTCATCAAGCAGGAGAAACAGTGTTTTTGCTCCAATAGTCCAAGCAAGGTTCCTCTTGATTCTTCTGGCTTTGTCAACATACTAATTCATCTGATTAGGGCTCACTTCTGCAGCTGGAATTGGGGTCAGTTTTCCAAAGCACATATGTATCTTAGAGGAGAAATGAATACCTGAATGAAATGAATAAATGAATCTCTGCACTGTTAGGAAGAGAGAAGGAGTGATGTAGAGTTAGTTGCAAGGCAACCAGAAAAATGTCTACCACACCCTCCAGTGAGCACAATGAACTTAAAGCCCTAAGTACCCTGGAGCCCATACAGCACAAACAGATATTGTCAAGGTTACTGATGACTTTTGTCATGGATTTGTTTGGTTGGTACTCAGCACTGGCTTTCAAGTCCTTCTCATGTACCTTTCTGCACAGCAGAGCTTGAAAAATTTAAAAAACAAAAACAGCTCTTCTAGGCTCCCTTGAAGCTTAGATTCTGGATTTGATTTACTTTCTGCCAGTGAATTACGCATGTGGGGCTGGGGTTGTGGCTCAGCAGTAGGGCCCTCAAACCTAGCATGTGCAAGGCACTGGGTTTGATCCTTAGCACCATATTAAAAAATAAATAAAGGTATTGTGTCCAACTACAATCAAAGAAAAATATTTTAAAAACATAAGCAAGTGAGATTTGAGAAGTGGGGGTGAGGCACAGGTTATTTTCCAACTGCTTTTGGCTTTGTTTATTTATAAGAAAAGTTAAGGAGATGAGTCTATTAATAGGTGCTGAGAAGCAGCTACTGTGAGGACAACTTCCTTGTCTTCATCCTGGTAGGGTTAAGTAATGTGACCAAGGTTACATGGATAGCAAGTGTCTGGATTCGCAGCACTCAGTGACTTCTTGAGTTCTGACCCTTGGCTGCTGCAGTGGCTTCCCTGGTGGGTACAGTTCTGATATTTTCTGGGAATCCTTCCAGAAGGCCTAGCCTAGAGCTCATCCCTCTAGTTCTTCCACTCATTTTTCAAGCTGTTTTCTCTACTATATGCCTATCTGCTGAAAATATCTAGAGCCATTTTGGTTTCCTGCACTGAGATCTTCCCACTAGCACAATGAAGGAGATACTCTTCTGGGATCTGGATAGAGCTAGCTTATCTCCAAAAATTCTTGGTTTCCTAGCTATAATCATACAGTGGGTATGGATTAATAACCCTTTTCTCTCAATAAATGGGGCAAGTGCCTATTCTTTGACACAGCCATAGAATAGCCTGAGTGGAGGAACATGGCCCAGGCTGGGCTTGGCTTCTATGGGTCCTGCCTCCACCAGTGGGTGGGAGACAGAAATTCCTTTTTAAATTTTTTAAATATATTTTTTAGTTATAGTTGGACACAATATCTTTATTTTATTTTTATGTGGTGCTGAGGATTGAACCCAGGGTCTTGCACATGCTAGGCCAGAGCTCTACCATTGAGTCAAAACCACAGCCCCAGAAATTCCTTTTGTTATGTGGCTATTCTGTGCCAAAGCCTGCACTCAGAGCTTCACAAATACCATCTCAGTCACAATGCACTGCCGCCCTGCAAACCTTATATGATTGTCCTCAGTGTACATATGGGGAAACTGAGACTCAGAGAAGTTAAAATGATCTGCCCAATATCCCCCAGTCTCACCCACGTCCCACCCTGGTTTCTCTGCATGAAATGGGCGGCTGCAGAACAAAAGCTAAAAGGCAAAAAAACCACAGTACATGGGAATTAATTTTGAAAAGTGGGGGCGTGTCAGCTCTTTGATCTTAGGGATCAGCTTCCATACTGGAAAAGAGGGGAAGCTGGAGCCCGCAGTTACTTTATTTATATGGGGGGAACATCAAAGGTTTTTGATGGAATGTTCTTTACCAAATAAGGTAGGGGGTGGGCTTTCCAGTTCCCAATGGGTTACACCCAACTCTGGAGCTGTCCCACTAGTAGGGGAGGGCAGAGATCTCATGTGTTGGGCAGCTGGGATCTTCCCAAGGGGAGACCTAAGTCCCCCTGGCTCAGTACCGAGTAAAGACCTTTCAAGTAGCTTCACAGGAGGCTTCCCACACCCCAGATAGTAAATGACAGAATTATAGTTAACATCCAGGTCTGTCTGAATGTTCAGCCTAGGCTCGTTTACATTTTTAAAATCTCCTCTCCTTTCCCAATTGTAAAGTTAATGCCAATTCATTGTAGAGGTGTTGGCATCCCTCCTTTGGTGTCACGTAGCAAGATGGAAGCAGAGGCAACTTTTTCTACAAAATTATTTACATAATTGTAAAGTCCCTTCTCTTCTATCACATGCATTGCCCAGTTTTTTATATAAGATATATGAATTCTCTTTTCTTTTTCCCTGTACACTGGTATGAACAGTATTTCAGGGAGAAATAACTGACAAAGTGGCATTCCATTGCTATATTAACAAATGAAAGGGCATTGCCAATTACTGCAATAACATTGCAAAATGGATCAACAGATAATTGCAAAGAATCACTGGTCACATCTTAACTTGACATCTTATTAATGGGCTCTATGTGCTAATTTTAAAGGATTATGTCATTTCTATTATCAGTTATCTTATATGATGGTTTTTACCATATAATCACACTGTCCTCTATGTGTGTGTGTGTTTTAGTTGCCTATTATCTTCCCACGGGCTGCAGGCAGTAGCTACCAGTGTTGCCACAAGAATTTAAAAGGTGTTATCTCTTGCTTATTTAGCCTAAATTGGTCCAGGAGGATAATTCACACTCTGTGGCTGAACATGAATCATGAACAAATTGCTCATCGAAAAATTCCATGTGAGGAATATTGTGATTCTGGGTTCAATCTACAGTACCAAAAAACATAAAAATAAAAACAAACAAAAAACCCATTAAAATATATATCACAGTAAAAAAAATGGTTGGGATCTGGACTTTATTCAATTCTAAGTTACTTTCATGGTCATGACAATGAAAACTACCTCTTCTCCAGTTTTCCTCCTCCTCCTTCTTTTATGACAATATAGTCACATCGTCAACAGCCAAAAAATTCCATAGAGAGGGCTGGGGTTGTGGCTCAGTGGTAGAGTGCTCGTCTAGCATGCGTGGGGCACTGGGTTCAATCCTCAGTACCACATAAAAATAAAATAAAGATATTGTGTCCACCTAAAACTGAAAATAAATATTAAAAAAATCCATAGAGAGAACTGATGAGTCTCCCTGCTATTTATTTATTTATTTTTTTGATACTAGGGATTGAACTCAGGGGCACTCTACCACTGAGCCATATCCCCAGCCCTATTTTGTATTTTATTTTATTTTATTTTTTTTATTGTTGGTTGTTCAAAACATTACATAGTTCTTAATATACCATATTTCACAGATTGATTCAAGTGGGTTATGAACTCCCATTTTTACCCCGTATACAGATTGCTGTGTCACATCAGTTACATTTCCATTGATTTACAAATTGCCTTTCTAGTGACTGATGTATTCTGCTGTCTATCCCATTCTCCACTGTCCCCTCACCCCTCCCCTCCCCTCCCCTCCCCTTCTCTCTCTCCATCCCCTCTACTATAAATCGTTTCTTCCACTTATATAATTTTTCTCCTACTCCTCCTTTCCTCTTATATGTAATTGTGTATAACCCTGTATTTTGTATTTTATTTAGGGTCTCACTGAATTGCTTAGTGCCTTGCCATTGTTGAGGCTGGCTTTGAACTTGTGATCCTCCTGTTTCAGCCTCCTGAGCCAGCAGAATTACAGGCATGTGCCACCACGCCTGGCCCTCCTTGCTATTTTTGACCCTCATCTACCCAGTTCCCATCCCTGCCAGTGGTAACTGTTTTCTTCATTCCTTATGTATCTTTCTCCAGATTCTTTATGTATATACAGGCAAATGCAAATATGGATTCTTTTTTTCCTTCTTTACACAAGAGGTAGCAAAACATATATATTTTTCTATATTCTTCCATTCAAAAGTATATCTCGGTAATCTTTCCATATTAGAATACAGAGCCTCTCCATTCATTTTTACAGCTGCATATAATGTTCCGTTTTATGAATGCCATTTAATTTATATTTCTAGTTTCCTACTGATGGCCATTTGAGTTGTTTGTAATCTTTTTCTACTACAAACAATGCTTGGATGTATAGCTTAGTAAACATGTCATTTTGCATGTGAATTTATGTGTAGAATAAGCTGTCAAAGAGGATTTGTTGATTTTGAATGTTCCCAATACAAAGAAATGATACATACTCAAGTTGGATTTGCCAGTTTCTCTGATCTGATCACTATATGTTATATACATGTATTGAAATATCACACTGTACTCTCTACGTACAATTATTGTATGTCATGTTTTAAAAAGTAGAATTGTTGGGTGAAAAAAATATACATATAACACTTTTATTTGTTTGATACTGGGGATTGGATCCTGGCGTGCTTTACCACTGAGTTGCATACCCTGTCCCTTTTATTTTTTATTTTGAGACAGGGTTTCTCCAAGTTGTCCAGCCTGGTCTTGAACTTGTGATCCTCCTGCCTCAGCCTGGGATTTCAGGTATATGCCACTGTGCTCAGCTATGTATAAGAATTTAACTAGATATCTTAAGACTTCTCTTTGTAGAACTTATGTCAATATAGGATCTCACCACCATTATTCCAAATGAATGTTTTCTTAGACTTGCCACAAGAATGTGTTCTCAAAGTTTGGATTTTGTTTATGAATTAAGTGAACATTTCTATCTCAGTGTTTTATTTTGTACTATGTTCATTCTAAATTAAGTTAATAATATTTGCATACTTTTAAGATTCAGTTATATTTCTTGTCTATTCATTTTCTTTGCATATTCCCTATTGGGAATATTTTCTTTATTTACTGACTTCTAGTGACTTTATATATGAGGGAGATTACTCTTCTGACTATGATCAGATATGAAGGCATTTTCCCTAGTTTATTACTTATTCTTTGACTTGCAGTTTTCTAAACATGCAGAATTTTTTTTTTCATTTTTGTATAGTTGAACTTACTGATCTTTAATGGCTTCTGAATTTGGGATGGTAGAAAGCTTTTCTTGGTACAATATTTTTTAGTATGTTTTAGTTTTTCTTTTAAAGTTAATTCTTTATCCATTTGAAGAACCGGATGAGGCATGAAGAATGCTCTCAGCTTTATTTTTGTCTTGGTGGTAATCTATTTGTCCTGATACCATTTATTTAGTGGCCCATATTTTCTCCAATGACTTAAGAGGTCGGTCTTATAGCCATGTATAATTTTGAGACTATTTCTGGTTATGATATTCTACTCCATTCGTCTATTTGTCTATTTATATGCCTGTATCTGTTTTTATTACCATGGCTTCATAACATCTTTTAATACCTAGGAGTGTTGATCCCCCAATATTGCTCTTCTTTTTTCACATTTTTATTGCAATTATTTGCTCTTTTCTTTTTCTATATGTACTTTAGAATAAGTTTTTCTAGTAAAAACCCTCATTTTTTAATTTAGTGGGTCAAATTAAGACTTAAATTATGGAGAATCAACATCTTTTAAAAATTTTTTAATTTGTTTTAATTAGTTATACATGACAATAGAATGCACTTTGATACATTATGTATAATGGACTATAATTTCTCATTCTTCTGGTTGTAAATGATGTAGAATCACACCAGTAATATAGTTATATATGTACATAGGATAATAATGTCTGATTCATTCTACTATCCTTCCTATCCCATACCCCCTCCCCTCCCTTCACTACCCTCTACCTAATCTAAAGTAACTCTATTCTTCCCTAGCCCCACCCACTCCCCTCCCCTTGTGAATTAGCATCCGTATATCAGAGAAAACATCCAGCTTTTGTTTTTTTGGGGTTGACTTATTTCACTTAGCATGATACTCTCCAGCTCCATCCATTTACCAGCAAATGTCATAATTTCATTCTTTTAAAAGTAATATTCCATCATATATATAAAAAATTATATATATATATCAATTTTTCCATTCAAATATTGAAGGACACCTAGGTTGGTTCCATAGTTTAGCTATTGTGAATTGAGCTGCTATAAACATCGATGCAGCTGTGTCACTGTAATGTGCTGATTTTAAGTCCTTTGGGTATAAACCAAGAATCGGCATAGCTGGATCAAATGGTTGTTCCATTCCAAGGTTTCTGAGGCATCTCTATACCACTTTCCATAATGGTCGAACCAATTTTTATTCTCACCGACAATGTATGAGTGTACCTTTTTTCCCATATCCTTGCCAACTTTTTATTTTTATATTCTTGACAATTGCCATTCTAACTGGAATGAGATGAAATCATAGAGTAGTTTTGATTTGCATTTCTCTAATTGCTAAAGATGTTGAACATTTTTTGATATATTTATTGATCAATTATATTTCTCCTTCTGTGAAGTGTCTGTTCAGTTCCTTATCCCATTTTTAAATTGGGTTATTAGTTAAAAATTTTTTATTTTTAAGGTATAGATGGATACAGTATCTTTATTTTGTTTGTTTATTTTTATGTGGTGCTTAGTATCAAACCCAGTACCTCATATGTGCGAGGCAAGTGCTCTGCCACTAAGTCACAACCCCAGCCCCTGGGTTATTAGTTTTTTGAGTTCTTTATACATCCTGGAGATTAATGATCTATCTGAGACGCATGTGGTAAAGATTTTCTCCCTTTCTGCAGGCTTTCTCTTCACATTATTGATTGTTTCCTTTGCTGAGAAGAAGATTTCTAATTTGAATCCATCCCATTTATTGATTCTTGATTTTTGCTTCTGGCACTTTAGAAGTCTTGTTAAGGAAGTCAGATCCTAAGCTGACATTGTGAAGATTTGAGACTATGAATAGGAAAAAAGAACTCAAACTATCACTATTTGCCAATGACATGATTCTATATTTAGAAGAGTCAAAAAAATTCTACCAGAAAACTTCTAAAACTCACAAATGAATTTAGTCAGCAAAGTAGCAGGTTATAAAATCAACACCCATATATCAAACATGTTCCTATACATCAGTGATGAATCTACTGAAAGAGAAATTAGGAAAATTACTCCATTCACAATAGCCTCAAAAAAAAAAAAAAACCCACACACAAACAAAAAAACTGGCAAGCAATCTCACAAAAGAGGTGAAAGACCTCTACAATGAAAACTACAGAACTTAAATAAAGAAATAAAAGAAGACCTTAGAAGATGGGAAGACCTCCCATGCTTCTGGATAGGCAGAATTAATATTATAAAAATGGCCATACTACCAAAAATATTATACAAATTTAATGCAATTCTATTTAAAATCCCAATGACATTCTTTATAGAACTAGGAAAAGCAATCATGAAATTCATTTGGAAAAATAAAAATCCCAGAATAGCCAAAGCAATCTTTGGCAAGAAGAGTGAAACAGGAGGCATCACAATACCAGAACTTAAACTATACTACAGAGCCATAGTAACAAAAACAGCAAGGTATTGGCACCAAAACAGACACGTAGACCAATGGTACAAAACAGAAGACACAGAGACGAATCCACATAAACACAGTTATCTCACACTAGATAAAGACACCAAAAATACTGAAGAAAAGATAGTCTATTCAACAAATGGTGCTGAGAAAACTGGAAATCCACATGTAACAAAATGAAATTAAACCCCTATCTCTCACCCTGCATGAAACTCAACTCAAAATGGATCAAAGACTTAAGCACTAGACCAGAGACCCTGCACTTAATAGAAGAGAACTGACCTCTTTATGGTGTTTGAGTATTTCTATTTAGACAAGTTACATTTCCACTTGTTAAAGTTTTCTTTTGGGGTTGTGTTTAACAGTGTTTTAGAAAAGTTTCTTCACATAAGCCTTTATTATTTTTGCTAAATTTACTGAGTAACATTTAACTTTTTTGTTGCTACTATATATGGGGTCTTCCCTTTGAACACATTTATACTGAAAAAACTTGATTTTTTAAATACTAATTTTGTTCTCTATCATTTTATTGTATTTCCTTCTAGCTGATTGTAGTTTTTTAGTTGATTTTCTTGGACTTTCTAGATATGCAATTAGATCCTGTGCAATCTTTTCTCCAATTTTTATACATCTAAATTTATTTATTTATTTATTTATTTATTTATTTATTTACTTACTTACTTAGTTTTTGGTATCAGGGATTGAACCCAGGGGTGCCCCATCACTGAGCTACATTCCTAGGCTATTTTATTTTTTATTTTGAGACAGGGTTTTGCTAAGTTGTTAAGTCTGTCCTTGAACTTGTGGTCTTCCTGCCTCAACCTCTCAGGTTTCTGGGATTATAAGCATGCCCCACCACACTACACCCTCTAATTTATTTTTTTCTAATTGATTTGACTAATAATATATCCATTAAGGTATTGAACCCTGTTGAATGATAATCTTTGTTTTATTCAAAGGCTAATGCAAATGCTTATAGTGTTTCCCCTTAAGTTTGATGTTGGCTTTTGGGTGGATAGTTTTTTTTTTTTTTTTTTCATGTTGAGGAAGTATCTCTCCCTATCTTACTGAATTTTTAAAAAAATCAATAATTGTTTATTTCAAATGCCCTTTAGTGTTTATAGAGATGATTGAGTGATTTCCCTCCTCAAATCTATTTATTATGATGTCTTATGTAAATCGACTTCATAATATCAAACCATCCTTGTACCCTGAAATATGTCCCAATTAAATGATGCTGAATTCTGATTGCTAGCTTTTATTTAAGGTTTTTAATTGATGGTCATAAATAATATCGATATAATTTTTTTTTAGAGAGAGAGAGGTAGAGAGAGGTAGAGAGAGAGAGAGAATTTTTAATATTTATTTTTTAGTTATAGGCGGGCACAACATCTTTGTTTGTATGTGGTGCTGAGGATCAAACCTGGGCCGCACGCATGCCAGGTGAGTGCGCTACCTCTTGAGCCACATCCCCAGCCTCAATAATATCGATATAATTTGGTTTTGTTTGTGTGCAGTTTTACCAAATTTTGGTATCAATGGTATACTTGCTTCATAGGAAGAATTTGAAGCTTTTTTCCCCCTATGCTCTGGAACAACTTTAAAGACACTTAAATTATCTGCTTGTTAAAAGCTTCAGCATCCTTCCTCTGGAACTCTCTGGGCTTTCTGTTTTCTCAGCAGGGCAGGTAGCTAGCTCTTTGACAACAATCCCTATTTCTTCCATACGAAGTGGTTTCCATTGTTTTTCTCTTCTAACACTAGTTTTTTTGTGTGTGGCTCTTCTGCTATTTAGAAATCTTGGATTTTTCTTCTTGTCATTGCCTTTATAATTATAACTTCATATTTCCTTCATTCTCATGCATTAGGCAGTATCTGTGACTTCCATAGAAAGAAAATAATGAAACTAGCTCATATCTTACTACTTCATTTTTTTAAAAATATATATTTTTTTTAAACAGTAAACTTCATAATTACTGTTTTTTTTAAGAGAGAGTGAGAGAGGAGAGAGAGAGAGAGAGAGAGAGAATTTTTTTTTAATATTTATTTTTTTTAGTTCTCGGCGGACACAACATCTCTGTTGGTATGTGGTGCTGAGGATCGAACCCGGGCCGCATGCATGCCAGGCGAGCGCGCTACCGCTTGAGCCACATCCCCAGCCCTAAAAATATTTTTTAGTTGTAGATGGACACAATCCTTTTTTTTTTTGACACAATACTTTTATTTTATTTATTTATTTTTTTTAATGTTGGCTGAGGATTGAACCCAGTGCCTCACATGTGCTAGGCAAGTGCTCCACCACCCAGCTACAACCCCAGCTTACTACATCATTTTTGGGAACCTGTATTTACTGACCATCTGCTATGTTCCTGACACCTGAGCCTGGGGAGTGCAGGCTTGGAACCAACATCACCAGCCTATAGGGACCTCAAAGCCAAGGTGGGGAGGCAGATAACACTGTGTGGTGGATGCTATGGTTAGGATAAGGGTGGTAAGCTCTGGGGACACAGAGAGAAGAACTTAACTCAGCCCGTGAGGCAGTTTGTTAAGAAAGACCTGGGAAAAGGTCACTGGAGCAGGCCTCAAAGGATAAACAGTACCAGGCAGAGCATTTGAAGTAAAAGGATTCGAGTTGTGGTGCTTTCAGAGACTGTGAATGGTTCAAGAGGGCTGGAAATGGGATGTACCCGAAAGAGAGATGGTATCTCCTGAGGCAAAAATCAGACAACTGTCAAATTATAAAGGTTGACTGCCATACTCATGAGTATGGATGGCTTTGAGGGTGTACAACCTGTGTAGTCAGTTGGATAGGGCCCCATTCTTAGAGTTGGTGCTATGCCCTGCTGCTGCCATCTTGAAATTCCTATTCATTTCATAAACACACTTATGTTTTGTAAATGAAGTTTGGTGGTATGATAGAGCAGGCAGCTATGTGGTGGAGATACACTGGATGACCATGCAGTCTCACATAGGCATGTGCGTAGGTCTTGGATGAATCCCCAGCAGACAGGGCCCCAAGGCAGGTGGGCTGGGCCCTGGGCCCATACTGTCAGCTGAGATAGTGGCAGCAGCAGCAGTGGCCATAGAAAAAAGGGAGTCTCTCCATGGGGACAGTGTCAAGACCCTCAGTGGGAACCTGGCTCGCCTGTCTATCACCAAGCCCTGTTCCTATGATGCCTGCACAAATATTAACCCTCTGGCCTGAGGACTGAGACAGGAATTGCTGGCACTCGAGCAGTAAACCCTGTCAGTAAATTATTACAAAATAAAGCAAACACATGGACATTGTGATAAAGCATATCGTGAAGTATTAGAATTCCTTGAAGAGTTTAGAATCCATGATGTTTAAAACTGCTGTAACATTGCGAAGCAAATATCTGCAGACATAGAAATAGAGTCAAATATAAAAATTATTGCACTAGATGGAAAACAATTCTATTTTCATATGAAGCTTCAGATTAACCAAATATTAACAAGGAAGACAATTTTAAAATTGATTTTTCCTTGTAGTTGAAGTTACAGCAATAAATACATGAACAGTCATTCTAAATTATAGAGAAATCATGAAGGTACGTTCAGTTTCCTATTTTTGACCTTCACAGATTATAGGAACTGTCAAAACATTGAAGTGACATGGTATAAATTTAGATTAAAATTTAAATTCAGACTTACACTAAGCTAATTTGTTTGAAGAATTAAATCTTTTTATCTTTTTTTTTTGGGGGGGGGTACTGGGGATTGAACCCAGGGGTGCTTTACCACTGAGCTACATCCCTAGTCCTTTTTATGTTATTTTTAAATTTTGAGACAGGGTCTCACTGAGTTTCTTGGGGCCTCCCTAAGTTGCTGAGGTTGGCCTTGAAGTTGGAATCCTTCTGTCTCAGCCTCCCGAGCTGCTGGCAGGAGTGTATAACCACACCCCTGGCTAAATCTTTTTAGATAAGTTGTTTTATAAGAATCACCTGCTCTACACGTACTAAAATTTATATTTCTTTTTTTTTTAGAGGAGAGAGAGAGAGAGAGAAAGAGAGAGAGAGAGAGAGAGAGAGAGAGAGAGAGAGAGAAAGAAAGAGAGAGAGAGAGAGAGAGAGAATTTTTTAATATTTATTATTTTTTAGTTCTCGGCGGACACAACATCTTTGTTGGTATGTGGTGCTGAGGATCAAACCCGGGCCGCACGCATGCCAGGCGAGCGCGCTACCGCTTGAGCCACATCCCCAGCCCCTAAAATTTATATTTCAAAATAAATTTTCAAAAAATTTTTTCATTATGATGTCTATAAATACTTCTAACAGATACATTATCAGTTGGGGAGAGTGTGAAAAATCCTTCTGAAAATTAAAAAATTATCAGCCAGGTGCAGTGATACATGATTATACTAGTGACTTGGGAGTATGAGGCAAGAAGACTGCGAGTTTAAGATCAGCTTGGGCAACCTTTTTTTTTAAAAAATATTTTTTTGTTTTGTTTTTTAGTTGTAGTTGGACACAATACCCTTATTTTATTTATTTTTTATGTGATACTTAGGATCAAACCCCGCACATGCTAGGTGAGTGCTCTACTGCTGAGCCCCAGCCCCAACCCCAGCTTGGGCAACTTAATGAGACCCTCAGCAGTTTAGCAAAACCATATCTCAAAATAAAATTAAAGAGGGCTGGGTGGGGATATAGCTCAGTGGTAGAGCACCTGCCTAGCATGTGTAAGGTCCTGAGTTTATCAATACACCAAAAAAGTACCACCCAATACCATCCACAAAAAAAAATTCATTGCCAAAAATGACTCATGTCCCTTTGGTTATATTGATTGAAATTGAAAATCCTAAAAATAAAAATTTTGATGACCTAAAAATAATTTTGCACAAAAATGATAAACATTATGATCCTTGAAGATATAATATTAATATTCTTAGTAGTTTCATTATATAAAATAATGACATTTGAAAGTTTACATTTTTACTCATGTTACCTTATTATGTTTTACAAGTAATAAAAAATTTTAAAGGAAAAATCTAGTTTCATACCTTTAACAGCACCTTTTGCAAGGCACTGTAATCCATGCTTGTAATCCCAGTGATTCGAAAGGTTAAAGTTGTAGGATCGTAAGTTTAAGGCCAGTGTGAACAATTTAGTGAGGTCCTGAGCAATTTAGCAAGACCCTGTCTCAAAATAAAAAGTAAAAAGGGCAAGGAATCTAGCTGGGTGCCCTGGTGCTTTCCTGTAATCTTGGTGACTCAGGAGGCGAGACAGGAAGATCTTGAATTCAAAGCCAGCTTCAGCAATGGCAAGGCACTAAGCAACTCAGTGAGACCCTGTTTCCAAATAAAATACAAAATAGGGCTGGGGATGTGGCTCAGTGGTTGGGTGCCCCTGAGTTCAATCCCTAGTACCCTCCACAAAAAAGTGGAAAATATATCTCAGTAATAAAGCACCCCTGGATTCAATGCCCAATATCAAATCAACTAACAAAACTCAGCACTTTTTTTTTTTTAAAGAGAGAGTGAGAGAGGAGAGAGAGAGAATTTTTTAATATTTATTTTTTAGTTCTCGGCGGACACAACATCTTTGTTGGTATGTGGTGCTGAGGATCGAACCCGGGCCGCACGCATGCCAGGCGAGCGCGCTACCGCTTGAGCCACATCCCCAGCCCTTTTTTTTTTTAAGCCTTTTTTTTTTTTTTAATGCTTTTTGGTTAAGAGGACTTGCATTTTAATTTTCTACGGAACCCTGTAAATTACATAACTGGTGTTGCCTGTGAGATCAGTTTATGGTACATATAATGTAGGGGAAGGAGCCATACAGGGTTTTAAACAGGAATTATCACATTTGAAGAGGTGTTAAAAATAAGTACTGTTATGTCGCACCCATTCTGCTGGACTTTAAGCTCCTTGAGGACAGGGTTTGCCTGTAATTCATCTTTGTGTCTCCCAGAGTGCCTTGCATGATGGCTGGCACACATATGAGCTCAATAGAGCAGTGGTTAAAAAGGGGATCTGAAGCCAGACTTCTGGCATTAGGGCTTGTTCTACCATCTACTGGCAAATTACCCCTCTTTACTTCAGTTTCCCTTTCTGTAAAATAGGCATTGACTTCACAGAGTTTTTATGAGGATTGCATATGAAGTGCTTAGAATAATGTCTGACATTTATTATTCACTCAAAGTTAATTATTATCACTTAAAAATAAATATTTGCTGGAATTTTCTTTTTTCTTTCTTTCTTTATTTTTTTTTTCTTTTTTTTTTTCAGCTATTGGGGATCAATCCCAGGGCCATGCTCATGATAAGCAAGTGGTCGGACAATGAGCTATACCACCAACCCTTGAAGGATTTTTAACCTTGGGTAAACAAAAGAAAATGTTAGTGCAGTTTTAGAACTATTGAAGAAATAAATGGAGTCTTGACTGTATGTCAAGAGAGCACCAAATCTACGCATCAGATAATCATTTATTATTTCAGGTGCTGAAAGGATTGGACCTTCCCAATGATCTTCCACCTTACTCAGTGGGTCACCTGCCACTCAGCAAAGTAACCTAATGGAAGTTTATATGAAACTGAATAGGAATTGTTTTTTGGCTGTAGATAACAGAAAACCCATTCAAAATCCACCATGAGATGACACTTCACATCTATTAGGGTGGCTATTATTTAAAAAGGAATATAATATGAGTTGGTAAGGATGTAGAAGAATAGGAAATGTTTCTGGTGGGACTGTGAAATGGTACAGTTGCTAAGGTAAATAGTATGGCAGTTTCTCAAAAAATTATAAATAGAATTGCCATATGATCCAGCAACTTCACTTCTGGCATATACTAAATAATTGAAAGCAGGGACATGAATAGATAATTGTACATTTACAGTCATTGCAGACCAACAGCGGAAGCAATCCCAGTGTCCATTGACAGATGAATGTGTAAAAAAATGTGGTATTATATACATACAATGGAATATTATTCAGCTTTAAAAAGGAAGGAAATTCTGATACATGTTATGACATGGCTGAACCCTGAGGACATTATGCTAAGTGAAATAAGCCAATCACAAATACTGTATGATTCCATTCAGATGAGATACTGAGTTAAATTCATAAAAACAGAAAGTAGAATGGTAGTTTCCAAGATCTGAGATAGGTGGCAGAATAAGAAATTATTGTTTAGCTGGGCATGGTAGCACACATCTTTAATCCCAACGAATTAGGAGGCTGAGGCAGGAGGATTACAGTTCAAAATGAGCCTCAGCAATTTAGCAAGGCCCTAAGCAATTTAGTGAGACCCTATCTCAAAATAAAAAACACAAAAGGGCAGGGGATGTGGCTTAGTGGTTAAGTGCCCCTGCGTTCAATCCCCAGTACACAAACACACACACACACACACACACAAAAAAAAAAAAAAAAAAAAGAAGAGATGTGTGAGGGTAAAATGACAAGCCACTAGTACAAGGACACGGTTTTATGTCCCTGGAGCATAGTACAGGTGAGGGAGTGGTAGGAGAGAAGACTGGAAAAACAGAATGGAATCAAATCATCAAGGTCTTTGGCTAGGCTGTTCTTGTTTCAAGTTATTGAGGTAAAACATACATACAATAAAGTACATTAAACATAAGGCAACATTCCAACAAATTTTTCATATGTATAATCAACTCATATAATCATCATGGAGATCAAGATCTAGAACTTTTCCAGCATTCCAGAAATTTTCTTCATGCTTTTTCCCAGAATATCCATCCCCAGAGGGAACTACTATTCTGGCCTCTATCAATATTAATTAATTCTGCTTGCTCTTAAACTTCATAGAAGTGGAATTATACAAATGTACCCTTTTATATTTGGCTTCTTTTACTCACGTAATGTCTGTAACATGCCTCTGTGTTGTTGCATATATCAGAGTTTGTTCATTTTCTTTTTCTCAAGTATTCCATTGAATAAATATCTCACAATTTGTTCATTTTCTCGTTGATGTGCATCTGGGTCATTTCCAGTTCTGTGATGGCA
Source organism: Spermophilus citellus (assembly GCF_964194105.1). Taxonomy (NCBI): domain Eukaryota; kingdom Metazoa; phylum Chordata; class Mammalia; order Rodentia; family Sciuridae; genus Spermophilus; species Spermophilus citellus. Next base: position 202,844,050 of record NC_138183.1, on the reverse strand, counting down.
TAAATACAGTTATTATAAACCTTCCTATGTCTGTCTTTTGGTGAATGGATGCACTCTTTTCTTTTGGGCATCCACCTAGAAGTGGGCAGGCACATTCTTCTCCATAGTTATTGCCCAATATTCTTGAGTAGCTATACTAAGGGAGTTTTTACTTTGGCCTGAGGAAGTCAGGAAGTTATATGATGAAATTTACATCTGCCAGGCACAGTGGCACATGCCTATAATCCCAGCCACTCTGGAGGCTGAGGCAGAAGGATTTCAAGTTTAAAGCCAGCCTCAGCAACTTAGTGAGACCCTGTCTCTAAATAAAAAATAAAAATGGCTGGGGATGTGGCTCAGAGATTAAGCACCTCTGGGTTCAATCCTCAGTACAAAAAAAAAAAAAAAGAAAAAGAAAAAAAAGAAAGAAAGAAAGAAAGAAAAATAAATTTACATCTTACTCTCTCAGCCCCTGAATTAGATGTACTGAAAAGAGATGAGATTCTAGGGAGGGACACCTGTAGGGAATCACAAAGGAGGAGCAACAGACCAGGTGAGGGATGATGAGGCCGAGTTTGGGCAATGGGCATGGAGGAAGAGGATGGTTTAGAGAGATGGTAAGAAGATAGAAATTATGATTGGAAGTTGTGGGAAGAGAAAGAATGAAGTCCAGGATGACTGCCAGGCCTCTGACTTGGTTGCAGCAGAATGTTGGCGCTCTTCCCTGAAAGAGAGGGCACCAAGAAAGAACTGGATTGAGGAAGAAGATGAGCTCTGTTTGGAACATGTTCAATCAGAGGGACCTATAGGAAATCAAGGTAGTATCCAGTAGGCAGTAGAGGACACTGCAGACTGGTGATTTATATTATGGAATCAAGGGAATGACTTAATCATCTAGAACTTTTGGAAAGAGGATCCCAAGGTGATGATGAAGGCATTTCCTGAGAGGTGGGAGGAAAACCAGGAGTTTTCCTGCTTCGATGAAAACCTGGAGAGGGAGTGTTTCCACAAGGAGGAAGTAGTCAACCTCTCAGAGGCTGCTCAAGATGTCAGGAAAGACAGGCACTGAAAGGTACCCAGTGATACTGGGCTGGCTAGGCCTCCTGCCCCCTCAGGCCTGGTTCATGGCCTCTCAGCCTGCTGTGAGGGGACAGAGAATCAGCCTCAGTCCAGGGAAAGTGTTGTGGCCTTTCTGAGAAGTTTTGTGGGGACCTCAGCTGGACAATAGAGGGCAGACAGCAGCTACCACAGGGGCTAACCAAGTCCCTCCTGACATTGAAAGTAGTGACATTTCCCCTATGGAAATTCCCTGTTGTAAACCATATTGACTTTAATCTCAAGTGTCAGAAGGTTGCCCAGGAGTCCGAGAGCCAACCAACTGAAAGCACATTTGTATGGAAGTCAGGATAAACAAAAAAAGGGTTCAGAACATTTTTTGAGATTCACACCAATGCTGAACTTTTCCAGGAAATATGACAAAAACTTCCCTCTTAGGCAGAGAAGCACTGGGGTTTATCATTATTAATTTGTATTCCAACTGATACTTAAACTTGGGGAAACAGAGAGGGAAAGAATAGCACATGTCCTTTTTCTTTGCCAGGCCCAAGGGGATTGGAGGAGGCTCCCTAGAGTTTAATAGGCAGCTTTATGTATTTATATGCTTTGACTGGAGCTAAAGAGCTCTGTGTCACACAATGGGCAGTTTCTAGTTGGATTTTAAAAGAAATAACTTTGATCATTTCAAAAGCAATGAAGCCTGATGCAGTGGAGAGAAAAGAAGGCGGTAATTTATGGCTACCATTAAGAACACAAAGACAAAGACGGAGAGAACGTTTCACTAAGTGAAGATTTACAAATGTGTAAAAACCATCCTATGACTAGAAATAGCTGAATGTCTCTCTCAGCACCAAACACAAAAGGGGAGGGAGGGAGGAGCAGAAGACAGAAAAAGGGATGCAACCTGCCTGCCTTTGCTGCGAATGAAAAGGTCAATCTGAAAACAACTATAGAAAACTTATTTTCTCAAATTCTCCATCAAGCAGCAGCACTAGTAACACCTGCAAAGAGGCAGGCTCAGCAGGGGCCCTGGGCAGGGTGGCTACTAGCAGATAGAGATGCTGAGGGTGCAGAGGGTGGGAGTTCAGGGTAGCAAATGTGCCCCCCCCAAAAAAAATTGTGTTTGTGTGCATGACCTAAGTGGGGTTTTCTGTGACATTTGTTTTATTCGCCAAAGGAATTATCATGTGTGTTTTCATAGGAGAGAGTGGAATAAATGCTGGGCAGAGAAACTCAATGGAGAACACTCATATACCTAAGTAAGGCATTTCTTGCATCTAGGGCTTGTTTGTTCCTGAAGTGATGCTTAGTGTACAGCTGCAACCATCTCATCTGTGCCTAGGGTGATGTAGGAAGACCTGGTGCCTGTGTTCCCTTGTAAGGACTGTTAAGCTTGGAGAACCGAATGGCAGGCTGGCCAGACCTGATGTTTATGAGTTTAGATGGTCATCAATGCCACCTGCATTCCAGGAAAAGTTGGAGCCGTTTTTTGTTTGTTTGTTTGTTTTTTTGTTGCTGGCCCATTCTTGATCTCTAGACACGTTTCCCTTCAAGAAAATAACATTTAACTGGTTTACAGTGAAAGGAACATTTTTTTTTTTTTTTGCAGTGATTCTAAGTCCAGAAGTGTGTTTCTTTCTGTGACATCGTGACCCACAGTGGGACAAGTGGGCCGGTGTCTTCAAAGGGTTGTGGGATGGGAAATCAGAGGGTGTGGGTTGAGCAGTATGGAGAACGCTGCGGGTATGTGCAGGCGTCAACAGAGAAGCTGCCACTCTCTCCATTTGCATTGCTGTTTTCTTGAGTGCTACTCACAGTGTTAAGAGTATGTGTAGCCCCAAGACGGCTTTGGAGTTTGGGAACCATACTGGACACTTTCGGGGTACCCTGTAACCGAACTTTTCAGGCTAGTAAGACTATTCGTCCTCACAAGAGGTAGTGGGTCAAGTTGTAGGACACTGTGAACCGGTGGAGCACCGACAAGGTTCTTGGAGCGCTGGAGCCCAGCGGGTGCGGTAGCAGCGGTTGGTGCCGGGGACTGCGCGGGACGCGGGCACCGCCAGGCCCGTCCCGGCAGGCTGACAGCCGCCTTCGGGCCACCGCGGCCGCGCCCCCTCCGCCCGGGGCCGGGGAGGGGCAAGGGCGGGCGGGGAGGCACTGCCCCCCGCGCCGCCCGCCCCGGCCCGGGGAGGACCATGTGAAAATGAGGCCGGGGCTCGGGGAGCGGGCGGGGCCCGGCCGGGGGTGTCAGAGCGCGGCGGGCAGGGCGCCCGCACACACCTCCCGGAGCTGCCGACGCCGCGCTCGTCGCCCGCATTGCGTCGCCTTTGCCCGCAGCCGCCGCGCCTTCCATGGGTGCCGCGAGCTGCGGCCGTCCCGGGGCGACCCGGGCGCTGCTGCTGCTGCTGCCGCTGCTACTGACGGCGACCGTCCCGCCGAGCCGGGGCCGCTCCACCGGGCAGCCAGAAGGTGAGTGTCCGTCCGCTAGGGTGCACCTGGCACACCGCGGCGACTCGGACGAGAAGGCGGGCGGTGGGAAGAGTGTCCTGGGGGCCGGCAGCGCGGGACCAGGGGCTTGGCGGCTGGAGTTCGCGTGGCCCTTGCTCTCCTGGGGCCCTCACCCGCTGACCAGGCCGAGGCTCCACTATCGCTTGGGCTAGAGGCCCAGGGCCTGATTTCCCTGGCCCAGTCTCGGACCCTGGGCTATTGACAGTTTACATCCCATAGCCCAGGGACTCTGCTCCCGCCTTCCCCCAAAAGTGCCTGCTGGTCAGTTTGTAGCAGTTGAGCAGGGAGGAGAGTATTGGGGCCTCCAGGCCAGGTCCCCATTGTGTAGATGGGGAAACTGAGGGCCAAGCTTGGGGTACATCCAGGAGGCCAGAGCAGCCTTTCCCTGGCTTTTTCTTTTATATGGGAAGTTCTCCTAGTGGCCCTCGGGGTCAACTTGTATCTGCGGAATGATCGGAATGATCGCGGTTTGAAAACTTGGAAATGTCCTTAAGCAGCAACCAGCCTAGATTTTGGGCAGCCAGAGGTAAGAACTCTGGAAATTCTGCACTAACTGGACTTGTAATACTTTCAAAACTCTCGTTTTACATTAACATCCTGGAGAGGGGTCAACCCAGGAAATACTTTTGCGAAGGCCAGTTCCCAGGTGAAGAGCATGGGCAGGGGTGCGGGTGGGGCAGTTGGGCACTATATCGGGTTTGCTCCATCTGAGAGCTCTGGATAGTTTTTGCTCAGAGCCCAGGGTAAACCTCTGGGTGACAGAAAACTTCTCTCCTTTCAGAGCTGTATTGCCAATTTGGTTCTTCCCTCCGAAGGCATTTTAATGTTGTTTCCTTATGTGCCAGGCACTGTGCTGGCTTGATATCAAGGCCATGACTCAGTCAAGACATTGTCTAGTGAAGATACAGCCAGGAAATAATGACAACCCTACATGATATGTGTGCTGTGAAAGGAGAGCACAGGATAGCATATAACTCCCCTATGGTGAGAGTCATGGCAGGCTTCCAGAAGGAGGTGAATCTGAACCAAGTCTTGAAGGCCAGTTGGTGATGGTGGAGTAATTCCAATTAGAGGAAACCAGATGGACCTAGCAATAGGGACCTGGACATGGTATGGCTCATCCCAGGGCTCTCAAGCACTTTTGGTTCTGAGGAGTCAAGAGGGGTGGGCTGGTGGAAGGTGATGTTAAAGAGGGCCAAGCCAGATCACACATGACTTGGACACCAAATCAGGTGCTTGCTGTGCTCTTTTACAGATGTGGATGAGTGTGCCCAAGGGCTAGATGACTGCCATACAGATGCCCTGTGTCAGAACACACCCACCTCTTACAAGTGCTCCTGCAAACCTGGCTACCAAGGGCAGGGCAGGCAGTGTGAAGGTAAGTGACTTGGGGACCATTGTAGGTGGGCTAGTAGGGCAACTTCCACCTCCTTACCTCTCATAGTGGACACTCATGTTGGTAAAAGTGCTGCCTCCGTCTTGAATCACACCACCTGCTGTCTGAAATGTATTGCAGATCCTTAAAGCTTTGACTGTAAACATCAGGTTAGGGTTGATCATAGTTTTAACTGGCTTTGAAATGTCCTTTTGTTGAGCTTGTAGAAATGATAAGAGGTGTTTTAGTTTCTTTTGGTCCCACTCAGCCATGCTCATGGGAGAGCTGTGCCTGCCAGAGCAGGGCTGATCCTGTCTCCCTGGCGCAATATGCACCCCCTTACTGGAGATCGAGTGCTGGAATCTTGCCCTCTCCTTCTGGCTCTGGAGGCTCCGTCCTGTTCATGGCTTTGAGATGTTTGGCATTGGGACTTGCCAAGCTTTAGAGCTACACCTTATCTGAGCTGAAATTTCACCCTTGAAAGATGTGTGTAAAGGAGTATTTTAACCGTTAGTGCTTCAGATCTGGGAATGCAAAGTCCAGACTCTGCCCACTGGGGATTAGTTCAGTGTCATGAACTTTAAAGTTCAGAACTTGATGGAGACTGGGCACTCACAGGAGAAGGCTGTTCTTAGGGATGGAAATCATCATACAGTGGAGCTGGTAGGCTCTTCATGGAGCTCTGGTCCAATCTATCACTCAGATGGGGACATCGAGGCTCAGGGGATTTGTGGCAATGATCACACAAGTCTGCTGGTGGAAAAAAGGTCATGTCTCTACCCCGATTCTGTCCCAGCTCCACCTCTCTTATATATTCACTCAGCTTGTTTCTGTCCCCCTTTGGTTGGGTAAGAAATCATACTATTTATTTATTTAGCAGCACTGGAATTGGAACTCAGGGTCTATCTACCATAGAGCAACATTCCTAGTCATTTTAATTTTTTTTTTTTTTATTTTGAGGCAGGGTTTCTAAATTGTCCAAGCTGGCCTTGAACTTGCGATCCTACAGCCTTAGCCTCCTGCCTTCACCTCCCGAGTAGCTGGGATTTCAGGCTTGCACTACTGAACCTGGCCAGAAATCCTACTATTTATATTACTTATAGTCTTCCTATGCAGGAAGAAGTTTAAAATTGATGAGGTGCATTGAATTCATTCCTGCAACTCCCTCCTGCCTCTGGACCCAATCCCTTTAGTCTGAGAGGTTTTATACTCTTTACAACTTGGGCTTAACCCTGGCAGAAACTGACCTGAATACTTGCAGGATCTAAACCTACATAGTGAGTAGTCAAAGTCCCTGCTAAGCACTTTGAAAAATACCTCATTAGACAGGAGGAAAACTTTTAATACATACCTATTTTAGTGCCTTTTAATGACCTCGTGTTCAAACCCTAATGTTTCAAACCAATCTGTTTCATCTTGTGGCCTCTGAGTAATGAAGGTTCTTGGTGTTTGGAACAGTGTGTAATATCTAGTACTGCCTGGTATGTGGTAAACACTCGTTCTTGTTCTTTTGTTTTGTTTTATTTTGGTACTGGATTGGAACCAGGGAGGCTCTACCACTGAGCTACATCCCTAGTTCTTTCTGTTTTTTTAAATTTTGAGACAGAATCTCACAATAAGTTGCACAGGCTAGACTTGAACTTGCAATCCTCCTTCCTCAGCCTCCTAAATATCTAGGATTACAGACATGCACCATCGTGCCTGGCACTAGTTTTTAAATAAATGACTGTGCAAGATGAGCTCAATCATTGACACCTTGACACAAGGTATTTTCCAAAAATACTCGAACCTGTGAATGAAATATCTAGGTACAGAATATTTAGATGATTAAAGAGGTGACTGTCAAGTGCATTTGTAGTATTGTAGCAATGACTTAATCTCTCCCAGCCCCCACCTCCTGGTCTTACCTGAGACATCCTGGGATTTGAAAAATGGAATTATAATGGGAAAATTTGGGTTTTGTGGTAGGTAAAGACACTCCTTGGGAAATCATTTGGGAAACTCTCTTTTGTGCCAGAGAAGCGCAGATCTGAGTCAGGTTCACAGTCAGGGAGGGATTGGTGGTCCCTCTTTAAAACCCTTGTGTTTGTGAAGCCACGTTTGTATTTTTCTCAGAGGCAGGCAGCCACAGCCATCTCTGACAGCCATCTCTGTCTCTGTCTCTCTCTTGCTCTGCCCTGTGTCTTGGGAGGTCAAAAGACTTCCAGAAACAAACATCTCTATGCCAATTCCTCCATATCACACCCTCTCTGTATTAAATATTCTAATTGCAGTATCAGAATTCACATGTTGCTTCTCTGCTTGGGGGAAAAAATCACATTTTTACCATGTGTATATAACATATCTTGTAGTCACTGTATATTCTCCAGGGGCACAAAACTGTGTCATTGGTTTCTTTTAGATAAAATATGTCTTTAATAAATGATGTCTCAAGTGACACCTGGCAAGAGTTTCCTTACTCTGAGCTCTTGTTTGACATATTACAAGTGAAATTGAATTGCTAGCAGAGTACAATAGAAAAAGGCTACTATTTAGTTTAAAATAACTAATAATTGGCATTGTTGTTTTTATATATTTCGATTTGCTTTTAAATAATCTATGATTATTGTTATAAAAAATCAAAATGCAAAAATGTTGAGAAAATTAAAGCACTTCTCATCCCTTTACCCACAGGTAATCACTGTTAACAACAAATACATATTCTTGGGGCTGGGGATGTGGCTCAAGCGGTAGCGCGCTCGCCTGGCACGCGTGCGGCCCGGGTTCAATCGCGCTCGCCTGGCATGCGTGCGGCCCGGGTTCAATCCTCAGCACCACATACAAACAAAGATGTTGTGTCCGCCAAAAACTAAAAAAAAATAAATAAATATTAAAAAAATTCTATCTCTCTTTCTCTCTCTCCTCTCTCTTTAAAAAAAAATACATATTCTTTGTACTATCATGTTAAACTAAAATCTGAGGGCTGGGGTTGTGGCTCAGTGGTAGAGCTCACTTGTGCGAGGCCCTGGGTTCGATCCTCAACACCACATAAAAATAAATAAATAAAACAAAGATATTGTGTAGAACTGAAAAATAAAATATTTAAAAAAAAACCTAAAACCTGAAATGATTTGGTGTTTTGAATACTTGTAGTATTAATGTTGTGAGTCAGAATATCCCTGTTTAGTTTGGATTTCTTGCTCCAAGAGTTCAGAAATGGAAATTTTCTTTTAAGAAGGAAAAGGAGAGAAATAAAGATTGTAAGGATTCAAAGATGTGGATATTCATAGATATTACTCCTTTATCTGTGTTGCTGTGTTTACTAATTTTTTAGTCTCTGGGGCCCAACCCAAGGTATCATTTGTGCTGTGATTCTCACCAGCCTCACTGCTCATAATTACTCTCACAAATGGGAACTGGGTTTGCCTGGAGTGACTGGAATTATCTTCCATAAAGTTTCTTCTACAAAATATTAGAGGAATGGAAGTATGGGCCTGAAATAAGTAGTTTTTTTTAAATAATGTGATTCAGAAGTGGCTTTAGATAAGTGATTGAGCCACTGAGCTACATCCCTGGCCCTTTATATATATATTTATTTTAAAGAGAGAGTTGGGGGGAGAGAGAGAGAGAGAGAGAGAGAGAGAGAGAGAGAGAGAGAGAGAGAGAAATTTCTTTAATATTTATTTCTCAGTTCTCGGCGGACACAACCTCTTTGTTTGTATGTGGTGCTGAGGATCGAACCCAGGCTGCACGCATGCCAGGGGAGCGCGCTACCACTTGAGCCACATCCCCAGCCCCCTTTATATTTTTTATTTCGAGTGCAGAACAGTAAAGAATTCATCTATGTCCTTTGCTCATCTTACTCTAATTTTACTAGCTTACAAAACCAGAAAATTAACACGGGCATAATGTTATTCACTAAATTGTAAATGTTATTCGGATTTCACCAATTTCCCCCTGATATTATTTTTCTGTTCCAGAACTGAATTCAAGGTCCCACAGTATATTCAGCCGGTGCTTCTCTCTTGTCTCACCCAATCTGTAACACTTCTTCAGTCTTTCCTGGTGTTTCATGACATTGACATTCTTTTTTTTTTTTTTTTTATGAATACTGCTGGCTTTGTTTGTCTTATGTTTTCTCAAGATAAGAATTGATATAAGGGGCTGGGGTTGTAGCTCAGTGGTAGAGAGCTTGCCTAGCACATGTGAGACACTGAGTTAGATCCTCAGCACCACATAAAAATAAATAAATAAAGTTATAAAGAAAAAAAGAATTGATATAAGAGAATGTCTTGTGTTTTCCAATGATAAGATTGAGATTATTTATTTGGGGCAGGACCACCATAGAAATGCTGTGTGTTCTTTTCAGTGGATCACATCAGGGAGACAGATGTCATCATATTCCATTTCTAGCTTTTTTTAACCTTGGTCACCTGGTTAAGACAGTATCTGCTGGGTTTCTCCACTTCATAGTTACTACTGGTTTCCCATTACAATAGAAACATATTTGGGGAAGATACTTTGAGCCCAGGGTCAATATTGTTTCTTCTTAAATGTTTATCTAAGGATGTTGGGATACAGTTCTGGATCTTCCCTGCAACAATTATTACTGTGATGTGTGCCTACATTTTTTTTGTACTTTCCTCATTCCTCATACATCTATTAATTGAGATTCTTCTTAAGAAAAAACTGCTTTTTCTTTCCTATTTATTTATGCATTTATTTATGTATGTACTTATACAACACTGTGGACTTATGGGAGTTGATTTTATTATATGTATAATAATTTATTTTTGGCTCAAATCATTCCAGCTTCAGCCATTGGGATTTCCTTCCCATTGTTTCCTGTGTCATTCTGACATCTGTTTTTTGAGAAATTCCTGATTTTCTGGTATTTTAAGATGCTTGGGTTAAATCTTATTTTTTCTTATCTTCAACCCTGGAATCATCCACTTCTCTAATGCAGTCTGACCCCTTTAATTGGAAAATGGTACACTGACACTTTGGATTCCATATCAATATCAAAAATTCAGTATTCCTCTTTAATTATTATTATTATTATTATTATTATTATTATTATTATTATTATTATTATTTTGGTACCAGGGATTGAACTCAGGGGCACCTAACCACTGAGCCACATCCCCAGCCTATTTTGTATTTTATTTAGAGACAGCGCCTCATTGAGTTGCTTAGTGCCTCACTTTTGTTGAGGCTGGTTTTGAACTCCCGATCCTTGTGCCTCTGCCTCCTGAGCTGTGGGGATTACAGGCATGTGCCACTGCATCCAGCTGCTCTTTGTTTATTTATAACTTCTTTCTCCAACAGTGAGAAGTCTGGCTCTCATTATCTGCAATGTGTTTACCTCTTTGTTTAATCCTAATATAGACACAAGTATTTATAGAGTTACTGAGCCATAACCCTGTGAGTAAACCAGATTTACTAACTAGAATATAGCATACAACTATTTTTTATTTTAGCTCTAAAACATCCAATTAGACATCCATTTCTTTTCTATTCCTATTCCTTTCAGTGTGGTACTTTTCTTTCCTATTCCTTTCAGTGTGTTTATGTTATTAATTTATAATACATTAGGTTCATTTGTTCCTTTTTGTGTTTTGTTTTTATCACCCTACCTCTCACCCCATCTCCTGGTTGGTTGTATATATGTGTGTATACATCTATGTATAAAAATCATCATTATGGTTCTAAGAATCAAAGCTATTCAAAAATGTACCTCAGAGAAGTGTGGCTCCCTCCTCATTTCTGTTACCCTGTTCCTCTCTCTCCATCTTTCCACTCCTTTCCTCATTCCTTGTAGGTCACCAGTCTCTGTAGTTTCTGGTTTGTGCTTTCTTTATTTCTTTTGGACAAGTAAACAGATAAATTTGTGGTGGTTTTTTTTTTTTAGCAACTTTACTGATGTATAACTTACCAACCATAACATCATCATTTGCCTTTTTTGTTTTTGGTAGTACTGAAGATTGAACTCAGGGGTGCTCTATTTCTAAGTTATACCATCAGCTCTTTTCTTTATGGGGGGTGGTACCAGGAGTTGAACTCAGGGGTACTTGACCACTGAGCCACATCCCTAGCCCTATTTTGTATTTTATTTAGAGACAGGGTCTCACTGAGTTGCTTAGTGCCTTACTTTTCCTGTAGCTGGCTTTGAACTGGTGATCCTCCTGCCTCAGCCTCCGTAGCCACTGGGATTACAGGCATGCACCACTATGCCTGACACCATCAGGTCTTTTTATTTTATTTTTAATTTTTTGGTACTGGGGATTTAACTCAGTGGCACTTTATCACTGAGCTACATTCCCAGATCTTTTTATTTTTAATTTTGAGACAGGGTCTTGCTAAGTTGCTTAGGGCCTTGCTAAGTCATTAAGGGTGACCTTGAACTTGGGATCTTCCTGCTTCAACCTTCCAAGTTGCTGAGATCAATGGTATGTACCACCTATACCTCGATTTTAATTTTATTTATTTATTTATTCTTTTGGTACCGGGTATTAAACTCAGGGGCACTCAACCACTGAACCACATCCCCAGCACTGTTTTGTATTTTATTTAGAGACAAGGTCTCACTGAGTTGCTTAATGTCTCTCTTTTGCTGAAGCCTCAGCAAAAAAGGCTGACTTTGAACTCTTGATCCTCCTGCCTCAGCCTCCTGAGCTGCTGGGATTACAGGTGTGTGCCACCGCACTCAGCTTTTTATTTTGTTTTTGAGACAGGTTCTCCCTAAATTGCTGAGACTGGCCTTAAACTTGCAATCCTCTTGCCTCACCCCTCCAAATTGCTGGGATTATAGGTTAGTGCTACCATGCTTAGCTGATAGGAGAATTTTGAAGAGATTTTTATACATCTGTGTTCATAGCATCATTTACAATAGCCAAAAGGTATAAACAATCAAAATGTTCACCTGACATTGGATGAATGGATAAGCAAAATGTGCTGCATACATATAATAGAACTATTGTTCATCCTTACAAAAGAAGGAAACATAAACTAGGGGCTGCAATCCCAGCAACCTCACAATGTGCCTGTAATCCCTTGTCCTTACAAGTTCAAGGCCAGCCTCACCAATTTAGTGAGCTTCTGAGCAATTTAGTGAGATTCTTTCTCAAAATAAAAAAACTGAGGATGTAGCCCTGTGGTAGAGCAGGGCCTAGGTTCAGTTATTGGTATCAAAAAAATAAAATCTTGTCACATACTTAATTGGGGTAAACTTTGAGAACATTATACTAACTGAAATAAGTCAGTTATCAAGAGACAAATAGTTTGAATCTATGTATCTGAGATACTTAGAATAGTCCAAATCAAAGAGACTGAAAGTAGATGGTGATTGCCAGAGGCTGGGGTGGAGATTAGGAGTTAATTGTTTAATGGGTAAAAAATTTTAATTTTACAAGATGAAAAGATGTAATGGAGATGAATTGAGGTGATGATTGCACAACATTATGAATGATTTAATAATACTGAACCATACACTTAAAAAAAGGAAAAGAAACTACTAAACTGTTTTCCAAAGTGGTTGTGCTATTTTATGTTCTCATCAGCAATGTATGGCAAAAGGATCCCCATTTTTCCACATCTTTGTCAACATTTGTTATTGTCTGTCATTGTTATTATTCAAGTGAGTGTGAAATGGTAGTCTTAATTTGCATTTCTCTAGTCATTAATAGTATGAGCATTTTTTTCATGTGCTTATTAGCCATTGGCATACCATTTTTGATCAAATGTCTTTATCTTTCTTTTTTCTTTTTTTACCATTTCTTTCTTTTTTTTTTTTTTTTTTGGTCAGTGGACTTTTATTTTATTTATTTATTTTTATGTGGTTCTGAGAATAAAACCTAGTGCCTCACACATGCTAAGCAAGCACTCTACCATTGAGCTACAACTCCAGCCCCTGAAATGTGTTTTTAAATCTCTTGCCCTTTAAAATTCAGTTGTCTCATTATTTTTAAGTCCTTGGTAAAGCATATGACTTGCAATTACTTTCTCTGACTCTGTGGTTTATCTTCATATTCACCCTTGCCCACTCACCCTACTTACTGGGGATTGAACCCAGGGGCACTTTACCACTGAGCTAGAAACCCAACTTTTATTATTTATTTATTTTTATTTTTTATTTTACAGTTGGACACAATACCTTTATTTCACTCATTTATTTTTTACGTGGTGCTAAGGATTGAACCCAGGATCCAGCGTGTGCGAGAGGAGTGCTTTACCTCTGAGCCACAACCCTAGCCCTATTTATTTATTTTTTTATTTTGAGATAGGGTCACTAAGTTGCCCAGGCTGGCCTTGAACTTGAAATTTTCTTGCCTCAGGCTCAGCTTGCATTACAGGTGGGTACCATCAGGCCAGGATTGTCTTTATTTTGTTTTTAAGACAGGGTCTTGCTAAATTGCTGAGGCTGGCTTTGAACTTGTGATCCTCCTGCCTCAACCTCCCAAGATGCTGGGATTATAGGCATATGCCACATCTTTATTTTCTTAATGTCTTTTGAAGTATAAAAGTTGTAAATTTTGATGAAGTCCATTAAATTTATGCATTATGAGTTTGGTGTTGTATGAAAGAAATCTTTACGAGGGTAAATTCTCAAAAACTTTTCTCTTAAAAACTTTATAATTCTTACATTTAGGTCTATGATCCATTTTAAGTTGCTTTTTGTATATAGTAGGAGGTAATGGTTAAAATATTTTTTGCATGTGTATTTTCCATTATTCATCACCATTTAATGAAAAGACTATGATTTCTCCCAATGAATGCCTTAACACTTTTGTCTAAAATCAAGTGACCATAAATCAAAGGTTTATTTCTGAATTCTCAGTTCTGTTCCATTGATCCATATGTCTCTTTATGCCTATACACACTGTCTTGGTTAAGTATAGCTTTGTAGTAAGTTAAATTTCCCCAAATGTGTTCTCATCTTTCAAAATTGTTTTGACTCTTCTGAAACTTTTGTATTTTCATATAAATTTTAGGACAAGCTTGTCAAGTTCTATAAAAGTGTGCTCAAATTGTGTGTGTGTGTGATTTTTTTATTGTCTTATTTCTTACATGAAAACATGCTACATATACTTTTTTGCATTTTGATTTTTTTCCACTAAATAGTGTATTCTAAAAATTACTTCAAGTCAGTTCATGGAAAACATCTTTACTTTTTTATAGTTGTATAATACTACCATCAAGTAGATTTACCATATTCAATAAACCTGTCTCCTGTATATGGACTTTTAGGTTGTTTTCAGTATTTTGTAATTTCAAACAATGCTTCCATGAATAATTTGGTGTATTTTTTATTTTTCTGCTGTTGGGTGAATTCTGAGATGTGGAATGGCTAGCTACAAGTCATAGGTCAAAGACATAGCACCTGTTTGATTTACTTCTGTTTTATTCCTTAGACATTGATGAATGTGAAGATGAATTCAATGGAGGCTGTGTCCATGACTGTTTGAATATTCCAGGCAATTATCGCTGCACTTGTTTTGATGGCTTCATGTTGGCTCATGATGGTCATAATTGTCTCGGTAAGGAGAACCTTTAGAAACGGCAGTTCTCATCTCCCCACCCCTTTATTTCCTTTGGTGAAAACCTAGTTATTAAGACAAAAATGGCTTCAGAGATTTGTGTTTTCCTGACCCATGGAAATGAGACTCCCCGCCGGGCATTATGTGGAACACCTGTAACCCCAGCTAGCTACTAAGGAGGCTGAGGCAGAAGGTCTGTGAGTTAGAGACAGCCTGAGTAATTTAGTGAGACCCTGTCTCAAAATAAAAAATAAAAAGGTCTGGGGATGGTGTTCAGTGGTACAGCTTCCCTGGGTTCAATCCCCAGTACTGTCCCCTGCACTCTGCCCCCACTAAAAAAAATTCAGACTCCCTAAGAGAAAATCAGGTACATGATTTATCTATAACATAGACCCATCAGTCCAAGGAGATAGGTAGACATTGTCATTATTATTTACTGATTATCTGTCATTGATTTGTCACCTTTAAGATCTTTGATTTTGTGTTGAAAAGATCCTGACTTATAGCCATTTCTTTAATGTTTTAAGTGTCATTATTCTGAATTAGCCCTGAAGACTTTAATGTTGGCTTGGGTCACAGCCAGATAGACCCCCTTCTTTTTTTTTTGAAAGAGAAAGAAAAATCAAACAGAAACTTTCCAGGAACATCCTCTTAGTAGTCCACAAAACAGAAACATCTGTTGGAGTTTCAGTCCTTGAATTAGAGACTGCAGAGTGTTGTTTACATCAATTCCTATACCAGAAATAAAATGGAACTTAGAAATAGTGAGCAGTTGGATGGGGCTGAGTGCTGGGAAGTCTTTGAGGACTCAGCACACCTGCCAGGTAGGTGTTTGTACTTTGCTTTTTGCGGGGTGGGGGGTACCAGGGATTGACTCAGGGGCACTTGACCACTGAGTCACATCCCCAGCCCAATTTTGTATTTTATTTAGAGACAGGGTCTCCCTGAGTTGCTTAGTGTCTCACTTTTGCTGCTTTGAACTCGAGATACTCCTACCTCAGGCTCCAGAGCCTCTGGGATTACAGGCATGTACCACCACGCCCAGCTGTGTTTTTTTTAATTTTTATTTTATTCTTTTTTATTGGTTGTTCACAACATTACAAAGCTCTTGACATATCATATTTCATACATTAGATTGAAGTGGGTTATGAACCCCCAATTTTACCCCAAATGCAGATTGCAGAATCACGTCGGTTACACATCCACAATTTTACATAATGCCCTATTAGTAATTGTTGTATTCTGCTACCTTTCCTATCCCCTACTATCCCCCCTGTTTTTTTTTTAATTTATTTTTTTTAGTTGTAGTTGGACATGATACCTTTATTTATTTATTTATTTTTATGTGGTGCTGAGGATTGAACCCAGGGTCTTGCACGTTTGAGGCGAGCGCTCCATCACTGAGCCACAAACCTAACTCTGTGGTTTGCTTTTTAAGGCTGGCATTACCAACTGTACAGGAGGTCATTACGGGAGATAAATGGCATCAGGGTCCTTTGACACTGATGACCCTTCATGTGTTTGACTTGCTTATTTCTATAAAGCCAACCAAGAAGTAACTTGAGCCAGGCTCTGACTCTGGGAACAGCTATTTAGATGTCCCTTAGTGGTTTGTAGGGAATGGTCACTTGATCAAATGCTTTGAGATCAGCATTAAAGGGCCTAGGAAAGCTGGGTGTAGTGGCCCATGCCTGTAATTCCAGCACCTTGGGAAGCTGAAGTGGGAGGATCATGAGTTCAAAGCCAGCCTCGGCAATATAGTGAGACCCTAAGCAACTCAGAGAGACCCTATTTCTAAATAAAATATAAAAAAGGGCTGAGGATATAGCTCAGTGGTTAAGTGCCTCTGGTTCATTCTTCAGTATCAAAAAAATAAATAAAGAAAAAAGAAAAGAAAAGGAAAGAAAGAAAGAAAGAAAGAAAGAAAAAAAGGCCTTAGGCAGAAGTTGTGTTTTGAGTGGTGGAGTTCTGGAGTGGAGTGGAGAGTATTTCCATTTGGGATGCAACCCAGATGTGACCTTTATCCCATTTCAGTATCTTCTGTAGCTCCATTCTCACTTAGATTCTGTCCTTTGCTATCTGTGCCCTATGGGAGAGGCCAGGCTTTGGGTACACAGCCTTGAAAGCCTGAAGTGTCAGTAAGATTTGATTGAAGACCAGGGAAGCAACCACCTCTCTGCAAACTTTCTAGGCAGTCAGTGTCAAAAAAGACACATTAAAGAGACAGTCCTGAGACAGGAATGAATTGCAATGAATTAAAAACTCTGAAAAGGGAAGTTCTTTTTCTGTTGGGAGGCTTACAGTATGGGTTTTTTGTTTGCTTTGTTTTCCATTTTCAGCGGGGAGATTTCCCTTTGATTTGCCAACAGTGGCATTCTGAGGATTTATATCTGATGGCAGACCCAGTCATTATGGTTATGCTCTGATCCACAGCCTTTGGGAAAATGTGAGCTTCCTAAGAGCAAAAAGCTGACCCATCCAAGGCTTCAGGACCTGGGCCAGGGCAGGTGGGATGGTTCTAAGTACAGGCCTGCTCAGAAATCCTGAGGCCTGGATTCTTGCTTTGCCTTGGCCAGTAACATAGTAGGGTATTTCATCAGGGTATTTCCATTTCTCCTCCTCGGGTCTCTTTTGTGAACTTGGTGACAAACATCTGCCTTACAGAGAGACCCTGAACATCCACTAAGCATATCTGCAGGGGCTAAGGATTCTTTAAAAGGAAGGCATGAGAAGATGAAGTCCATTTGGAAGAGTGGGACCAGTATACATAGTGACTGCCACTCAGACCAGAAAGGGTCAGTGCAGTTTGTGGCAGGAAAAGAAGGTCAGGACCCAAACTCTTTGGGAATGGCAGGTTCCTTTGATGACCCCTTCCTTCTCATCAGCCCCCTAGCCATACATTAGCCACAAATGTATTAGCCAGAGTATAGAGTACTGGCACCAAACCCAGGGTGTTCTGAGATCCTGAATGCCCATAAGCCTGAGAAATGAATGCAGCCCACCCTGCCTGAGTTCTGAGTTGATAGAGTGCCTGGGAGCTCATCGTAGCCGTTTGGCTTCATAGCAGCAGTTCTCAGTCTTCACCTCACTTGAAAAATCACCTTTAACCATTGCTATTGCCTTGGCTTCACCCAAACCCAGTTCTATGTGTGTCTCTGGAAGAGGAGTACAGCAATCTGGGTGCTAACATGCGGGCAAGGCTTAGAACCCCTGTCCTGTAGTCTAGAGAAGCTCACAGGCCTGATGATATTTATTTGTGCATGTGAAAACACACTGTTGTGTTCATCTAATCATGGTGTGACACTCAATGACACAGTTCTGATTGCTCTGGAGAAAAAACAGTGGGTTAAATGTGAGGTGGGCACATTTAATCCTGGATGTGGTGCTGAGGGAAACAGCTCTCCTGCTCACTTTGAGTCCTCCATGTGGAACACCAAGGCCAGGTGTGTCTCAGCTCGGCTCATCCTCTGGAATGTGCTTCCTTCACCCTTTGGCATAGACAAGGGTGAGTTTGTTAGGCTTTAGGGGATGGCTCAAGTCCCATCAGTTTAGTCAGGCATCTGCTTTGTAGTGTGGGAGGACAGATGCCTGTAAGATCTGAGGCTTGAAACCAGATAACAGACATTTAAATGTGAATTTTCTGGTTACAGATATGCCCAGGAGCTAGTGATAGGCATATGAGGAATTAGACTGAAGAAAATAAACTGTTTTCTTTCCCCCTCTGTATTGGAGATTGAACCCAGGGGTACTTTACCATTGAGCTCTTTCTGCAGCTCTTTTCATTTTTTTTGGACACAGGATTCTGCCTCCCTAGTAGCTAGGATTAAATTGCTTTCTAATCAGCCTTCTTCACAAAGAGTCTTTGTGGCATCTGAGACTCTTCTTGAAGTTTTTTCTTCTTTGGTTCTGGTGATGCTCCTGTATGGATAGTTAACGACTACCTGCTGTGTTCTAGGGCTGAGTTAATTAAAACAAAAATCTTGTCCTCAAGGAGTTTGCAGTCTAGTGGCGATGGATAGGTAAAAGGTCTTGAAGATGCACCTGGGTAAATGTTTCAGTGAGGGGTGCACAGGGTGCTGTGGCCACAGTGGGAAGAAAGGCCTTTCTAAGCCTATCTAGGGTATGAATGCAGGAGCAGGTTGGGGAGGCCTCCTTTCTCCCTGCATTCCTGGCCTTTCCTCTGAGGCTACTTGTCCCTCCTCTACCTGCTTCCTGCCCTTGATGCTGTCCAGAATTCGACTGCTGCTGTCTCCTTTCTGCCTGTTTCTCTGCTTTCATATTCCTGCCCTTGGCTTTCTCGTGTACAGTCACTACTTTGGCAACTGCAAGTAAGTGGTTTCCAAGGCTGTACATATGGCCGTGGATTCTCTTCCCATTTACCCTTCAGGTTTCCCCCATCTGCTGGATCTAGCCCTGATGTCATATGTCAGGCACATCGTCTCCCTGTCTAGGGATGAAGGGGGCAACTATGTCACCATCCCCATTTCAGTCCCCAGCACTGGTCTTGCCTATGTTTGTGTTCTAGAAGGACCCAGCATCAACTTCCCATCCTCTAACAATGCCCCACTCACAGCCTGCAAGTCTTCCAGCCCTGTAGGCACCTTATCCACCCACAATCTTCTACACCTGCCTTGCTAGCAAACCATGGTCAGGCCCAGTTTGCTGTCTGTCCCCAGTTAGGACAGCACTGGCCATGGCTGCCCAGTGTGTGTGTGCAGGTGGATTCCCAGCTATCAGTTCTTTCCCTTCTCTGCATCTGACCCTCAATTGCTGCCTTATTTTTCCCAAAGCACCCACCCCCGCCAGTGGTTCCCAACTGCCTTCCTTTGCCTGGTATTCAAAATCCTGTAGTGTGACCTCAATCTATCTTCCCAGCTGTATCTCCTGTGACTTCCTTCCACATTCCCTGTGCTCCAGCCAAATCAAATGACTCACTGTATCTGAGTTCTTCCATGCTTCCCAGCCTCTGGGCCAGGACTTACATTCATTCTTCTGCCTGCAGTCTCTTTTCCTCCTAATTTATAATGCAAGGAATTCTAAGGCCCTCTTTTTATCAGTTTCTCCTTAAAAACTGTGCTGATCCCACACGATCAGATGTGACCTGTCTTTCCTCTGTACCACCTTTTGCCTTATCTCAGAGTCTATTTGTTTTTCTTCCTCTCCTGAAGGACATGCTCCTAGAGGAAGAAATTTTATCTTACTCATCTAGCACCATGCTTTGGAAAGTGAAGGTGTTCAGTAAATGAACTGATTATCTAAGCAGAGATGAATAAATGAACTGATTTATTCATCAGCCAGGGTCCTGGCTAAGTGAGTCCCAGACACATGAGGCTGGGTAATCATCTGCAGTCCTGTAGTTTTGATTCTGAGAGCTTCTGAGATGCAGGGACAAGGAAAAAGGCCCTCATCTCTGCTTAGCAGGAGTCCTTGAGCTGCTGGACTGGGTGGGGTATTTGAAACAGCCACAAAAGCAAAGGCAAATCCCTCCCTCCCTCCAGATGTGGACGAGTGCCTGGAGAACAATGGTGGCTGCCAGCACACCTGTGTCAACGTCATGGGGAGCTACGAGTGCCGCTGCAAGGAGGGCTTTTTCCTGAGTGACAATCAGCACACGTGCATTCACCGTTTAGAAGGTACCTCTGCCCTGTTGGGGGTTGGGGAATGGTCACAGGGGAGGGTCCTCGCCCCCATGTGCACACAGGACTTCTGAGGGTAAGTGCAGCATATTGAAAGTCTGGAGGCTTGGGAGCAAGTCCAGACTGCAGCTGGGGAGCCATGGATAGTTATTTTCCCTTCGCCTTCCTTACCCAGAAAACTCAGTACAGATACTGCGGAAGCTCCAAGGTCTTCACAAACCCTCATCTCCTCTAGTTCTAATCTTTAAATAGAGTGTATTTCAAACAGAACTAGATGTCTCTGGAGAAATAAGATGGATGATCTACCAAGTTTTTCACAAGTGTGCTGAAAACCACAGTACCAGTGCCAGCCTGCCCCTTGTTCTGGGTGGATTCAGAGGGGACTGTACCTTTCTGTGGGACTGGCCATGAATTGCCCTGCTTCAGCCCTAAACTAGTTTTTTTCCCTGTGTTTTGCTTTTTTTTTTTTTTTTTTCTTTGACTGGGATCAAACCCAGGGCCTCATATATGCTTGGCAAGCACACTGCCACTGAGCTATATTTCCAGTTCTTTTTAAATTTTACTTCACTAAGTTGTCCAGGCTGGCCTTGAACTTGAATCTTCCTGCCTCAGCCTCCCCAGTAGCTGGGATTATAGGCATGGGACACGCCCAGCATGTTTTGCATTTCTTTCTTTCTTTGTTTTTTGTTTAATGGTTTGCATTTCTAACTCCAAGCCTCTAGGATTTTGAGAGGCAAGAGGATCCCTTTCTACACTGGGGCTCTCTATGCTGCAGTTTCTTTATCCGGGGTCTCTATTTATTATTCCTCCATAAATGTACAGGAAACTCATCTCTTCTGATGGCCTCACTTTCATTCATTCTCTTTGATTTGAGTTTATACCTTTTTTTTAAAAAAAAAATATTTATTTATTTATTTATTTATTTTCCTGATGGTGGAGTGTTGGGAGAGAGAAGCATTAAGGACATGTAGCCAATCAGTTATTTTTAACTAACTGTCATCCTTTTAATTCTTCACTGCTCTTTTAAAAGAGCAATATTGTGGTGGCTGTATTTCTCTTGCAGTTACATCTGCCTGTTTTTTAAGGGAAGTGCCCTAAATATTAAACTATTAATTTCTTTTGGCATATTCTGCAAATTCACTCTCATAACTTAAGAGTGAGGTCATTTTAAGTTCTGTTTAATCACACATTTGAAGATTTATTGTTTATCATAGTTTTGGTGACTTTTCAAGGGTTTCTTTGTGAAAGATGATTTTGACTCATTTTTCAAAGATGTAAACTCATACTTTATGCCTAATGAGAATACTAAGAAGAGTCCTCAGAGAAATCACCAGGGGCCAGTGACTTTGGTGATTGTGATCACTCCAATCTGCCTATTCTAGTGTTTGTGGTGGGGGAGTCACACTTGCTGACTCTAATTGTAAACACAGAGTGTGGCTGTCAAGTGGGTTCTTGGTCTCATGAATTTGAAGAATGAAATCCACGGACACAAAGATGAGAGCAAGGTGACAGGATTTATTACAGTAACAGAAAGAAATCAGAGCTTCCAAGGAGGGAGGGGTCCCAAGAGAGGGATGCCAGTTGTCCAGGGGTTTGTATGGATCTACAGGTTTAAGGAAGTCAGCCTCCTGCCCAATCCTGGGTAAGGCATTCAGTGTTTATGAGGCATTCATGAAGCCTTTAGTCCAATCAAAATATTGATCAGGCATTTTTCCTTCTTTGGAGAGGTTACGAACTCCAAGTCACATATGTCCTGATTTAAAAATAACCTTTTTGCAAGTTTCTCAGCAAAAATCCTGCAGCTGCTATTTGTGCTTTGCTGCCCAGGAAGTCACCCAGGGGCCCATTTCCCTATCTACCTAGACTTTTCTCTTCCTCCTGACTTTATAACCATGCAAATTACTTATCCTATGGTAGGTGTGGCCCTTGATAGAGTAGTAGTTGGGTTTTATTTTCCTGCCAGGTTCTCTGGTGTGCACTGAAGTCTTGTCCAAAGTAGGTAGAATTGGAGGTGGGGGTGAATTAAGTTGCCAGGGACAGAGAGTGATCCGAACCTCAGAGCATCACCCTCATTGGTAGTTCAGAGCTGTTTCATGAAGTCATGCTGGCTCTTCTTCTGGTGGTTGGGACAGGAGGAAGGGACCTGTGGTGAAGCCATTCCTGGAAACCCCGCTATAAGTCCCACCACTCAGGGCAGCTTGTAGGGATTCAGATGCTCTCTTAACTTGTATTTCCCGGGCCCTGGCTCAACCTTTCTCTCCTTGAAAGCCCCTAGATTGAGTAGAGACAGAGGATCCTCATAACAGAAGTAAATACAAATGCAGTTCCTTCCTGCAAGCTGTTTTCTAAATTTCCGCCAATTCAGACATTCTTAGATCCCCCGAAGAGTATTTAAAATGATCATATTTGTCTGGAACTAAAACCAAAATCCAAGAATTTGGGTTGTGGTCTGGAAGTGCTCTCTGTAATTTTCTGTTGCGTTTCAACCTGATAGCTTGGTAAATACACACCAGTGGGAGCCAGCTGATCACAGCAATTTGTGACCCCATCCAGCCTAGGGTCTTAGTTCTTTAAACTGAATAACCTCTGAACAATATTCCTGTAGGACCTCCTCCCTGGGCTCTTAGAAATTGTATTAAAACAGACTTAAAAACCCACAGTTGGTATTTTAAAGGCTGTCAAAGGAGGTAACACCAGCAGGTTAGTATTTTCCAGTGCTGCTATTGTTTTTAATAACTGTTTACTAAGTACTCTTCAGTATAGGGGATCAAAACAGCTGATTCTGAGGGAAAGCTCAAGCTATTTATCTTTCTTTTTAATCCTTAGAGACCCTAAGCTCTGATAAAGAGACTGTGTGTTTTCACCCATGTAATGGGGGTAGGCTGGAGAGACACACATCACCCCTGCCTGCCATTGTTCCTATTCATGGGCGCTCAGGCTCTCAAAATGAGCATTCCTCTTTGGTTTTGTCTGCTCTGAGAACATTTAGATGGTGCAGGTAATGGGGAGCATTGGGGTGAGGAAGGCGCTGCTTTCTCAGTCCTGTATTATGTGATATTTTTTGCCTCATTCTCAAGACGTGCTCTTATTTTATTATCTGTTCCTAGAAATATCCTTCATTGCCTGGGGAGCATCAAAACAGGGAATTTCTGGTGTTTCTTAACTGTCTCCCTTCTGGTGAATGAAGGGTCTCAGATATTCCTGAAGAGCTGGGAACCTCTTTGGGCCTCCTGATTTTTAACAGACCCATCTGCCTCCCCAAGCAGTGATTTTGTTTTGAGTCAGGGTACTATGAAAGGCTTGGGGGGTTGCCTCTTGAAAAATGGTCTAAGCCTCCATTACTTCTTGGTACCTGCCAATCTAGCTTGATATGATAGAATATCAGGGGGCAGCTTCTCTATGTACTGGATAGTGTCTGGCACCTAGTCATTCTTATGAAATATTTTTTCTAAATGAACTGCTCAAAAACAGTAAAGATCACTTTGCAAACATCTTGACAGACCTGTAAACAAAGTGAAAAAGGCAGCGAAGATGAAGGAAATATTCTCTTCAAGTGTTCTGCCACCTTTTCTTGGGCACTGTTACATTTACCCTCCAGTGTTCCTGGTGTGGTTATTTCAAGTGCTTCACTGACCCAAATACAAACTGCTTACTGGTCCTTCTCAGGAGGACAGGACACTGCTTCTTTTGGGAGACAGCTTTCACCTCCAGTACCATCTTGATACTAGGGAGTGAATGACATCTTCAGAAATTACCAGCCAGAGCAGAGAGAACTATGCACCCATCCAGAAAATCTCTGTGTTACTTGACAGCAGTCCTTGCTTGGCAACATGCAACATGCACAGATTGGGTACCAGGGTGCAGACCATTCAGAAATGTCAGATAAAAAGCAAGGTTGTTCTAGGAGAGACACAAGAGAGTAGGGGATGTCTTAAAGCTGTGCTGTCTTTTGGAATAGGAATGGTACCTGTTGAAAAAGCTATTCTTATGACACATTGGTGGATGGAGGAGACTCATGATTTCATTAGAGCCTATTGGCTAAGGTTTTAGAGACACAATAAGAAATAGTGTTAGATCCTAGAGATGTTGAATGAAACCTGTTGTACTTGTGTTTAAACAGTGCTACTTCTAGTATTAGGAAGTGTCTTGTTAATAGAGAGCCAATGAGAACCAAGTCCCTACTTAGATATATTTTAGAGTTTTACTGCATAGAGGCCAAGAAACAGCATATGAACAGATCTTTAATGCAGTACTAAAAGTTCCTTCAAAGTGATGGCAAATAGCAAGATCTCAATAAATTGGTTTCAAGATGAGGCAGGATCTGGTAACCCACACAGGTGTTTACTGTGCTGTTTCTATGCTATCTAAATGATGCACAATAAGCCATCCAGGAACATAGCCACCTGTCCCCATTCCTACCATAATTAGTACAAGATTGGCTCTAATAGAAATTTGTAGTATACCTAAAAAATTGTACAGTAGCTAAAGGAAACCACATGTATGTGACTCTCTCTCTCTCTCCTTCTGTGTTCTCTTGTCATAGTGCCATTGTATGATGCTGTCTGTCAGAGGCTTATGGTATGAAGCTGCAGAGGCCTAGGAACCAGCATAAAAGAGGTCCCTGGCAGGTGTCCGTGTGGTGATGCCAAAACGTAGTTGTCACCCTCACCTCCACACCCGTGGATGTGGTAGACGTGGAGAGGAGGGTTGACATTTTTTGAAAAAGATCTTCAAGAATATGTGAAAAAGTTGAGACTTTTACCATCTCACCACCCCATCTGCAAGTTTGCTTAGAGAGATTCTCCTTTTCTCTTTCTGTTCTGGACCAATGAATGAATAAAGTTATGGCAGAGATAAAAGTTTGGGTCCTAGCTCCTGGGGTAAGCAGGCTCAGATACCACACCCAGAAGAGTATTCCAGGTTATTGAGGAGGGCTCCCACCTCTAGGAGAGTTGAGACATCATGTCTCTTGGGTGATTAAAAAAAATTGTGTTTCTGTTAATTTACCTAGCTTATTTTGAAATATTCTTTTAAAATGTGGAGCAGATAGAGACCCAGGAGGGCAGGTTTATGGCCTAGCTTCCTCCCTCCCATTCCACCAGTCTCTTGGAGCTCCTCTGCAGAATCCTCAGGATCCTGACCACTACTGGATCACCTGCTGCATGCTGCTGTTTTGCAGAGGGCCTGAGCTGCATGAATAAGGATCATGGCTGTAGTCACATCTGCAAGGAGGCACCGAAGGGCAGTGTTGCCTGCGAGTGTAGGCCTGGTTTTGAGCTGGCCAAGAACCAGAGAGACTGCATTTGTAAGTATGGTCTGGAACTCAGCTGTATGAGGGACATCATACCCCCCAGAGGCTGCCTTCCATAGCTCAGCATGAATATCTCCTGGCATGGGGAAGGCAGTTGGCACAAGTGCTGTCCTCTATCTAGTGCTTGGTTCACTACATGAGGGTAGTCTCTGTAGGAAAGGGGAATGCTATTTAATTAATTAACTAACTAATTAATTAATTAGAACTGGGGATTTAACCTAGGAGCACTTAATACTGAGCTACATCCCCAGCCCTTTTTATTTTTTTATTTTGAGACAGGTCTTGCTAAGTGGCTCTGGGCCTTGTTAAGTTGCTGAGGCTTGCCTTGAACTTGCAGTCCTCCTGCTTCAGCATCCCAGGTCACTGGGGAATGCTATTTTAAAAAGAACTACTCAGAAGGAAATGAAATTAGGGAGTAAAGCGTGTGAATGTTGGGCTGGGGTTATAGCTCAGTGGTAGAGCGCTTATCTAGCACATGTTAGGTACTGAGTTCAATCCTCAGCACCATATAAAAATAAATAAATAAAATAAAGATATTGTGTCCATCTACAACTGAAAAAAAAAGAAAAGAAAGAAAGAGTGTGAATTTGGGGGGTCAGCTCTTCTTCTTTCCACAGTATAAAATAAAATTTTCTTATCTGGCAGTTATAGCTCCTGGCTACCTGATCCCTGCTTTCTTTATAAGTCTCATCTGCCTCCTTTTCCTAGACTCTAAACTCATTGCCTTTTGGGAGGTTCCTCATCTTCTTTGATGCCTGTCAACCTTTTCAAGCCCTCCTCCAATCCTAGTGTAGTGAACTTTGGTTCAGTCTTCAACATCCCACCTAACTTCTAATAATGACAAAGAACACACCTACAGTTTTTGGAGCATTTATTATGTGTAAAGCCTTTTCTCAAGGTATTCCACATCAATAATAATAATAATAACAACAACAACAACAATTATTATTATTATTATTTTGGCAGTGTTGGGGATATAACCCTGGCTTGCTCTATCACTGAACTATATCCCCAGCCCTTTTTATTTTTTATTTTGAGACAGAATCTTGCTAGGTTACCAGGCTGCCCTCAAACTTATAATTCTCCTGCCTCAGTCTCCTGGGAGCTGGGATTACGGGTGTGTGCCTCCCCATTAATTTTTATAAGTATCACTCTATGACCTAAGTATTATTACTCCCAATTTTAGTTGATAAAACTGTAGCGAAGATAAAGTAACAAGATCCCCTTGTGAGTAAGTGGGAAATTAGTTTCAAACTTAGGTCCTCCTGACTCTAAGGCTGTGCTCTTAATCTCCTTACTTCAGTGCCTCAGAAGCCTTCCTAGTGGCAGCTATTTTGTATTTTGGTTCCCATAGCACTTTGTTTCTTTCTCATAGTGTGTGACATTTTGGTTTGAATTGTGTTTTTAAATATCTGTCTCCCCAGTTATAAGCCATTCCAATCCAGGACTTTATCTCCCTTTTTGCTTTTCAGTCTTCTCTGGTGTCTACTGCAGGATGTATTCAATATGCACTGGTTTAACGAATAAGTGAATGGTGGTGTACAAATGCAGACACAGCTGCTGCACAATGGATGTGGTAGCAAAACCCCAATGGGTAACAGGAAATGAATGGCAATTAATGGTATTCCTAACCACTATTTATGAAGAGAGAATACCGCTACGGATAATTATTTGCAGTGAGGAGACCTTAGTGGTTAAGAAATGAGGAGATGGGTTTACCTCAAAGCTTGCCAAACCATGGCTGGTGCCACCATCACCCTCAAATAACAGGCTTTGACAGGCTCTTACAGCCTCCTAAAGTGAGGCTGTCTTTGAGGGCTTTCAGGGGCAGAGCAGAGACCACTTCTGCCTCCAAAGCTTCAAAGGAGGGCCCAGACCCCCCAAGACACACCCATGGAATGAGACTCTCAGGATTTCAGTTTTCCAGGGGCCAATTGCTAGAGGTAGAGTACCTATTAACTTGTTTTTAAAAATTTTAAATGCTTTTAAATAGTCACTGTTTAAAGATTCAATATTCTTTAACATTCAAATAATCAAACAAAAACATTTGGAGAATTAAAAAAAAAAAGCAAGGTCCAGAATCCTACTATATAACTAATTATTTTGATTTTTTCATATTCCTGTTTGGTTGTCATTCATGTGCATAAACAATCTTCACATAGCTATAATCACAGAACAGCTGCTTTCTCACATCTCAAATATGTAATTAGTTCTTTTAAATTAGAAAAATTGCAAAGGCCAATGTAAAAATTCAAACACTCTAAAGTAATCTCCCTCTCCCATTTCCTTTGCCAGAGGTGACTCTGTTAATAGTTTGATGAGCAGATAGCTTGGTAGTTGACATTTTAAATTTATTTTTTGGCCTGTCATCAATGCGTTCATACACAGTCTTCATAATTATTGGTTAATGCTGCATTAACTATGTGCAAAGAGTCATCATCTCCTCTGATTATCTTCCATTTTAACAAATCCAGATGGAGTCTGAGAATAATCCTAACATATATGTACAAATTAAATACTGTCAGTTTACTCCCAGATATGAAGTGCTATGGCATTTCGCAAAGCCTCATACAGGCAAATTTCATTAGTTAGAGCAGAGCAATAGCCTACAATCTCTTAGTATAATTCCTCCCAACTCTGCCGTTCACCCTCCCATATGACTTTGTTCAAACTTATGTTTCAGCTTTTATTTCTATGATTTGTTCTATGACTATCTGCTTAGGCAGCCATGGACAAGGCCTGAATGGGAATTCTCTCTTTTATGCACAGAGCCTGGCATGCACTAGGCCCTCAAATACTTGCAGAGTAAAAATCAGAGTTCCTCCAAAGCAAACAACCCTGGTTGTGGAAACCTCAGTGCTTTATGTATTGATGCATTTTGCTCTCAGTGACCTGTAACCATGGAAATGGTGGGTGTCAGCACTCCTGCGAAGACACGGCTGAAGGGCCCGAGTGTAGCTGCCATCCACAGTACAAGTTGCACACAGATGGGAGGAGCTGCCTTGGTGAGTGGTAGTCCCCACACTGAGTGAGAGTCTGCCCCAGCTTACCCACCACTAACCTTCACCTTACCCTTATTGGAGTTTAGTGCTAGATGCAGGGTATTTCTGGTGCATCTGGCCCCAAACAGGCACTGCTGCTTCAATGGTGCAGTGGGAATGGTCTAGTTCTGGGCTGGAGGTCCCCCTCTCTCCCTGTGAGACCTTGGAAAGCCCTTCCTCCTTTACCTGGAAAACACATCCCAAAGGGCCAGGACAACACAAAGTTAGAGCTAGCTGTTTGTGATAATGCAGCAAGCTTTACAGTCAGCAGGAGCCAGGGATGCATATTTTTGGCGGGATGTCTGTCCTTGGCTAGTTCTATTTTAGAGGTTTCCAGGCTCAAGTTCTTTTTTGTTCTGAACTAAGGTTACTGGAGTGAGCTGAAGCTTGCATTCCCTAGTGACTCTTTGGTCAGTGCAATATACTTCCAAAACCTTTTCTACATTTAACATTTATAAGGATCTGTGGCCATTTAACACACAGTGTTTCTCTCACAGCCTCATTATAGCACATTTATATTGAGTGAACAGAGTCACACATTTTACATTGTTCTTGTGTCTGGGATTTCAGCAGAAATAGTTGTTGAAGGAATGAATAATGTGACTCATTCAGCCTGAGAACTGTGGTCTTTTGCTTCTCTTGTAGAGCGAGAGGACACTGCCCTGGAGGTGACAGAGAACAATGCCACATCAGTGGCAGATGGGGATAAGCGTGTGAAACGGAGGCTGCTCATGGGTAGGCACCTTCTCTCCCCTCCCCTGGCCACTGCCATTGTCCCTTTTCCTCCCCAGCTCACTGCATCAGGCCTGAGATTGGGGGCCACGTGCCCTCAACCAGCAGGACTAGGGTGAGTGCAAAGCCAGGGCGTGTCTGTTCTTCTCCCACTGCTGTTGCTTAGCCACCATCCAAGGCCAGGGGACTGTGGGAAGAGTGCTGGCCAATCCTTCAGAATAATCAAGTCAATGTCCTAGCATTGCCCCAACTAGCTGTGATACTTGGCAAACTGCCCTGAGACTCTGACTCTAGGTCTTTCTTTAAAATGGATGTAATAGAATCTACCTCTTAGGCTTATCAGGAAGCTCAGTTAAGATAATAATATGCAAAAGGGCCCAGAGTCCAGGGCCTGGGACTTAGTGGGTGGCCAGGGGATGCCAGTTCCCTGCCTTCTGAGTTGCTATAATGAGAGAGGCGCTTTGGGCAGCCTCCAGCTTAGCATGGTTATTTGTCTGTTTTTGTGTCCACTGAGTCTTCCATTTCTGACTCAGCCAGTGTTAGTGGTAGGGGAGATGAATGGAGAAGAGTGGCACTTGGCTGTGGGATGTGGGATGGTTTGCCAGTAGGCCTGACAGTCAAGCTGGAGATGAAAGAGAAGTCGAGGCGGTGACTGTAGGGATGGGGACCAGACAGTTCCTTTGACATTATTCTGGGGAGTTTGGCTCTATCTAAACAAAACTGATCTTTTGACAGCTTCTGGATTATAATAGGTATGACAATGAACAGTCATTGGTTACCAAGCAGGTAACTTTTCTGCTCTTTAAAAATTAATTTAAATTTGTCTTAAAATTAAAATAATATACGTTAATACTATAAAACCTTAATTATCACTTAACTTATAATGAAATATATCATTTCCTTATCTCAGACCTTCTCATTTCCTCAGCCCTTTTCCCAGAGGCCATAATTCTCAATTCTCTTGGTGTTTTCTTTTTGCTCATCCTTACCCAAGGTCTGAAAAAATGAAGTGTGCACTTTTTGCTATTTTTTTCTTTCTTTTCTTTTTCTTCTTCTTCTTCTTTTTTTTTTGTTGTAGTTGGATACAATACCTTTATTTTATCTATTTTTATGTGGTGCTGAGGATCAAACCCAGGGCCTCGCACTTGCTAGGCCAGTGCTCTCCCACTGAGCCACAACCCCAGCCCACTTTTTGCTATTTCTTGATGTGTCAGTTTCAGGTGTAGCTTTTGACTTCCCGTTGTGGAAGATTAGGTTTTAGCCCTCTCTGCTTCCCCTCCTCCAGCACACTTGCACATCTATCCTCTCACCCATGCCCTTAATAGTGTTCTATCACAATTTAAGTCAATATTACGTGTTTATGTTATTGTGATGACCTATAGCTACATAGGATTTACCCTGAGTCACACAATGAGATATGGTTGTATTTTCTTTGGTTAATTTTCTAAATACCTCCTTCCAATTCTTTGGCAAATCTCTTGCACAGCTTTCTAAAACCCTTTGCAGTGTGTTCAAATATAGCAGGATGCTTCCCAACTGGGTTCCCTTCTCTGGCCAGCCTAGCCTAAGGCTTCCCTGCTCTAGGAGGCCCAGCTCCTGCCCACAGCTCCTCTCTCAGCAAGTCCTTTCCCAGCAGCCTAGGAATTCCCTCTGCTGCTCTGTTTTGGAGGATCCCAAGTCTTGTCCTTGTCAGTACAACAAATGAAATTTCACAGTATATTCCTCAACTGTGAATTTTCCCACATGCTGAGTACTTAGTAGGCCTCTTCAAGATGGGCATTCAGGTTCCTTGGTTCTGAGAAATTTTCTTCCATATTTTCTTTACTCTATTTTCTCTGTTCTTTGTCTCTGGAACTCCTACTGGTTGACTCCCAAATTGATCATTTACTTTTCTTCTCTTTTTCCTTCTTTGTACTTTTTGCCTACTTTCTAGAAATTTTTTTCACTTTTTTCTTTTAATCTTTCTACAGGAGATATATATATATATATATATATATTTTTTTTTTTTTAAACTTCTGACTTCATATTTTAATTTTTCAGGAATTTTATTTGGTCTTTTGTTGTAGAAACTTATTTTCACTTCATGAATGCTTCTCTTATCTCTCTGAGGAAATGAGAAGATTTTAACTTCTCTTTTTCCTCCAAATTTCTTTTTCCCTGTTTGACTTGGTATATGTATTTCACATGTAGAGGCTTTCCTAAAATATGTGGTGTTTTTTTGTTTGTTTGTTTTTGTTTTTTAACCTAGGGGGTTGAACCCATAGGTACTTTACCACTGAGCTATATCCCCAGACCATTTTTAAAATTTTTTAAAAAAATTGAAACAGAGTGTGGCTTAGTTGCCCAGGCTGGCCTAGAAGTTGAGATTCTCCTGCCTCAACTTTCCAAGTCACTGGGATTACAGGTATATGCCACTATGCCCAGCAGTCTAGTGATTCTTGACTGATTTTTTCACATTTAATTGTGAATCTAAAAAGCCAATTGGAGGGGCCGGGGCTGTGGCTCACAGTGGAGTGCTCGCCTAGCACATGTGAGCTGCTGGGTTCCATCCTTAGCCGCATAAAAAATAAATGAATAAATAAAATAAAGGTATTGTGTCCAGCTACTACTAAAAAAATATTTTAAAAAAAGCCAATTGAATATTCTGTTGGCCAATGGACTTCATGTTTAGGTGATTAGAAGTAACTTAACTGTTTCATTTAAAGATCCTCGAATACCAGTACTTATAAATCTTTTTACTTAGGCAGGTCAATTTAGCTAGACAGGATTCCTTCCATCACTTGCCTAGAGAATATAAACTTAGCTGCCAGCCTTCTAGGAGCTGGTATGGGAGGCTGTGGGCTAAAGATCTCTCTTCTCAGGGAATAGACTTTTATCCGACCCTTCCTCCCTCTCCTCTGCTATTCCTGGCACTTCTCTGGTCCAGCTTCTCCAAAGCATAAACTCCTCTTGCTGTAGCCAGATTAGGAAAGAGGTAGTCACATGACTGTTCAGAATTAAGAAGGAGCTCTGGGGGTTTGTCTGCCTCTTATACAGACTCTCAATTATCCTTCTATTTTAACTCAATCTTCACCTCTGCTTCTAAAGTAACTTGACACCTCCAATTCCTCCAATTTGGACCATTCTTTGATTCTGTTATGCAAGTGAGCTTTGCTACTTATAGTTAGCCCTTCTGCAGATTCCTAGAATTTAGCTTTCTGTTGTGCCAGTTACTGTTCCTCCATTGACATGCCACTTCCAAAATATTTGATATCTTTCATCTGTTGTCTCTTCTTCCTTTCCTGTCCTTAAGGATTTATACTATAAAAAATTGATTTACTCCCATTTTAGTGAGGTTTTTGAGAGGAAATAGAGAAAAACATATATATTACAGATGTCATTTTAATTAGAACTCAGCTTGTTTCCCCAGGGTTTCAAATTCTGTAGTCATGGAAGTAAAATGATGTTCTATGTGTCTAGATGCCAACAATGGAATGAATGTCGAGTCTCACTTTCCTGTTACTTGGAATAACTGTTGTGAAATGCAGAACTAGCAGGCCCTTTGCTTATTGTTCCTCCTCTGCATAGTTACAATATAACTAATATGGCTTATTTTTCATTTACTTGACAGGCAATTTAAGTCATTAGTTTTAAAAATGGGATGGCTGGGGTGGGCAGTGCTTATTTACCCTTTCTTGCTGTGTCCATTACTAAGCATTACTAAGACTGAAAAAAGAAGATTTGGGATTCAGAAAAGAACATTCCCCTTTGCACTGCACTCTCATCTCGCCTGCCAGAGGTGATCATTCTTAGCAGTTTGCTGGTTATGGATCATCAGGAACGTTTTTTTTTTTTTTTTTTTTTGTACTGGGTATTGAACTCAGGGACTTTTTGTTGTTGTTGTTGTTGTTGTTGTTTTAAACCAGTGAGTTAAATCCCCAGTTCCTTTTATTTTTAAAATTTTTTTTTTCTTTCCAAGTTGCTCCAGCTGGCCTTAAACTTGCAATCCTACCTCAGCCTCCTAGCTGCTGGGATTACAGGCATGTGCCACCGTACCCAGACATCAGGAATTGTTAGTGACTTTAAGTCTACTTGGAGTGGGGAATGGTTCTGTAGGTTAGGAGACATTTTTACCCTAACTCTGGTCATCCTGACACTCTTCCTCCAGAAATATACCCCATTTAGATGGGTGGAAGCTGCACCCGCTTTCCCTCTATCTTAACTGCATGTGGCAGAGACTTAAGGTGTGACTAACCATTCCACCATGCTTTCTGGCTTTCACAAGCTTTGTCAAACATTAACAACCATATCAGCACTTCTTTGGGAAGCTAACTGCCTTTTCTACCTCCTTGTCAGAAACATGTGCTGTCAACAATGGAGGCTGTGATCGCACCTGCAAGGATACTTCAACAGGTGTTCACTGCAGTTGTCCAGTGGGATTCACTCTCCAGTTGGATGGAAAGACATGTAAAGGTAGTCTTCACCTATGGGGGTGGAGGGTCTGGACACCCTCTTCTGGAGAGGGTCCCGTACTGCTGATGTGTGCAATAGAACCAGTGCTTTCCCTCCATGACCTTCGAATGACTCCAGATTTGCTTATGATTCATATTGATGTGAGCTTTTCTTCTCTGGGCTAGTGGACGGTTATAATTGAGTAAGCTTAATTAAAATCAACTTAATTATACTAACTGTTGAGAAGGTCAGCTCTACAAGGATCAAATAATCCATTGCAGGCAGTGGCCTTTTTAGAAAAAGTCTGTTCAAGGAAACATTCATTGGCAGGAGATAATATCAACCTATCATAAATAATAGCCTCAAGATTATTATGTAAATAACAGTCAAGATTGTTATCCAGAGAACTTAATGAATAACTGTACCATTAACTTATACTGATGAAGACAGATTCCATTAACTTGCTAGTATTTCACAGGCAAGAGTACAAAGGATTAGTTCTTTAGCATGATAAAAAATAGATATGAGATGAAACTGAGAACAGATAAGATTGAGTATCAGGAATCATTTAAAAACGTTGGGGCCATTTGATCATTGTGTAATTTGCCAAAACAAATGCTCTAGTCCCTTATAACTTTAATCATTAATCTAGAATAGAATGTTTACTAATGGGAAGTATGTCTTATCTTGAGAGAGTACTACAAGCATGGAAATAGAATGGGGCATCACTACTCGTTCCCACTGTTTGTTTCCTTAATACTTGTTAAGGGCATTGGAAGTCAGTTTGAAAGACCCTGTCTTTCAAAACTGGTTCAGCCAGACAAGAAAACATATAAGATTAAAAACATTAGCAAACATTTTTAAATGCTTTTCAGGGTCTGTTTTTATTTCAGAGAATAATGAGCACACACAATAGCACTTGGGGGATTTGTGGGAAGCAAGGCAATTTTGCTCTCTGATTTGCTGTTGCTTGTCTGTTACAGATATTGATGAGTGCCAGATCCGAAATGGAGGTTGTGATCACTTCTGCAAAAATACTGTGGGCAGTTTTGATTGTAGCTGCACAAAAGGATTTAAATTATTAACAGATGAGAAGTCTTGCCAAGGTATGTGCTGAAAATGTAGCAGTGCTCTGCAATAGTCCTCTGGTTGGAACAGAGAAGATGTTACCCACCCCTCTGCCCCCCAACCCCACATTCCCCAGTAGACACTGGCTCCACTGCTTTCCTGATAAGAGTCACTAATCCAACTTCTAACTTGGCCTTCACTTATATTTCATCTGTTAGGTAGAATAAAAGCAGGAATGTAGCTCACAGGTATATTTTGGAAATTAAGTTATTAATGATTAGAACATCTCAGCTGGGCATGGTGGCACACACCTGTAATCCCAGCAGCTCTGGAGGCTGAGACAGGAGAATCTCAGGTTCAAAGTCAGCCTTAGCAACTTGGCAAGGCTGTAAGCAACCTAGTGAGACCCTGTCTCAAAATAAAAAATAAAAAGGACTGGGGATGTGGCTAAGTGGTTAAGCACCCTTAGATTCAATCCCTGGTACGAAAAAAAATCAAAGAATCCACCTGATGTGACTACAGCAGCACTCACTGCTTGAAATGGAATGAAATGCAATGCAAACAGTGTTGCATCAGGGTGTTGAGATGTGGATAATTTTCCTTTTTTAAAGAATTATTTTCATGTTATTGACCTGATGCCAAAAAGGTTTTTAGCAAAAATCTGTAGAATTAGAGAACACACTTTCCTAGCCAAAAGATGGGTTCATAACCAAGACCATGAACTGGCTGGTCTCTTCCTATAGTTCTTGTTTTGAATAACCAGCCTTTGATGCTTAGAAGAAGGTTAGAGATGGAGGGAGGGCGTTGTGTGGTAGAGACACTGGTTGGTTCTTAAGCAGTATTACAGACCCCTTTTCAAATATATCCTTCCCACATAAGGTGAACAGCAAGGAAACTTCTTTGGCAGCAGCCATTGGTATTAACAATTGTTTTGGGTGGTGGGAAGCTGTCTTGGGGCATGTTATCATTAATAGTTTCAGATAAACAGGGCTGGGGATGTGGCTCAAGCGGTAGCACGCTCACCTGGCATGCGTGCGGCCTGGGTTCGATCCTCAGCACCACATACAAAGATGTTGTGTCCGCTGAAAACTAAAAAAATAAATAAATATTAAAAAAATTCTCTCTCTCAAAAAAATAGTTTCAGATAAGCACTTTTATGTCCTATTAATATACAGGAAAAACTCTCAGAAAAGATCTGCTATCATTTGTTCTTGCTGTGTTTCTGGGAATAAAGACTGCCTTTTTTGGCTTGTTAGAAATCTCAGCATTAAATCAGAGTCAGGCCAGGTGTGGTGGCACAAGTTTGTAATCCCAGCTTCTCAAGAGTCTGAGGCAAGAGGATTGGCAGGTTCAAGGACAGCCTCAATAATGTAGCAAGCCCGTTTCAAAACAAAAAATAGAAAAGACTAGGACTGTAGCTCAGTGGTAAAGATCTGATTTCACTCTGTATAACAAAGTTGTAACATTATCTTTTTTAAAAAACTGTATGGTGTGAATTAGGTTTTATTAATACATAATTTGCCGGGCAGTTCAAATATATTCTCCTTTAAATTCAGTGAGTTAGTGCTAGATGATCATTGTGTGGTTTTCTTCAGTTTGACTTGGAAAGCAAATTTGCTGTTCCACATAATGTTTTATAATGTATAGAGCAAGCAATGCTGTTTAAGCTGTGTAAACACATTAAAAAGGAATTAGGAAAGTGATCTCATTATTTTTGGCAAAGAGAAAGCCTAGAGTGAGCTGCCAAAGTCAGCTACTGAACGAGTCCACTTTCTCAGCAACTGGCTGATATTAATAACAGATTTCATAGAGTGGCATCAATTACTAGGGAAGAAACTGACTTTTTCTCATTTTTCACTGATCAGTCTTACTAGAATAAATATTTGCACAGAACAAATTTGCTGGAGAAATTGCCAGGATTTCTGGGAAAAGCGAGGAATGAAGATATTTTGCAAGAATTTGCCCTTTTTTATTTCACTTTTTCATTCCTCCTGATCCATCCAAATGTTTGTTTTTTATTAATGTAGTTTCTTGTGGCACATTCAGTGTTGAAAAAGTGGTGTAGCAATGGTCTAGTTAGCTTCCACCAAGTGCTGCACTCATCCTGGTTTATCCATTTGGAGACTTAAGTTGTAACTTTAAAACCCTCTAAAGACTTGAGAGAGTAAAGCACTGAAATTCTAGTCTACAGGAAAGACGTGGGGGCCAGACCATGCAAGAAGAGATGATTAGATAGACACATGCAGTTTCCTGAGGCTAGTGTGCATGACCCCATCCGTAGCCAAGGATGCATTCACACTGAACCAGGAAGATAGGAGACACATGGTGCTGGACTATGGGGGAGGAACAAAACCAAGGGACTGGTCAAGCAGATCCAGTTTAGAGTTTAACCACCTAATTTCCATGTCTGCCATAGAAAACTACTGAGGTTATTAATGTTGATACATTCTTTTAGTGCAGAGGGCTTTAAAACCCAGGATTAACTGGCTTTTTGGTTAATCTGAAGACTAATTCTGGGGAGATCAGAAAGAGAGGAGAACCAGATTTACTTCCAACCCAAGGGTTTCCTTTGTTTATTTCACCATAGCTTATAAAGTTACTGGTGCTATTTTACCAATAGTAATATAACAATAATAATGTACAGCTAGTATCATTGTTTATAATATAGTTTACAAAAATCTTTTTTAGATATGTTATCTCATGTGACTTCATTTACATAATTTTAATGACTTATCCCTGCAAAGAAGTATAGGTGAAAGAGACAAATTAAACCTAAAGGTATGTGCAGTTTGCAACAGAATTTGGAAATAAGGATCCTGGTAGTGAGCAGACCTATGGTGAGCTGCTCAATTCTTTCTTTGACACAAATGAGAGAGGAGGATGAATAGTAAATCTCCCCCACCGCCCTGTGTTGTTTGGGTTCTTGCTCAGCAACTGGTGTTTATTATAAACCTCTCTCCTCATTTGTCAGAGCTGGTTTCATCAGCCCTCTCCCTTTGGCAATTACAGATGTGGATGAGTGCTCTTTGGATAGGACCTGTGACCACAGCTGTATTAACCACCCTGGCACATTTGCTTGTGCTTGCAACAAAGGGTACACTCTCTATGGCTTCACCCACTGTGGAGGTGAGTGGACTGGTCCTCTAGGCTTGGGAGATGGGGTGAGGTTGGTCCTGGGGGTGGGGAGCAGGGCTCATCTCCAAGGTTTATTTTCCTACAGTAGGGGTAAAAGGTATATCACAGTCCCTGCACAATTGCAACAGGCCCATCATCTTAAGGGAAGCATTTGCTGAAAGAGAACCTGTCCACATTTATCCTTTTAACATGTCTGGTGTGAAGTGAGGCAGAGAGAGAAACTGAGCTCTTTCAGCCGTGGATTGATTCTTCCTTGACTTTATTGACGTGTGGTTGTATTCAGAGAATAGGAGGGTCTCTCAGGAGCTGAGACCCTGTCCACTGGAACTTCACATCAGACAGTAAAGTTGCAGTCCTCAGAGAGGCTTGGCAGGGCACCAATCAATTCCTGCTGTGCAGAGGCACTGGCTGCAAAACCTTAGTCCAAGCTCCATAGTTAGGTCTTTGAACTGCAAGTGGAACCATTGTATTTCTCTCTCCATTCTGTTCTCATTTAGCAACATAGTCTCATAACCTTGTAGTCAAGCAGACTATAGTCTAAATCAGATTCAGCACCAACTGACTCCCATTCCATTCCCCTGGCCATCAGATTCACCCAGCAATCTTTGAGAACACAGATTCAGATTTCAAGGTGATTCTGAGAATCTGCAGGACTTGGGAACCACTGGCCTGAATACTTGCTGCCTAGTCTTTCTTTCCTGTGCTTAAGAAGAATGGATCATGTTGTCTCCTTTCTCCTCAACACATCCTTGACATGCCTAACTGTATAGCTACTGAGTTTGCCAAGAAACACCAACAAAATGTACCCTAAATATGGAAGTGAATCTGGGGCCTCCTTCTGATGGGTCTTAGTCTCGTGTTGACATGAGTCAGTGTATGCCACTTCTGTTTTCTGTACCTCAACTGAGGCAACAGTCAAATAGGAGTCTGAATTCTGATTCCCTTGATGTTCAACACAGAATATGATGGAGTTTTAAATTAGAAGCCTGTGGGGTGTCCAAGTTTGAACATCTGAAAGCAGAGTGTGGTCCCTTCTGAGGTTTTCTAACTGGGCAATGGTTCAGTGAACAGAGGAACTTGAGACCTCCCCTAGTAAGGCTCATGCCAATGGGAAATTTGGGGCATGTGGTCAGTGGGTGCCAAGCTTGAAGGCAGTCAGCATCTTTCCTTTGTTTGGTGACTTTCAACCATGTGACGTCGCAGCTGCTCCTTCCTCACGGGAAGGATAGTGTCAGCCCATTCAGTGACATGCTGCTGTGACAGGGGAGCATCTTGTTCCACAGACACCAACGAGTGCAGCATCAACAACGGAGGCTGTCAGCAGGTCTGTGCAAACACAGTGGGCAGCTATGAATGCCAGTGCCATCCGGGGTACAAGCTCCACTGGAATAAAAAGGACTGTGTGGGTAAGGGGCACCGGCCACAGAGCAGACATAGCCAGTGGGGCTCACTGCTGGCCTAGAGGTGGGAGGCTCTGCGTGCTCCATGTCCTCTGGATCCAGAGCACCTGACCTTCTCCATAAGATTTTCTCCCCTTCGCAGCAGCAGCCAGTCTTTAAATAGTCCAAAAACAGGAGATACTTTTCAGGCTCTTTGGTGTTTCCTTCTGTGCTTCTGCTTAGGTTGGAACTTACTTCTGTTTCCCTGGTTGCTCTTCTGCATGAAAAAAATTGCACACCAGGGAGGGACTCCTTGACCTTGGTGGGAAGTGGGGCCTGTGTCTGTGTTCTGTGTGGGCATCAGCTTGACTTTCTTTACTTGGGGCCTTTGGTGCATGGGATTCAGCTATCCTTGTCACACTTAGAAATGTCCTTCTCTTTCTGTAAGTGTCTGTGTTTTGTCCTGTTTAGAAGTGAAGGGGTTCCTGTCCACTAGTGTGTCACCCCATGTGTCCCTGCATTGTGGGAAGAGTGGTGGAGGAGACAGGTGCTTCCTAAGATGTCACTCTGGCATTCACCTCTCTTCAGGTGAGTGGGTTTAGTCCCCAGGGGCAGATCCTCATACCAGGGCCAGGTCTTCCTGGCCTGTAGGTGCTGGAAGCCCTCAAAGGCCTTTCAGGTCCTTGACCAGATACTTTTGACCACCAGAGGCCCATGCTTTCAGGCCCCCTATGCTGGGTGTTTTTCTAGTGATATAAATAAGAGTGGGGTGGGGGTGATTTTAGCTGCCATCAGGATAGCCCATAGTAACCTTGCTTATGCATTTGACAATTCATATTCTGTCTGTCAGGACTGCAAGAGGCCTATTCTGTCACCTGCGGCTCTTCTTCTCCTCTCAGGAGCAAACAGCAAAAATCAAATGACTCTGCTTTTGGGGGTAATTACCAAATCTACGTATTTTCTTGGGGCTTGTGTTCAGTGGCCTTTATGCAAGGGTGCTGTTCTTGGGCATTGGATTTGTTTTTTTCTTTCTTAATCTCAAGGCTTGAGCATTTGAAGGATGTTCTTGTCTGCAGCCTTAGTACCTCGAATCTGACTCACCCATGTAACAGATACTTATTGAACATTTACCGTGTACTCAGCAGCACTGTGTTCAACCCTGGTGGGTCAACATATTGGACAGAGACCCACAGAGCTCTGGAACTAGGAAACTCAGGTCTCCCAAATTCCCTCTGTGTCTCAGAGGCCCTGCAGGAAATGTGCCTGGATACCTGGCATTAATGGAGATAGTCCTGGGCAGAACAGATGGAGCAAGGATTCTGTCCCCAAAAGGGCAAATCCTTTCCAGTTTGTCAAAAGACTGAGATCCAGAGTTTTCATTAGGCCTCATCTGCTCAGATGTATGCACATTTGTCACTCTGTCACAAGAACATCTGAATGAGGCCCATATGACATCTGATGTCCATATTACCTTTATGGGCAAAGATAGATACCCAAGCTGTGCAGTAATCAAGTAGTTAAAATGTGCTGCCCACTAAATTACATGTATTAACTGATTTAATCTATACCACAATCCTCTGAGTCAATTTTATTAGTGTCCTCATTAACCAGACAAGGCACTGAAGCTCAGAGAGATAAAATTCCAGTAAGAAATAGAAGAACCAGGATTTGAACCTAGGCAATCTGAGTTCAGAATCTTAAGCACTATCATTCACTGCCATCGATATATATATATATATATATATATATATATATATATATGCAATTTTTTTTAAGTTGTCAATGGACCTTTCTTTATTTATTTATACATGGTGCTGAGAATCAAAACCTTTTAGGGGTTGTACTTCTGAGCTTCTTCCATAAAGTAGTTGATGAAGCTCAGGAAAAACCTGTGAGTTTTTGCCTCATGCATGCTAGGCAAGTCCTCTACCACTGAGCCATAACTCCAGCTCCATTCACTGCCCTTTTTGTTGGATGTTTGGGACCCAGTCAGAGTGGACATCATGGTATGTTTCATCAAATTCCTCAGTGATGATTCCTTGGTGATTTAGGCTACCCAAGGGTGGGGAAGCAAATAGCCAACAGCTACTCAGTTTTTACTGTGTAGCAATCAGCCAGTTAAATAACTTCTCTTTTTTTTTTTGGCATTATTACACTTAATCCTTACAACAGCCTGGTAACATAGGTACTTAAATGTGTCTATTTTACAGACGAAGAAACTGAGGCTTAGGGAGATTAAAAACTTGCTCAATATATAATAAGAATTGTGATACATTCTGCTATCATGTATTTAAAAAATAAAAGTAATTAAAAAATAAATAAAAACTTGCTCAAGTTCTTATCACAAGTCAAGGATCTAGAATCCGAATGTAGGTCATGGATTCCAGAGCCTAATGTGTGGTGAAGACTGATTCTGGGACTGCCCCCAGAATTCTGCACAAAGCCCCTTAGAGTGGGACCTGTGTTCCCTGCCAGGCCCTGGAAATCTAATAATGTCTGGATTGGCAGCTGCCTCAGCCCTGTCCTCTCAGGGCAGGCATACATGGAAGAGTGTTCCCTTCACTCTCTCCTTAGATGGTCTTATCCAGATTTGAGCCTGAGAAATTGGACTTCATTATCAGCAGGAACAAAATTGGCCTCATCTTTTTTTAAAAAAAAATTTCTATAGTTGTAGATGGACATCATGCCTTTATTTTATTTGTTTATTTTTTTATGCAGTGCTAAGGATCAAACCCTGTGCCTCACATGTGCTAGGCAAGCACTCTGCCACTGAGCTACAGCCCCCACCTGGCCTCATCTTTTATCTCACCGTGGAGGCTGTTTTTGGCTCTTTCTTTGTTATATTTGAACAGTGGATTCATTCATCTCTCCCCTGAGGGGATTAGTGTAACACCGAGAAAGCTCCAGGTGTCCCCAGTCCAGGGTAATGAGCATTCCATGATCCAAACCTTTCTTGGTCTCAGGTGAGAGAGGGGGCTCAGGGTGTGCCATGCAGTGGGACTCAGCCAATGGATAGCTCGCCAACATCCACCTGGTGTTTCCGTTCCTTTGCCTTTGAAGGTAACTTCTCTCACTTGTTTCTTTCTGAAGATGTCACCACCATCAGGACAAGTGTAACCTTTAAGTTAAATGAAGGCAAGTGTAGTTTGAAAAAGGCTGAGCTGTTTCCCGAGGGTCTGCGACCAGCACTACCAGGTATGGAACCAGATGGCTGGTGTGTTGGGAAAGGGGCCTGTGATGCCTGAGCCGGAGGTCTGAGGGGCAGA
This sequence comes from Spermophilus citellus, assembly GCF_964194105.1. Lineage (NCBI taxonomy): Eukaryota > Metazoa > Chordata > Mammalia > Rodentia > Sciuridae > Spermophilus > Spermophilus citellus. The sequence goes on along the minus strand of NC_138183.1, from coordinate 202,801,618 downwards.
CAGCTGTCCAGCTGACTCAAGCGCACTTCAGATGGGATTGAACTTCAGCATCTCCAGGGACTTTTGTCACCAGAGGGAGCAGAGCCTAGTTTAGCACCCCTATACCCTTTTGGGATTGTACTTCTGAGCTTCCTCCATAAAGTAGTTGATGAAGCTCAGGAAAAACCTGTGAGTTCAAAGGAGTCAATGAGGGCTTAAGATGAATTAGCAATGTGTGTTTGCATTGGGTTAAATTTTCTGGATCTTAGAGTTTGCTTGAAGAGTAAGCCAAAGAAATTTGAAAAAAAAAGGGTTGGCTCAGAAATGATAGCTTTGATGAACAAAGATGTAATATCCAGCATTCCTGCTGCTCTGTTTTTTGGAAACTGTGACTCCATTGGTTTCAACAGAACAAATACCATCTAAGTATAATTGGCCTTACTGAAACAAGCAACATCTATCTCTTCTTTCTTCCTCAGCTCACATTTTCTGTATTATCTCAGAGAACACTTTTGGAGATAAAAAAAAAAAAAATCAGGATTTATGTATTAAGAGGTTTCTTTCCCCAGTCTACCCTCAAAAAAAAAAAAAATCACAAACAAAGCTTACTCTAGTTTCTTTGACTACCTGCTGGTAACTAACCAACATCAATTTTGGTACCTCTATTTTATGGAATATTAGGCAGCTGTTAACTATATGTATTAAAAGAATGTTTAATGGCAGGAAAATGTCCTTGTTATAATGCTAAGATGGAAAAGGGGGACAGAAACATCTATATATCTAATACAATCTAAATTGTATGAAAAAAGTGAAGTGGAAGGAAAACAGAAAGATCACTGTGCGAGTAATGGTTATATCTGGGTAGAGGATGACAAGTGATTTTAATTTTTTCTACATTTTTTATATACTCCTTAGTGAGCATTCACAATTTTTACCAGAAGGAAGCATTATTGAAAAAAGATTTGGTCTGGAGTCTACTTAATGGATTATACCAATATGCTAATTTCTTAGTTTTGATAAATATGATGTTAGGGTAAGTAAGATGTTAGCAGGGTAAACTGAGTAGAGTTTATGTGGGAACTCTCAATACTATCTTAGCAACTTTTCTAGGAATCTGAACTTCAAAATAAAAAGCTTTAAAAAAGTAGATATGGGAAAATTGAAAGAAAAAAGTTTCAAGATGAATATCTTTTTAGTTTACAATTTTAAGTTAACTTTATGAAAAGGTAAAACATCTTTTAGTGGAAAATATAGAGAAGAAATAAATTTATCTCTTTCTTTTGGCTCTCGATGAGCTGTTGTTTTGAATATACTTGTAATGTTAAAGAAGAATACAAAGATAATTCTTCAGTTCAATAAAATAGCATTTTAAAATAGAGCCAAATTAATCATGTGGATATGTGGACCTGCTTGCTCTTTGATTCCGGTTAGCAATCATTAATCACCAGATTCACTGGAAGTCGCTGGGATGGGAGACTGCCAAAGTCAGGAACAGAGATATGCAAATCCTGGTGTCATACAAAAATTCCACTGTCATCCTAGATGCCTTCATGATATTGTTTGGTTTCGTTGATTCTTTGTGCCATTTATTTTCCCTGGTTATTTAAACATGAGATATCAAGCTGGGTGTGGTGGCACATACCTGTGAACTCAGCAACTCAGGAGGCTGGGGCAGGGAGGATGGCAAGTTCCAGGCCAGCCAGAGCAGCAATAAGAAACAAAAAGGGCTGGGATGCAGCTCAGTAGTAGAGCACCCCTCCTCCCCTGCCCTGGGGTTCAATCCCCAGTACCACAAAAAGAAAAAGAAAAAGAAAACAGAAAAAAAAAATAAAAAATGAGACATCACTGTTGATGTGCTTTCCAGCTCTCCCTTCTGGTTAGAATTATGTCAGGGTCAGTTTGCCTGAAAGCAGAAGTTGGTTTCCCTTCTGCTCCTGCACTAATTCCCTCTGCTGGGGCCCTCACAGTCCAGTTTTAAGGAAACCAACTGTGAAGCCAGGCATGGTGGCACCTACCTGTAATCCCAGCAACTCAGGAGACTGAGGCAAGTTCGAAGCCAGCCTGGGCAATTTAGCAAGGCCCTAAGCAATTTAGCAAGACCCTGTGTCAAAAAGTAAAATGGACTGGGGATGTGGCTCCGTAGTTAAGCATCTCTGGTTCCATCCCTAGTACCAAAAAAACAAAAACAACAACCACAAAAAACAACTGTGAGAATGTGGGCACATCTCAGCAAACTATCAGCAGGGTTTTGATGTGAAACGACCCCTGGTTCTCCTCTTCCACACATGTGGCTGGCTAGTCGGACACACTCAGCATTTGTGCATGAAAAGAATTTTCAAGAGCTAGATTGTAAAGTTATATAGGAGGCGATACTGGCTCTTCAAGATGAAAATGTCATCATGCTCCAAGCTGGGGGCTTTCAGCGTCTCGCCATGTGGAGTTAATCACATAGTCCCTGGAGAGTTGTTTTAATGAAATGTTTACTGAGCTTTAGCGAATGTTCAACTGAGTGCTTTGCCAGGACTTGGCTCCCGATAATTTTGTTTCTTCATACAGAGAAGCACAGCTCAGTAAAAGAGAGCTTTCGCTACGCAAACCTTACATGCAGCCCTGGCAAGCAAGTCCCAGGACCCCCTGGCCGATCAAGCACCCCTAAGGAAATGTTTATCACTGTTGAGTTTGAGCGTGAAACTTACCAAAAGGAGGTGACAGGTTGGTCTGAAAGCCGTCTGTGGTGCCAGGCTTCTTACAGCTTGCTCCTTCTTTCTTTACCTTTTACCTTTCATCATTCCTGGGGGGAAAATAGTGCAAACACTGAAGTATCTCCTGTTTTATTTTCACTCCCAAACTACACAAATTGGTTTAGAACCTGATGATTTTCTCTGCTTCAAAAAGACCCAAAGCTATCGTTTTGGTCAATATATTTCTGTTTGAATTGAATGCTGCCCAGCCTGCTAGGTGCCCACCTCCAGGTCTCGCCCTTTCTGGTCCACAGGGAACTCGGGGTGTTGGTGGGCCCTGCAGTCGGTCTGGACATCCTCACACACTGCAGCCTGACTTCCCCCCATGTTGCTGTCCTTGTTTCTGCAGCTTCTTGTGATCTGAGCTGTACTGTGAAGCGAACAGAGAAGCGGCTGCGGAAGGCCATCCGCACGCTCAGGAAGGCTGCCCACAGGGAGCAGTTTCACCTTCAGCTCTCAGGCATGGACCTTGATGTGACTAAAAAGTCTCCCAGAACATCCGAACAGCAGGCAGAGTCCTGTGGAGTGGGCCAGAGCCATGTAGAAAACCAATGCGGTGAGTATCCCAGGACATGCTTGCCTACAGAACTGCAATGAGCTCTGTAAACACTAAAGGTAACCAGTGGGGAGTCTGGGCCATCCTTCCTTCTCTGGGTTCATAGAACACTCTGGAAGCCCTTTCTCATCTGGTACCTGTCATGCTGGTGCTGTCCTGCCTATGAGACCTGGGGCTCCCTGGGGGCTGAGTGAGTGTTGCTCACCTCTTTCCCTGGCACCTGGCACCATGCCTGGCTTGTGGTGGGGACTGAAGTCACTGTTGAATTGAGGGACAAAAAGAAAGAGTCAGGATTTATAGGAAGGATGCTGTCCTTTAAATCCCCAAGGGATCTTCTTTGTACTTTTTATTTTTTAGAGCCCTGTTCCCTGGCTGGGGCAGGACTGGGGTGTGAGGCACCCCAGAGCCTTTTTCATACTCCATTCTGTCATCACTTCCTGAAGGTACTTCTCTCTGGCTTGATTGCTGATAGCAGGGATCAAACTCCTGTCCATAGTCTTGTACAGAGGCAAAGCTAGGGCCACCCTGCTGCCTTGTAAGAATCCTGAGCTTCTGCACAAGGCTCCTAGGAGTGTCAGTTCTGTGGTATGTTGTTGCTCTGTGTATATGTTTGAGGATTAACTTTGACAAACTTTCAGTTCTTCTGATAAATCTAGCAAAAGGTTCCAGGGTGATCAGTTTTAAAATGTTTTTGTTGTCAGAGTCTGTTCCAGGCCAGTCTCCAGGGGAGACTCTACTTGAAAAGTCTTAAATAGGGAAAAATGGAGTCTCACTTTATTATGGCAATTTATTGAGTTCTATTAGCAAGCACAACACTGAGCCCTGTGTCTGCATTATCTCATTTAATCCTCATAGTAACCCTGCCAGGTTTAATAGGTGAACAGCCTGAAGCTCTTCTCTTGCTGAAGATCTCATTGATGGTCTAATTCTAAAGTCTGTGCTCTGGTTCCAAATAAGGTGGAGTTCAATAGCCAGCCCCCTCGAAGTAAATAGATATTCTTTCTGAAATTGTCAATAGGGGCTGGGGTTGTGGCTCAGCAGTAGAGCGCTTGCTTTGCACAGGCAAGGCCCTGGGTTCGATCCTCAGCACCACATAAAAATAAATAAAAAGGTATTGTGCCCAACTACAACTAAATATATATATTTATTTTAAAAAGTGTCAGTAGAATCATGAGGCTTGAGAACTGAAGCTTAGGTAAGATGTAATAAGTTAGGGTTTGTGAATAAGCAAAGCTGAGCCCAGCCAAACTGTCAGCAACAGCACCACAGCTCCAATCTGTTCCTTTGCCAAAACTTGGTGAAAATCTAGTGTAACTGTTCACAAGGGGCTGGTTCCCAGAGACCTCTGACTTTTACTCCAGCTGATTCTTTTAAGAAGAAAGAAGAAAAAGAAAGTAAATATAACCCATCTGGTTGATTTATTCTAATTTTAAATCCCAAGAGCTCCAGTTTCCATGCCAAAATAGTGGTGAAGGTTGGCTTTGCCGCCCTACTTTTTAGGGTGAGTGAAGAAACTTGGGGTGGGCAAGCTGGGCTTCTTCTTGACCTCTCAGAACTAAACTGCACCCTTCTCCCCACTAACTCTCCTGTTGGGGTAAGCCTGTGGGCTCACCAGGGAGCCTTCATGGTCTGTTAAGAATGTAGGAAAACTATTATAAAGGGCAGGTGGACCAACTCTCCAGGAAGACCATTACTAATACTATCATGGGTATGGTATGCTTCTGGGAACTAAACCAAGGATAGGGGCAGGAGTTAACAGAGGCCTCATGATCATGACAACCTGTGAAGGATACTGTAGAGGGTTTTGTCTCTCTTGTGGTGTGTGAAGGTGCCCCTGAGATGCCACGCTAAATTGGTTGTCATGCTAAATTGGGTTGTCACGCTAAATTTGGTTGGATTTGTTCCTAAGAGAGACAGTGTGGCTTATCTCAAGCTCCCTCTAAAATTGGATGAATTTTGTAGCCTACATAAGATCAAATCTTTGCCACCTTGTCAGAAAGCAATGTTGAAGATTCCATCGGCCCTACTTTCCCCCTCTTGCATAAGGAATTACTAACATTCCTTCTTTTCTTCTGTCTGCTAGAGGAAGGAATAGATACAAAGAAAGGTTGAATGTGTTAATTAGAAAAGATTTTTACCCAGCAGATACATGGCATTGTGTGTGTGTGTGTGTGTGTGTGTGTGTGTGTGTGTGCTGATCTCTTTCCTGAGCCTTGGCCTTCTGTGTAGCTGGCACTACTCCTTCTCTCTTATAAATCCACCAGTTCCATCAGAGGGCTCCAACTTATCTAACGCTGGTCACTTCCCAAAGATCTCACCTTTAAATGTCTCAGTTGGTTTAACTTTGCACTCTCTTAGTATGTCACAATGGAGATTAAATGTCAACATACGAACCCTTGGACAACATGTTCAAATGATGGTAAAGCCTCCCCAAAAGTGTTTTGAATGACCTGGAAGGAGGAATGGAATTATTGTTTTTCTGTTAAGGTATTTCAATTTAGTTTATTTATTTATTTTTATTTTATTTTATTTAGTTTTTGATGGACCTTTATTTTTTATTTATTTATATGCGGTGCTGAAAATCAAACCTGGTGCCTCATACATGCTAAGCAAGCGCTCTACCACTGAGCCACACCCCAAGCCCCTTAATTTAGTTTTAATTTTTAAAGTGCTACATGTTCCAAGTGGTACAGAAATACATATAGTAAAGATGAAAGTTTTCCCCACAGCTGCCAGTTCCCAGCATTGATCAGTGTTATAATTTGCTATGTGTTTTTTCTCATTTGTTTTTATGTACATATGAAAATGAAATTTTATGCAGTCCCCCAATAAATATTTACTAAGCTCTTCCTGTATGTCAGGTACCACTTTAGGTGCCAGAATCCAGCAATGAAAAATGTAAGTAAAAATCTCAGCCCTCATGAAGTTTACAGTTCTGGAGGGGGAGACAGGCACCCAACCCATGAACGAAGACAGATAGCATGCAGCAGATGGTGACAAGGGTTCAGAGAGCAGGCTGGCTGGGGAGTGCAATAGAAGGTACTCAGGCAAAGTGAGGGCTGAAAAGGAACACATTTTCCCCAAATGCTGACTGTGGTCAGTGAAGGCCTCATTGCAAAGTGTCATTTGAGCAGAAATGCAAAGGATAGGATGAAGCAAGCTATGGGGACATGGAGAAGAGGAGAGTTCTGGGCAAAGAGAACAGCGAGTGAAACACTCAGAGGAACTGGAGGGAAGCCCAGGGAGATGAGAGCAGAGGGAGGGAGGCAGAGCCATGATGTCAGAGCAGGAGCAGAGGCCTGGAGCTTGGCAGGGGCAGGGGCGGGAGGGGGGGGAACAGAAATGGGTGAGGACTCCAACTCTGAATCTGAGGGAGGAAGGAAGCCAGTCAGAGGCTTTGTGTAGAGCAGTAACAGCGTTTTGACTTACATTTGGAAATAATAACTGGCTGCTGTGTAGAAAATGGATTTATGTGTGAATAAACATATTTTAAAATATACCAATACAATTTGAATACTGCTACATGTTGTTTTTAACTATAGAATACATCACAGGCATCTTTCTGTGCCAGCGTGGAAGCTACATCATTTCTTTTAATGGTTTCTAGTTTATATCTGTCTTAAGACAACAGTATTTGTTAGCTTTGCTCCTATTGGTGGACACTAAACTTATTCCTTTTTTTTTTTTTTACACAAACAGTGCTTCTGTGAATACCCTTTTTTTGTACACATGTTGACATTCCTGAAGGACACACTTGCAGAAGTACAATTGCCAGGTCAAAGAACATGCATATTTGGGGCTGAGGTTGTAGCTCAGTGGTAGAGCACTTGCTTATCTTGTGTGAGGCACTGGGTTTGATATGTAGCACCATATGAAAATAGATAAATAAAATAAAGGTATAAAAATTCCCCTATTAAAAAATAATATGCATATTTAAAATGATAATAGATAATAACAATTATCTATTAATAATAATAGATAACTGCCAAATTACCCTCCAAAAAAAATACCAATGTGCTGTTCCCTCCAGTATTGTGTCTGAATGTGTATAAAAATAATAAAGTCATTTAAATTTGTTTTTCTTTGATTATTAGTAAGACTGAGCCTGCTGTCTTAGGTCTACTCATTTGTATTTCTTTTTCTCAGAACATCCATAGTCTTTGTTTATTTTTTCCATTGACTTGTTTGTTTTTCCAATATCCTTTTAAAAAATAAAATTTTAAAGTCCCAAGTTACATCAAAGGAAATAGATTCTGACAAATTTGAAGACTTTCTTATTGTCATTTGAACATAGTAAAGTCTTTTATTAATTTGGTATTTGGGGACTTTGGAAGCAGCCCACTCTGCAAGTGACTTTTGTACCATCTGTGATCCATTTTAGTAAGATGGTGAAAAAGAAAAGCAAAGCAATTATATTCTACAAGGAACAAATTTCTTAAGCTCCATACAGGACTATATGAAGTCCTTCATGCCTAAAGAAAAATTAACAGTGACCCAGATTTCGAGCATTATACTCTCATGACATCAGCTAAAGGAAAAACTTTTTAAGAAATAGAGTTGATAATAGGCCTATTTTTGTATTTGACTTCTTAAAACTTGCTGAGATTTTTAAGAGTATACAGGCAACTCGTGAACTGGGAAGTATTTTAGTGCCTGGGTTCTTGAGAGAATAGGAAAGTTCAATTCAGTTTTTACTAGCAGTAGCTTTCCTCTGCAGCAATTGAGAAAAGTTAATTCAGCCAGGACTTATTGAGGCTCCACTCCATTTGCTCGATGTGCTTGAGATGAAGCTGTGAGAACATAACGAGCAAGAGGCCAGTTTGAATGAAGTTCACATGCCAACAGAGGGAGATGGAAATTAAAAAGTAAAGAAAGGAGATAATTCCAGAAGTTTATGTGCTGTGAAGATAATAAAACTGAGAGGTTTGGAGGGATGGAAGGGATGCTGTTCATGGGGATGTGTGAGGAGATGGCATGCAAAGCTCTGAAAGGGATGGGGAGCTCCTTAGGTTAGGGAAGGACTAGTAGATGCAAAGGGCCTGAGGCAGGAATGAGCTGGGAATTTTATTCTTAGATTTTTCAAAATTGAGAAATCATTTGGAATCACACAGATAGAATTTTTTTTGTTTAAATTAAGGAAAAGAAAATCTATATTAGCAATATAGACCAATAATAGACCATAAATATTTAATAATATTTATCACAGACTTAGTAGGAATTTTTAAATTAGATTTTATTTTATTTTTTTTAAAGAGAGAGTGAGAGAGGAGAGAGAGTGAGAGAGAGAGAATTTTTAATATTTATTTTTTAGTTCTCGGCGGACACAACATCTTTGTTGGTATGTGGTGCTGAGGATCGAACCTGGGCCGCACGCATGCCAGGCGAGCGCGCTACCGCTTGAGCCACATCCCCAGCCCTTAAATTCGATTTTAAAAACATAATTTAGTAAAATGTTGAGCACTTATAATGTGCTCAGTAGTGTGCTAAGTACTTTACATATATTACCTCATGAAGGTTAGCATTTTACCCAACATCACCCAGCAAATAAGTGACAAAGGTAGGATTCTAACTCAGATCTGGCTCAAGAGCCTATATTCCTAACTCTCTCAAATTGAATACTCACCTCTCCTGAGTATACCCTGTGGCCTAAGATTATCCCTCATACAATGTGCTCAGATGAAACCCTCCATGGGCCAGCTCTGTGGTGGGCGCTAAGGAGACCTGGATAAATATGACACCATCCCTCAAGTTTCACTTAGCACCCCCAGCTAAGTATTAAAGAAACCTTCCCCGAAAAGAGAGAGCCTAAGTTCAGTTTTGAAGGATGCACTGGTTATGTATAAATAGGGAGGCATTTTCAGGCAAAGGCACAGCCTTAGGAAATGAGGGAGAGTAAGCTGAGCACAAAGAAGAATAGACACATTGATATTACTACCCGCAAGTGCCAGGTAGGATGTGGTGGGCAATTAGGCCAGGCGGAAGTCATGGCCAAGTCATGGGAGACCTTGGATGTGTTGGTAAGGAGGCTCCGCTTTGTTGAGGTGATATGATGCCCTTGGAGGATTTATTTAATCAGGAAATGTCCAGGTCATTTGTGTATTCCTGGAAGATCTTCTTGCTATATTGTAGGGGACAAAACTTACAGGCTTAAGGACCAATTTGGGGACTTTGGAAAGCATGACATTAAAGATATTGAGATCAAGAAGGTATAGAGAAAAGGCAGTGAGTTAAAGGAACATTCAGGAGGAAAGCTGCCTTTGGTGATCACATGGATCAGGGGCAGCAGAGAGGAGAGTGTGGGTGAGTTCAGAGGTTTCTGACTTGGCCTCTGATCCTGCCACTCGCATCCCATATGTCTCTCATCCCACCCAGCCCTGTTTCATATGCAGGAGGCCTGGTTGGTTGAATGGTCAGATGAATGAGATCACTGGGGAAGAAATAATCAGAAGAGATTTATGGGAGAAGCAGAGAAAAACAGCCTCTCCAGAGAGCATAAGAAAGGATGAAAGCTCAGACACAGAAAAGAAAGCTAAAGACTGAACATGAGTCAAAGAAACAGAAATGCAGGGAGTCAAGACTGCGAGGTTTTGAGCCAGGGAGTAAAGCCATCCAGGAAACATCTTGGGAAGAGAATCTAATGGCGGGTGTAAAGGGCAGAGGCAGGAGGAACAGAAAGCAAGGAACTAGGTGGAAGGTCATCACAGTAGTCCAAGTGAGAGATGGGGAGGAGCTAGCCATGAGTGCCTGGGAATGAGGCACCAGGGGCCGGGGGCCACAAATGCAGGATGCTCCAGCTCAGTGATGGCGCAGTGAGGAGAGAAGGCAGGACTAGGTGTAGGTCTGAGCCTTTGTGACACATAGAGGAGAGATGCCATTGATAAAAAGAGAAAACCCGGCAGGGCTCAGTGGCACAAAACTGTTACCCCAGCAGCTCGGGAGGCTGAGGCAGGAAGATAGAAGTTCAAAGTCAGCCTCAGCAACTTAGCGAGACTGTCTCAAAATAAAAAAATAAAAGGGACTGGGAATGTTACTCAGTGGTCAATCACAGGTACCAAAGAGAGAGAGAGAGAGAAAGAAAGGGGGGGGGAGGGAGAGAGGACAAACCCAGAGGCAGGGAAGAGTAGAGATGCTTTGTCCATGGGAAAATAACTTCATCGCTTCACGTCCAGATCAGCCCTCCATCCTGCATCTGTGCACAAGCACTCCAGTGTCCCTCCTGTTAAAGTGAGTGGTTGGCCCATGCTCCCACCTAAGGCCATCTCTTCCACTTGGGTACTGGAGCCCAATCCCTCTCAACTTCAGAAGCATGTTGCTGCCTTGTCCTCACTGCCCAGTCTCAGAGTTCTCCTTCTCTACTGGGTCACTTCCAATAGCACATAGACTGAAATCCTATCCCCAAATCAAACTGTCTGTTGACCTTATGCTTATCACCAGACCCAACCTCATTTCTTTGTCTTCCTATAGAACAAAAAAAAAAAATTCTTTTTTTTTTTTTTTTTTTTTAAGTATCAGGGACTGAACCCAGGGGCACTCAACCACTGAGCCACATCCTCAGCCCTATTTTTTAATTTTTGTATTTTATTTAGAAACAGGGTCTCCCTGAGTTGCTTAGGGTCTTGCTAAAATGTCTGAGGCTGACTTGATCAGCCTGGAGATCCTCCTGCCTCAGCTTCCTGAGCCATCAGGATTACAGGTGTGCACCACCATGACCAGCTGGAACAAAACTCTTTGAAAAGAGTTGTGCTACACTCCTTTACCTCCCACTTTTTCCTCAGTCTGGTTTTCATCGCAACCTTTACACTGAAACTGCTTTTTCTAAGATTTCTAATGACCACCATGTTGCTAAATCTGCTTGCTAATTCCCTGCTCCTATTGCAGACAGGCTGTCTGACCCTCTTGATTCCTCCCTTTGCCTGGAATCTCTTTTCTGTGTGGACACCACATACTTCTGGTTTTCCTTACCTCACTGGCTGCTTCCTTTCCATGTTGGATGCTGGTTCCTCTCCTATTTCTGTTCTCTAAGCACCAGGTGTCCCAGGGCTCAGCGCCTGTTCCCCTCCTCTAGCTTCATGTTCTCCTAGCTGACCTCATCCAGTGCTGCAGCTTTAAATATCACCAAATGCTGGTGACTCCCAAAGTGCCCTCACCAGGCTTATTTCTATTTTTAATTATAGACTTCTCTATCCCAGAAGGATTGAACATTTTAGAACACACACTCTTAAATGAACGTTTACTTATTTATAAATTATACTTGCACTATTGGCTAATATATTTACTTACAATAAAATATAGAACAAGACAAAGATTAGACACAATTGAAAAATAACTGGTTAGCTTCTTAAGGTACACTCTATGATTTGGCAAGATTTGTTGCTAATAGCAGCATTCCTAAATCCATTTTTTTGTTCATTGCTAGTGCTTTGGGTGAACTCTTTTTTTTAATTTTTTTTTATTTTTTAGTTGTAGTTGGACACAATACATTTGTTTATTTATTTATTTGTCTATCTATCTATTTATTTATTTAATGTGGTGCTGAGGATCGAACCCAGGGCCTTGCATGTTCTAGGTGAGTGCTGTACCACTGAGCCACAATCCAAGCCCTTAGGTGAACTCTTGTTTTATCTACTGAATTGTTACTGTCTGTATCTCATGATATGGTTTGAGCAGGTGCTGAGGGTATAAGTGTCACCCTAGCACTTTCCTGTTGCCATGCATGCTTGCATGGTGGATATACCTTTGGTGCAGGTGATCCTTACAGAAATCTCTTTTTTTTTTTTTTTTAAAGAGAGAGAGAGAGAGAGAATTTTTTAATATTTATTTTTTAGTTTTCAGTGGACACAACATCTTTGTTTGTATGTGGTGCTGAGGATTGAACCCGGGCCGCACGCATGCCAGGCGAGCGCGCTACCGCTTGAGCCACATCCCCAGCCCCCTTACAGAAATCTCTGGAGCTGCTTTTTATTATTTTGTGATGTTTACTTTAGTTGAAACTAGATAATGTAATCAATAAATCCAACCAGGCATAGTTACATTGTAATTCTTCTCAGTATATAGAAAGAAGTGAATCCCTCAGTATCTTTGCCCCCTGCTCATCTCTCTTGGAGACTTTTCATCTTAATATGTATCCTGTCCCAGGGAGACACCAGCTGAGCGAGGGGTCAGTCTCATACCACAAACTTACCCAGTACATGGAGTGCTTCTTATCTATTAAGTAAAAATTAACATGATTTGCTCTGAGGCCATTTTGCCCATTCTAGTGGATCATCTTGTAAAGCCCTGGGTGTAGTGGCCACCTCAGAGACCACCAGCTGGCCAGTGCCTTCTCAGTCTTAACACTCGGATGGCCAACAGGCATCTCTATCTCGATGTTTCCTCTTTCCTCCTTCCCAAATCAAACCTGTCTCTTTATCCCCTCAGTAAATGACACCTCTGTTTATCCAGTTCTGAAACCAAAAACCTCAACATCTTCCTGACTTCTCTCCTCACCCATTCCACCGGAACTTCTGTCAGCTTCAGATGCTATCCTGAATCTAGCTGTTTTGTCCTGTTTTTTTTTTTTTTTTTTTTTTTCACTCTATGGCAAATCACCTTCTTTCTTCCAGTCTGGTCATCATAGTCTCTGAATATTCTTCCCTTTGTTTGCCTTCAGTCTTTTCTATATGCAGCAGCCATAAGATGACTGAAAAACATAAATCAAGCTGTGTGTGATGGTGCACATCTGTAATCCCAGTGACTTAGGAGGCTGAGGCAGGAGGATCTCAAGTTCAAGACCAGTCTCAGCAACTTAGTGAGACACTGACTCAAAATAAAAAATGAAAAGTGCTGGGAATGTAGCTTAGTGGTAATGTGCCCCTGCATTCAATGGAAGGAGAAGGAGAAGGAGGAGAAGAAGGAAAAGAAGAAGAAGGAGAAGAGGAAGAGGAGGAGGAAGAGGAGGAAGAGGAAGAAGAAGACGTAAATCACATTGACTGCATGGCTTCCCCATTCAGAACCTCCAGCACACATTGAGTAAGCCCTAATTGCCTTATTGTGGCCTTCAAGAACTTCAAGGGAATGATCTGGCCCTTACTTGTTTTTTAAGACCTATCTATCTCCCATTACCTTGCTCCTTTCATGGTGTTCCTATGCCACAGGCCTCCACTCTTGGGTAATCCCACTGCAAGGCTGTTTCCCTCATTCCATTCTGGTCTCTGCCCAGAAAGGCCCGTCATGGCCACCCTTCTGAATGATGCACATGGAAACTCCCTTCCCATCACTCTCTCTACAATTTTTCCTTTCTTCGTCACACCACTGCTTGACATTCTACTGTATGTTCATTTATTTGCCTCTTTATTGTCTGTTTTCTTCACAAGAATGAGGTCCCTGTTAAGGCAGGGTCTGTCATCTTCTCTGCTATATCTCCAGCTCCTGGAGCGGTACCCAGAACATTGAGTATTTATTGAATGAATGTGTGAATGAATCTTTACAGGAACAACAGATGAAATCCCAAGGAGACTTAACCACATGAAAAGAGAGAAAAGTGTAAATCTTTGGATAAATATTTAAATCGAGGACACTCTAAAGGAAGTGAAATTTCAGGTCCAGTTAACTAGGCCTGAAGAGAGCCTGGTGCATACTTGGGAACCCAGCAAGGAAGGCATCAAGCTGGGCTCGTTTCTCTGCCCCATCTGTAAGAAGATTTTCAGATAGCGAACCTGAGTACACTCCAAGACTCTGAATAATGAGACATCAGTCTCTCAGCCCAAGGAGTTGCTGTCCCAGGGGACTCATTTAAAGGGGGCTCAAGCCAGGATTCTGAGGCCACAGATCTGCCTGGGGCACCATCATCCCTGAGCTGGGACAAAACAGCAGCCCCAGGACACCCTGGGAATCCGTGTGGGCTGCTTGTGGCTCTCCTTCAGAAGTCAAAGCGTGATTCTTAAGAAAACAGTGAGATGCTGGAGAGTGACCTCTTTTATTAGGTTCACCATCTTAGCCACAGAGAGACCATAGTGTTTGTCCATAGCCTGAAATACTCAAAGGCCACAGTACTGAAAAGAGGGCAGGCCTTTGGGTCTCTTTGTCGCCATTAATCCTCATCCAGCTGGTCTCTGTCTTTTGCATCAGAAAAGCTTTCTCGTATTTTTTTTTTTTTTTAAAGAGGGGGAGAAAACAGCTGTGTAGGATTTGAGAATGGGATTTTAATGGTCACTGAAGATGCACAAAAGCTCTGCTGTGATAGTGAAGTGTTCTGGAGGCAATTGACGCCTTTGTCTGGGGCAGCAACACAAGCTGGCTGCTGAGGACAAGGAAGAAGCACCTGGGTGGTGTGATTGAGGCCAGATCTTCAGCACATTTGCAAAAAGCTGTTTCCAGGCATCCCTTCCCAACAATCAGAGTCAATTTTTACTGTTTAACCATTTTTACCTTGTGAAAGAAACAAATCTATCCGGAAGCACTTGGCTTGAATTATTTCCGTGGATCTTTCTCTCTGGAGGGAAAATGGAACTTGTGACTGACAACAGGGGGTTGTTCACGTGAAGCAGGCCTTTCACTCTGAGGAAAAAGAAGGTGCCCTCTTTTCCATAGGGTACCCCAGAGGGCATTTTTCTGCCCTTTGATCAGTTAAGAAATCGCAACAGATGTGGAATATTGTGAGACCTCTCAAAATGAAGCCTTGAAAAGTCTTTGGGGAGGGGGCTACCAAGTCCCAAGGAGGTAGACACCTAGACCAGCAGGAGCCCATCCAGTGACTCAGCCAGTGAGAACCATGTCCCGGTTTAACCACAGGTGAAAGGGATCTGTTTTCTGCCATAGGAACCATGATGGAGCAGACTGCTGCTGGGATTGTGGTCACCACGGGGGTCCATATGGGCTTCCCTAAATGAATATGGCTAGGTTAGAGGGGTTTTGGAAAGCCTGTTTTATTTATTTTCTGCCAGCCTTTGTGACACTTTGGCTCATGAGAGCTGTGAAGAAGTTATTCTTTCCTTTACTGGCCCACTATAGACGCTAGGATAGTCAGGTGGGACATAGTATGACATGTTGTGAATCCCTAGTACATAATTCAGCCTGACTTTTCATGGGACTTGGCTGAAACCATTATCCAGTAGGGCATTTAGAAAATAACTCAGGAATTATAGACATAGATATGCCTCTGCTCATTATAATATTTTTTTTTTTGCCAGAAAAAGAAGGGATAGATTCTCTGTTAATTTTTTTTAATTTTTATTGTTGGTTGTTCAAAATATCACATAGTTCTTGATATATCATATTTCACATTTTGATTCAAGTGGGTTATGAACTCCCATTTTTACCCCGTATACAGATTGCAGAATCACATCAGTTACACATCCACTGATTTACATATTGCCATACTAGTGGCTGTTGTATTCTGCTGCCTTTCCTATCCTCTACTATCCCCCCTCCCCTCCCCTCCCCTCCCCTCTTCTCTCTCTACCCCATCTACTGAAATTCATTTCTCCCCCATTTCTCCCCTTAATAAAAAAAAAGAGTGGTGTGCATGGTGGTGCATGCTTGTAATCCTAGCTGCTCAGGAAGCTGGAGCAGGAGGATTGCAAGTGTGAGACTAGCATCAGCAACTTGGTGAAATCCTGTCTTAACATGAAAAATAAAAAGGATTGGGGAGGTACTAAGTGGTTAGAGTACTTGCCCTGCATATGCAAGGTCCTGGCTTCAATCCCCAGTACTGAAAAAAATCATAAAATCATATAAAAATGATATATAAATATTATAAAAGAAAATCTAAGCAATACAAAAAAGCATTGAACTTTAATAGTAGGGTGGACTTTGTTGGTGGATTGCATTTAATTGTAGAAAAATTATTTGAAATATGGTATATTTTGCTAACTAAGATCCAAAGCCTTTTTTTTTTAAGATTTTGGAATGAGTAATGAAAACATTTTTATGACTGATTATAGACAACTTTGCCATGTTTAACCCTAACATTGCATGTGTAAATCACTTTTGTAGGATAGGATGAAAAGAGATTTTCCTTCTTATAGATATACAAGAGATATAATAACTAACTTTATTATGTGATTACCCCCATCGCCACCATTTCTTAGCAGCTTGTTGAAAAAGAGTATGTTTGTTCCAAACTCCAAACTCTTCTAAACATTTAGAGGATTCTTGACAAAGTTTTGAATTGTGTTTTAGTCTGCACTTTGGTTAAATAACCTTTTTCTCCCTTAAACTTGAAGCTCTTGATCTTCACAAATTAGGAGTGGGACCTTGACCAAATTATTTAACTTCCCTAAGTCTGTGTTTCTGTAAAATGGAGCTAATGATAACACTTTTAGGTTGTGTTGAGGGATAAATGAGATAATGTGTATAAAACTTTTGGTATGGTGTCAGGTATATTCCAAGTACTAACAAGTGTTAACTATTAGAAAGGCCATGGGTGTGTGTGTGTGTGTGTGTGTGTGTGTCTGTCTGTCTCACTAATTTGCCCAGGTTGGCCTCAAACTTGTGATTCTCCTGCCTCAGACTTCTGAGGAGCTGGGATTACAGGTTCATGGCAATACACCCAGCTAGAAAGGCTTTTTTGATGGGTACAAGGATGATGTTTGACTGATATGTTAGGGAGCCAGATTTGGTACATTTTCTTAATATCCATGCACTACAATGAGCTATAAAGCCTTAACTAAAAACATCAGAAATATAACCAGCAGCATAGGTTTTTTTTTTTAATTTCCATTTTCTTTCACAGATTTTATTTATTATTATTATTTATTTACCCTAATTTGTTATATATGAAGGCAGAATGCAATTCATTTCATATTACATATAGAGCACAATTTTTCAAATCACCGATTGTGCACAAAGTATTTTCACACCATTTGTGTCTTCATTCATGTACTTAGGGTAATCTATATCATTCCACCGTCATTCCTATCCCCTTTCACCTTTTTTTCCCCTCCCTCCCCTTTGCTGTATCTAAAGTTCCTCCATTCCTACCATGCTTCCCTCCCATTGCCATTATGAGTCATCATCCTCATATCAAAGAAAACATTCAGCCTTTGTTTTTTGGGGATTGGCTTGCTTTACTTAGCATTATATTCTCCAACTTCATCCATTTACCTCAAATACCATGATTTTATTCTCTTTCAATGCTGAGTAGTGTTCCATTGTGTATATATACCAAAATACCAAAATTTTCCTATCCATTCATCTACTGAAGGGCATCTAAGTTCGTTCCAAAATTTATCTATTGTGAATTATGCTGCTATAATCATTGATATGGCTGAGTCCCTGTGGTATGCTGTTTTTAAGTCCTTTGGGTATAAACTGATGAGTGGGATAGCTGGGTCAAATGGTGGTTCTATTCCAAGTTTTCCAAAGAATCTCCATACTGATTTCCAGATTGGCTGCACCAATTTGCAGCCCCACCAGCAATATTTGAGTGTGCCTTTTCCCCCACATCCTCGCCACACTTATTATTGTTTGTATTCTTGATAGCTACCATTATGACTGGAGTGAGATGAAATCTTGGAGTAGTTTTGATTTGCATTTCTCTAATTGCTAGAGATGTTGAACATTTTTTCATATGTTTGTTGATTGATTGTATATTCTCTTCCAAGAAGTATCTGTTCAGTTTCCTGGCCCATTTATTGATTGGGTTATTTGTTTTTTTCTTTTTGGTATTAAGGTTTTTGAGTGCTTTATATATCCTAAAGATTAGTGCTCTATCTGATGTGCTTGTGATAAAGATTTGCTCCCATTCTGTAGGCTTTCTATTCACCTCAATGATTGTTTCTTTTTCTGAGAAGAAGTTTTTGAGTTTGAATCCATCCCATTTATTGATCTTGGTTTTAATTCTTGTGGTATAGGAGTCTTATTAAGAAAGTTGGGGCCTAATCTGACATGATAGAGATTTGGGTCTCCTTTTTTTTCTATTAGGCACAAGGTCTCTGGTTTAATTCCTAGGTCCTTGATCCACTTTGAGTTGAGGTTTGTGCATGGTAAGAGATAGAGGTTTAATTTCATTTTGTTACATGTGGATTTCCAATTTTCCCAGCACCATTTATTGAAGAGTCTATCTTTTCTCCAATGTATGTTTTTGGCGCCTTTGTCAAATATAAAATAACTGTAGTTATGTGGGTTAGACTCTATGTCCTCTATTCTGTATCATTGGTCTACAGATTTGTTTTGAAGCCAATACCATGCTGTTTAGTTACTATTGCTCTGTAGTATAGTTTAAGATCTAGAATAGTAATGCTACCAGCTTCACTCTTCTTGCTAAGGATTACTTTGGCTATTCTGGGTCTCTTATTTTTCCAGATGAATTTTATGATTGCTTTTTCTATTTCTATAAGGAATGCCATTGGGAATTTTGATTGGGATTGCATTGAATCTATATAGTGCTTTTAGTAGTATGGTCATTTTGACAATATTAATTCTGTCTATCCAAGAACAAGGTAGATCTTTCCATCTTCTAAGGTCTTCTTTAATTTCTTCTTTAGCGTGTTGTAGTTTTCATTGTAGAGATCTTTATCTCTTTTGTTAAGTTTATTCCCAAGTATCTTAGTTTTTTTTTTTTTGAGACTATTGTAAATGGGGTGGTTTTCCTAGTTTCCCTTTCAGCAGATTTGTCACTGATGTACAGAAATGCCTTTGATTTATGGATGTTGATTTTATATCAAGCTACTTTGCTGAATTCATTTATTAGTTCTAGGAGATTTCTGGTGGAATGTTTTGGGTCTTCTAGGTATAGAGTCATATCCTCTGCAAATAGTAATAATTTGAGTTCTTCTTTTCCTCTGTATCCCTTTAATTTTTTTAGTCTGTCTGATTGATCTGGCTAGAGGCTCAAGAACTATGTTAAATAGAAGTGATTAGAGAGGGCATCCCTGTCTTGTTCCAGTTTTTAGAGGGAATGCTTTCAATTTTTCTCCATTTAGAATTATTTTGGCCTGAGGATTAGCATAGATAGCCTTTACAATGTTGAGGTATGTTCCTGTTATCCCAAGTTTTTCTAGCATTTTGTACATGAAGGGATGCTATATTTTATTAAATGCTTTCTCAGCATCTATTGAGATGATCATATGATTTTTATATGTTATATTGGTGTTCTCATTTACCTCTAAGAATTTTTTAATCTCCTCCTTGATGTCTTTTACAACCCATTGTTTATTCAGTAGCATATTATTTAATCTCCAGGTGTTGGAGTAGCTTTTATTTTTTATTTTATCATTGATTTCTAATTTCATTCCTTTGTGGTCTGATAGAATGCAGGGTAGTATGTTATACCACAATGTTATACCACAAAACAAATACTAAAGATTTGTTTTGTGGTATAACATATGGTTTGTTTTAGAGAAGGATGCATGTGCTGCTGAGAAGAAAGTATATTCACTCATTGATGGATAATATACTCTATATATGTCAGTTAAGTCTAAGTTATTGATTGTATTATTGAGTTCTGTAGTTTCTTTGTTTAGCTTTTGTTGAGAAGATCTATTTAGTGGTGAGGAGGTGTGTTAAATCACCCAGAATTATTGTGTTGTGATCTATTTGACTCTTAAACTTGAGAAGAGTCTGATGAATGTAGATGCTCCATTGTTTGGGCATATATGTTTGTAACTGTTATGTCTTGTTGATGTTGTTCCCTTAAGCAGTATGAAGTATCCATCTTTATCCCTTTTGATTAACTTTGGCTTGAAGTCTACTTTATTTGATATGAGGATGGAAACCTCTGCTTGCTTATGTAGACCATGTGAATGATATATTTTATCCCAACCTTTCACCTTCAGTCTGTGAGTGTTCTTTCCTATGAGATGAGTCTCTTGAAGACAGCATATTATTGGGTCTTTTTTTAAAATCCAATCTATCAGCTTATGTCTTTTGATTGGTGAGTTTAAGCCATTAACATTTAGGGTTATTATTGAGATATGACTTGTATTACTGGTCATTTTTGTTTATTTTTGGTATTTAGATTGACTTGGTTTCTCTTTTGGTTGGTTTTTCTTTTATTGTAGTTCTTCCCTTTGCAGATTTTTATTGTTGTTTTTCATTTTCTCCTTGTGGAATATTTTGCCAAGAATGTTCTGTAGTTCAGGCTTTCTTGCTGTAAATTCTTTTAGCTTTTGTTTATCATGAAAGGTTTTTATTTTGTCATCTGATTTGAAGCTTAATTTTGTTGGATATGATTCTTGGTTGGCATCCATTATCTTTTAGAGCTTGGTATATGTTGTTCCAAGATCTCCTACCTTTGAGAGTCTGGGTTGCAAAATCTGCTGAGATCCGAATTGGTCTTCCCTTATAGGTAATCTGATTTTTGTCTTGTGGCCTTTAAAATTCTATCCTTATTCTGTATGCTAGGCATTTTCATTATAATGTGTCTTGGTATAGATCTGTTGTAATTTTGTACATTTGATATCCCATAGGCCTCTTATATTTGATTTTCCAATTCATTTATGCTTGGGAAATTTTCTGATATTATTTCATTGAAGAGATTGTGCATTCCTTTGGTTAGAATCTCTGAACATTCCTCTATCCCAATAAATTTTAAATTTGGTCCTTTGATGGGGTTGCCTACGTATCCCATAATTCTTGGATATTCTGTTCATGGTTTCTTACCATCTTCACTGTGAGGTCAACTTTATTTTCAAGATTGTATATTTTGTCTTCATTGTCTGAGGTTCTGGTTTCCAAGTGGTCTAGTCTGTTGGTGATGTTATCTATTGAGTTTTTTAATTGGCTTATTGTTTCTTTCATTTCAAGGATTTCTTTTTTTGTTTGTTTGTTTTTCAGTATCTCTATCTCTTTCTTGAAGTAATCTCTTGCAACCTATATTTGGTCTCTTATCTCTTTGTTGGTTTGATTCATGGTTGCCTGAATTTGTTCTCTTATGTCTGTTGGAGTGATTGATTTTTGCCTATATCTGGTCACTTAGGTTGTTCTTTAATACCCAAATCTTTTAGTTATGTATATTCTGAACTCCTTCTCTGACATTTCACTTACTATACTCACTACCTATGGATTCTATTGTTGTAGTGTCTTGGTTTGGGGCACTTTCCTCCTTGTTTTTTCATGGTGTCTGTGTGACTTCCTCTCTTGCAGTGTAGATATGAAGTATTACAGCTTCTGCCCTATTGTCTTATAGTGTCCCTATAGATTACCAATACCTCACTTTTAAGGAAGAGATCAATATTACAGCACTCAATGTACCCAACATATAGCTATATATCAGTTAGCTTCTATTTTTACATTTACAGTTTTGTCACTATAACTGGAAATGATGAGTTCAGTTACCTTCAACCATATAGTCAATAGATTTGCGTAATGGTTTACAGTTTCTGATGGTGGAAGTGGGGACTGGAGGGTTGGCTGAAATGTTTATGAGGTAGGATGTGAGAATATAGAGATATGAGATTATATGACTAGTGAGACGAAATCATAGGAAGTTGGCTGTTAGTAGGAGAAACAAAAGGTAGGCAACTCCATGCAAGACTCCCTGTTACCTCAGCAACAGGACAACTGTTAGCACCCCTAGTAGAGAAACCTCTGGCGCAGCCAGGCCACAGGGACCTTGGTGACATCTTACCAGGTCCTTATTTTTGTCCCATGATAGAAGAGGTGATATCCCAGTTTCATGGTGGTGGCAGCCTCAGGCCTATGTGTATCTTGATGATGTATTGTGGAGACATGCTTTGGTCAATAAGAAACCCCAGTGTGGGTTAGCTCTGCCTCTAGAACTCTGGGCCGCAGTGGTGTGAGGCAAGCATGCTCTACCTCCTCAGCAGCATAGTTTATGAGTTTCCTTGTTGGTTATTCTTCTAGGAAGGATTTACAAGAGTTTACTCTTTGGAATGAATTCATTTTAGTACAAATATGAAGTAGGCTATAAGACTCTAGGAATTACTGTCCACCCACCCAACCAAGGGAGAGCTTTTCAGAGCACAGCTTCTGATTATGTTTCTCTTTTTTCAGTGGCTCCTTTTCCTGCAGAATAAAATCGAAATGCCTAGCATTTAGTAATGTTTGCAATCTACCCTTAATCTTCCTTTCTTCCTCTGCTCCCACAATTTAAAAAAAACGTTTTTTTTTTTTGTGTGTGTGTGATACTGAATATTAAATCTAGGGATACTCTACCACTAAGCTACATCCCCAACCTTTTATATTTTTTATTTTTGCAACAGGGTCTCACTAAGTTGCCCAGGCTGAACTTGAACTTGTAACCTTCCTGCCTCAGCCCCTGGAGTCAATGGGATTACAGGTCCCAGTGTATACTACCATGCCTGGCTCATGCATGAATCTTTATGACTTGCTCACCTTTCTACCCGAGGAGATTCTATCTATCCTTCAAGACCCAACATAAATGAGACCTCCTCTTGGAAGGCTTCCCAGATACCACCAGTCAGTATTAGTAATTCTCACCTCTGTTTTTCCTAGACCTAAGTTCAATGAATGATTTTTGCCTTTATACTCTTCTGATAGCCCTGTGAAATAAGGAGATCCAAATTTTTTTTTATATCACTTCAACAACATCAACTGTCTCTGCTACAAAAATAATTAGGACCCTTGTTATTCCTGACCCCAAGGAGCTCATGTCCTTGTAAATGCCCCAATAGGTGGTAGGGACCATGGTAGAGAGGCATGCATGGGAACCAGAGGCAGGGCCCACTGTGTTGGGGGAATGTGTGGTCAACACCGTTTATTTACCTTCATCTCTAGCACTCATGTTATCCTTCCTCATCCTCTGTCCCTCACTGACCAGATTGTTTCCCTCTTTGGCTAGTCAGTTGCAGGGCTGGGACATATTATGATGGAGCACAAGAACGCTGCATTTTATGTCCAAATGGAACCTTCCAAAATGAGGAAGGACAGATCACTTGTCAACCATGCCCAAGACCAGAAAATCTTGGGTCCTTAAAGACCCCAGAAGCTTGGAATGTGTCTGAATGTGGAGGTAAGGATGCTGTCTGTCTCTTCTTATTCCTCCAGTCTCCAATGTCATTATCTAGACTAAGGCACAGTGGCATCTCAAGGATTTTGGATGATGAACACTGGACCTTAGGCTTCCTATGAGTAAGGACTATGTTGGGTTGGTTTGGTTCTCCAGTGCTTGGGTCAGAACCTGATGCTGTGCCAATGCTCACATGAGCAAGTGAATGAAGATGGCATAGAATACACTGGTAGAAAAGTGTCAATGTTATGATTAGTTTATGAGAGGTGTAACCTAATCAATGGCTGAGTCCACTGTTATGGATTAACTGGGAGGTAGGTTGTGGCTGGAGGAAGTAGGTCACTGGGGATCTGCCTTTGGAGTATATATTTTGTCCCTGATGAGCAGACCTCTCTCTACTTCCTGTTCCATGTCCTGAGCAGCTTTCCTTTGCCATAATCTTCTGCAATGATGTTCTGCCTCACCTTGAGCCCAGAGGTCTGGAGTCAGGCATCTATGGACTGAGACCTCTGAAACCATGAGCCCCAAATAAACTTTCCCTCCTCTATGTTGTTCTTGCTAGGTCTTTTAATCATTGTGACAAAAAAAAAAAAGCTAACTAAAACACTGCCTAAATAAATAACAAGAAAATGGGTACCCTGCACATAATTCAATAAATATCTGCTGGATGGAAAAAAAAAAGAAAAGAAAAGTGTCAATGTTGCAATTGTTTGCTTTATTCACCCTAAATATATGTACCTGAGACCCAAGTAGTTCCAGTTCATAAGGAATGTTTGAAAGTGTTCAAGTGGAGAGGACTTTATTCCAGCTTTGATCTCAAATTCAAAGCTTTTTTAAAAAAATTTTGTTGTTATTGATGTACTTTTATTTTATTTCTGTATTTACATGCTGTGCTGTGAGTCTAACCCATTGCCTCACACAAGCTAGGCAAGGGCTAAGCTACAACCCCAGCACTCAGAGTTTTTTTTTATTTAAAACAAATATATCTTTCTGGTTGTTTTGTTAAAACTGGAAGCTCCTTTCTGAAAAGTTTTAAATCATCTCTTACAAAATGTTAACTTTGAAGCCAAGCTTGGTTAGTTTCTGTGATCTACTTTCCCATTTATTTTATTATTAAACATCTTCCTTTTGTTAAATGGGAGGAGGGCTGGCTATATGGACCTGTGCAGGCTCCAGTGGAAGATGTGATCTGGATGGTGGTTTCTAACTGATAGACCCAGCAGAGTGCAGGGACCCTGTAATGCCTTGTGGTTCTCCATCCAGTTACAGCATTAGTTCTCATCCAAATGACTCCAAACTCAACTACAGGGATGTTTCTTTTCTTTCTTTTCTTTTCCTTCTTTCTTTCTTTCGATACTGGGGATTGAATTCAGGGGCACTCAACCACTGAGCCACACCCCCAACCCTAGTTTGTATTTTATTTGAGACAGGGTCTCACTGAGTTGCTTAGTGCCTTATTGTTGCAGAGGCTGGATTTGAACTCGTGATCCTCCTATCTCAGCTTCCTGAGGTGCTGGGATTTTAGACGTGTGCCACCACTCCTCGCTACAGGGATGTTTCTGAGTTAAACATCATATCCTTTAATTGAGTGTATGATCCCTCCCATATCTTTGATTTGTTGTGAAACTTCAGAACTAATTGCAAGGGTGAAAAGAGGCAGCTTCTGGGCATCAGGTCATCCTTGTATGTGACCTTGTTAAGATATATTTATAAGCTGGGCATGGTGGTGCATGCCTGTAATCCCAGCAGCCCAGGAGGCTGAAGCAGGAGGATCACAAATTCAAAGCCAGCCTCAGCAACTTAGTGAGTCCCTAAGCAACTTAGCAAGACCTTATCTCAAAATTAAATATAGAAAGGGCTGGGGATGTGGCTCAATGGTTAAGCACTGACTTCAATCCATGGTACCAAAAGAAAAAAGACACATATAGCAATAAGAAAAGTATTAATAATAATAATAATAAAAGTATTATTAATAATAATATTAATAATAGCTAACATTTATTGAATGCTTACCATTGCTAAGCATTATGCTAAATATATGATATGAAATATTCATGAGATGGTCCTATCACAGCGATTCTTTGAGTCACTGTGTCACTTCACACAGCCAAGAAGTAGAGGATTTGGAGTCAGGATCGAGGTCTGACAGCATCCAGACTCTTCCCTTGGTTGTGCATTTATTTATTTATTTATTTATTTACTTGCTTACTTACTTTTTGGTGCTGGAGATTGAACCCAGGGCCTTGTGCATACAAGGCAAGCACTCTACCAACTGAGCTATATCCCAAGCCCTGGGGTTCTGGAGAAGGGATAGGACCTGTACTGGGGTAGGGTATTGTGCATTTTTAAAATGCTATAATATCTACAATTTATGGTTTAAAAAAACCATTAAAATTAACAGAGGAGAAGTGATTAAGAATACAAGAGACAGCAGATTTTTATAGCATCTTGCCAATGACAAACTTACTCCTAAGAAACATGTTCTTTAGGATTTTTTTTTGTTGTTGTTGTTGTTAATGACTGTGTTTCTTGTCCTAACCTTGGGGAAAAAAAGAGAAATCATTGCTTAAAGTAAATGCCCTTGGATCCCTCTGTCCATGTGGACTGGATAGTTTGGATTTAGTTGACTCATTGAGGTAGGAAAGGACACACCTCAATGCAAGGAGATGTAACTTTGTAAATATAATTGGTAAGCAGGAGATTCTTTGAGTCACTGTGTCACTAAGATGTAATCCACTGGATGAGGGTATAGTATTTCTGGGTCCAATTGCCATATTGATTCCAGAGTAAAGATATCTCCCTCTCTTTCCCTCTTTCTCTGGTGACTCCTGCTTGGGGTCCCTGGGCAGTGTGTAGGCCTAAGTCTGAGACATGCTCAGTCCTCTCCTGTATTTTAGAAGCAGCTGCTGTTTGACTCTTGGTTTCCATCTTGTTGTGCAGCCCTGAGCATTAACACCAGGCACTCACCAGTCACCTCCTTGGGGTGGCAGGGCAGGGCTGACCTTGCTTCTCTCACTAAGGTAGGCGCTGAGGTCAGCACAGGGTAACAGGCCTGACCAGAGTCAGATCTTATAGAAGAGAGGTGGGAATGGCCTGCCTAGGAGCTTTCCTTATCTAGGGCCATTGGTCCCCCCAGGTCTGTGCCAACCTGGAGAATATTCTGCGGATGGCTTTAAACCTTGCCAGCTCTGTGCCCTGGGCACATTCCAGCCTGAAGCTGGCCGAACTTCTTGCTTCCCCTGTGGAGGAGGGCTCCCCACCAAACATCTGGGAGCAACTTCCTTCCAGGACTGTGAAACCAGAGGTGAGTACTTGCTTTCCTCTAGAATTGAATTTCCTTTTTGAGTACCCTGGGAGTCTGGTGAAGGTTCCATTGAACCCAGCCCAGAGGTTCCCTGTGGGGTGCTTAGTAACCAAGGGTTCAGTCCCTGTGCAGGAAGTGCTAGAACTCCCTGGACCGGGTCTCTCCACAGCCATCTTGGCTTCTTGGGACAGGGCTGACCAGGGATGGATCAGAGAGACATGAGCAGATTTTGAACACAGGCTCCCTTGGTTCCATCCTGCAGCCCTCTTCCACCTCAGTGCCCTGGCCTAGAGCTCCCCTACCCCAGAACAGGTCCTATCCCTTCTCCAGAACCCCACTTCCACTGTCTCTTCCCAGGGGACCAAGCCTCAGCCCAGCCTCAGTCTATATCCTTGATACCCACAACCATTGTGCCTGAAGATGTCAGCTGCCACTGGTACCTGACTGCAAGAGCCACACACTCTCTGAAGACATGCACAGCTTGCTCCTTCATGTTTTCTCAGTGTCACGAGTCCCACCCAGACCCACTGTTTGAGTGTTCATTAGCCCCAGATTGATAGGAAAGCACTTCTTCATTTAGGCATAAAAACTTATTTCACAAACTTTGAAACCTTTCATGTTGCATTAATAAAAATACAGTCTTCTTGTTTTGATTTTCTTCACCCTTGTCCTCACAGTTCAGTGTTCACCTGGACATTTCTACAACACCACCACTCACCGATGTATTCGCTGCCCAGCGGGGACATACCAGCCCGAATTTGGGAAAAATAACTGTATTTCTTGTCCAGGAAACACTACAACGGACTTTGATGGCTCCACAAACATTACCCAATGTAAAAGTAGGTCTCTCTCTAAGGCTTCTGTGGTCCTGATCAAGAGGGAAAGTGTCTGGGTCCAGCCTTAGAGGAGGGTGGGGTAAAGTGGCCAGGGTTCCCAGGTTCATTCAGAACCTTGTCTGTTTTTAGCCAAGCTCACAGCTATGCAGATAAGCGCTGAGGGAAGGCGGGACTACAGTCTCCTCAGCTGTTAAAATGGAGATAATAGCTTTGACCTGGAGGTACTCTCCTTGTTTTTGTATGTGAGGTGCTGGAGATTGAACCCTGACCCTTGTGCATGCTAAGCACACACTCTGCCACTAAGCTCCACCACGGCCCCTACTTACCTCTGCTGACCCTGGATGCTTCCCCAGGCACACTCACAGCTGGATTTGCCCTGATTCCCCCCAACCCAGGGCATAGTTTCAGTGGGTCCTGCCCAGCATGCACTGTTCAAGGGCTTGTTATGTGCCAGGCATCCTGCTGAATAAATCAGCTGGGCCAGCCCTGCCAGGAGCCAAGCTATGTGTCTGCAGAGGAAGGAGCGACCCACTAGTCTGGAGAGATGAGGCAAGGTCTCTGGAGGGTATGGAAGGTTCTGATGGAGATAGTGGACAGAGCAGGAAAGAGCATCTTACTGAAGAGCCGCTGAGGAGAAGCACAGACCCAGGAAAGTGAAAGGCCTCTGGAAAGAGACCCCTGGGCCTGAGCACAGAAGAGTTGGCACACCAAGCGTGCCTAGCTAAGGAGCTTAACTTGTATTTTGCAGCAATGAGGGGGCAAACATTTAAGGACTTGCTGCGTCAGGTTTTCCTCCTCCCCACCTTAATCATTACATAAAATTCTCTAGTAAAGGCCAAAAGTTAAGCTCAACTAATGTTGTATCTTTTTTTAATATATTTTTTTAGTTGTAGGTGGACACATACCTTTGTTTTATTTTTATGTGATGCTGAGGATTAAACCCAGTGCCTCATATGTGCCAGGAGAGCGCTCTACCACTGAGCTACAGCCCCAGCCCCCTAGTGTTGTATCTTTAAGATAGCAATTGAGGGGAGCAAGGAGGACTCCCCAGAATAGAGTAATTTGGGATGGAGAAGGGCAGTGAAACATTTGAATTTTGGGGGTACCGAGGATTGAACTCAGGGGCACTCAGCCACTGGAGCCACATCCCCAGCCCTATTTTGTATTTTATTTAGAGACAGGGTCTCACTGAGTTGTTTAGCTCCTCACTTTTGCTGAGATTGGCTTTGAACTCACTATCCTCCCATCTCAGCCTCCCAAATCACTGGGATTACAAGTGTGCACCACCCCACCCAGCTGAAGTTCTTTTAACATCTTTATAAGCAGCCATCAAAGTTCCTCTTAAATACCTGCTGCCACAGGAAGCTCACTTCTTTCATGATCTTCTAGCCTATTGGTAAATGAGACTTTGGCAAAGTTCACAGAGTTAGGAAATTCCTCCTTATACCAACATAACTTTTTCCTTATCTTCCCACTCCCTGGCCTTTGTTGGCCCTTAGGACCACGTGACACAGTCCCTCAGGTAGCCCTTCAAGCCTGAAGGCTGTGTTTTTCCTAATAATGACAACTCTCTATTATAATTAGAGAAGAAAGTAATCCCTTCTCTCTCTCTCTCTCTCTCTCTCTCTCTCTCTCTCTCTCTCCCACACACACATACATACCCTTAGTATTGGAGATTGAACTACTGAGCTGTATCCATAGCCCTTTTTATTTTTATTTTGACTCAGGGTTTTGCTACGTTACTGAGAACCTTACTAAGTGGCTGAGTCGGGCTTTGAACTTGTGATCCTCCTGCCTAAGCCTCCCAAGTCACTGGAATTACAGATGTGTGCCACTGTGCTCAGCTCCCTTCAATATTGCTCAGATTTACCTGGCAATAGTAAACACTAACCTCTTTGAGGGCAAAGACTAGATCCCTCTCAGTCCTGAACTCCCAGAGCTTTGGGTGACATGTGTTGGACAGTGGGGATTTGGTGAATAAAGACAAGGGTCAGGGAGGGTGTGCCTGTGCACATTAGTTAGCTCTTTTTCTTCCCTACTTAGAAATAAAATGTGGTTGTAACCAGAAAGAAAAACGAAGAAATCTGTTTTATCTTCATCAATGGCCTCAGTCAAATGTTCTCTATTGAGCAGTGAGCTCTGTTCTCCCTACTTGGACAGATGTAGAAGTTCTATTCCATGGGTTCCCCCTGACACTTGGACTTCTAAGCATATATTTAAAGCTAAATTTGTTATTTTGTTCATTAACAGCTGACCTTAGCATCTTTAGGCTAATGGGAAAATGGCACCACTCCGAGGGGTGGCCCCTTTGTGAGAGTTCACAATGACTCCCAAAGGGGGCCCTAAGTCTTATTCCCAAGGGCCATCTCTGTGCCCCTTCCTCCATATGGTAGGGATGTGGCAGTTCTCAAGCCAGGCTAGCAGGGGCCATGAGAGATGACTGTGTCGAGCCCTTATAACTCATGGCATTTCCTTTTCCAGACAGAAGATGTGGCGGGGAGCTGGGAGATTTCACAGGATACATTGAATCCCCAAACTATCCAGGCAATTACCCAGCCAACACCGAGTGTACCTGGACCATCAACCCACCTCCCAAGCGCCGCATCTTAATTGTGGTCCCTGAGATCTTCCTACCCATAGAGGACGACTGTGGAGACTACCTGGTGATGCGGAAAACCTGTGCGTCTCACCCTCTGCTTCCCTCCCTTCCTAAGGCCAGCTGGGAAGCCTGAGGACCTGCTCCCCGGGCTTTAAATGTGAGGAGAAGGCTAGACTGTCACCCCCATATTAGAACAGAGATGGGGTGTAAGTTTATAGAGTTGCCAAGGAATGACACATAGACTAAGGGCTGGAGATGTAGCTCATTCATAGGGCACTTACCTAGCATGTGCTAGGCCCTGGGTTTAATCCCCAGTGCCAAATTAATACTATTAATAATAAATTTGACTAAAACCATACATCAAGGCCTTTTACTGAACCCCAGAGGCAGGGACCCTGCAGGTCATTCTTCCCCTCTGTACTCACTGAGATTTTTGGACCCTCTCCACTGGGACATGCAGAGGAAATGAGGCATGTGCAGTGCTGGCTCCAGATACTGCCCCACGCTGGATAGCAATTCCTGACTGGGGGAGGGACCAAGGCATGATGCCAGAAGGGGCCCCTCCCTCTATCCTGACTCATGACCCAAGGTCCATAAGGGATGCCACCATCAACACAGCTTAGCAGTGGGCTTACTTCCAAATCTGAGTGGGCTTAATTCCAAATCCACCTCTTATTGGTACTATGATCTAGGCACTGCCATCTCCGTAATGATTAAAGTGGGGAAATAATAACTGCTGTCTCACAGGGTTATTAGATGGACTAAATTTGTTAAGCACTTAGAAAAATAATGGCAAGCCAGGCACAGTACTACACACCAGTATTCCCTTCTACTCAGGAGGCTCATGTGGGGGGATTGCTTGAGCCCAGGAGTTCAAGACCAGCCTTGGCAACATATTGAGACCTCATCTCAAAAAAAAAAATAAAACCCAAAACAAAAACAAAAAAAATCAATAGAATAATAATAGCACATTGAGCTACTATATAAATATTTCCTATTCTTATTAATGGTTACAATGTCTGATGTTAGGTGAAGATTTGAATCCCAACCTTATCACAGACCGGCTCTGTGGCTCTACGTGCTTACGTACCTCTCTGTAAAAGAGTTAACAATTGTACCCACTTTTTGTGGTTTGCAGAGGATTAAATGAGAGAAAGTCCCTAAAATGGGTATTAGCACACTTCTGGGTCTTGAGAAGCATGCATCAAATGGGGGTGAGTGATATTAGATAATGGCAGCTGGGCTCTGAAATTCAAGGGCCCTCTCCCCACCTCTGCAGTGTGCCCAGCCACAGGCAGCTCAAGCCTAGCCTTCCCTGGAGACTATTCTATTCCCAGTGCTTTACTGTTAGGATGAGTCAGCTAGACCTAAAGGGCTCTTCAACGTACCTTGTTTTATGGTTTGAGTGTTTGAAAAGATGAGGATTCATTGTCTGCTCACTCAGTGACGTCTTAAATGACACCCTCTGCAATTTCACTCTGCAGCATCGTCCAATTCAGTGACAACCTATGAAACCTGCCAGACCTACGAACGCCCCATTGCCTTCACCTCCAGGTCAAAGAAGCTGTGGATTCAATTTAAGTCCAATGAAGGGAACAGTGCCAGAGGGTTTCAGGTCCCATATGTGACGTATGACGGTAAGCACCGTGAAGCTCGGACAGTAGCACATGGCAGAGGCATCTCTAGTTTGAACAGAACCAATTTCTGAGCCAGCTGGTGAATTGCTGACAAGCACACATGCTCAGAAAGGCAGCCATGGTGAGGGGAAAGAACATCGCTGACTCACAAGTGCCACATTTTAAGCGGGCATTTGGGGACACTGACTACAGGGATGAAAAGATGGTTTAGAAGATCAGCTTAGTGGATCATGGGCATTGAAGTCAGACAGCCCGGCTATTATCTCATCTGTGATTTTGTGTACCATCTCCAAGCCTTCCTTCCTTCCTTTCCTCCTCCTCCTCCTCCTCCTCCTCGTCCTCTTCCTCCTCCTCCTCCTTTTTTTGTTGCTAGGCTTTGAATTGAGTTCACATGCATGTTAAACCCACACTGTACCACTGAGCTACACTCCTAGTCAAGTCTCATTTTCTTAATGTTTGATGAGGATAATCATTAGATTTAATGTGAGAGTTCCTAAAGGACTTGGTGCAGTACCTGGCACACAGTAATTGCTCAATAAATACTTCTTATGATTATGGCTTTTATTGTACAGAATCCTGAAGGAGGAAAAAAGGCCTGAGTTCTGGTTCTGGCTCTGCCACTGACTTTCTTTGTGACTGTGCAAGTCAGATGATGCCTCTAGTTTCATTTTCTTCATTTTCAATGAAGGAGTGGTCCTCCTGAGCCCTGGGGCCCAACTCTCTTGAGTAGGTTGATGAACATTTATGGAGCATAAAATGAATTATAACTTGTCCTAGAGGGCTTCATAGTCTAGAAGGGAAGAGTCATCTGTCCATTCATGAACATATTTATGCATCTACCCAACAGATATTTAATGAGCCTCTGCTAGGCTAGGAATTGGGCCAAGTACTGGAGACAATCTGGTTAGTGATATGAACACAAAACTGTATATATTGTCATAGATGCTTTAACAGGGCATATACACAACACTATGAGCACAGAAGGGCGGCAGTTATTTTGCATGGATTTTTGGAAGGAACAGAATACAGTCTGAACAGATTTGGGTCATAATAAAATACAGGGGGCATAAATGGGGAGGAAGAATATTCAGGAAGAAGGAAAGGCCAGAGGATGGCACGTGTGGGGTCTGATTTGACCAGTGAGTGGGGAGCATGGGGCTTAACAGTGAAAGGAGATGAGGTGGGAAGGGCCTTGAGGGCCAAGTTTAGGAGAGTAGACTTAATCTTATAGGGAGCCATTGGAAGTTTTTAGGCAAAATGCAAAAACTAGATGTTTAGAAAAAATAGCATTCTCTGTCTCTCTTAAAAACACTTCACATAATTTATTTCCAACATGTGACAAAAGCTAGGATCATTATTCCTGTCCTGCAGTTGCCTAAAATAATGTCAAACACCCAAGACAAGGGCTTTTAGTGTCTGACTCCTGGGGCAGACACAAATGCGTCCCATATGCCTCTGCTGAATGAGACAGAGAGCCTAGTCATCCACCTGGAAGCAGCTAATGGGCAACCTGTCCTGTGGGAATTAGGAAGGAAGCAGAGCAGACGCAGGGGCTCCAGAATACATGTCGCCAAGGCTCACACAGCTTAGTGTAGCTGTTCTCATCTCTGCCTTGGTGACACAGAAAATATCTTGATTTTTTTTTTATTAAGAAAAAGAGTTGTAGCTTGAGCCAGGGCAAGTTATACATAGTCCTGGATAGGCCCATGACCAGGCATGTGTCATAGCAGTAAAACTGCCACTTTGTCCCTCCAGAAGCCCCTCAGGTCCTTATTCAGGTTTATATTTTAAAATTTGTATTTTTGTATCTGATTTCAAAGCCCAAAAGACTAGAAATCACAGTCAGAAGGTGTGATTGGGGCTCCTGACTGCCACAGAAGGGAGAGGATTGCAGTCCTGGCAAACAGATACTGAGCATTCCTGAGCACTAATATGTCCTGAGGCACCTTTTAATGGTACAGTCCTCATAGTCACTCCATACATGACACATTTGTTTCCTGGTTTTACAGATGAGGCCATTCAGGCTTAGACATTTAAGCAACTGGCTTAAGGTCACAGTATGACGAAGACACAGAGCTGGGATTTACCTTTGTCTTTGGGACTTCAGAGCCTGGGTTCCCACTTGCAATGCTTCTCTGCTTTTCCTAAGGCCTGGAGCAAGGAAGGAGACACACTAGCTCTTAGAAGCAGAGGACATTTTTTTTTAAACAGCAGTTTAGAAGCATTTGGTGCAGTGGCAAACTGCTGTCTAGAATATTACAACCATCCACATTCCTAGGGGTCAACTCCCATCAAGGACAGGAGCCACTCCTCTGAGGTAGAGACATTGCAGCAAGGGGATTCAAGATTTAAAATTAAAAAAATAATAATAAAATAAAACGTACACTTGCTCATATTCAATATTCACTAACATAAAAGGAGAATGATACCACATTAGTAGAGTAGCAATGACGTTGTACATGCACCAAATTAGTAATTATATATAATATAGTGTTAATTTCCACTCACCATCTCTTGACTGAAAGGAACTTTTCAAGAGCTCCTCCTGCACAATTTCAATGATGTTCTCATAATTCGTGTGGCTTTGTAGCACATGATATGCATACAAAGAGGCATTTTTAATGTCTGGGATTTGGAAAAGATTGTGCTTTGCATATGCTTGATTTGAATTATGACTGTGGGAAAGAGACTAGACTGTAAAGGGGAAGGGCTTCATTTAGAGAAGGATTATCATATGCACTGCATTTAATGTATGTCAGGACAAAAAATTATTAGTGAAAAAATGAACAGTGCTTTCTTCCTCTCTGGCCAGCCGAATTCTTTACCCTCAGCCCCAGTCAAATAAAGGAAAGATGAGTTTTGCTTATTTGATAAGAAGCTTGATTGTTTAATGCTAAACAAGGACAGAGGGAAGGGAGGTAGAGAGGGAAAGAAAAACCCGGATGAGCTCCCCATGGAGTGCACACAAACAGAGAAGAGCAGAGCACCAAAGACTAAACCCTGGAACCCTCCTGCAATAAAAGGCCAAGGAAAGGAGTGAGCAGCCAGTGAGGTAGGAGGAAAACCAAACAGAAAAGTATTTTGGAAGCCAAGAGAAGAATTTGATCAAGGTGGAGGTGTGACCAGCAAGTCACATGCTACTGATATGTCAAAGGTTGAAGGTCATTGCTGATCTCAACCAGCAGTTTTGGAGGAGTGATGGGGGACCAAAGATGACTGGACTGGGTTTAGGAGAAGAAGAGAATTGGGTACTGTGAGTGTTGACCACTCTTTTGAGGAGTTTTTCAGCAAAAAGAAGCAGAGAAGTGGGGAAGCTGGAGGGAGAAATGAAGTCGAGGGAGGGATTTTTTAAAGATCTGAGACATAACTGCCTGTTTGTATGCTGATAAGAAAGATCAATAGAGGATTTTTATCATGTAGAAAAGAAATCAGAGAATTAATGGCACAGATGCTCTTGATTTAGTGAGGGAAGATGGCACTGGAGTGCCAAGTGGAGGGATGGGCCTCAAGTGGACACAAAGAGGGCTCATCTGAGGGAAGAGAGAACAGGGAGACAGGGGCAGAGGTCTGTGGCTAGTGGAAGTGATGGAAATCTGTGCATGGGTGTTCTCTGATGATTATCTTTTCAATGTCAGTGTGGAAAGTGTTCTGAGATAGCCACAGAAGGGACGCTTCTCAGAACCTTATCAAAAATGAAAGAGCACATTTGGAGATAACTAAACCATAAGAATACAAAACATGTCCTTTATTCCAACAGAAGATTACCAAGAACTCATTGAAGATATTGTTCGAGATGGCAGGCTCTACGCATCTGAGAACCACCAGGAAATACTTAAGGTGAGTACTTGTCTCTAGTGGACATGGTGTTTTTCACAGAAATCCCCAAGTACAGTCTTGAAGTCTTTCCTGCTACACCCTGCCACCTCTCAGACTTGGAGACTGCCCTTGACCAATGCTCAATTTCATAACTTCCCCAGACATGATTTTTTTTAAATTCATTTTTTTGGTGTAGATGGACACAACACAATGCCTTTATTTTTGTGTAGTTCTGAGGATCGAATCCAGGTCCCTCCTGTGCTAGGTGAGCGCTCTACCGCTGAGCCACAATCCCAGCCCCAAGACAGACATGATTTTTTTAAAGAACAGGCTTCTATTTTCAGTGTTGACAAGTGAAGTTGTATTTTTCAATTTGGAAATTTGTAAAGGGGCAGTTTTGAAGAAGACTTGCTTATAAATCCAAGACAGTGGTATATAGTATTTCCATATTAATTCCAAATAGTGGGGAACCTTTTTCTCCATATTTGTCCTTCATAAAGTCTACCAAATTTTGTATACTTATAAATAATTAGCAACAAACACTTGCTATATCACCAACTGTGTAAGTATCCCCCAGCTCCCTATTTTACATTTCATCTAGTTGAGAAAAAAATCATGGGTTTTTTATATATTAAATGTTCTTTATAAAATAATGCATACTTATTAGAGATAATTATAAAAAATGAAAACTGGAAAGATAAAAATCGGAAGAAACAATTTTCACAAAGTGTTTTTTAGTTAATCAAGCTACTGCTTAATACTGGGTCATTATAGTTTTGTTGGCAAAATGTCAGGATGTTTGAACAATTTGGCCCAGTAACAAAAATTCTGTTCTCTTTAGGATAAGAAACTGATCAAGGCTCTGTTTGATGTCCTGGCCCACCCCCAGAACTATTTCAAGTATACAGCCCAGGAGTCCCGAGAAATGTTTCCAAGATCTTTCATCCGATTGCTACGTTCCAAAGTTTCCAGGTTTTTGAGGCCTTACAAATGACTGCCCACATGCCACAAATGTTCGGCTGTGGGCTTGGTGGGATGGAGCCGTCTGTCTGCCTTCCACACAGTCGGATATTGCCGTCTCCAGTATCAGTGACTCATTAGAGTTAAATTTTTATAGATAATACAGATATTTTGGTAAACTGAACTTGAATTTTCTTTCCCAACATTGTGGAATGGCTTTGAGTAGCACTGACTTCTCACTGCTATGGGAAGTATGACCAGATGTCTCAGGTCCTGCAAGGGCTGGCTGAGCTAGACTTCAGTCAGTGCAGGTGAGACTCACCCCACTTGGGTCTCTCTCCTCCTCTGGAGTCTGTAGTAGTGAAAGGACACCACAGAAGAGCTGCTCTGTCTGAAACATCAGCTTTCTCCAGCCTGGGGCTCCCTAAGGCAGCCCTCCGAGCCCCTGTGCAGGTTCTGAGCAGGAAAAACAGGCAAGGAGGGAGGGAGGGCGCCATCCACCCACTCCGAGACCTGAAAGGACTCTGTTTTCCACAGCCTTCTCCAGCCTGTGTGAGATAAGTTTGATCTCAGGAGCTTGAGTTCTAAGCTGTGATCGTTTTTTTTTTTTTAAAATACTGAAAGCCAAAAGAATTAGAAATAAACCTAAGCCCTTCTGGAGAATTAATAGTGTATACATGTTGCCAGCTCCCCTCTCCTACCTTGCAGCAAATGCACACAGCTGGTTTTAGCACCTTTCTTTGTGCCCTCAGACATGGCTGAGCACCGAATTAGGGCTTAGAGAGTTTGGGTGGATGCAGTCTCCTTGGTGGATGAGAATTCACCATCATCAAAAGGAGATTTCACCAACCCTGGTCAGTATAGCCAAGGGTCTTCTCTCCACCACGAGGCTTCCTCCCAGCAGGCACCTGAGGACCACGTGGGATATGGGGCCCAGCCTGTTACTTGTGCCTTCTGTCCTCACTCTCCAAGGGCAGATTGGATTCTGCTCTGGGCACTACTGTTCAGGATATGCTCATTCTCTGATGGTAGCAGCACTACTGGGAGCAGCTACACACTGGCCTCTGCATTTTTAATAGTATCACGTTTTTAAACATTTAAATCCCAAGCCAGAGTCTCATTACAGTGGGTAAAAAAGAATCTTGTCAGATAAGCTGCCATTTCCTAACCGAAGAACTGAGTACACAGCCATAGTGTTTTGTTATTTCAGTGATAACTATACACAATTTTCTACACCAAAGTTCTAAAAACTGTGTAACAAGTTTTTCTTGAAGAAAACAAAGATGATTTCATTATTATTGAACATATTTTTTACCCCCATGTTGTTTTTTAAAAACCATTATAACATTGTTTTCTTTAGCCCTAATGAAGCTTCTTTATTTGGATGGGTCCTAAATCCCCACTCTCAGATTTCTCTTTAAAAATTTGAACATCTTCATTAAAAAAAATTATTAAAACAAGCACTTGCAATTTGTTTAACTAGAGCTTGGCCTATATTTCTGAGTCTAATTATAAGATGAGAAGTTAATGTAAATAACCTGAGTTGTGATGAGACCGGTGAGGAGATAAGATGGGCTGAGCTGTGCCATCCTGTCCAAGCATGTTAGTAACTTTGTGCTCATGCAAGTGTGATTCTCTATTGTCAATTCCACAAGAAATCTGGGGGTGGGTATGCTCTGGGGGTTGGAAGGAGAATGCATAAACCTGGTTGCCGTGGAACATCCTCCAGGAACAGCCTCATGCATCAGAGCTGTGCTCCTGGGACAAGCATGAGCCCCTGGGCCCTCCTGAAGCTTTCTCTCTAGACCTATCAATCATCCTAAGAGACACTCCCTGTTGGAAGGCTGGCTGACTGTGGCTGCTGTTGCTCTCTACTAACTGAAGAAATATTTATCGAACATCCCCTCTGTGTCAGGTACTGTTCTAGGCCCTAGGGAAGCACTGTGATAAAAACTAGAGTCCCTGCACTTGTGGAGCTTACATTATAGAGGGAAGAGACAGACAACAAACAACACAAAAACAATCTGCTGAGTGGTTAATGCAATATTGAAAATTGAAACAGGTTAATGTAATAGATGGCTGTGTTTGGGGTCTGAAAATGGCTTCTATGGGGAAATGGCACTTCAACTGAACACTACTTGGCAGGGAGGAATGAGCCTTGGGAAAATAGGGGAAGAGCATGCCTGATAGAGGGGCACCAAGTGCAGAGGCTGGGCACAGATGAGGCTGTGTGTCTGTCACAGTCTGGTGAGAAGGCCAAGATGAGGCTCAAGAACTGCACAGGGGCCAGATCACACTGGGCTGTGGCATCTGGAAGGAGTGGTTTGGGTGTAATTCTAAACAGATTGTGAAGTTTCAAAGAGGATTAAGCAAAGAAGTGAGTTGATCTGTATGCTTTTAAAGGTAGTAGCACTGACTCCCGTATGGACGGATTTTAGGAAGCAAGCATAGAGGCAGAGAGTAGATAAGAAGCTATCACCAGAGACTCACCCCAGCAAAAGGTGAGGGTCTGATTTAGACTGATGGTAGTGGAAATAAAAAAAGTAGAATTCTGGGCTCTATGACTGTTTTGCTGATAGAATATGGCAGAAGCAGCACTTCCAGTTTCCAGGCCTAGGACTTAAGACACTAGCAGTTTCTACTTCAATCCCTTGGGACATTTACATTTGGAACTCAGTCACTATGCTTCAAGGAAGCCTTAGCAGCCTGTGGAGAGAAACTTTGTCCCCATCCCTGCAGGCCAGGCAACAGCCAGCTAAGCTTGCCAGCAGCTTGAATGAGTCATCTTGGAAATGGACTCAGCCCCCAAGCGGAGCTGCCCCAGCTGATGCTTCTTGAACAGTCTTTGTGGAACCACACACAGAAATTACAGATTTGTGAACAAAACTAATGACTATCATTGCTTTAAGTTACTAGGTCGGGGTTGATTTCTTATGCAGTAATAGGACATTTGGGAAATGGGAAGAGATTGAGAGTTCTGTTTTGACCATTCTAAGTTCAAGGTACCTATTAACTGTCCAAGTAGAGAGTTCAAATAGGCAAGAGGTTATAAGAGGCCCCAGGAGAGCTCAGGTCTGTAATAAAAAATTTAATGTCATAGAATAAAGGAAACATATGAGATTTTCCCTAAATTAAGATTAAAAATACAGTTGTGTTTCCCCCTAATCCCTTTCCCGTGTCAACTACAATCCTGAAATATTAAATAGAGAATTCCAGAAGTAATTCATAAGTTTGAAATAAATTTTATTACAATATATTGTTATAGTTGTTCTACTTTATTATTAGGTATTATTGTTACTATGCTTAATTTACAAAGTATACTTTATCATAAGTATGCATGTATAGGAATGAACAGAGTATATATAGGGTTAGGTAATATCTACAGTCTCAGGTATCTGCGGAACATCTTGAAACATGTCCCCCAAGGATAAGTGGGAATTACTGTATGTAGATGAAAAAGAGGAGCTCTGAATTCTGGGAGGACTCCCCCAGGTGGGCACAGGGACCAGAACTTTGAGGAGCTGCTTATCAAGTAAACAGAAAGAAGCCAAAGCTGAGCTTCCACCTTCCCTCCAAGTCGGCAAGTTCTGTGGGTATACTCCAAGTGGGGGCAGAATCTATACAAGTCCTTCCTTCCAGCTGTGGATACTGTTCTTTAGCCATTTACTGAAGTGCTGCATCCATGGATTTGGCAACATTTCCCTTGAGTTTCCAATGCTAATGAAAGAGTGTTTGCCTTTTCACACTAACAGATGATTATCTTCACTTTGGAAAATTGCTTCCTCTGAATCATCCTCTGGGCTGTTAAGTGCATCTGTAGGCACTCACTGGATTTAGGTTTGCAGGTGATTTAAAAATGTCATGTGGTAACTTGGGAAAGTTGGTGGCTGCACAGCACAAAGCAAAGACTCACTTGCCCTCAGCAGACCTTTGCAGGAAGATGTATCAAGGCTGTTCCCTGCTGCTGAATGCAGCTGCTGGTGGACCTGTACACTGGGAAACCCAGGGATCCCATGCTAGACCCAGCTGCAATCTCTGAACCCACAGGAAATGCCTTTTACTAAGGCTGTCTGCATCTCTTCTTCCTTCTTCACAGCAGAATGGGTTCTGAGAGCATTACCCAAGTCTACACATTTTTAGCCAGCATTCGAGAGGCAAATGGTTCAGCTAAGGCCTGAGAAAAGTGGTTCCTTATTAAGTGGAGGGAGCAGCCTGGTCCACCAGCAGGGCAGGTCATCAGCTGTCTTAAAGCCAGACCCTGGGAGAAGCCGGGGAGGGGGCCCATCCACAGGAAATTAGAGGCCTTGATGGGACTTTCTTTCTGTGACCACCTCCCACTCCAGAAGCTCATGAGTCCAGCAGAGGGTGACCTAATATTTGTGGTACACTGCCTCCTTCTTCTCAGGGCAGTCTTTATCAGCCTGCAAGAGA
This sequence comes from Spermophilus citellus, assembly GCF_964194105.1. Classification (NCBI taxonomy): domain Eukaryota; kingdom Metazoa; phylum Chordata; class Mammalia; order Rodentia; family Sciuridae; genus Spermophilus; species Spermophilus citellus. The sequence goes on along the minus strand of NC_138183.1, from coordinate 202,760,850 downwards.
CCATCCTCAGGGGACTCTTGGCCCTGCAAGGCTTCTCCTATGCTCTTAGACAGTGATTCAGCCATAAAGACATACCTACATGACAGGGCTCTCTTTCCAGAGAACACAGTAAGATCAAAATAGATTTAGAATATGAAACCACTCGGGCTGGGGATGTGGCTCAAGCGGTAGCGCGCTCGCCTGGCATGAGGGCGGCCTGGGTTCAATCCTCAGCACCACATACCAACAAAGATGTTGTGTCCGCCGAGAACTAAAAAAAAAAAAAAATATATATATATATATATATATATATATATATATATATATATATATATATTTAAAAATCCTCTCTCTCTCTCCTCTCTCACTCTCTCTTTAAAAAAAAAAAGAATATGAAACCACTCTAATAGGCAGGTTGCTCTCATTGAATAAAAGGGTTATGAAGTAACCTTTTTGCTTCACTCCAAATGATGACATTAACTCAAAATTGCTGGTTTTCAGATTATCTCATAAGGGTAATGCAACTATTGTCCTTTGTTACTAATCATTGTTATATGTTTGCTCATTTATTCATTTATGTAACCTATCTATTGAGGGCCTACTAAGTGCTAGGCATTGTAGGAGCTAGGGATATAGCAGCAAGCAAAATAAAGTCCCTGCCCCTGGGGAATTTAGATTACAGCATGGGTCAAGGGGACTGACAATAAACAAGTGAACATATAAATGTTCATGCACTCATTCAAGTCAAATAGTGAATTCACAGTGAGGAGGATACACAGTGAGGAGAAGGGTGAGTGACTGTTTTAGATAGGATGAGCTTATCACTGGTGTCACAAATCTAAGCCCTTTCCAGGACATCAGCTCCTCAAACTAAGCCTGGCAGCACAGACCCTGGCAATCTCCTTTACTCACCCAGCAAGAATTTGGCATTTCATGTCTCACCAGGCCCAACAAAGCACCAAAGGGTGAACAAAAAAAAAAATTCCTAGAAAAGGCACCACCTAGTGGTTGTAAGATGGAGTTGACCTGTATTTAGTTGCTCATCCCTTTGCCTGGGAGCTCAAATGTCCACAATTCAAGACAAAATGTTACCCAGCAGGGCCTTGAGGACCAGGGCTATCTTTCTGAGTGGTTACATATAGTTTGACACAGATTCTGGGGTATATCTGTTTAGATTTTTCTGTTTCCTCTGCCTGGTCTAAAAACTGATGATCAAGGGGGAATTCATTGGTTTACATCATTTCAAATTATTCACACACACACACACACACACACACACACACCCCATGTTCATTCACTCATTTTTTATGGTCTAGGCACTAGAGTGTATATATATATATATATATATATCTCCAAGATGGGGGGGGAAAGAAGTTGAAAAAATGATGGAAAAAATTACCCCTAAATTGTAATCATATATAATGTTTGAGCATGTGTAGCTCCAGGAGCTACTACTATGCCCCTCTGACCTGGATTGTTCTCTGCTTCTACATTCTTTCCTAGGACAGAAGGATAATTCTGAGGCATAGTTTGAAGTTTTCAGTCTTTTTCTATAAAGTGCAGGAGATTCACAAGCCTACCTCAAACCTGACCTTTGATGCTGGCTTTGCTTCATTACATTAGTTTTGAGTTTGAAAAACATTAATAGTTGCTGGGAAGGAACTGGAACCGATGCCACGGGGTAGGACAGAGCCCAGTGGTGTATGACACAACCATGCACTGCAGAAGAGCACGGCCGCAAAGAGAAAAGCTTGTGGTGACCCTGGCCAGGACTGCTGTGCTGTGCTCACTCTCCACAGCATTGTAGTGACCACAAATTCACAGTCATCACAGGTGCCAGCGCAGCTGCATGTATGTTCACCTGGTCATGATATAAAACTGTGGACAAGGAGGCAAGATGGTGTGATGGTGGCAAAGCAAGAACATGTGCCCAGGACCCTGATATTAGTTCCAGGTGACTTGGCTGGAGCTGCTTTTAGCAGCTGCCTCAGATATTTCAACTGAAGTGTTGAGCAATGTGGGTATAATTGTAAGAGGCTGGGTAAACCTTCACTCAGGGCTCCCCAAAAGGAACTGGGGTGACTTGATAGTTCACTCACCCAATATCACCCCTCCCAGGATTCTTAGTGTGCTTTTCTGAGAGTGCATTCTGCTTATCACAATGAAATGTTCCTTCTCTGAGGTTTAGGTTCTATCATGCTCATTCTTTCCAAGACTCTCATTATCTCCTCTGCAGTACCTGGATTCATATCCTAGTTCTGCTTATTAGTTATATGACCCTGTACAAGTTACTTAACATCTCTGTGCCTCAGCTTCATCATATGGTAAATAAAGATATTGAACACTTACCAGCTATGGCTATTGTGAGAATTAAATAAATTGATAAATGAAAAGCTCTTGAAACACTGTCTGGCATGTAGTAAGGGCTGAATAAATGTTAACTGTTATCATTATCATCACTAACTTCTGCTTCTTGACACTGGAGAAGTTCAACCCATGTACATTCCTTAAAGGGATCCATGTTCTGCTGGTTTCTCCCATTCCACCAAAATAGCATGTCCTTTAGTTATAGGTTTTCTAGTTTGTGCAACCCAGGGACAGAAGAGTGAGATCTGCAGCAGGAATTAAAGGCCACATGCTTGACTTGGGATCTCACACAAGACTTTCTGAAAACCTCCTGAACTGTAATGTGAAATGAGCTCTTCTGGTCTCCTAAGACAGCTTCTGTAAAGACAGAATTGGCTCTCTCTCTCTCTCTCTCTCTCTCTCTCTCTCTCTCTCTCTCACACACACACACACACACACACACACACACACATGCACACACACTGTTCCATGTCCAACTCTCACTTCATGTGCCTTCAGATACTATGTCCTGAGAAGAGCAAAACATCACCTATACCATACTCATGCAGAGGATGGTGATCCATCTCCTTGTAGAGTCCAAAGTTACACATTCGCTAGTGTTGCCTCTTCCAAAGTTGATGTTTCTGGCATGGCCAAGTCCAACTTCTCACTCCAGGAAGGCCATTGCCTGGGGCTATAATGAAGACATTCACTTTAGCGGGATGCAAGTAATTTGCATGACCCACCGTGGTCAGTGGGACAAAGCCTTTTTCTGAGACGAAGACACAGGCCTGGCCAAGGTAGGTATGACCACTGTGCAGCATGTGCTTGGGAGAGCACAGAACTCCAAGTGCAACGTGCGATGTGAATTGCATCTTTATAAAATTCCATGAATTGAAGGGGAGAAAAGCCAATAATTACACAGTAGCAAATTCAAGCAATACACTGATCTCATGATCAAGATTAGCATCTCTAATAAGGAATAGATGGATATCATGTGCCTCCAGATATGATGTTCTGAGAAGAGTAAAATATTACCTATACCATACTCATGCTAAGGATGTACAACCTCAATCTAAATAAAAGAAAATATCAATAAACATAAAACAAGGAATGCTCTGTTTAAAAAACAAAAAAGGGGAGAGGAGTTAAAAACAACTTGTATATCAATGATTACACACATTTGTGCTTCACAAGACACCATTAATAAAAGGAAAAGGCAGCCTACAATGTGGGGAGAAACTGCAAATAATTTATCTCTCAAGGACTCATTTCTAGAATAAAAAGAACCAATACAACTCAATAATAAAAAAGATAATTCAATTTAAAAATGAGCAAAGGATCTGAATAGATACTTCTCCAAAGAAGATAAACAAATGGCCAATAAAACCCTGAAAGATGCTCAGCAACATTAGCCATTAGGAAAAAATGCAAATCACAATGAGATGCCACCTCACTGCACTGGGAGGGCTATCATCAAAATGATCAACAATAATAGCTGTCAGCTAGAATGTGGAGAATGTGAAGAGACCTTCATACTCCGCTACTGGAGAGGTAGGATGGTGCAACCACTTTGGAGAGCAGCCTGTTAGTTCCTCAAAGGGTTAAGTATAGAGCTACCATATGGCCCAGCAATTCTATTCCAAGAGAAATAAAATGTATGTGTACAAAAAGGCTTATACATGAAAGTTGATAGCAGCATTAGTTAGAATGGCTAATAAGTAGAAATGGCTCAGATGTCCAACAACTGATAAATGGCTAATAAAAATGTGACATATCCATACAATGGAATATTATTTGGCCATAATGAAGTACAGATACATGCTAAAATATGAAATAACTTTGAAAACGTTATTCAAAGTAAAAGAAGCTGGTCACAAAAGACCATACTTCTTTAAAGTTTTTATTGATGCATTATAATTACACATAATAGTGGATTTGTTGTTACATATTCATACACACACAATAGAACAATATAATTTGGTCAATTTCATTCCCTAGTACCTCTACTATCTCTCCTTTCTTCCTCCCCACCCCTTTCCCTTCCTCTATTGTACTCGTTTTTTTCCCCACATTTTTTATTGGTGCATTATAGTTGTATATAATGCTGGGATTTATTGTTCACATGCACACAATATGATATAATTTGGTCAATATAATTCCCCAATATTTCCCCCTCTCTCTCCTCCTCCCACTTGCTGGTCCCTGTTTTCTATCTGTCTCTATTTCCTCTATCTATCTACTTTCAGTTTTCCTGAGATACCTTACCTTTCTTTTCCTTTTTCTTTTCTAGCTTTCATATGTGAGAGAAAACATACAACACTTGACCTTCTAAGTCTGTCTTATTCCACTTAACATAATGGTATCAAGTACCATTATTTTCTTAAAAATGACATAATTTCATTCTTCTTTGTGGCTGAATAAAACTCCACTATGTATATATACCACATTTTCTTTATCCATTCATCTGTTGATGGACACTTAGGCTGGTCCATAGTTTGGCTATTGTGAATTATACTGCTATAAACATGTGCATGCAAGTATCACTATAGTATGGTGACTTCAATTCTTTAGGATAAAGAATACTGAGAATTGGTATAGCTGGGTCATATAGTCAAAAAGACCATACATTGTATGATTTTGATTAAGTAAAATGTCCAGAATATGCAAATCCACAGTGACAGAAAATAGATTATAGATTATCTAGGGCTGGAGAACTTGGGAAAAAATGAGAAGTGACTGATAATGGATATGGAATTTCCTTTGGGATGATAAATGTTTTTAAAATTTGATTGTGGTGATGGTTGTGAGGATCTGTGAATATATTAAAAAACTATTGAGGGGCTGGAGTTGTAGCTCAGAGATAGAGTGGTTGCCTAGCATGTGTGAGGCACTGGGTTTGAACCTCAGTGCCACATAAAAATAAACAAATATAATAAAGGTATTGTGTCCATCTATAAAAAAAATTGAGCTGTACACTTCAAGTGAATTACATAGTATGTGGGTTATATTACAAAAAAAAACAGTCACTAAAAGGAGGGGATCGTATTCTTCAAAATTGCAGTGTCAAAAAGGACAAAATTTTGGAAATGTTCCAGATTAAGGAGGCTAAAAAGACATAATAGCCAAAACCTGACCCTAACCTGAATCCTGTTCTGGAGGAGTACGTTATATATAACTTTATAATGGTCAACTGACAAAACCAGAACATAAATAGTAATTTAGATAAAAGTACTATATCAATGTACATACATGAAGCATATGTCTGTACTGTGGTTATAGAAGAGAAAAATCCTTGATCTTAGGAAATACACAATGAAGTATTAGAGGGCAGGGATCAAACTTTTTGTATTTTATCTTCGAATAGGTCAGAAAAAAGCTGTATGTGTGTGTGTGTGTGTGTGTGTGTGTGTGTGTGTGTGTGTTTGGGGAAGCAAATGATAAAGCAAATGGAGTAAAATGTTAGTAACAGGTAATCTCGGTAAAAAAATACAGGAATTGTTTGATCATGTTCGTGTTTGCAAATTGAAGGTTTGAAATTGTCTCCAAATAAAAGTTTTAAAATAGCCAGGAATATCTTTCCTATCTGGGCAATGTAGAGATGTGTGAAAATAGGTCAGAGTGAATGGGGTGTGTGTGTGTGTGTGTGTGTGTGTGTGAGTGAATGTGTCTGCATGCCTGGGAGTCCACGTATGTTCCACAGAATGTGTCACCTCTCTACTGCATTTGCCCAGGCCCTGTGGCCTGCCCTGCAAGGGCCACTGACCTGTCACTGTCATACCCAAGCAGCATACTTAATCAGGAGAAGAAGGTGGAGTCCTCGGTGCTCCCAAGGTAGACAGTAGTTGTAGTGCAAGCTGCCCGGCTGGCTGTCCCACTCTGGTTGGGGCTGATTAGAGATGTGGAATGGAAGGTCAGGCCTAGGTTTTGTTGGATTCTCACAGGCTTGCTGTCCTCACAGATTTCTTTTCTCCACCACCTTAGGAGGGCCCTCTTGTTTCCGGGTTCCCTATTTGTGTTGGGGAGGGGAAGAAAATAGGAACAGGACTCGGGTTTAATGAGGACTCACTTTATTCTAGGCCCTTTAAGTTTTACATAATATCTTTCTAAACTACACAGAGCCTTCAAGAACTGAGGCTGAGAGCTTTAGTTACTTAGCCAAGGTCCCACAGCAAGCAAGGGGCACAGCCAGACTCAAAGTCAAGCCTATAGTTCCCTTCCAGACTTCTACCTCCTGCTCCAGATACTGAGCTTTTCCCCGCCTTTCTCTCCTCTTTGGCTATCCAATTTGAGGTCAAAATCCGTCCTCATCCCAGGAAATGAAACCAAATCAATGCTGACAGGAATGGATCCAAAAGAGTCCGCCAACTTTGGAAAACACCAGCAGGGCTGCCATCAGCCCTATTTTTTGAGTCCACAGTGTTGCTTGGAACTCCTCTAAAGAAAGAAGACAAAAAAAAAATCTCCTATCTTTGCTTTAACCTGCCAAAGTAGACACAGTCTTCAGGGCTAGGTGCCAAGTTGTGGGCACCATGCAGTCAGAGATCCTGGCACACATCTGGTACCTGCAGCAGACAACTGTTTGAAGAATCTTCCTTCCAAAGGAAATTATGAGGGTGGTGAGGACACCAGAGTGGGATTAGAGCTCTGTTCCTAGCAAGAAGGATGGGGGTGGTGAGAGAAGATGGCTCTGGGGAGCAGACATTCTAACTTTGAAGGTATGACAGGAGGTAACATGCATGGGTGGGCAGACAAAGAGGATGGTAAGGGGAGGACAGCCTCCCTTTTATCCTTTGCTCTTTTTCTCTATGTTTCTAGCCTCTCAGCCTCAGAACTCATTCTGTGTCCCATTCTCAAAGGCCTGCCACCTGTTAGTTGAAGACCTGATCCAAAAGAAGGGTGCTAGGGGAAGAGGTTGGAAACCTGAAACTGTTGACAGCTATTAGACAAGAAGAGCCTGCCTACTGGGACATCAATTCAGAAGAACATAGAGGGCTGGGGATGTGGCTCAAGCGGTAGCGCGCTTGCCTGGCATGCGTGTGGCCTGGGTTCGATCCTCAGCACCACATACCAACAAAGATGTTGTGTCCGCCGAGAACTAAAAAATAAATATTAAAAATTCTCTCTCTCTCCTCTTTCACTCTCTCTTTAAAAAAAAAAAAAGAAGAAGAACATAGAGCTGAAACACAGTAAAAATGTCATTTGGGTCCTTAGATCCAGTCATGCCTGAAGCCCCTGCATTTTTTTAATGAAGGGAACCAGAAATTTTGTATTTTTGCTTAAATTTCCAATTGTATTACTGTCACTTATAAGAATAACATGAAAAAGTCCTAACTGAAATAGCATTGGCTTTTCCAGTATGATTTTCAAGTACTGATTCTCTACAAGAGCCAAGGTAAGACGCAGAGAACTTTAGAATGGAGCTACCTGACATGATAAGTCCAGAACCTAGAAATACTAGGGAAAGAAAGAGCTGGCCAGCCCCTTCTCTTAGGAGACCTCAGCCCCAGGGAGGGGAAAGACATTCAGGTTTGACTTGTGTGCCTAGAGCTCTACAGGGAGCCTCCGGGGGAGCATAGGCCAGACCCACCTCTGAGAGCACAGCAACCCACAAATTTTCCTGAGGTTGTCCCAAGCAATGATGGTAGCTACCTCCTGCCAAGCCTGTGCTATGTGCCTGATGGTGATATATATATATATATAAATTTAATCCTCACAGCAATCCTGAGAGGTAGAGATGTTACTGGCATCATTTTATAGATGAAGAAGTAAATGCTCACAGTGGTGAAGTCACATAGCTAATAAGTGGCAGAGCAGGAATTAATATCTAACATACTGAATCCCAAACCTGTGCTTTTAACAAGTATATTACAGTCTTCCCAAGATGGGCCAATGCTGCAGGGGAATTTGGCTATATGGAAAATTAATAATAATCTTTTCTGTTGGTGCATCTTTGGAGAGTTTACAAAGCACAACTGTATATGCAATCTCACTGCATCTTTTTTTCCAGATATGGAAACTGAGGCCCAAGAGTAGGGAATGACTTGCTCAGTCATTTGGAGAAACATTCAGAGGCAATCCTCCTCAAACTGAGCAGCCAGTTTGTATTTTGCAGAAACTCACAATGTGAGTACAATAGGGTGCTGGCCTCACCACATCAACCCAGGCTTAAAGGCAGTGATGGTATCAATCTGGCCAATGAAAGTCTCTGACAGGGAGGTGGGAGACCAACTCTTATTGTGGCCACATATCCAATTGCAGATCACAAATCCCACTACAGCAAAGAGCTCTGAATTCACAAAAAGATTCCCAGTCCCAGCAAGTCCCCATTTATTTTTCAGCAACACTTGATATGGCCAAATTCCAGTTCAACAAGAAAGATTCAGCTTCCTGGCATTCCCAGGGGGATCCAGCTATGAAAGGAGTCCCTTTCTTCTGCAGGGACATCCTCAGGAAAAAAAAAATAGATTGCAGGACTGAGCTGAGCTGCCTCAGGGATTCCAACTCCTCCCCCAGAGCTTCTACCAGGTAGTTGTCTGGGCCCAAACCACAGAGGCCCTCACTATCAGTCCTGTCCTGAAACTTTGCCAAGCCCAGAGGCACTTGTTCTAAATAGACAAGGCAAAGCCGTCTCGCCATTCCCTGGGAATCCTGTGCCTAGAGAAACGACTAGGTAGGGATCAGGCAATGGGAAAGAAGAAGCCAGGGCAGCCACTGTTGTTCATCATTGGATGTGTACCAGGGGACTGGAAGGTGAGCAGGAATCCCACCCAGCTTCTCAAGATCCTGCCCTTTGCTTGTGGGGAAGAATAGAGGAGGAATCTACCTCTGGGGCTTCTCTGAAGGCAGGTGAGTGGCCTTCTGGATTTGTTTCCCCACAAGCGATTTGTGTTTTCAGAAACTAAGGCAAGTGTTGAAGGTAGATCAGAAGGAAAGAAGAAGTTCATTATGTCAAACCCAGTCCTTCCATGTCTGGGAAGCCTGGCACATATTCTAAGGGCAGCTCTAAGGGCAGCTCTGACACTTGCTTTCCTTGGGCACAACCTTAACTTTTTGCCATACTTATTCTAATATTTATTAAGAGGCTTTTATGAATTAGGGATTCAATGTTAAGCAAAATACAGACTCAGCCACCTTCTTGGGGTTTCTAATCAATGGAGGAGACAAATATTAATTAAAAATGAGTTCTCCTATACACACAGAATGAAATATCCAGTAGAAATACATACCTCATAATAAGGAGAATTTACCCTCTTGAAGGTCAGAGTCAGCTCTCTTAAAGAAATAATTAAAAAGCTGAAGTCTGGAAGTACAGGCATTTATTTACTAAAGGAGGTAGGAAGAGGTATTCCAAGCAGAAGGAAATTCAAAGGCAGGCAGTTTGGCAAGAGAGAAAATGACTCCTCTAAGAATTGGAATAAGTTCATCAAGTAGAAGTGAAGAGTCCAAGGACAAGTGGGCAGACCACACAAGAATATGGGTCTTTATCTCCTGAGCAATAGAATGTATTTTGAGGTGCTTTTCACAGGGAGGTGAAATGATGGCACCTAAAATTTGAGACGATCACTCTGGGAGCACAGTGAACAATTTTTAAGAAAGGAACTAGGAAATATTCACAGGCCAGTTAGGAGGTCTCAGATGTGTCTCCATAAAGGGAAATACTATACTATTTTATAAGATGTTACCAGGACTCAATGAAATGCTGCATTTTGCTTATTTGTGTACCTGGCTCATGGTAAAGGTTCAATAAGTGTCGTTATTGTTACTTGAATTGTTGGTTTTCTTTAAAGTGCAGATCTTTCTGATTCAGCCTGCTCTTGTGAGATGGGGTGGAGAGAGTAGTTGTGTCATGCAGGATGGAAACATGGTTTGTACCAAGTTACAACATCAAGTCCAGAACCCTGAATGCCTGAAGGTCCCCACAGAATACCTTGAAAGTATGAATGATTCAGAAGAAAAAGGGGTTTGTATGACCCATTTCCACAACGATGGAGGAGAGATGGGTGAAAGACATCGCAGCCTCGACCGTACCTAGAGTTTGCTGAGAAAAACAGGTGCTTTCTGTCGGAGTCAAGAGCAGGTGTGGCGTTCCAATACGTAATGCCCGGAGGCGGGACCTTGTCCACTCCCCAAACCTCACCAAATCTTAAGGCTTGCAACAGGACCAGCTTCCCTGACTCGAGCCCGTGGATGCCTGGATCCAGGTAGAAGGTGCCAGGAGGAGGGTCCTGGAAAGGCTGACTCCAGCCCTCACGCACAGGCTGCCCCTTCTCTAGTCACGTGTCCCCGAAGGTGACGATCGACTAGTAGTTGGAGAAATTCTGAGCTCTCTCAACTTCAGAGTGAGCCACCCCTCTTCCGTGCAGTGGGTGCGGGCTCAGGGCAAGGCACAGAGGTGCGAATCCGAGAAGCCGAGCTGCCAGAACCTGGGACATGGCCCAACTGTCGGTGATCCCCGGGACGGCCACAGCGTGGACAGGTGAGCTGGCACCAGGGCGGCGGCTGGGTGAAAGAGGCTGCTGGAGCATTGGGCCCCACAGCCCATTACACTCCAGGGGATGCGAGGCACCCACATGGGAAGGGGGGCGGTCGGGGGAAGCGGCTGCAGTGGATCCTTGGCCAGCCGGCCGGTTCGCTCCTTGCTTAGTATTCCCGGTGACTGGTAGAACCGAGGTGGGCGGAGAACCCAGGACCTCAAGGAGCCGAACTCCGGGCGGGGTGATGTGCCAGCCCCGCCCGGCCCCCGCTCATTGGCTGCTTCCCATGACGTCATGCTCGGCTATAAAAGGCGGCGCGCTGTGCTTGCAGTGCTGGAGCAGCTCGAGGCTGAGGGCGCTGGGTGCCGGGAGCCGCGAGCCGCCGGGCCCCACGGCCGCGGGCGCCTCAGCAATGTTTTACTCAGGGCTCCTCACGGAGGGCGGCCGCAAGGAGACGGAAATGCGGGAGGCGGCGTCGCTTCGGCAGCAGCGCCGGATGAAACAGGCGGTGCAGTTCATCCACAAGGACTCCGCTGACCTACTGCCCCTGGATGGCCTCAAGAAGCTGGGCTCGTCCAAGGACACGGTGAGTCCCCACTGCCGCGCCCGCCTTGGGATCCCCGCCGCCGCTCACGCCCCCGCCCTTGCAGCCAGGTCACCTCCGCGCGGCTAGGGGCATGACCGCTGCTGCTTTCACTGAGTCACCCGCAGGGCCCGCAGCTGTCAGCTGCTGGGCCGATGCTCGGTCAGGGGGATTCCATCATTCCCTTGTGACTTGGGTTTCTCTAGGGATTCCGTAGTACCTTTCCTAACCTGCGCTCGCTCTGGGGTTGCCTCCTCTCTCTCTCGGTGCTCTCCTTTCGGTTAGAAGGAAGAGACCCTGCCGACCTACCCTTTTTCCTTCAGGTCTCCTTTCCTCTCGCATATTTAATACTGAATTTGGTTCTTAGGATTCCAGACTCTCTCAGCGTGGGCTTCCGCTGCCTCAGAGGCTGCGTGTCAGGTCCTATGACCCAGACAGAGGTGACTCCTAATGGATGAGTGAAGGAAGAGTGGAAAGAGAGGTTTCTTGACAGTCACCATATCCAGATGACTTTTGGTTCACTCCATGCCTCCCTATGCAGAATCTACTTCTTCGTTTGGTTTTGCTCTTATCTACCTCTGACTTTCCATCCTGATTGGGGAGATAGAAAAGGGGAAGGTTCCCTGAACCCCAGACATCTCTTGATCATTCGCACCTCTCCTCCACCCCACCCCCTCAAGGTATAGGTGGAAGGAGGAAGCCAGGCTGCTCCAACTCACTGTCCAGCTATTGTGTGTAATAGTTGGAGCTGGGGCTGGTGCAGTCGTTCGTTTCTGGAAGATTTGACATTAAGTAAAAGTGAGTGCAGGCCTGGAACCTGGGTTAAAAACCATGCTGTCCTTTATCTATAGAATGGGGATGGACGACTAAAGGTTACCAAAGGACTGTATCTGATTCTCATCCCTCTGTCACTGTAGTAATGAGGGGCCAAATTTATGTTTAACTTTGTAGCTTTATCTGGACTTGTACTAAATTCACAATAACTTTATTAATCTGGGAGTAATTTATGAAACATTAATTATGTCACTTTTATAACTGAAATAAGTGTTCTACATAATCTTTCTAGCATTTTTATATTTTGAATTTTTGAACTATTTAATTTTGATGTGGTTGTTGGCTACATGGTTCACTGAAATTGCCATTTCTGGCTCCAAGATGGTAACAGAAGGCAGAGATTCTGCATCTACATTTTCTTTTTAAACAGTTCCAATGACACACCCATGCCAACCAATTTTCCCTCCCTGCCATTAGTGACTTATGTGCTAAGGATACCTACTCCAGTCATCTGTTTTTAAAACATTTTTTTTCTGCCTAAGCCCCAAAATAGTTGATCTGATCATGCTAATGCAGAGTGAAGAGTGACATGTATTCCTGCAAAAGACATGACTCCCTTTTCCCTTCTCTCTCTTTAAAGCAGTCTAGATTCATTTAGCAGCCCATACTCAAGTCTTCACTTCTTCAGACCAAAACAGTCCTAGGTCCTGGAAGCTTCAGAAATCAGTAAAGAGGGAAATATTAGGAGGGGAATTAAAATGTGGACTTTTTCATATTGGATTTTAGATTTTGACACTTGATTGTCTTGGATTGTCAAGGACTCCCCCCTCCCCAAGAACTACCACAGTCTCCTTCTTCCTAAGATTTGTTATACTACTTCATGCTATGTTAGAAGAATTACATCTGCTTTTCTGACTCCAATCTGTCACATCGAGCCACCAGAAGCTGATGGCATAGAACATTGCAGTAGATGCAAGAGGAAGCATCCTCAAGAAGCAGGATATTGCCATAGGTGTGACACACAGCAGTTGAGTGTGAAGCTCTGAGCCATGGTTCACACTTTATGTACCCATTATCATGGAGTTAATTTCCTTCTCTCACTGTTCTCTCACCTTTAATGTGCAAGTTATTGCACAGAAGAGTGAGAACAGGTCACAGAAACCAAAGCAAACTGAGGTAAGATTTAGACAGCTGTAAGACTAGGGTGAGACAGCATGTTTTAAGCTCTTTTGGGACTGATGTTGCAGTCTCAGTACAATCTTAGAAATATGTCTTATCATTTTACTTTATAAATAAATCTGGCAGGATAGACCAGTGCAGACTCCATATTCTCTTAGTAGATGTAAAATTTGGAAAGTGTTAAAATTAGTTGATAATTCTTAACAAAATCTCAATAAAGAGGGGATAAAAAGGAAGGGTGAAGAGGAAGAAGAAAAATTAGCTTTCACCAACTTGGGGTTTATGCAACATGAAGATTGTGGTTTTTGTTTTTCCCCATATTAGTAACCTGTCTTTGAATTATGCTGTTGACTTTTTTGAATTATCTACCACATACCATGTAATTTCTACAATATTCAGTGATACGTCAGCCCTCTTTGGCAGAAATGACCTATAGGCAAACAAAGTGGTCATGTTCTTTTAGGCCCAGGAAAGTGCCTTTGTCTTATTATTTTGTTTTTGGAAATGGCTGCTACAAATTCTGCTATGGAAATTAATTTTATTTCATATGTCTGGCTCTCGTTTTGTTTATCCTTTCATTCTGTTGTTTATTTTGTATTAGATTAAGAACTAAAACCAGAGATATAAGTAATATTATATTTGATTTTTTTTAACCTTGATGAAGCTGGAAAAAAGAATGTTTCCATTCTTGCAGTCTTGCCTATTGTAATTTCTCTTGTTTTAGGTACCAGGTTTATAAAAGTTCTTCTCATTGTGCCAAAGGCTTTTTAGTTTTTAAAAATGTCACTTAATGGGGGCTGGGGCTGTAACCCAGTGGTAGAGTGCTTGCCTTTCACATGTGAGGTACTGGGTTCGATCCTCAGCACCACATAAAAATAAATACATAAAGATATTGTATTCATCTACAACTAAAAAATATTTTTTAAAAAAGTCATGTCATGGATAATATGCTCCTTTTCCAATATATTATTATTGATCTATATGCTTTAAGCCATATCCTTGTCTGGTAGTAGAGAGTTTTTCTTTCCTATCTATTATTTCCTACCTATTCTGAAAATAGCCAAATGTTATAGTTGTATTCATTACAGTTAGGAATGAAGGCCAGGGCAAAGATGAATGAAGGCCAGGGCAAACATTGAGACAAACTGACCATGAAATACCTGATTAGAATCTCTCAATCAGAGTAGACTAGGGTAATGCCCTATAGTTTAGCCATCCATAATGCCACAAGTCTAGAGCTAGAGAACTTTGGAACCTTAGGAGAGAAGCATGAAATACCAGTATAACACCAGATGTTTCAAACTGATGATTTCCAGAACTGTCATCAAATCCTGGTTATAACAAAAATTTGGACTGTGTTCAGCATAGTCTAGGTGATAGGACCACAAAGATGAAAATAGAAAGGTTTCTATCTGTAAGAAGTTTGTAACTTAGGATACGACACATTGGTTCATTTATCACAAAGATATTTATTGAGTACCTACTGCATGTTAGGTGGTAATCTAGGCATTGGAGATATGATGGTAAACCAAAACAGAGTTCCTGACATTATGGAACTTGTATTCTTCTGGGGAGAGGAGATGGAAAATAAAACCAAGTAAATATTTAACATATCAGGTAATAATCAGTATTGTGGAGAAAATAAATCTAGATTAGGGGAATAGAGAAGGTAATGTCCAGCATGGATTTAAAACCTTGCTATTTCTTACTGGACAGTCTGGAAAGGCTTCTCTGATAAGATTACATTCGAAGATATGCAGAAGGAAATGAAAGATCAAAGTATCTTTGGAAAGAGTGATATAGGGAGAAGGAATAGCAAGTGCAAAGGCCTGGGCACCAGGCCTTGATATGATTGAAGAATTGTAAGATGGCCAGTATGGCTAGAACAAAATGAGCAAAGGGGAGGGCTATAGGATATAAAATCAGACATGCAGTGGGAGGCGAGATTACCAATGACCTTGTCAGCTAGTATGGAGGCTTTGGGGGCTTTTATCTGAGATGGGAGACCAGTGGAAGATTTTGAGCAGAGGTCTGACATGACATGATTTATTTTATAAAAAGATTACTCAAGCCCCATGTGGATTAGACTATAGAAGGTATAGAAGCAGGGTGAATGATCAGGAGGCTATTATATAGTAATTCAGGTGAGAGATGGTGGTGCCTCAGAGCATGTGGTAGTTGTGAAGGGGACAAAGTCATATTCTGGATATATTTTGAAGGCAGATTAATGGATTGAATGAAAAGTCTGAAAGAAAGAGTAGTCAAGGATGAACTCAAAGTTTTTGACTTAACATTTGGAATAACAGAGTTGTCATTTACTGAAACGGGTATGAAAACAGTGGGAGCAGGTGTGAGATAATGAATAAAAACCAGAATTTTGATTTTTGAATATTTTTGGGCTCTTTAATAGTTATTCAAACGTAGATTTTGAATAGACATCATGCAAAAAGGTAAATAGCACAACCAGGCAGACTTTGCTAGTTGTCATGATGTTACAATAAATGCAAGAGAAGTAGGGGAAGAAGTCATCACTCTGGCCTGTGTGAGGACAGGAATGGAGACCAACATCTAATTACAGCTTCACCATTCCCTCTGAGCAGCTGTCTGTGAGAGAAGGCTGCCTCCAGAGCATGCTCTGTAGAACCTCAGAGTAAGAGGAATTTTATAGGTTATCTGCTTCAGTTTCTCACCCATTTGTGAATCCTTTCTGGAAAAATATAGTCTGTATGTATAGCTGGGAAACCTCCATCTCAGACCAGTCCACAAGCAGATAAAAATCTGGAAAATGCTGTTTTCTTTGAAATAACATGTCTGCAGCCACATCAATGTTTATAGCAGCACAATTCACAATAACTAAACTGTGGAGCCAACATAGATGTCCTCCAGTAGATGAATGGATAAAAAAATGTGGCATATATACACAATGGAATTTTACTCAGCAATAAAAGAGAATAAAATCATGGTATTTGCAGGTAACTAGGTGGCATTGGAGAAGATAATGCTAAGTGAAGTTAGCTGATCCCCAAAAACCAAATGCCGAATGTTTTCTCTGATATAAGGAGGCTGACTCATAGTGGGGTAGGGAGGGGGAGCATGGGAGGAATAGATGAATTCTAGATGGGGCGGAGGGGTTGGAGGGAAAGGGAGGGGGCAAGGGATTAGCAAGGATGGTGGAATGTAATGGACATCATTATCCAAAGTACATGTATGAAGACACGAATTGGTGTCAACATACTTTATATACAACCAGAGATATGAAAAGTTGTGCTGTATATGTGTAATAAGAATTGTAATGCAAAAAAATAAAAAGAAAAGAAATAACGTTTCTGTTGGGTCATGAGGCAGTGGCAGAGAAAACAGAACACAGAAGGCCCCAGGGCAATGTGACAACCTGCATTAGGCAGATTCATATTTATATCTACACACACGCGCACACGCGCACACACATGCACACACACACATTTATTTATTTTTAAGGATGTGTGTGTGTGTGTGTGTGTGTGTGTGTGTGTGTGTGAGATATGCTGGGGATCAATCCCAAGGCCTTGTGCATGCCAGGCAGACACTCTACTACTGAGCCACATCCCCAGCCCAAGGATTCTTTAAAAAAAATTTTTAGTTGTACTTGAACACAATACTTTTATTTTATTTGTTTTTATGTGATGCTGAGGATCAAACCCAGTGCCTCACATGTACAAGGCAAGTGCTCTACTACTGAGCTCTAGCCCCTCCCATATGTCTTTAGGAACTGTAAATACAAGAATAATTTGTCTGTGTTCATATGGGACAGGATGGATCACGTATTATATATTCAGCTAGTAAGCAAAGAAAAGAAGGCAGAGATATTAGTGCCATTTTCAATTTTTAAGGTTAGAGATAGATATATGTGTATTGGGTTTGAATCAGAGTCTATGTTGTCTATAGAATATGTATGAGGACTAAAATAGCATAGGATTTTCAGGCCCTTTTAGGGTAGAAAAAAGTGAATGATATCCAGCTTCAACTTTAGGCTATGCATGAGAATTTAAAATACACATATATGCACACAAGTAACATTTGAATGTTTATATCTGACATGGTATTAAATGCTTTATATGGATAATTTCTCTTAATCCTCACAAAAGTGCTATGAGGTACTTAGTAACTTGAACTTTAAATCATATACTTTTAGACACTACTCAAAATCAGAGGTTGAAACAATTTTTCTGTTAAGGACCAAATAACAGACATTCTCAACTATACAGGCCAAACTCTGTCTCAACTGTTTAACTCTGTTCTTGTTTGCAAAAGGAGACATGGACATTATTCCAATAAAACTTTATTTATAAAAACAGACAGCAGGCCAGATTTGGCCTGTGGGACATATTTGCTGACTCTAGTTGTAGGATTTGTTTTTTGTTTCTGTGGTACTTGGGATTGAACCCAAGGACACTCTGCCTCTGAGCTACATCTCCAGCCCTTTTGGTTTTTTATTTTGAGACAGGGTCTCACTAAATTGCCAAGGCTGGCCTAGAACTTGCAATCCTCCTGCCTCAGTGTCCTGAGAAGCTGGAATTACAGGCATGCACGACCACACCTGGCTCTAGTTGTGGTTTTAATGCTATCTAGAGACCTTGGATTTCTCCTCTGGGAATAAATGCTACAAAGAAAGCAGACTTCTATCATTTATTCTGTTTTCCAGTCTGTTCTGTTCTGAGCACTACAGAAATGCATTAATTTCTTTTTGTCTAGGTTTAGTATGGCATGGGTAAAGGGGTTGAGAAAATGGCTTTAGAAGTTTTACTCAAATCATAATTCTGTGGCACCCCACATTACAAGTCTTTTTCCTCTCACCTCACTTTTCTTTCTACTCTACTGCCTGGTTGGAAGAGATGTTTAAGCAGTGCTGCATTAGGTTGAGGAACTTCAGCCATTTCACCCAGAATAGAGCTCTGCCCACAGTGCCAGTTTCCTTCAGACACTCTGGATGGTGATGGAGACACCACATTAGAACTTGCATGGTTAAAGTTGAGATGCCTATAATAGTCACATTTCAAAATATATAGAACCAGGGACGACTTAGATTTAGTAGCTGTCTTGTTGTGGTTTAGCGTATAGTAGGATCCACGTCAGGTAGGAGACTTGAGAATTATCTTCAAAAGTCCACCAAGGTACCTGTAGCACCTATCTTGCTAATTAGTACTGTGTATCTTGAAGGGCATCAAGATAGCATTTGGAAAGACAATATTTCATAGATGAAAACACTTAAGCACATTTATAATGAAATAGTCAAAAAGTGGGAATACAAGCAATACAAACTATTATATAACTATTGAAGGGATTCTGAAAGAAAGAACTAGCTAGTGTTAATCAAGAAAAGGTTTTTTGAAGAAATAATGGGTAGAGGTCTGTTCATGCAGTATTGTGTCAAGAGCAGGGGATATATCTATGATCGAGTCTCTACCCTTGTGTAATTAAGATTCTAGTGAGTGGGTAGGTGTTATGGTTCAGTGGTAGAGTGCTTGCCTAGCATGTGTGAGGCACTAGGTTTGATTCTCAGCACCATATAAAAAAATAAAATAAAGATATTGTGTCCATCTGCAACTAAGAATATTTAAAAAGAGACTCTAGTGAGGGAAACGAAATAGTAAACAAATAAAATAATTCTGGGTTTCCAATTGCTATGAAAGAAAAACTGAAATATGTTAGTTATTAAAGAAGTGGGTTGCCTACTTTAAATAGAATGGTCAAGGAAGTTATGTCTCAGGAAGTGACATTTAAGCTGAGATCTGAAAATTAAGAGCAAGCTAATTATTTGAAGAGTTGGGGAAGAATATTCCAAAAAGAGGGGCTAGCAGATATAAAGGTATTGGAATGGGAAAGGGTTTTGAACAAAAAAGTGAGCATGGATTGCATCAGATACATAAAGGGATGAGTGACAGGTACATGGAAGTTGGAGAGAAGAGCAGGAGCCAGCCCTGTAGTCCATAATGAAAAGTTTGAATTTTGTTTGAAGAACGTGGGAAGCTATTGAAGAGTTTTGAGTAAGAGAGTATATTTTTAAAAACTCACTCTTACTACAATGCAGAGAC
The DNA here is from genome assembly GCF_964194105.1 of Spermophilus citellus. NCBI lineage: Eukaryota > Metazoa > Chordata > Mammalia > Rodentia > Sciuridae > Spermophilus > Spermophilus citellus. The sequence goes on along the minus strand of NC_138183.1, from coordinate 202,741,441 downwards.
TGGATTGGATAAAAGAATAGGTAGAAGACAAATTAGGAGGCTGTTGCAGTATGGATAAAAATTGATTATGTCTTGGTTAGATCGGAGATAGTGAAAAGGAGGAGAAGTAGATTTATTTCAGACATGTTTCGAAGGAAGAAGCAACAGTACTTGGAAGGGAGGTTAGGAAAAGAAAATAGTCAACAGATGAATGGATAAAGAAAATGTGGTTTATATGCACAATGGAATATTACTCAACCATAAAGGAGAATGACTTTGTGACATTTGCCGGTAAATGAATGGGTCTGGAGACTAACATGCTAAGTGAAATAAGCCAATCCTAAAAAACCAAAGGTCAAATGTTCTCTCTGGTATGTGGATGCTAACCCATAACAAGGTGTGGAGAGGGGAAGAATAGAAGTTCAGTGGATTAACAAATGGGAATGAAGGGAAGGGATAGGGGGATAGGAATAGGAAAGACAGTGGAATGAATCTGATATAACTTTCCCATGTACATATATGAATACACCATAGTGAATTGCAATATCATGTACATCCTCAAGACTGGGATCTTAATTAGAATAAAATGTACCCCATGTTTGTATAAATAGGTCAAAATAGACTCTACTATCATGCATAACTAAAAAGAACAACAACAACAACACCAAAGGATGAGTGATCTGGGACCAGTAGTCAATACCTGTAGTCCCATCTACTTGTGAGGCCACTGAGGTGGGAGGATCACTTGAGTACATAAGTTCATGACCAGCCTGGGCAATAGTGAGGCCTAAGCAACTCAGTGAGACCCTATCTCTAAATAAAATATAAAATAGGGCTGGGGATGTGACTCAGTTGTTGAGTGCCCCTGAGTTCACTCCCTGGTACAATGCTCCTCCCCCCACCTAAATACAGTGAGAATCCTGGTTCAAAAATAAAATCAATGGACATTGATGCCATTTACTAAAGTTGGCAGAAAGGAAGTAATCCAGAGTTTTGAAACTGATCAAGACTTGAATTTCAAACCTCTTTTATTACTGCTGAAGAAAGCAAGGCATAGAAAAAAGTAATGCTCAGGTAGCTTAGTTATTTACTTAAGGTAATATGGGATAAGTGGTAATTTGCTAAAAGTAGAAAGTCTTTGTGGAGGAATAATTTAGCAAATGAGATTGGGAAGGAGGATGAATGGTAGTTAGTAAAAGATTTTGAATGCTAAGTTGAAGATTTTTGTTCACTACAACTGGCAAGAGAACCACTGTGGAAGAGAGGGATCAGGAAAGTAATGTTTTAGGATTATAGATACTTAGATTTTGCAATAACAGTGGAAATGAAGAAGAATATGTGAGATGTTAAGGAGGCAGAATTTCACTCTCTGAGGTAGGGGATAATACAGGAAGTGCAAGTATTATGGGAAAGATGGGTGAGAAAAGTTAAGTTTGAAGTGCCTATGGAGTGAATATAGTAAAGGAGTTAAAAAAAAAAAAAGACATTTGGATCTATGGGTCTAAACTCAGAAAGGAGAGCTGGATTTGAATTAGAGTCATCATTTTAAAGCCAGTAATTTATGCAATGAAAGCAGATAAAATTGCCCTGAGAGGATATACAGACTGAGAGAGAAAAGGACCAATGGGCAATGTGGAACACTGACATTTTAAAAATGAGCAGAGCTGGGCACAACAGCACAGGCCTGTAATCCCAGTGGCTCAGGAGGCCAAAGCAGGACGATTGCAAGTTCAAAGCCAGCCTCAACAAAAAATAAGGTGCTAAGCAACTCGGTGAGACCCTGTCTCTGAACAAAATCGGGCTGGGGATGTGGCTCAGTGGCCAAGTGCCCCTGAGTTCAATCCCTGGTCCCACCACCCACCCTGCTGCCAAAATAAATAAATAAATAATGAGCAGAAGTGAAGGAATCAGTGAAAAAGATACAGAATAAACAGACATGTGGTTTTAGAAGCCAGAGGAAGAGAGTTTCAAGAAAAATGGCATGTTGAATTTATTACAGCATTTACCTGATGACAGAATGTGAAAGAAAGCTTAAGGTTCATAGTAGTTAAATAGTTAGCTCAAGATTTGTTTATATAGTAAACCCAAATATCTATAGGGGGTGTGTTTTAGAATGAGAAAGTAGGACAGATGTGGAAAATAGTTGTTAAGCTGATTATAGGATAATTTGGTATTTTACCTGTCTAAATTACAGTAGTGGGTGGGGGGAGCACATGCATGCACACACACCTCAGTTTTTTCATGACTGTCAGACACTGTTACTTATCTAGATTATCACCAATTCTTGGCCTACATGCTAAGTGAAATAAGCCAATCCTAAAAAACCAAAGGTCAAATGTTCTCTCTGGTATGTGGATGCTAACCCCAGGCCTGTTTCTATCTGCCTGACTCCTTTATAGAGAATAGAAAAACTAAATTCTCTCCCAAGGTCTCTTGCAGCTAGGAGTGGCCATGGGAGTTCTGACCAAGAAGATATAGGCAAAGAACTACTGAGGGAACTTCTGGGAGAGCTTTTATTCTGGTAAAAGGAATGGATGGCATTAGCATGGTCCCTTTCTCCTTCCTCATTTCTTAAATATGGATATAAACCTGAAGTCCCTATATTATGACCATGGGGAATGTTCAAGAGAATGACAAAGATGGTAAAACATCTGGTTAACAGCTCAAAAGCTGTTAATCTGATGAGTTAATGTCAATACCTTCAAATTTCTTGTTTTGTGAGAAAAATAGACCTGTATTTAAGCCACTGTAAACTGGCTTTTCTTGTGACTGAATTATTTCCTATTATATGGGATATTTTCGTATTTTATTATTTATAAAATATGTGTATGCAAATTAAATTAAACTGCTGTTTGTGTTAAGGATCACCATATTTCTAAATGGTGATACTGTTACTTTTTGACTTATTGCTTTTACTGTTATCTACTAATTTCATTAAAATGGATAAAGATTTTATTTTCTTATATTTTCCCATCATATCCTCTCTCTCCTATTATACTAATCTTCTGATAAAAAATTATTTTGGATCAAATCAGCTTACATTATTATAACTATATTTACATTCTCAGCTGAGTCAAATATACCATGATTTTTTCTTACATAAAATTTGTTTTTCTCAAAATTACTTTGTGTTTTTCTTTACTTAATTTTCAAAGTAAATTAAAATCTCTTCAAGAACCTTAAAACTATAGATGATCTAGCAAGTCCAATTTTTTTTTCTTGGAGACATCCTTCCTGAAGCTGCAATTTTTCCCATTTCATTTTGGGCTAGTTGTTCTTTTTTTCCCCCCTATTTTTAAATTTTTTAAAATTTGTTGTAATTAGTTACACATGACAGTAGAATGCATTTTGACACATTGTATACAAATGGAGCACAACTTCTCATTCCTCTGGCTGTACATAGTGCTGAGTCATGCCAGTAATCATACATGTATATAGGGTGATGTCTGTCTCATTCTGCCCTCCTTCCCATCTCCACAGCCCTACCCCTTCCCTCACTCCCCTCTGCATAATGCAAAGTTCCTTCATTCTTCCCTACATGCCCACTATGGACCAGCATTTGCTTATCAGAGAAAACATTCAACCTTTGGTTTTTTGAGATTGGCTTATTTCATTTAGCATGATATTCTCTAGTTCCATCCATTTACCTGCAAATGCCATAATTTCATTCTTCTTTAAGACTGAATAATATGCTATTGTGTATATGTACCACATTTTCTTTATCCATTCATCTGTTGAAGGTTGGTTCCATAGCTTAGCTATTGTGAATTGAGCTGCTATAAACATTGATGTGGCTGTGTCACTGTAGTATACTGATTTTAAGTCCTTTGGGTATAAACTGAGAAGTGGGATAATTGGGTCAAATGGTGGTTCCATTCCAAGTTTTCTGAGGAATCTCCATACTGCTTTCCACAATGGTTGCAATCCCACTAGCAATGTATGAGTGTACCTTTTCCCCCGCATTCTTGCCAGGACTTATTGCTTATATTCTTGATAAATGCCATTCTGACTGGAGTAAGATGAAATCTTAGTTTTGATTTGCATTTCTCTAATTGCTAGAGATGATGAAGTGTCTGTTCATTTCCTTAGCCCATTTATTGATTGGGTTGTTGTTTTTTTTTTTTAATGGTAGGTTTTTTGAGTTCTTTATGTATCCTGGAGATTAGTGCTGTATCTGAGGTGCGGGTGGTAAAGATTTTTTCCCATTCTGTAGCCTTTCTCTTTGAGTTATTGTTTCCTTTGCTGAGAAGAAGCTTTTTAGTTTGAATCCATTCCATTTATTGATTCTTAATTTTACTTCTTGTGCTTTAGGAGTCTTATTTAGAAAGTCAGGACCTAAGCTGACATGATGAAGATTTGGGCCTACTTTTTCCAGACTCGCTGTTCTTAAAGCCTGATAGAAAACCTATTCCTTAGACTTTTCCTTCAATATAATTCTCAGATTTTCCTTTGTCATTTTTTCTCTATTGGATCCTTTTTTTTTGGGGGGGGGGGATATGTTCCATTTGTTTCTCTTTGTTTCCCTCACTTTGGTGGAAGATATCTTTCAGTTGCTTCTTTAGGATGTAGGGGAAATAGTTCTCTAAGTCTTGATTGTTTGGCTAGTTGTAGAAATTATGTACTCTCAGATTCTTGAAGGCATTATTCCATTGTCCTTTAGCATCCATTGTTACTGCTCAGTAGTCCTGTACCATTCTGGTTCCTAATCCTTTGGATGTGGCTCATCTTTTTCTCTTTGGAAGCTTTTGGAATCTTTGTCACCTATGATGTTCCATAGTGATGTGAAATCTTGATGTAGATCTTTTTTCTTTATTATGCTAGGCTCCACATGAGCCCTTTCAATCTTTTTTAAATACTTTTTAGTTTTTGATGGACCTTTATTTTATTTATTTATATATTGTGCTGAGAATCAAACCCAGTGTGTCACATATGCTAGGCAAGCGCGCTACCACTGAGCCACAATCTCAGCTCCCCCTTTCAATCTTTAAACTTATGGTCTTCAGTTCTGGCTTAGAACCCACACTAACTTTCAGCTGTTCTAGAAATCTGAAAACCTGTCCAAACAAACAATTAGTCTCAGTCTTTTGATTTACAGAAAGAGTACACTTTTGGCATTATTCCCAACTGTTGAGTCAAATAGGAGTATTACATAGGCTTTAAACTAACCTATTTCCAACCCTAATCATACCCTATGACTATAGAAGTTCCAACTCCTTTAACTCCTAAACTTTTGCAGCGTTTTAGTTTAAGTGAGAAAACCATTTTCACAACTGGATACCAATAAATATAATAGCTCAAACATAATAGTTATTTTTTCTTAAGTAACAGTGCAGTCAGTCATTGGCATCTATGTTATAGTATGATCCTACTTTATGCATGTTTGTATTTTTTAGAAGTATATACTTCTATATGTAATGATCATTATTTGTAGGAAGTGGAACTATGAAGGGGCTGAGAAGTTAAAGAGGCTTTCACCTTTAATCTTTTTTTTTTTTTTTTGTCTGTTTTGGTACTAAGGATTGAACCCAGGGGCATACTGCCACTGAGCTACATCCCCAGATCTTATATTTATTTATTTATTTATCTTTGAAACAGGGTCTTGCTAAATTGCCCGGTGTCTCCCGAGTCACTGGGATTACAGGCAGGTTTCGCCATGCCTGCCTCGCCTTTATTCTTATATTGTAATACTTTATTATTATTTAATATTTTATCATTATTATTATTATTAGGTACTGGGGATTGAATTCAAGGGTGCTCTGCCACTGAACTATATCCCCAGTCCTTTCTATTCTTTGAGACAGGTTCTCACCAAGTTTCTGAGGGTCTTACTAAGTTGCCAAGGCTACCCTTGAACTTGCAGTTCTCCTGCCTCAGCCTCCTGAGTCTCTGGGATTACAGGCATGTGCCACTGCAGCCAACAGATATATGAATATATTACACTGAGTAGGAGTTTGAACTTTTTTGGTCACTAACTAAAAAAACAAAGGAAAAGATAGAGGGGCAAAATGCACTGAAGTAAAGTAAAATTAAGGCTGAAAATTGTCTACTGGATTCTAGATCATTACTGGTATTGTGAGATCAGAAGTAATCTCAGTGAAGAAAATATAGTATATCACGAAATAGACTTAATGGTTTAGGCTTAAAATTATAGACAAGAGTGTGATTACAGATGAGGATGAGTTCAAGAGGCAGTATCTGGGGTTTTGGGTGAGTTTTTTCCTTAGTGTCTAGAAAATTTGAGATGTTCTTTAGCCTATGGAGGAAGGATCTAGGAGAAAAAAAGGAAAATACAGAAGATAATACAGAATAGAATGACTTCAAGGAGGATAATTTCAGAACTTGCCTTATTTGCCTCATTTGTCCTTAGATTAGGCCCCACTGCAAGATTAAGAGTAAGGAAGTGAAGTATTCAGCAAGACCAGTGTAAGATTGACTGGGGTTGTAGTTTGGTGGTAGAGTGCTTGCCTAGCACATGTGAGGCACTGGGTTCGATCCTCAGCACCAAATAATAATAAAAATGAGCTCAATTTACAGTAGCTAAACTATGGAACTAATCTAGGTGTCCTTCAATAGATGAATGGATAAAGAAAATGTAGTATATATACTCAATGGAATATTAGCTTTAAAGAAGAGTGAAATTATGGCATTTACCAGTAAATGGATGGATTTGGAGAATATCATGCTAAGTGAAATCAGCCAATCCCAAAAAACTAAATGCCAAATGTTTTCTCTAATATGAGGATGCTAACTCACAATAAGGCTGGGGGCTCGGCACCAAAGAAGAATAGTGTTCCCTTAGATTAGGTAGAGGGAAGTGAAGGGAGGGCAGGAAAGGGGATGTGGGGATAGGAAAGATAGTAGAATGAAACTACTTTATGTATATATGTGACTGCATGACCAATATGATTCCACAACATGTACACTCAGAAAAATGAGAAATTATATCCCATCTATGTATGATATAGCAAAGTACACAAATGCATTCCACTGTCATGTATAATTAATTAAAACAAATAAAAAATAATTTTAAAAAATGGGAGAGTCCCAAGCTTTAGGTAAAAGGGATTTGATTAGATGGCTTGTGAAACCCCTTCCAATCTTCAATTCTACAAATTCATTTTATCAAAGTTGGTCCTCCTAGGCATGAACTTGAAAGAAACAAACACCCTGCTTTAGAAGGCTTGAGCAGGAAATGCAGGCTATTAGTGAGAGAGAATAGGATGAAGAATTTACTTTTCTTTTGAGGAGCAAAGCATATTGCATCACAAAATTGGGCAGAGTTAGCACTTCCTCTAGCCCCTTATGAAGCTAGGAAGCTCTCATTTTCTTTATAAGTGCCTTTCCCGCCTCTTTCCCCGGGGACACTAATTTAGAATCTGCTTTGCCAAGAACCAGTATATTTTAGGAATTCATTTCTTCACCTCACCAGGGTTATAGTGAGTCATGGATCTGACTCCATTCTTCCTTAGAAATCTGTAAGGTGGAAGATAATGAAGACCTCCAGTGCTACCCCTGCCCTAGGAATATTTTAGGCTCTGGGCTTCTAAGGGTGATTTATTCCCTTCCCCCTGGAATTGAAGAAGGAATGTGTTATATGTTAGATATCCTTTGAAGGATTTTAAAAATTTTTTTTAGTTGTAGTTGGACATAATACCTTTATTTTATTTACTTATTTTTATGTGGTGCTGAGGGTCGAACCTAGCACCTCGAATATGCCAGGGCAACACTCCACCACTGAGCCCCAGCCCCAGCCCCCCTTTAAGGGATTTTTATGTGTATTATAAACTGAGCATTAGATGCCTGTGTATAGAAATTTCTCAGGTCAAGCGACTTCAAAAGATGTTCTTAGGGGGCCACTTGGAGTAGGAACAAAAGGGCCTGAATACATCTTCTGGAAAAACTCTCCTAAGCTCTATCAAAAATCAGACTTAAACAGTCCTCATTCTGCTTTCTAATATTGGGTATCCTGGCACACACATAAGATCTAAATAAATTCCTGCTTCTTGGTTAGTGTCTGCCCCTCTTATGCCCTAACTTTTTGACCCATTGAAGAAAGGGGTTGGATAACAAAATGAGGCAAGAAAAGCCAGTGATTTGAGGTTATCAGTGAGGATGATTGTTATGGGTTCTGTGAGATTCCAAAATATGTCTGTTGAAAAGCTTGCTCAGCAAATGTGAATCCCTTTTCCACCCCATCCATCCCATGGAATCACACAAGAGCCATGTCACCAAAGCATTTGCAGACTAGGTGTTATAATAATGTTAAAGGAGTAAAACGTGACATAAAAGTAAATAGCAAGGTACATTTCTTCAGCCTGTGGGAGTGAGCTCCCTTTTCTGTAAGGCACAGATTTACAGATTACTTATTCCAGAATAAGGTCACTTTCCCCTTGAAATGCCCTTACAAGGAAAAAAAAAAAAAAAGGCAGGAGTCCACATCACCAGGGTTTTTCAACTCTGTTAAGCCATAGAGTAGTCATTGGCTTTATCCATATTTTCCAGTGTCCTACTTTACCTTTTCATTTATTCAGGGTAACCTGTTGAAAATTGGCTTATAGCACTTGCTGACAATGAGAAATCCCCACTTGAAGGAAGGGTAGAGTTCAATCATGTGAGGTTCCTTCATTATTTTTGTGGTACTTTGGGAGTAGAAGGAGAAGGGGGAAGTTACCTGTCTCTAAGAAGTCTCTGTTTTCTGTCCCTCAAGCAACCTCATAACATTCTGCAGAGGCGACTCATGGAAACCAACCTGTCTAAGTTCCGAAGCAGTCGTGTACCTTGGGCCTCCAAGACCAACAAATTCAATCAAGCTAAGTCTGAGGGGCTAAAGAAGTCTGAGGATGATGATATGATTTTGGTTTCTTGTCAGGTAATGTTCAGAGAATAGCTTTTCTGGGCTTGAGGGCAGGATTTGGGGCCCTTTATGATCCCAATAAAAGGTGCTTTCCTCCAAACCTTCTAGACTCTCATCGTGGAATTCATAAATGACTTTTAAAGGGGGCATTCTGGGAAACACTGGAAGTATATGCAATATTTTGTTTGCATGTTCATCTTTATGGGAAGGACCAAAACTTTCATCAGATTTATAAAGGGGTATGTGATTTTTTTAATGAATTAAATACCCAAAGTCCTTTGAGATGTTTTGTCACCCTTGGATTCAGCAGGAAAAAGAGCCAATCAGAGGCAAATTTAGCAGTGGGTAAAGATGGGATCCTACCAACCCATAATTGGGAGGATGCTATCCAACCCTGCCTTTCATTTGACATCTGCTGCTTCTCTGCCTCTCCTTTTCTTATTGCTTCTCTGGCTTTTATTGAACAATATGTTTCCTTCCCACAGTGTGCTGGAAAGGATGTGAAAGCCTTGGTTGACACAGGCTGTCAATACAATATCATCTCCTCAGCCTGTGTAGACAGATTGGGGTAAGTAGCCACTTGTTTTGGGTGGAAATCAGATGTGAATGCACTTTTTGCTTGAATCTATTTTGAGGTTAGACATCCACAGAAGTACAAAGAGAAACATACAAAAGTCAGATCTCAGCTGGAACCAGAGTTCTTATAGAGGAAACAAGGGGTAGGTTCTCAGGCATCTGGGAGAAGTCAGTGAGCCAGGAAGTCTTAGGCTTTCTGTTAGCTCCCACCTATTAAGTTCTGAGCAAAGACCTATAGATTCTGGAATGAGAACATGGGACTTCTGATTTACCATATGCCCTGCTCTGGTCCACCAGACAGTAAGTCAGAAGTAACTGTCCTATTGTTACTCCTGGTGAGTAAAAGCAGGGATATTGTTGGTCTTAACTTACTCAGGACCTGGAGAACACACTGCCAGAAGAAGCATTAGTCGGAACTAAGAATAGGCTGCTGTTGCTGCTGGGCCCTGGCTGTCATAGGAGTGATTTCTTTTTCTTTTTTAAAGAAGAGAGAGAGAGAGAGAGAGAGAGAGAGAGAGAGAGAGAGAGAGAGAGAGAGAATTTTAATATTTATTTTTTAGTTTTCGGCAGACACAACATCTTTGTTTGTACGTGGTACTGAGGATCAAACCCGGCCGCACGCATGCCAGGCGAGCGCGCTACCGCTTGAGCCACATCCCCAGCCCCCATAGGGGTGATTTCACTGGGAGTTTCTTAGTGCCTCTCCTCCCCACGAAGAACATGTAAAATCAGGTCCTACTGTTTCCCCTGCTGGGGAATGAGTGGGAGGAGGACACCTAGTATATCGAATGTCTTCAGTTCTCTTAACAGATAGAACTGGGCTCTCCCTCTTTTAGTCAGAGAAAACCATTCTGTATCTTGCCTACTTTTTACTCAAGCTCTACTTTTCTTTTCTTCTTTCTACTCTTTCCTTCAAAGTACCAGATGGGCCTTGAAGTCTAGCCCAGAATCAGTAAGATCAACCCAATAATCACTTTCCATATTTCTAGCCCTAAGTACAATAAATTATTCCCTAGCCCAAATCTCTGCAATGATACAATCACTGATATAGACATTGGGGTCCAGTTTGAGTTACATTCAAGACATCCATATTCTTAAGTAGGCTTTATATAGGGCTTCATTCTGTGTCTACTCCGTCTTTTATCCCTCGCCACCACTATGACTCTTTGAAGTTGACTCTATGTATTTTGTATATTGCTATGTAGTGTTGGTGATGGAGGAGTCTGGGACTCAAGTGCTCTTGCGGGATGAATCCTGAGCTCTTATGTGGTAAAGAGATGAGATATGGTGCAACATGATGGTTCCAGAACAACTAATAATGTTCTGTGTATAATTAGGCAGCAGACTGCCATGATTCTCGAGAAATTAATAACCATCTGTAAAACTGCAGTTATTTTTCTTTTGGATAGGCTGTAACACCAAAAGACAGGATGTGGAGGAAAGCAGAAGTATTGGCACAGAAAGTCCATAATTAAGTATTTATCTACCAACCCATAATAGCTCGGGTGCTAGCTATTCCAATAGGCTTATATAACTATGTGAAACATTGGTGCTATTCTTTTCCTTCTTCTTGCCAGGTAATATTCAGAGAATAGCTTTTTTTTTAATAGAAAAGTCAAATTAATGAGAATTTTCTCTATAATATTCCTTGCTGATACCATTATTCAATGCATTTACGAAATACATACTTGCTTCCACTAACCTTATAGCCTGAGACAAACCTTCTAAAATTAGGATTAACCCATCTTCTTTGATATTTGTTACCCACAGACGAGTAAAAGGACATATTAACTAAACTGCTCACACATAGGTGGGAAGTTAGGATGCAGAATAGGATACTCTCTGAATATGTCAACTTTCCTATTTCACCAATGCAGATAGTGATATAAGTTTTTTGAAAATAGTAAATGAAATTTAGGGTTTTTTTATATTCCCATGGCATGTTTAGGACAAAATGCTGAAACACATGTAGGCTGGATAGTTCTTATTTTAGTAAATTAATCTCCAGAAATCCCTAGAGAATTCCAATTGCGGATCAGAAGGTAGGCATTGCTGGATTCTACCAGAAACCTCTGCCAAGAGATTCTGATATCTTTCTTTCTGGTGCAGACTCAAGGAGCATGTCAGATCTCACAAGCATGAAGGAGAAAAGTTTTCTCTACCCCGACATCTCAAAGTGGTGGGCCAGATAGAGCACCTAGTGATCACAATGGGCTCCCTGCACCTGGACTGCCCAGCAGCTGTGGTTGGTGAGTAAAATGGGGAACTGAACCTATGGGCCCTAATGTAAACCCTCATGAGAGCTCATGCCTGTAAATACTTTCTCAAAATCCCAGTTTCTCATCTTTCTGTGCTATAGACCTTGTTCCAATTTTGTCCTCTAAAGTATTAGATGGACCCAAGCTAATTTAAGACATGCTAAAAATCAATCAGAAAAACAATTGTGGAACTCAGACTTAAAAATCATGGAGCAAGGAAACAAACATTTTTTGTGTGCAGGTGAAACTATCCCAGGAGCTTTCCATTAATTAGTTAGTGGCACAAAACAAAATCCTCTCACTCCTTTTCCATAAATCCCTTAATAATTTCCCATCTACCTCCTACAATATTCCTCCCATGCATTCTCTTCTAAACTGTTCTTGTTTTTGACTACAGGTCTCTGTCTTTTAGACTGAAAAAGACTTGCATTTGAATCTTGACTGCATCCTTTTTTTAATGAAAAACATAATCCAATTAATAACAGAAAAATACAAATTATCTTTGGGGAATATACCTTGCTCACAGACAACCATGTGCATAAGACACACATATATACAGCTCCTGAAATCCCTTGCTTTTTATCTATAGTGATCTGAGAAAATTACTTAATAATAGATGCTTAACAGATGTTCATTAGCTGCTGGCCAGAAGGAATGAAGGATGAAATGAACCTAATGATGATCAGACTGGCTTCTAAGCCATCAAGGAAATGGCTGAATCTTATTATTTTTTGTTTCATTTTCTTTTCATTAGAGGACAATGAGAAAAACTTGTCTCTTGGTCTCCAAACTCTCCGATCCCTGAAGGTAGGATTGACTTCACTTTTCCTCTGATGTTTCCTCTTTGAGGCAGGGATCCTTTTGTTTGGGGACACTATTGTGGAGTTATTGAAAAGGGCTGGGGATGTAGCTTAGTGGTAAAGCAACCCTGGGTTCAATCCCCAATATCAAAACAATAAAATGACCAGTGATTCTCCTTTGTTTTCAGTGTATCATAAATTTGGATAAGCACCGGCTGATCATGGGGAAGACAGACAGGGAAGAAATCCCTTTTGTGGAGACAGTTTCTTTGAATGAAGACAAGTAAGTGTTCAGATTGGCCAGGAAAAGTCAAACTCATTTGTCATGAGATGAGGGGATTCTCAGACAGTATGTGGGTTACATCCTGCCTTTAGCTTTCAATCATACCCCAAGCCCACCCCTTCCCACCCCCATAGTTCACCATCCCACAAAACTCTGTAGCCCATACTTCAGAATGAGCAGTGATAAAACCATACAAAGTGAGGAAAATGGGGAACTTTTAAACCAAAGTTTGATTTGCCTTCAGTCTTTTTTTAACTTGGTGTCATTTTTCTGATGTTTCTTTCTCATTTCAGCACTTCAGAAGCATAACTACAGTGTATAGCATATCTGCACGTGTGCACACACACCAGGTTGACAGATTGAGAAAATTGGGTTTGAACCAAATGCTGTAGCAACTTGCTGTGGACCAAGTCCTTCCCTCCAATAGATGCTCCAGGGACTCCTTCCCACTCACACCTTTATAGACTACTGTCTGTGCTTTAGAGATCTTGTCTGGTTACAGTCATTGTTTTCTACTTCTTTGATCACTTATAGACCCTTTTTGACACTGCCAGGTCTCCCTTGTGGCCTATTTCTCTGCTTCTTCCAAGAAATTAATTAGTTAAGTGTAGGGGCTGCCAGGTTGTATTTCTTCATAGATACACTTGCTTTTCCTATAGCTAAATGTGTAACAAACAGGAACCTGACTTTTATCTCCTTTCAGAGATATAGGAAACCTATGTATTGGAATTAGAATCCCTTCTAATTAATTGATTTATCAAGTATGAATTGATCGTAAAGAGCCCAGATAAGTAATCTAGTCCAAACCTTTATTTAAAGGTCCAGAGAGGCCAGTGAATTATCTAAACTTATGTTTAAAGTCAGTGACAGAAGGGACCTAAAATTCAAACCTGATTTCTAAGCTAAAGCTCCTGTGCTGACTCATTTGTTTTCAAGCCTTAATGGAAAGCAAAGAGGTATGAGTAAAAAACCAAAAAGGCAGGGTAGGGAGATTTGTGCTTGGAGATGTATTTCAGGAGGAACTGGGTCACCTTCTTTGCTAGGTGCCAAGCCCACTAATAGTTCCCTCCCCTAAATTGTTACATGTAGGCCATTATCTCAGTGCCTAAAGACAGAAGGTACAAAATGAAATAGTCTTTTACTGAAAACTTCTTGAACAGGAGGAAGGGGTAGAAACCACAGATGGAGGAATATTAATCCCTCTCTGAGATATAATTGAAGGCTTCAGTGAATAATAGGGGCATCACTGAGACATTGAGTGTCCCCAAGATCCAGTCAATATTTTTGCCTAGCTTGACAAAGTAGTTGGAAATAGGGGTAAGGAAAGGAAATTTTAAAAATTCTGAGCAGGGCCAGAATAGAAGGGAGCAGACTAAGTAGAATCAGTTGGTAGGGAGGCCTACTGGGGGAAACCTTTCTAGGATGGTGGTAAGGAGTAAAACTGACAGGCAGGGAATCAAAGCCTGGGGAAGTCCCCAGCTCTGTCTTCTTACAAAGAAGTAGAGCACTGGGTGGTGTTAAGAACAACCCTTTTATAACTGCTCAGTATTCCCTGACCCCTATCAAAGAGTTGAGGATATCATGAGGGTAGGGGTTGGAACTTTTTTGTTAGGGTGTCAGCTTAGGCATACCTACAATGGAATCCCCCCTTCAGTTCAGTCATATAAGTGGTGTTTGGACAAGTAGGAAAAATAGCCAGCTGTAAGTATCACTTTAAGATATTCCTAAGTCTACCCTTGGTTCACAGCAGTAGTTCACGTGATGTTTAATGGATCCCACTTTGAACCTTGCCAACTATCACCAACTATTTTGGTTTTTTTTCTTTTTTTTTTTATTGGTTGTTCACAACATTACAAAGCTCTTGACATATCATATTTCATACATTAGATTCAAGTGGGTTATTAACTCCCATTTTTACCCCAAATACAGATTGCAGAATCACATCAGTTACACATCCACATTTTTACATAATGCCCTATTAGTAACTGTTGTATTCTGCTACCTTTCCTATCCTCTACTATCCTCCCTCCCCTCCCCTCCCATCTTCTCTCTCTACCCCATCTACTGTAATTCATTTCTCTTCTTGTTTATTTACCCATTCCCCTCACAACCTCTTATATGTAATTTTGTATAACAATGAGGGTCTCCCTCCATTTCCATGCAATTTCCCTTTTCTCTCCCTTTCCCTCCCACCTCATGTCTCTGTTTAATGTTAATCTTTTCCTCCTGCTCTTCCTCCCTGCTCTGTTCTTAGTTGCTCTCATTATATCAAAGAAGACATTTGGTATTTGTTTTTTAGGGATTGGCTAGCTTCACTAAGCATAATCTGCTCTAGTGCCATCCATTTCCCTGCAAATTCCATGATTTTGTCATTTTTTAGTGCTGCGTAATACTCCATCCACCAACTATTTTGTCTAGTGTTTAGTTCCTGCCACTATCAAACAATTTTTTGGAACCTGAATATTTTTACCCTCACAGAAGCTCCCTAAAGATTAGGAACTTGGTGACCCCACTTGAACAATTAGGCAGTCATTGGTCATTGTCACTGGGTCATTCCCTAGGCCTCTTTCCTATCAGCCTCTACAAAGGAAGCTGGATGGACATATCTGCATAGCCATAGTGGAGCAGACTAGGCTACATCTGAAGCTCAGTATGTGAACCAAGGATTGCCAACTTCAGTCTGTCCTTTAGCTACACCCATTCCCTTACCTAGGAGATATTTGCTCCTTCCCACACTCCTCTCCTACCTATCATGTGATGCTTTGTCCTGTGTCTTATCCTAGGATAGAGCTGAAATATTTAACTCCTTGTTTTCCTACATTAAAGTTTAACTCCAAGTCTTGACTTATGGCCACATGTGAGGCATATTTCAGGCTCTTTCTGGTTTATCCTTATTGAATTCCCTTTAGACCAAGTAAGACAGGAATTCTCAGATTCTGCAAAGATGCAAGTGATTCTGGTTCTTAGTTTAGGACCGTATAGCATTAGGGGGATGATTACATAGTGTTTAATGATCCTCTGGTCTCTGAAAATCAGTAAGCAATTTTCTTGATGGAGACACCTAAAAATGCCTAAAGGTAATTAGGGTAAGTCTTAAAATTCATTAACTTTCTTTAAATGCTCCAAGTGGATTACTCTGATAGCTTTTATCTCCCTGAGGTTCATAAGGGAGCACTGTCTACTTTGGAGGGGGCTGTCAAGATAAGAAGGTGAGGTCAGTTCTTCCCAGAGTCTTAGAAAATTCAGGTGCCTCTGAGGGAGTGGGAGAGGAATGTCTACCTACATCATAGTTCTGAGGATAGGCAGGAGCAAGAAGTACCAGACTTATCTCATTCCTTATTAGATGACCACCACAAATATAGGATGTTTAAGAATATTTTTGTCATTTGATATTTCTATGCCTGACTCTTTTGAGGAATGAATATTTTCTGACTTTTCTATTGCTTTGTCCTTCACAGACCCCACCTGGTATGATTTTTTATTCCTTAGCTCAGAGTGGATTACCTGGTATGTTAGCTGCCCTCACTCTCGTATAATAGAAATCTTTCTAGGCTGGGCACATGGAGATGAACTGGATTCCTCCCTCCTGATGCCAGGCCTCTCTGCATTGGCACTTTATTTGCTCAGTGTTTCTGGCTGTGTTGGGTTTATTTGTGAGACTGTTGAAACAATAAAGTGAAATCTTCCCTCTTTGTGCTTGTCTGACAGTCTCTGTATTAGAGCCCTAACCAGGAAGGTGAGGGAGCCCAGGCACAGCCTGATTACATCAGTGTTTCTCTCTTAGGGCCTTCTGAACACAAGTCTTTGTGGGTTTTGGTTCCTCCATTGCTACTAGTCCTTCAGCTCCCTCTTACTGGCTATATGTCTTTAGGCAAATTGGTGGATCTCACTGAGCTTGGTTTTGTAGTCTATAAAATATACATAATAATAGTACTTACTCATAGTGTTATATGAGATAATCCATGTAAAGTGGTCATGCAAAACTTTATATATGAGAGTAATCTTTTATGGTGGATCAATCAGCAGTGAAGGAGCGAATACTTCTAGAAAAAAATATTAATTCAAACAGGAGAGGTTAGGGAAGGAAAATGACTGAATGAATCTTAATATATTGTCAAAGTCAATGTCAAATGGCATTCCAAATAAATGCATTTTATATATTATGGAAACTTAACTCTTAAATGTTAATATCTTTAATCTTTATAAATAGTGGTTAAATAGTCAACTAGTAACATAATTTAACTATGAAACCAGATGCTCCAGTGTTGACATACTCAAAACCTGCCAGTTGCCTTGAATAAGAGGAAGTTTGATTTAACAGAGATACTTGTATTTGACAGGGGAGAGACTTGGAGGGTAGAGGGAGTGGGTACATATAACCTTCTGTACTATAAGCATGAATAATAGGAATCTAACTCTACTTTGATCTGATCTGGGGATTCTGTTATGAAATGCTGGACTCGTTGTTACACTGGATGATCTTTACCTGGGGCTGCAGATTTTATACTGAGAAGTGCTATACTGATTCTTATCTTACTTATTCTGGAGATAGATAAAGGTATGAGAACTGATTGATGCTAGGGTTGACCTTGTGAGGAACCAATTACCATGTTAAAGTCCTACAGAAATGGTCCCCCATATCTAAGCTCATACTAATTTCTCTGTTGTATAAGGAATAACTGGGGAATAGAAAATATACCATAATAAAGAGGTTTCATTATGGCAAATTTGAGCACAGGGGTCTATGAAAGGGACCTATTCTAAGGCCTGACCAAATGGAGGATCCAGCTGTGAATGACCCATAAGGAATAGTTCAATATCAGCAGGTAAGTCATGAGGTGAAGAGTAGATAATCATATTTCCTTAGTCCATTCTCCTAAATCAGGAGCTAGACAACTTTTTCTGTAAAAGTCCAGATAAATATATTTGGCTCTATGGGTCAGTCCTTTGCAACTACTCAGTGCTATCACTATGACATGAAAGCAACCACAGGCATATTCAAATGAATAAAATTTGAATTTTATATAATTGTTACATATTACAATATAATGTCATCTTTAGATTTTTATTAGCCACTTAAAAGTATAAAAATTATCCTTAGTTTGCAAACTGTATGAAAACAAAATCTGGCTATAGGTTATGATTTGCTGTGCTATGTCCTAAATTATTTCATACCTTCTTTTTCTTCTCAAATTCCAATACCTTCTTCCCCATTCTCACTTTGAGATGAAGACTTTGCTTTCTACTTCACTCATGAAGTAATCAGAACACTCACCACTTCACCACATCTATTCTCTTCCCAGCATCCGTATGCATATATTAGCTTTTACTTCTGTTACTGTTACCATAGTATAATACTAGATCTGTATAACTTATTGTCTGCTCCCACACAGAAAGCCTTTGTCTGTTTTGTTCACTCATGTTCACCCAGTATCCAAAATAGTGTTTAGCACAAAATTACTTATCAAATATTTGAGTTAACACTGGCTACCAGACCAAGTCAGAGGTTTAAGTAGTTTTTCTCCAGTTACTTACCTCCCTTTCCAAGAGTAAATTGGAGATCTCTTGATCACCCTAAGTGGAACTTTTCAAATTTCTATTCTATTCTGTCATTTGCTTGTAACTGATTAGATTGATTTCAAAAACTACCAATGTGTTTTTGAAAAATACTGCCATGGCTTATGCAGGAGGCTGAGGCAAGAGGATGGCAAGTTTAAGGCCAACCTGGGCAATTTAGTGAGACTCTCTCAAAAAATGAAAAGGACTGGGGATGTAGCTCAGTGGTAGAACACCCCTGATTCAATCCCCAATACAGGGAGGAAAATGAAAAATACTGCAGTACCTCCTTCTAATTGCAAGCCCTTATTGTGTACACAGAGCTTTGCATCAGCTTTCTAATGCCTTATTCTTATATAAGAATAGATAGCCAGTGATCTCGACATTTAAGAAAAGCTCCCAACTCAAAAGACAGAAACAAAGACTGAAAAACTCACATAGACAATTAAAGAAGCAAAAGAAAATATTAAAAATATTCTGAGAGAAATAAGATATTACATCCCCAAGTGGAACAGAATGCTATTTAAAGTCACAGGGACAGATAGGCATGGTACAGAATGCCTGTAATCCTAGTGTCTTCAAAGGGTGAGTCAGGAGGATCGTTGAGTTCAAAGCCAGCCTCAGCAATGGTGAGGCACTAAGCAACTCAGTGAGATCCTGCCTTTAAATAAAATACAAAATAAGGCTGGGGATGTGGCTCAGTGGCCAAATGCCCCTGAGTTCAACCCCTGCTAAACACCCCCTACCCATCCCAAAAGTTGCAGAGAAGTGGACAAGAAAGTGCTGCCCTGGAAGTATTATGCTAAGTGAAATAAGCCAGGCACAGAAAGACAAATACTATATGACCCACTTACATATAGAATATAAAACAACCAAATTCATAGAATGAGAATAGAAGGTGGCTACCAAAGGCTGGGGGTTAAAGGAAATAGGGAGATGTTGGTCAAGGGTACAGTATCAATTAATAGAAGGAATAAGCTTTTTGAGATATAGTACACAACGTGGCAACTATAGCTAATAATATTGTATATTCTGAAACTGCCAAGTAAATTTCAAATTTTCTCACCACACAAAAAAAAATGTATTTTTTGTGCATTTGAGATGTTGGATATGGTAATCTTGGTAAATAATTCCACATTGTATACACAGATTATGACATCATTTTGTACCCTATAAATACGTAAAATTTGTTGATTTGTAATAAAATGTTTAAAAATTAAAAGGAAACTACACAAAGTACTTTAGTATATTTAAAATATGATAATAGAAATTTAAAAAATAAAAAGAAGAGTTGAAAGGTAAAATTTTTTCAGAAAAAAACCCAAAAGAGGTGGAAATGGGGAAGACAGAGTAAAAGTTTCCTAGAACAAAAGCTGTGCAGTAGGTGTAGAGAATAACCAGTCTGGAATGGAGGATTACAGACTCCAGGAAGGTTGACTCCAATTTAAGAAATGAATGGATAAGGGTTGAATGTGTAGTTCAAAAGTTGAGCACTTGCCTAGCATGCTCAAGGCCTTGAGTTCAATGTCCAGCACCTCAAAATAAATAAATGAACAGACTATTTGATGTGTTTGAATGTTTTCAGAGACTTTGGGATAGATTAATTATAGATACTAGAATGTCAGGTACCTAAGAAAGTTTGAATGGAGTAGTAGGCAATGGTTAACGTCAAAGAAAGGAAATATAATCATATACCTTTGCTAATAAGATTAACTATAAATAATGTGTACATTTTTGTAATAAAACAATGGTTATTTGCCTAAGTAAGGTAATATAGATACATTGAGGGATAGAGGATGCAGAAACAATATGTGTTTATAAGAAGGTTATAGAGGGGGCTGGGGTTGTGGCTCAGCAATAGAGCACTCACCTAGTGCTCTACTGTGAAGAGAGTGAAGCCCTGGGTTCAATATGAAGCCTTGAATGTGAAGGCCTGGGTTCAATCCTCAGCACCACATAAAAATAAATAAATAAAGGTATTGTGTCCAACTACAACTAAAAAGTAAATATTTTATTTTATTTTTTTTTTACAGGTTTTTAAAATAATTTTTATTTTTTAAAAGTAAATTGTACATTACAGGGGAAAAAAAACACAAGCAAAGAACAAAGTCATCCACTCACAAGAAGCTTAGTTGGACGTGTCCCTCTAGGTTGTGTGCATATATACACAATATCCCGTTTTGTGTGATTGAGATTGTGGTGTGTATTATGCTTTTCCACACATCATGAATATTCACCAATTCAAAATCCTGAAGCTACATGAGTATTTTTTGATAACCAAGAATACACCAACTCAATCTGTTATCCTTTCTTGGGGACAAAAATTTCACTGAAGACAGAAATGGCAACAGGCCTCTAGATAGACATATTGGCAGAGTTACAACTAAAACAATTCATTCCCTTAATGCTCAATGTAAAATGAAACAGCAACAGAATACACCAAGCTTGTTAATCATTAACAGATTTCTACTACTAAAATATTAGCAAGAATGCATGTTCCCAGTGAATTAAAATATTCCTATAGTACAGCCAGAAGATGCACACACACCAGTGGCTCACATCAAAATGTAAATCTTTTGAGCACTTGCTTCCATCTTTCTGTGTGTCTCCCTGTGCCCCTCTGCTGCCAGCCTAATGAACAAGTCCTGATACACAATGCCCAGAGATAAAACAATTCCATGTCCAAGATGCATCTTTTCTATCAATTATAACAAAAAGATATTTACAAGTTGGCTAATTCACTAGCACTACTTTTTATGATTCACTGTCACCTCAAGCATCTAGAAAGCTTAAATATTGTGAAATGAAGTATGAACTTTGTGCACAAAAACACAATTTACCAAAAACGTACATATAGATATATGGTTATAATCTAAACCTGTCTTCCAAATATGGAGACTTTAGCAAAGAGCACTTCCCCTCCCGCTTCCTCTTCTCCCTCTTCACCACTCCAGTGACTAAATTCAGGACTATCCCTAGCTCCAAGAGCTGGATTAACAAGGGTCACTCACAGAAGACAGTTCTTTCTAAAAGCTAACAAAGGACATTTATATAGGGATTATTTTGCTATTGTTAACAAACTCTGGGCATTAGGACTTATCCTTTAATACCCAGCAAGATTAACTAAAATACACATATAACAATGGCTAGACAATCTGAACTAATCTAAAGGGCATCCATTGCTTCTCTATGCATACTTTCTCCTTCCCCTACCCCCGACCCAGTGACCCTTCAACCTACCCTCCAAGACATCAAGTTCAACAATTCCATTCCCCTAAATAGCAACCATTCCTAAGTAGTAACAAAACATACTTAAAGGGCATTACTTTAGCTCTCTACTTTTCCCATGTGTTGTGCACTTTTCAACATCTAGAAACACTAGATGTTCCCAACAAGGACTTAAGTTTCCAACTATACATACAGTAGCACTGAATAAACTGCAACACTTACTTAACAAAGGCTATACTTTGAAGCAAAACTCCCCCCCACACCCCTTTTTTTAAAGGCTAGAATTTGAAAGTGTCTTCCAAACAGTAACATTCTGGCCTAGAACCCTTCCCCTTCTAGTCTTATCAACCAATGGGTCAGTATATGCATCTGTAATGCTTAGAGATGACTTTTAACAAATTTCACTTTCTAAGTGGTTTTAATTACAGTCTTTCCTATGAATTTAACAACATGTACTCGGTGTGTTAGTTTACTAACTCTACTTTTGTCATATACTGGCAACCAACTTTTGTCATATACTGGCAACCAAAAGTAAATATTTTAAAAAGAGAAAAAAAAAAGGTTATAGAGGGGCTGGGGCTGTAGCTCAGTGGTAGAGCACTTGCCTAGCATGTATGAGGTACTGGGTTCGATTCTCAGCACCACATAAAAAAAAAAACAAATAAAATAAAGGCATTCTGTCCATCTACAACTACAAAAAAAATTAAAAAAAAAAAAAAAAAAGGTTAGAGTATACGGGCCGGGGATGTGGCTCAAGCGGTAGAGCGCTCGCCTGGCATGCGTGCGGCCCGGGTTCAATCCTCAGCACCACATACCAACAAAGATGTTGTGTCCGCCGAGAACTAAAAAATAAATATTAAAAATTCTCTCTCTCTCTCTCTCTCTCTCCTCTATCACTCTCTCTTTAAAAAAAAAAAAGGTTAGAGTATAAACTCATTGCCTATAGCAAGAAATAAAATGATGGCCCAAATTGAAAAATTAATAACTAGTGGGCTGGGGATATGGCTCAAGCAGTAGCATGCTCGCCTGGCATGCACTGGGTGCTAGATTCGATCCTCAGCACCACATAAAAAAAATAAAGATGTTGTATCCTCTGAAAACTAAAAAATAAATATTAAAAAATTCTCTTTTAAAAAAAGAAAAAAATGAAATAGTTATATAAAAATAACCAGTATAAGCATGTTATTTAGAAATATGAAAATAAATCCCTGACAGATGACCAAAAGATTAAAAATATATTCTCTCTAGGGTGTAGAAATTAAGAGTGTAGAGGGCTGACAGGACCTGGTGTTTTTCCTTGTAAGACCAGTGATCCTATTTGATTCTTTTAAATGTAATATGTTGATAAAAATGAATATGATTAATGTAGTATTTATTTGAAAATATTAGTAGTAAAGAATGAGGGACAGTTCTCATAAGTATTGTAAGACACTGGAAAACCAATACTGATTTATTTCCCCTCTTAAACTAAAAAATATCTTGTGGCCTGAGTGCCTGCCTACCATGTGTGAGGCATTGAGTTTGATTCTCAACACTAAATGAAAATAAATATTAATATGGTGATTACGTGAATTAAAAAAAAAAAAATATCTTGCTACTCTGGTACCGACCATACAAACTGTGTTGCTTTGTTATTTCAAGGGCCCAACTAACTTGTTGGCAGTGGTAGCACCAAGAGTTCTAGAAACAGATAATATTATGGTCCCATTCATTGTTATTATAGTGGGCACGAGCAAGTGATCACACAGTGTTGCATACTAAAATGGCTTTACAGACAACCAAAGGCAGAAAACCTCAGTAAAGGGAGCTGAGAAGGAGAAAACATCCTGACATAAGAAGGCTCATCTAGGACATTCCCAGGGTATGCTAAGAAATAGCTGGAAGGACTTTTGTGCATGTGTGCACAACCTTCTGTATCTACTGGAAGCACAAAGGAAATCATCATCATTGATGCTGTGTAAGATTCTATTTGTTCTCCTGGACTGCTGTGGCCTGGTCAAGTGCTGAATAAATCAGAGACGACGGGGTGGAGGAATAAGAAAGTAGGGGTCATGCAGAGAGCTCCAATTAATCACTGAAGGGGAATAGATAGGGAGCTGCAGATAACTGGCATAGCCTTGGTCCTAGATACATTTGTCCCAGATACATATATTGTCACTTCTTCCTAACCTTCTGACTCCCTCACTTAAATTTAGAAAAGATTCCTCTTCCGTATCTAACCATCCCCCACCAGGGGATTTTTCAGGCCTCACGGAGACGAGGACCCAGACTAGGTGGAAGGGTACACCTGGACTGCATCACTCAAGAGGAATACAGTAGGAAATCTAGTTACAGGAAAGCAAAGAAAAGAGCAGGGAGAAGAGTGGTTAGGCCAGCCTCACTTTTAGAAAGAACAACTCCAAAGTGATTCAGGGTCTAGGAAGACCATAGGTCAGAAATCTTTCTTCTCCACTGCCTACTATGGTGCCCACGATCCAGATGCCACACCTCAGCCTCTTATAGTCAGAAACAATCAAGCAAGGATTCAAGTAGGTGCCTGGTATTTTTCTTTGAAGCCAACTAGAAGAGCTTATTTCATTCCCTTTTCTCTTTTCCCTGGTTTACACATTTATTGCTGTTTGCTCCAAGAGTTCACAATATTTTGGACGAGGTGAGGGTTATAAGGGGAGATAGGAAAGCATAATTTTATCATAATGGAGTAAATCAGGAAAGATATTTATATCAACACAGAAGAGAGTACATTTGTCAAGGAAAGCTTTCTGCCCTAGAAGACCCCTGACCTAAAGGAAAGAGTTATTGAATTATAAGCAGGGCAGAAAGAGGAAACAACCCTTCCACTTCTGATGAGTCACTTGAAATTACATTCATTTTTTGCCAAACATGTACTTCTCTCAGACCCTCAGCTCTACCTTTCCCTCCCTGATACTCTTCTACTTACATCAGCCTGAATCTTCAGTCAGCCTGTAATCAGGCAGCAATCTTATAGTCATACTCCACTAATGACAGCCAAAATGCTGCCTAAAAAAATATAAAATTTTTAGTAGCCACATTTAAGAAGTAAAAAAGTGAAATTAATAGTATATTTTATTTAATCCACTATATCCAAAACATTTAAACTTTACTTTTTTTTCCTTTGGTACTGGAGATTGAACTCGGGGGCACTCGACCATTGAGCCACATCCCCAGCCCTATTTTGTATTTTATTTAGAGACAGGGTCTGAGTTGCTTAGTGCCTCACCATTGCTGAGGCTGGCTTTGAACTTGCAATCCTTCTGCCTCAGCCTCCAGAGCCACTGGGATTACAGTTGTACCCAGCAACTTTAGTCAATATTTTAAAATTAGTTATTTTACATTTTTTGCATGCTATATCTTTGAAACCAGTGTATGTTTGACATTTTTAGTATAGCTCAATTCAGACTTGCCACATTTCAAATGCTCAGTGCAACTCTAAATGCTGTCTTGGTCAGGGCAGCTGTCCAGATTGAGAGTATTTGATGTTTCTCCACTAAAAAGATGGAAGCCAGATGGGCATGGTGGAGAGAAGCCTGGGCAACACAAGAAACCCCCATCTCAAACACACACACACACAACAGATGAAGCCCCTCAGATGGAGGCAGTAAGGTATATATCCTGTAAGCCTCTGTACCCCTATCAAGGCATTGAAAACAATTTTTAAGGAAGAAGTCTTATGAGGTTTCAGCAAAGAGTGAGCACTCCATTATTTAGATACCAGTCCTAGACAACCCTAAAATGATGCCAAATTTGCAGCTGAATCAGCTTTTAGCAATCAGATCCACAGTGCCTCACCATTACATCTAACCCAGGCTGTCTCCAGATTTTCTCTGGCCAGCAAAAACCCCACTGCAAAGACTTGAGAGTTCACCAGTGTGACAGTATCTTCACAGGAAATTGGTAAGAAAGCAACTAGCCCAGCTGATCTGGCTCTGATTGGGGTTTGGTGTCATTTGCCTTTTGGGATCCAAAATGGCTAAATACATGTGGTGCAGTAACAGAAAGCTTGTGTTGGAGTCTGGCCTAGAAGCAACAAGAATCACATGGGAGGAAAAATATTCAGAAAATTTTACCTGTTGAAACATTTTCACAAACTAGAAAGGACCACTTTTTAAAAATTTTTTTCTAATTAGTTATACATGACAGAAGAATGTATTTTAACACATTGTACGCAAATGGAGCACAACTTCTCATTCCTGTGGCTATACATGGTGCAGAATCACACCAGTAGTGTAATCATATGTATATATAGGGTAATAATGTCTGTCTCTTTCTACTGTCCTTCCCATCCCCACAGCCCCAACCCTCCTCTCACTCCCCTCTGCACAATCCAAAGTTGCTTCATTCTTCCCTACCCATCCCATGGATCATCATCCACTTACCAGAGAAAACATTCAGCCTTTGTTTTTTTGGGGGGGGCGATTGGCTTATTTCACTTAGCATGATATTCTCTAATGAAAGGACCACTTTTAAAATCTATTGAGAGAGAGAGAGAAAAAAAAAAAACACGGGGTATCACAGGAGCAGATTTTGAAATGCATAGTTGTATTCCCTTAGGATGAGCAAAAAACCAAAGATCCAGAAAAGGGAAATGATTTGCCCAATGTCATTCAGCAAATCCATAAAGGTTGTGATGAATCCTTCATTCCTTCCACTACCTCGTCAGTCTCCATTAACTGAAAGATATTTTTAAATATTTATTTTTTAGAAGTAGTTGGACACAATACCTTTGTTTTATTTTTATGTGGTGCTAAGGACTGAACCCAGGGCCTCGCACGTGCTAAACGATCGCTCTACCGCTGAGCCACAATTCCAGTCCCCTGAAAAATATTTTAATGGGAGACACTGTGCCACCTCTAGGGTGCTTCTAAAATATCTGCTGAGGATGATGTGCCCTGAGGAACTGGGTCAGCACTATCCCATCTCGGACTTAGCGGTCAGACGCCAAGGATAGGCAAGTCCTCACCGGTGCGCAGCGCCGGGATTCCCCACCTCCTTGGAATCCTGGGCGGAGGATGCTGCTGCCCAGCCCAGCCCTGCTGCTGTGACCCACTTCCTAAATGCAGGCTGGACCAAGGCGGTCAGCCAGAAGCGGAGGCCACACCCATCAGGGCAGCTAACAAAGGCTGTTAGAAACCTGGCAGGCAGTTGTGTCCCGGAGGCTCCCGGGAGGCAGGTTAGTACCCAAAGTGCAGGAGACGACTCCTTAACATTCCGACTGGGGTGGGCTTCCAGGAAAAGAATGCTCGGCCCAGACCCAGCCTGGTTTCCGCGCTTGGCAACGACAGGCCGCGCCAGCCAGAATGAGCCTCTGCCCCAGCAATTCCTGGAGCTTCGGCTCACCCCGGCCTCCCCTGGATGGCGACGAAGGCTCCGACCCCGCACCCCCTAGGACACTGGAACTTAATGGGGTCTCCCTGAGTAAAAGAACTTTCCAGCGCACCGGCAGCTCGACCAGCCCCCGCTGCTTCTGCTCCCAGGAAGATGTCCGAGCGCCCAGACTGCAACCCCAGCGCGAACCCTTTCCGTCCGGGGACAGAGCGTTGGCCCACCCCGCGTGGAGTTCGTACAGCCTCCGGGCCTTTCCGCACAGAGAACAGTTTCCGGGGCGGATGCATTTTACAGCTGACCCGGCGCGGCTGATGACGTGAAGTCCCAGACGGAAGTGCGGGCGGAGGATCCCGAGCCGGATTCCGAGCCGGGAGTAGGTCTCCGGCCTCCGGGCTGCCGGCTGGCTGGGCGGCGGTGATGGCGACTCTGTGGGGAGGTCTCCTTCGACTTGGTTCCATGCTCAGCCTTTCCTGCCTGGCGCTCTCCGTACTGCTGCTGGTACAGCTGACAGACGCCGCCAAGGTGAGTCCCGCCCAGCCTTCGCTCCTGACAGGAGCTCCTCCCTTACCTCTGGCCTTGCGGAAACTGGATCTGCCTACCTGTTCTCTACCCGAGCCCTCCCCCAGCCCTGACAGCCATGCTCCTAGCTTCACAGCCCTTGCAGCACTCACCCTTACTCTTTACTGCCCGGTAGCACTCCTGCCCTCAGTCCTGACAACCTGGCAATCGCCGCCCCCACACCCAGTCCTGACAGCTACTCTTCCACGTTTTGACATTTCCCTCCCCAGCCCAGACAGCGTCCATTACAACCTTTCCAAGAATCTTTAACTCTCCACCTGCTCTGATACCTTACCCCCTACCCTCCACCAGCCTCAGCCCCCCCCCCATGTTCTCCAAACCAAATGATAGGAAGCCCCTCCCTTACAGAAGTTTTTCCTATTAGGAACTAACTCCCCTGAACCCATTCCTAAACAGATTCCCTTCCTATCATGGAAACTAATCTTTCCTGGTAGACTCCCTTAGTAGCAGGACCTACAGTGTATCTCTCACCAGCTTAATAGTCTCATCTCTCCCTCTCAAGGACCTCTTAGCTTCTTTCTTGCCTTCTCTCTTTCTTATAATTTGGTGGAAAAGGAATGAGACAAACCACAGGAAAGGTGAGATTATGGCCTCTCCCCAAGTTTTTCTCTCTTCTCTTCTCTTCTCGATTGAACTCAGGGGCACTCAACTACTAAGCCACATCCCCAGCCCAATTTCGTATTTTATTAGAGACAGGGTCTCACTGAGTTGCTTAGCGCCTTGCCATTGCTGAGGCTGGCTTTGAACTGGGGATCCTCCTGTCTCAGCCTGTCCTGGTCTCATACATACTTGTTCTTCTTCTTTGATGAGCTAAATCATTTGGGGGCAAAAATAGAAAGACTTCACATTAGTGTGATGGGAAAACAGAAAGCCATTGCATTTTTAAATAGGAGCTTAAATCTATAATATCCTTTTTATTCTTTTTAGTTATACACAACAGTAGAGAGATCTATAATATCTTTAAATACAGGGACTAAGATAGATTACAGGCAGGCAGATGTTTTTGAAAAGGAGTTCTTTTTGAAATTCTTTCTGACCTCCCTCCAGAAACAGAGACAGCAGCAAGTCTCTTGACTTTTAAAACTGCATATTGTTCATCATCACTTTATGTAGTATATTGTGGTAATGTATGTGTTAATCTCTTCTTAGGGTGTGTCCTAGGGCAGGAACCATGTCTCATGCTTATCTGAATTTACCTCATTGAGCCACAAGGTCTGGCACAGAGTAAACATTGAATGGTTGCTGAGTAAGTTTATGAACAGTGAATAGCTCTGCCAGACATAGGGCTGTATGTGGGAGCAATGGGCATGGTCTTCTGGGGTCAAATGAGTAATTGTTTTCTCAAATTCCCCTTTACACTTTCTGTCTGTATATGCCTCTTGATTTTTTTTTTCTTTTTTAATGCTGGGGATTGAACCCAGGGCCTTGTGCATGCAAGGCAAACCCTCTACCAACCAAGCTATATCCTCAGCCCCTGCCTCTTGAATTTTTGTTGTTGTTGTTAGAAGTTGTCCTCGCTGTCAACCAGAGATTAGTAGCAAAATTTCCTGGGAAGAGTAGAATAAGCTGATTTCAACTAGAATTAAGCTACTTCCCCTATGTACTTCCTTCTTAGTTGTAGCTAAGTGCCTCTAAAAATTCTTTCCTTATAGGATTCTAGCCCAGTCAGTCCATTTTATCCGTGTCAGTGCCTTTCTACCAAAGGGTGAAAGATGGTAGGCAAAAGAATTGCAACTTTGTTTTTTTGTGATGCTAGGGATCAAATTCAGGAGCTCACTATACTAAACACTTGTTCTACCACTGAGGTAAATTCCCAGCCCTTTTTTTTTTTTAATATTTATTTATTTATTTTAGTTTTCAGCGGACACAACAACTTTGTTTGTTTGTGGTGCTGAGGATTGAACCCGGGCCGCGTGCATGCCAGGCGAGCACGCTACTGCTTGAGCCACATCCCTAGCCCCCCTCCCAGGATCTTGCTGAATTACCCAGGCTATCCTTGAATTTGTAATCCTTCTGCCTCAGCCTCCTGAGATTACAGGCATATGTCTCCCCCATCCTTTTGTAATTAGCATTCTTATTTATAGGCACAACTATTTGTCAACTATATATTTTTCTACTGGCAGGTAGGCAGTGATAACATTAACACAATTTGATTGTTATGTGATTAATAAGTAACAGATCATGTATTACATATTATTTCAAAATAATTTAATGTAATATATGATGATTCATTAGCTTAGCATAAAGGACTTATGGTTTTAAAACTTACATCACTCAAAATTAAAATTTTACATGAATGGTTTTATAAAATTTGACAGGATGTTTAGCAAAGTGAATATTTGCAGTTTTTAAAATATATGAATGATAAATCATAAATTATACTAGGTTTTCATTTTGGTTACAGAATTTCGAGGATGTTCGATGTAAATGTATCTGTCCTCCCTATAAAGAGAATTCTGGACATATTTATAATAAGAACATATCCCAGAAAGATTGGTAAGTATTCTGGATCACTGAATTGCCTGCCACATTTCTTTCTGTGGTTGTTACTGTTGGCTCAGAATGTATATCCAATGTGTCATTTTCTTTTTAAGTATATCTTTTTTTAAGCAAAGATGTTACATTCTTCTTTATTTGAAAAAGAGTAAGGCTAAGGGCATGATATAAAGCTAAAAGAACACTATAGCCCAAACACCAAACCCTCTACAGGGAAAGTTTTATATGCAGATGGCACTGAGTAGTTTTTTTTTTCTTTAATTTTTTTCCTTTTAATTGTTGATGGACCTTTATCTTATTTATTTATTTATGTGTGGTGCTGAGAATTGAACCCAGTACTCCTACATGCTAGGCAAGTGCTCTACCACTGAGCCACAATCCCAACCCCAGCACTGAGTTTTTGGCACCTAAACTACTCATTGTTACCTGCCTATGCCGCACCATTTGGTGAGGGGCCTTTTTCTCTCTCACTTTTCAGTGAAAGGTAAGCAAATCTTCATCTGAATTATAATTTGTACAACATCAGTTTTGATAATATTTGGTATTGCCACATAGAAGAGGCTATGTTTTAAAGTGTCAGAGCTCTCAGGAATGATGATGAATGAACTATATATATTAGTTTCCCATTTGGTGTGAGTAATTAGTTTGTATGTATACAGAGATAGTGATCCTTTTGCCTTCAGGCAATCAGGCAGACCTATAGTGATTGGAATCCTGACTAGCCAGCCACCAGTAGCCTTTGTTTATCACAGTAGACCTTATAAATGATAGCTTTGTACACACCCACACATTTTAGTTGTTTAGTATTTTAGTTGTTGATATACTTTATTTATTTATTTATTTGTGGTGCTGAGAATCAAATCCAGTGTCTCATGCATGCGAGGCAAGCACTCTACCACTCAGCCCCAGCCCCAGCCCCAGTGATAACTTTTTCTATATGCTCCATGAAACAATTGGGAAACGGATGTGTTATAGTAGGATGAGTGTATGCCTTCCCATAGAATTGTGATGTTCATAGTTTATTGATGTTCATAGGGGTTAGGTATCCAAGGAAAATAGCTCTAAATGCTAGCTATTTTCACAAGAATCTGATTTCATAGCTCAATAATCAGCAAAGGGTCCGAAAGCAAGATTAAATTCTTTCTGTCACAATATTTCAAACTGACTTTGAAAAAGAAAAGCCTGCCTTTGAACATGGTTAGCTTCTCTGATGTCATTGTTTATAATTCTCATGATGAATGCTTTTAGGTTTAGTCTGTTTGATGTGTTCCTGAGAACTTTTTGTGTTCCACTTTAAAAGGTTTCATATTACAAAGTGATTTGACAATATTATTACAGATTTTGTATCAGCAAGTTACTTTATATAATGCAAAAAAAACACAACACCCTCAAATAATCGTTAAGTTACTTCTATAAATTTTCCAAAGATTCTGAAGATTAACAAAATCAGTTTTGTTATCAGTAAAAGAATATGAATTCGGGTTGCAAATAAACTCACTGTTCAGTGATTCATACCAATCTTTTCACTAACTTTTTGTTATTCCAGGCTCAGATAAAGCCATACATTGTTCATTCCTGGTTATTAGTCAAAATAGAGCTTTGAAAATAAACAGTTGAAAATAAGCCTTGTTTGAGATTTTTCTTCCTTCCCTTATCACACTTTTCCTTGCTTCTTTCTTACAGCTTAACCTTTTACTGGAATAGTTTCCCAATTGGCACTGAAATTTTTAATTTGCTTTAGAAAGTAAAACAGGTTGTCATCAATCAGGATGTTGTTGCTTCCTGAGGCCTCCAATATCAATATATCCAGAACATAAAAGAAATGGATGCACAAAGGTACAGATGAAACATGTAGGTCAGGTATTAGATTGATGGGGGTCATATGCTGAGTACCCGTTGCCTATTTCTGAAATCGGGAATAGATATTTCATGCTGTGAAGGGTGTAGATGAAGTCAGGCTTCCAACCTTTATTCTGGTTTGTGTTTGGGGTGTGGTTCAAAGCTATAATATCTTCCTTTTGACACTAGGGGGAACTGTTGCCTAGTTCCCAAAAATAGCTGAACTGCCTCTAGGTTTAGCTCTGCTCCTGACTGGTTGGTTTGAATGAACCTCCCTGCTTCTTCAGTCTTGCACAACTGTTGCACAGTATCCAACACCTGTTGTTACTATAAAGTATTTGTCCTTCAAAGAAATACTCAATATTTACTCAGCACTTAGATTCTCAAGTAATTCTTAGGTATTGCTGAGGTTTATGAACCTGAAATAGAAAACTTTTATAGTATTACTTATGGAATAGCTTACTCTTATTTGAAATTCTACTAGTGAATATTTAATTTTTTATTACTGTTTGTTAAAATTAATTACCTGTTATTTATCATATCATTTTGTGTTTTCTTTCAAATGCCACATTTCATAGGTAACAGAACACAAAAATGTGCATTTTGATAGGACAAAGAGAAGGAATCAGCTAGAGCATTGAGTGTCCCCAAGAAGAATGGGTGGGGTAGGATAGGTTGCTGTAGTTGAGTTATTGAATAGTTTAAGCCAGAAATGTCTAAGGAAGAGTATCAAAAGGAAAAAAAAAATTGGTCTGTAGCCAGCAAGACAGAAAAACTTTGCCTCCTTTTGCTGA
The DNA here is from genome assembly GCF_964194105.1 of Spermophilus citellus. Lineage (NCBI taxonomy): Eukaryota > Metazoa > Chordata > Mammalia > Rodentia > Sciuridae > Spermophilus > Spermophilus citellus. The sequence continues at coordinate 202,708,856 of NC_138183.1, read as the reverse complement.
AGGTAATCAGAGTGGTAAACTCTTAATAGCTGAGAAAAGTAATAAAAATGTGTGATACCTGCCCCGGACATATAGAACAGACATATATCCCACTAACACAGGCATTTGTAACTGTTAACAATAGCAACTGAAAATAGACCACTACTATCTATGTGTCTTTATTATTTCTTAGACTATAAAATCTTACCAAAATGCTAATATTGAGAGAGGAAATGTTTTCACTTTGCTTTATTTGTTTCTTATGTTCTTTCACTGGGGTAAGTTCAATGATATTTCTGGATTTCAGGAAGTTTTGATCAGTGCGAGTACAAAATCAAGCCAGGCTTTAGCAATATTTTATTTGTGTTTTCAGTGATTGCCTTCATGTTGTAGAGCCCATGCCTGTGCGGGGGCCTGATGTAGAAGCATACTGTCTACGCTGTGAATGCAAATATGAGGAAAGAAGCTCTGTTACGATCAAGGTGAAATATACATGGTCTCTAGACAAGACAGAAAATTTGAACCCCCTTTCCAAAAGGGATAATGGGCCTGCTCTCTGCCTAATTGAGTTGCTTTGTGGTTATCGATATGTTAGATAGATATGTAAAATGGATAGATATATTAAAATGTGCTATGTTTAATCATCATATTCCAGAAAGATATCCTAGTTTCTCTGTTGGCCATGTACACCAAAGGCTAGTGGGACAGTAGCATGATTAAGCCCTCCATTCACTAATCTCCCAACCCTTTGAATAAGTTTATACACACACACACACACACACACACACACACACACATATATATATATATAACTATTTCAGAAATATTAGTTCTAAATTTTAAGATTTCCCTTCTTCAATTTTTTTTAAAGAGAGAGTGAGAGAGGAGAGAGAGAGAGAGAGAGAGAGAGAGAATTTTTAATATTTATTTTTTAGTTCTCGGCGGACACAACATCTTTGTTGGTATCTGGTCCTGAGGATCGAACCCGGGCCGCACACATGCCAGGCGAGCGCGCCACCACTTGAGCCACATCCCCAGCCCCCTTCTTCAATTCTTATAGGAAATGGAATATACATAACTCTCATTGCTATTTGGATTCTGATGGGCTCAATTTATTTATTATAGTTAGGACTAATGGTTGTTTTCTCAAGTTTTTTTTAATATGGTGCTTAACATTCCTTTCCTCAAAAAAAAAAAAAAAAAAAAAGCTTTGTTATAATGGCCAGTCATAATAAGATTTCTGCTATGATAGACCCCACAGGAGAGCTCCTGCTCTAGCAGGGTTTAGTACTACAGAGAAATCCTCACTGTACTTTGTCTTTTTACATAATTTTTGGGCACATGTAATTTATGTGCCCAAATTTAAAATTTACTCATCATAAGTGTCAATTATATAAATTTTAATAAACTTAAAACAACTTTTTAAAATATAATTTTAAATATTCCCATTACCCTGGGGCTGGGGATGTGGCTCAAGCGGTAGCGCGATGGCCTGGCATGCGTGCGGCCCGGGTTCAATCCTCAGCACCACATACAAACAAAGATGTTGTGTCCGCTGATAACTAAAATAAATAAATAAATATATTTTTTAAAAAAATTCCCATTACCCTAAAAATATCCCTTTATGCTCATTTATAGTTAATCCTCATTGCTGTCCTCAGCCCCAAACAATCACTTGATCACTATTCTACTTTCTATCAGTATATATCTGAACATGTCATATAAATGGAATTATGTAGTATATAGTCTTCTGTGACTGCCTTTTTTCATTTAGCATAATGGTTTTTATTTATTCTTATTTTTTAAAATATTTTTATTAGTTTGATGAACTTTTGTTTATTTATTTGCTTATGTATGATGCTGAGAATCATACTCAGTGCCTCACACATGCTAGGCAAGCGATCTACCACTGAGCCACAACCCCAGCCCATGTTTTTTTTTTTTATAAGTTGTAGCAAGTATCAGTACTTTATTCTATTTTATTGTTGAAGAGTGTTCCATTTTATTTTAAAAATATATTTTATTTTGAGACAGGGTGGGCCTTGCTTAGGGGCTTGCTAAGTTGGTGGGCCTTGCTTAGGGGCTTGCTAAGTTGCACAGGCTGGCTTTGAACTTGGGATCCTCCTGCTTCAGCCTGCCGAGCCACTGGGATTATAGGAGGATGCCACTGCACCTGCCATAGTGTTCCATTTTATGAATATTCATTCCTAAATTGATGGACATTTGGGTTATTTCCAGATTTATACTGTTAGGACTATCTGTGTACATGTCTTTATGTAGATATATGTTTCCCTTTCTCTTGGGTATATTCCGTAAAGTAGTAAGCTTATGTGTAATTTAACAGTCAACCAGATTGTTTTCCAAAGTGGTTACACCATTTTACCAGCAGTGTATGATGTTTCTGTTTCTCTACATCCTTGTCAACAATTGCTATTGTCTATTCTATTTTATTATAGCCTTCCTTGTGTATGTCTCATTTGTGTGGTCAGCACACAAATTAATATCCCAAGAAAATCAGTGGCCTAAAAAGTGTTTCTGTAGACTTAAATTGATCTAAAAGAGTATCCTGTTGAAATTTATCTGAACTACATTTTCTGTTACGATTCCTTTAAATTTTTTTTGCAAGAGTTCTTCTAGGAGACTATGTTCAGGTTAAAAAAAAAAAACAACAACAAAAACTGCTATGTTAGCAATGGTGACAGAGGATTAGTATTTAGTGAAGATGAAGTTTTTGAAGATTCATAAAAAGATCCCAAAGACAAAATGCTTTTTCTCCTTTATCTTAAATAGTACTTTGGTAAAGATTTGAGTTTGTGTCTTATTGGAATCTGGTTGGTATAGAAATCCTATATGCTTGGCAGATAAATCAGTCTTCACTATGGCTTTACAATTATCATGACAAAATTCTGATTTCTTGGCTTGATTAGCAATGTAACTTATTTTCAATTTCGTTTAGGTTACCATTATAATTTATCTCTCTATTTTGGGGCTTCTACTTCTATACATGGTGTATCTTACCCTGATTGAGCCTATACTGAAGAGACGCCTCTTTGGACACTCACAGTTGATACAAAGCGATGATGATGTTGGGGTAAGTTTCTAGCCTGCCTTAGCTGCTCATAGCCAGTGTCTGTCGTCATCTGATGTAAAGTGAAATTAAGCAAATGAATAGGCCAGGTGCAGTTGTACACTCCTGTAATCCCAGCAGCTTGGGGCTGAGACAGCAGGATCACAGGCTTGAGGCCAGCCTCACAACTTAGCAAGACCCTAAGCAATTTAGGGAGACCCTGTCTCAAAATGAAAAAAATTAAAAGGGCTGGGGATGTAGCTCAGTGGTAAAGTGCCCCAGGATTAAACCCCCAGAACAAAAAAAAGCATTGCACATGGAACACATCCTCAATCTGAAACACTAAAGAGAGTTCTAATTTTAGTGTCTATCTCTTTATGAGGAAATCGTTGTGTAAAGCCATAATGTGTTACTTTAAAATAATGACCCATATTCTGTTTGCCTTGAGAAAAGCATTTGATATAGTTTTCTTCCCAAGTTTCTGCCTGAAACACTTTTCCTATTAGTATCACCAAATATTTTAGAAGGCAAAGAAAATTTGCTATTGGAAACCATGAAGACACAGCATTCTTTTCTTATTGAAATATAAGTTGATGACTTTCTGAGGTTTTATGTTTTCCTCCTGTTTTTTTTCAATATTTGTTTTTTAGTTTTAGTTGGACACAATATTTTATATTTATGTGGTGCTGAGATCGAACTCAGTGCCTCAAACATGCTATGCGAGCACTCTACCACTGAACCACAACCTCATCCCTCCTCCTGCTTTTAAAAAAAAATTCAGATCCTCCTTCAGTCTTTTTTTTTAATTGTAGTTGGACACAATACCTTTATTTATTTTTTTGTTTTTATGTGGTGCTTAGGATCAAACCCAGGGCCTTGCATGTGCTAGGCAAGCACTGTACCACTGAGCCACAACCCCAGCCCTCCTCCTTCTGTCTCTAAAACACATTTATATTTGTACGAATAGTTGGCATAATCAGTATATAAATTGATGCATTGTCTCCTTTTCATTTTAACATTACTTAATTTAAAAGTATCTAGATATTGATTTTGTCCATAGCTTGATATTCAGTATAGTTTAGAGAATTGTATTGTTTGATTTATCATTATCCTGTTTGGGATTATTCTTTAATTTTCCACTATTTTATTATTATATATAATTAGAAATTACTTTTTTGGGCTGGGGTTGTGTCTCAATGGTGTGTCTCAAATATATGGGGCACTGGATTCAATCCTCAGCACCACACAAATAAATAAAATAGAAATAGTGTCCATCTATGACTAAAAATTTTAAATGTTTTAAAAAAGAAATAGGAATGGTGGCAGTGTAATCCCAGCTTCTCCTGAAGCTGAAGCAGGAGGATTACAAGTTTGAGGCCAGCCTCAACAATGGTCTTAAAAATAAATAAATTAATTAATTAATTAAATATACAAACAAATGGGCTGGGAATGTAGCTCAGTGGTCGAGTGCCCTAGATTCAATCTCCAGTACTACAAAACAAACAAACAAACAAAACAAGAACAACAACAAAATAAATTATGGGCTGGGGTTGTAGCTCAGCAGTAGTGCACTCGCCTAGCATATGCAAGGCCCTGGGTTCGATCCTCAGCACCACATAAAAACAAATAAAGGTATTGTGTCTAACTACAACTAAAAAATAAATATTAAAAAAATAATAAAAAAGAAATTACTTTTTCTATTGAAATATTTTATTGGACTATGTTCCTGAAAGAGATAAAATTCTTTATAGTTTTAATAATCAATTCTAAAAGCCAAGCCTGAGTGAGCTTGCCAACCAGTCAAGAGTTCTTTTACTCTGGAATGCCTTTGTGGACCTGTTGGTAAAAGCTAGGAAAGGAGAACCTGGCTAGATGATTTGAGTTGTAACTATAAACAGAGCCTGCTTTTTTTTTTTTTTTTTTAAGAGAGAGAGAGAATTTTTTAATATTTATTTTTAATTTTCGGTGGACACAACATTTTTTTTTTTAATTTTTATGTGGTGCTGAGTATCGAACCCAGCGCCCCGTGCATGCCAGGCAGGCACGCTACTGCTTGAGCCACATCCCCAGCCCCCAGAGCCTGCTTTTTGAACAATAAACTGTTGTCTCATGAGTATCAATTACAAATACTTAGCTTATTGGGGCAAGATTTATTTATTTATTTATTTATTTTTGGCAAGAATTTTCATAAAAGCACCTCTCTTTACCTCTTTTTCCCTTGGTGTTTTTATTCGACCAATATATAATGAGATAATGAGTTAAATATTCTGTTCTTGTTTCTAGGGATAAAGAGATGAATAAAATAAAAAGATGTAAATGAAATGACTATAGTGGTTTCTCCATTTTATTTTTTATTTTTTTTTGAGAGAGAGAATTTTTTTAATATTTATTTTTGAGTTTTCAGTGGACACAACATCTTTATTTAATTTTTATGTGGTGCTGAGGATCGAACCCAGTGCCCCGCGCATGCCAGGCGAGCGCTTGAGCCACATCCCCAGCCCTCCATTTTATTTTTAATATAAGAAACACATATTTACTGTAAAAGAATTTCAGGAGGAGACTGACAGGCTGGGATAAAAGACTAGAGATCTGATGTGGTCAAAACCTAAGCATAGTGATGGAACTAATACAGGGAAAGCTGGAAAAACAGATGTTGTATGTTAGAAACTAATATTAGAGCCTCTTATACTATTTCCATGTTTAGGGTTTCTCAACACTGACTAGCTATCTAGGGTCAAATAATTCTTTGTTGTGAAAGGATACCCTGTTTATTGTGAGATATTCAGCAGCATCCCTAACTTCTATCTACTAAATGCTAGAAGATTAATGCTGCATTATTGCTATTCCAGTCACGGCAATCAAAAATGTTCACAGGCATTGCTAAATGTCCCTGGGTAAGGAGCAAAATCACACCCAATTAATTGGAGAATATTGTCACTGAGAGGCCTGGCTGACCCTTGGATACCTGTTAAACTAATTCTCAACAGGGAGAGGTTTTCTGACCAGAGCTATGAATTTATGGCAACTCCACACACAAAAAAGTTAAATTCCTATAATTGTTAGACTCAAAATATAAGTTTTTCCTTATTTATATACTTTTAAGAATGCTTTTTAAAAATTCTTAGTTTTCATTTTTGTTCAGTGTAAAACATTTTAAAGCAAATAAAAGTACAAATAGTTAAGAAGCTCATTGCAAGTAGTCATAATATTTACTGTATCATATATCCATGACACATCATCACTATTATAAAAGCATTACATTAAAACATGTTTTGTATTCATTGTAATTTTATCAGGTGTAAAAAGAACAAACATAGGAAAAAGATAAATCTCCTGTATTTGCATTCTCTCAGCATCCATGACCACGAGCAGCTAGTTCAATCTTGTTCTGATAGGTGGAGAGCAGAACAAAAGGATTAACTAGTTTATTTAGTCTTTTGAATATGTTCCTTAAGAAGATTTTTCTCCCCTTACCATGAAGAGTAGAAAACATGAATGTGAAACTGCAGGGTGCTCTTCTGATAAAGTACATCCTTCTTCCCAGCCTTGTTTGTGTTAAAACAAGCCAATGGTAATAATATTTGATATAGAAGTTCATTGAAACACCATATTCCTATAGTGTCATTTTAATCTACCTGAACAAAATATGTGTATTGAGAAGATCTAACATCAAATCAAGTTAATTAGGCAAGCTAAATTTTAGTGTTTATGTTAATTTGTTAAATGACCTTGGATTAGTTTATTTCCATATGGGGAATCAAGTAAACCTATAAGTTTAGCCTTCCTTTGTGTTTACCTTCTTTTTCAAACTGAAAAAAATTGGACTTTATAGGATTGTCTTTATTATTTTCATTTGTAAGATTAAAAATAAATGGGATTTGCACAAGCCATTACCATTAAGTGAAAAGTAAATGATATTTGGATAAAGAAGGCAAGGAAAGCCAGGTTCGGTGGCCCATACCTGTAATCCCAGTGGCTCGGGAGGCTGAGACCAGAAGATCACAGGTTCAAAGCCAGCCTCAGCAACTATGAGGCACTAAGCAACTCAGTGAGACTAACTCTAAATAAAATACAAAATATGGTTGTAGATGTGGCTCAGTGGTTGAGTTTCCTTGAGTTCAATCCCCAGTACAAAAAAAAAAAAAAAAAAGAAGGCAAGAAAAGATTCTTTTTATAGAAAACTCTTTGAGCATGTAGTCATGGTTTAAATGTTGTGCTATGAAAACAAGACCAGGTATCATGACACCATATAGTTATGTGGTTATTCATAGCTTTTCAAATACTTGCTGACTCCTACCCTAGATATATAATATAGCTTTTTAGACATGCATAGCAGAACAATGTTGTTTCTTTCCTTGAGGCAAAACTTAGTTTAAGAGGTCTGAATTGTGACTTGCTTGCATCTTGTGTTGGAATGTTTTGAAACTTTGCTAATAGGAGTTTCAGGAAAAAGAGATCAAGGAAAAGGCAAAACAAAAACAATAAATTACTATTGAATGCTTTTTGTCATTTAGGCAGCTGTGTTTATATCTCATTCATAGGTAGATTAACATAGTGGTTTCCTGTGTAATGACTACAAACATCCAGTTGCATTAGTTTACTTTGGCTAGGAAAGGTTGGTTTTCTACAGATATCAGAGTAACCCTTTAATACCTCTTTTGTAAGACAGTAACTAACATGGAAGCCATTGGGTGCTCAGCAATGAAAAATTCAAGTCTTTGTAGAATAGAGATGCTGAAGTAAATCAATCCTCATATTCCTTGGAAATAGAAAGAAATCATAGCACTTGATTTCTTTTCATTACAGGGTAGAGAAGGGGGAAATGAGAAAACTTTTTAAAACTACCCATTTAGTTTGTGTTAAGAGTATAAGGAGAGCTGGGGATGTGGCTCAAGTGGTAGTGCGCTCTTCTGGCATGCGCGGGGCGCTGGGTTCAATCCTCAGCACCACATAAAAATAAAATAAAGATGTTGTGTCCACTGAAAACTAAAAAATAAATATTTTAAAAAAGAGTATAAGGAGAGATTAAAACCAATCAAGATAAGATCCTGTCAACTTATCTGCCATGGCAAATGCGGCCCCAAGCAGGCAAATAAATAATTTTAATATAATGGGAGTCATGAAATTTAAAGATATATTTCCTCTGTCACAGATATTTTTATAGTATTAATTAAAGCAAGGAAAGCCCTTCATTCTATGTAACACAGAGATATGGATATGAAAATAGACTTCCTTTGCCCTACTAATCAAGGAAGACTTCTCTTTAACAAGAATGACCATTGTGGGCTGGGGTTGTGGCTCAGTGGTAGAGCACTCTCCTAGCATGGGAGAGGCACTGGGTTTGATCTTCAGAACCACATAAAAAGATAAATAAATAAAGGTATTGTGCCCATCTACAACTAAAAAATACTAAAAAAAAAAAAATGATCATTGTATTTGCCTTGGTCTCTGCTTCTTAAGGGAAATGTCTTTGGAAAATGTGACCCATGGAAATGTTTCACAAATATCCTTCTCACTTATGTCTCCTAAACCACCTATTTCCATAGATTTCATCCTTCTTCTGCATAGAAGTGTATAGTCACACAGCTCTAATGTGTGTAGCTTTGAAGTAGGACTGGTATTCTATTGAAAAATTCACCTGTTCCCATCTCTGTGGCTAGCTAACTGCTGTTTTGTGTATATTTTACGCTGATCTTGTCATCTCTGATGTTCTCTATCTGGACTTGAAGGATCACCAGCCTTTTGCAAATGCCCATGATGTGCTGGCCCGCTCCCGCAGTCGAGCCAATGTTCTAAACAAGGTGGAATATGCCCAGCAGCGTTGGAAGCTTCAAGTACAAGAGCAGCGAAAATCTGTCTTTGACCGACATGTTGTCCTCAGCTAATTGGAAATCGAATGCAAGGTAACTAGAAAGACACAAGGCAGACAACTGAAAAGAATTGACTGAGTTTTCCTGGGTTTTGTTTTAATACCCTGTTGTTTTCACCGATTCTTGATGGAAGACTCAAAATTGGAAGCAAAAACATGCTTAGTATTTTTTTTCTGGTTAACATATTAATGGAGACATTTTTAAAAGCACACAGTTTGGAGTCAGTCAATAAGCCTTTTCCTACTTTGACTTTTACTAATAAAATTATATCTGCCTATAAATTATCTTGAAGTCCTTTACCTAAAATAAGCACTCTCTTTTTCACCATATAGTTTTAACTTGATTTTCAAGATAATTTTCTGGTGTTCTTTGTTTTTATTATTGTTTTTGTTTTTTTGGTGGGAGAGGGGAGGGATATGTGGGAAGTGCTTGACCCAACTTTTCTCAAGTTACTTTACAAACAAACTTTTGTAAATAGACCTTACCTTCTATTTTCAAATTTCATGAATATTTTCCAGTGTAGTTGGCCTCATCAAAGTGCTGACTTACCCGTTTGACTTTTGAACTGACTGTATTAATCTTGGTATTTGGTTGGCCTGTGGCTTCATTTTATGGTAAATTGGATCTGAAATGCCTGGCAGCTCTTCACAAAAATGCAGATTTTCTTCCTGTACTGTGATGTCTGATGCAATGCATCCTAGAACAAACTGGCCATTTGCTAGTTTATTCTAATGACTAAACATAGTCTTGGTGTGTGTGGTCTTCCTCATATTCTCCTAGTATTTTTAAGGACAAATCCTAAGGACTTGGACACTTGCAATAAAGAAATTATCTTTTAAACCCAAGCTTCCCTGGAGTGATGACATACTGGTCAGTATTTCTGGTCAGTTGAGAGGCAATGGTTTAAGCTCTAATGTGTGCAGCTTTGAACTAAGACTGGAATTCTGGGTGCCTCTCTGAAAAGTATAACAGTTATTGGATAACTGGCTTTTTTCTTCCCATGTCCTCTTTGGAATGTAACAATAAAAATAATTTTTGAAACACCTATCAGTGTGTCTGTGTTCTCTAAGTTTCTTCTCCCTCTTTGCTGTATGATTAGCTTGAAGATACAAGGACATTTTGTAACCTGTTGTAAGACAGTTTTATACCAATCCAATCTTAAAACACTGGCACTAAATTAGCTGTGTGTGCTAATGTATGGATTCTTAGGTGAGTCTCTGAAAAGTATACAAATATTCTGATAATTTGAGACATGTAAAAATTCCCCAAGGATTGCTTGTTCTAAGAAGTTCTTAACAAGTTCTTAGGAGCTATTGATTTTGTTGTTGTTTAGGGTTTTTAAAAAATTTTTAGCACCCAAAAATCTAACCTAAAATTAATTTTATTGTTAGTATTAAAAAATAATAGGTTCAATCATAACTGAGTGAGATTTATCCTACAGCATACAAGACTAGTTCAAGAGCGTACTACAGGGATACTACCACATCAATGTTCATAGCAGCACAATTCACAATAGCTAGACTGTGGAACCAACCCAGATGCCCTTCAATAGATGAATGGATAAAAAAAATGTGGCATTTATACACAATGGAGTACTACGCAGCACTAAAAAATGACAAAATCATGGAATTTGCAGGGAAATGGATGGCATTAGAGCATATTATGCTAAGTGAAGCTAGCCAATCCCTAAAAAACAAATGCCAAATGTCTTCTTTGATATAATGAGAGCAACTAAGAACAGAGCAGGGAGGAAGAGCAGGAGGAAAAGATTAACATTAAACAGAGACATGGGGTGGGAGGGAAAGGGAGAGAAAAGGGAAATTGCATGGAAATGGAAGGAGACCCTCATTGTTATACAAAATTACATATAAGAGGTTGTGAGGGGAATGGGGAAAAAAAAAACAAGGAGAGAAATGAATTACAGTAGATGGGGTAGAGAGAGAAGATGGGAGGGGAGGGGAGGGGGGATAGTAGAGGACAGGAAAGGTAGCAGAATACAACAGTTACTAATAGGGCATTATGTAAAAATGTGGATGTGTAACCGATGTGATTCTGCAATCTTTGTAATGTTTTGAACAACCAATAAAAAAAAAGACTAGTTCAACATTTTAAAATAATATAATCTATCACTTTTAAAGAAGAAAACCAGATGATCCTATCAGTGGACACCAAAAAAGAATTGGACAAAATCCAACACCCATTCATAATAAAAACTCTCTCCAGGCATGATGGCACATGTCTGTAACCCAGCAACTTGGGAGACTGAAACAGGAGGGTCAGAAGTTTGAGGCCAGTCTCGGCACTTTAGTGAGACCCTGTCTCAAAATAAAAAGGAAAGGGGGCACGAGGGCAGAAAAGATGGTGGAATGAGATGGATATCATTACCCTAGGTACATGTATGACTGCACATATGGTGCAACACTGCATTGTGTACAACCAGAGAAATGAAAATGTGTGCTGCAGTTGTATACAATGAATCAAAACGCATTCTTCTGTTATATATACCTAATTAAAATAAGTTAATTATTTTTTTTAATTAAAAAATAAAAAGAGATAGGGATGTGGCTCAGCACACCCTGGATTTAATCTCCAGTACCACAATCAATCAAACTAGGAAGAGAGGGGAACTTCCTAAACCAGATAGAGAATGTATACAAAAAAAAAATGTACAAACATTGTATTTAATAATGAAAAACTAGAAGTTTTCCCACTAAGAACAGGAACAAGGCAAGGATGTCATTTCTCACCATTTCTTTTCAACATTATACTGGAGTCCTAGCTAATGCATGAAGACATGAAAAAGAAATAAAAGTTATACAGATTGAAAAGGAAGAAATAAAATCATCTTTGTTTATAGATGACATACATGATTATCTGTTGAAACCCCAAAAGAATCAACAATAACAAAAAATCCGGGCTGGGGATGTGGCTCAAGCGGTAGCGCGCTTGCCTGGCATGCGTGCGGCCCGGGTTTAATCCTCAGCACCACATACCAACAAAGATGTTGTGTCCGCCGAGAACTAAAAAATAAATATTAAAAATTCTCTCTCTCCTCTCTCACTCTCTCTTTAAAAAAAAAAAAAACAGCACGAAGAAATTAAAATACCATTAAATACAAACAGATCAGTAATCTAAATTCAAATAAAAATAAAGTCCGGTTTGTTTAAAAAAAAATAACAAAAAATCCTGGAACTAATAAATGATTATAGTAAGGTTGCAGGATACAAGGCTAATATGCAAAAGTCAATTGCTTTTCTATATGCAAATAATGAACAAAACGAATTTGAAATTAAAAACACAAGAAAATTTACATTAGCAACCCTAAAAAATAGCATTTTAAGCATAACTCCAACAAAATATGCATAAGATTTAGGAGAAAAATTACAAAACCCTGATAAAGAAGTCAAAAAATTGAATAAGTGAGGGATAGTCCATAATCACTGATAGTAAGGCTTGGTATTGTCAAAGTGTCTGTTCTTGCCACCTTGACCTGTAGATTCAATGCAATCCCAATCAAGATCCCAGAAAGTTACTTTGTAGATATTGACAAACTGATTTTAACGTTTATTTAGAAAGATGACCAGAAGAGCCACAAAATATTAAAGGAGAGGGCTGGGGTTGTGACTCAGAAGTAGAGTGATGCCTAGCATGCATGAGTCACTGGGTTTGATCCTCAGGACCACATGAAAATAAAATAAAGATATTGTGTCCACCTATAACTAAAAAATGAATATTTTTTTAAAATATTAAAGGACAGTACAAAGTCTGAAGACTGACACTACCCAACTTCAAGACTTAACTATAAAGCTACAGTAATCAAGACTGTATGGTATTGACATAAAGTAGATGAATAGATCTTTCACAAAAAAGCAAAATGGAGAAAAAGATAATCTTTTCAACAAATGATGCCAGAACAAACAACATCTACAAACAAAAAGATAAATAATAATCTAGACATAGACTTTATATAATCTTCCTAAAAATTAACTCAAAATGCACCATAGGCCTACAAGTAAAATGCAAAAATATAAAATTTCTAGAAATAACCTAGGAGAAAATCTAGATGGTGATGCCTTCTTAGATAAAACTCTAATGGCACGATCCTTGAAAGAAATAATTGTGAAGCTGAACTTCATTAAAATGTAAAACTTCTACAAAAGATATTGTCAAGAGAATAAGAAGGTAGGCCACAGACCAGGGGAAATAATTGCAAAAAGCATATTTTTGATTATTCAAAATATACAAAAACACTTAAAAACTCAACAAAAAAGGAAAAATCTAATTTGGCAAAAATCCTAAACAGGCATCTCACCAGAGAAGAAATACAGATGGCAAATATATCTAAAAGATGCTCTACATCATATGTCATTGAGGAAGTATGAATTAAAACAACAATGAATCCAGACGTGGCACATCCTGTAATCTTAGCTACTCAGGAGGCTGAGGCAGGAGGATCACAAGTTCAAAGCTAACCTCAGCAACTAAGTGAGGCACTAAGCAACTCAGTGAGACCCTGTCTCTAAATAAAATGCAAAATAGGGCTGGGGATGTGGCTCAGTGGCTGAGTTCTCCTGAGTTCAATACCTAGTACTCCCCTCCCTGAAAAAAAAAAAAAAAAAAAAAAAAAAGAAGAAGGAAAGAAATGGGCTGGAATGTAGCTTAGTAGTAGAGCCCCTGTGAGTTCAGTCCCCTTTACTACCACTATACATCTATTAAAATGGCCAAAATCCAGAACACTAATTCCAAATACAGAATGTAGAACAACAAGAACTCTTATTTATTGCTGGTGGTAATGCAAAATGATACAGCAATTTTGAAGAGTTTGGTGGTTTACAAAACTACACTATATGATCTAGCAATTGTGATCTTTGGTAATTAGCCAAATGAATTGAAATCTTATGTCCGTTTGAAAACCTGCACATGAATGTTTATAGCAGCTTTTGAGCTTTCCAGCTATGAAAAGACGTGGAAGAACCTTAAATTCTATTACTAAGTGAAAGAAGCCAATCTGAAAAGCCTATATACGGAATGATTCCAATTATATGACATTCTGGAAAAGACAAAACCATAGAAATAGTAAGAAGATCAGTGGTTGTAGGGGTTAAAGAGAAGGGAAAGATAAATAGGCAGAACATAAAGGATGTTTAAGGCAGTGAAACTATTGTGTATGATATTGTATTGGTAGATATACACCAATATACATTTGTCAAACCCATAGAATATAAATATAAACTATAGACTTTGGGTGATAATGGTGTATAGGTTCATTAGTTGTAAGAAGGGTGCCACTAGGGTGCAGGATATTGATAGTAAAGGAGACAGTACGTGTATAGGGGCAGGGAGTACATGGGAACTATGTGCTTTCTGCCCAGTTTTACTGTGAACCTAAAACTGCTCTAAAAATAAGAAAAAAATGAGTATTTTTTAAAAGATGTAATGCTGAGCATGGTGGTGAATGCTTGTAATCCCAGTAATTCAGAAGGCTGAGGCAGGAGGATCCCAAGTTTTAGACTAGCCAGGGCAACTTAGCAAGACCCTACCTTAAAATAAAAAGTAAAAAAAAAGAACTGAAGATGGCAGTAAGACACTGTGGTGCATGCCTATAATCCCAGTATCTTGGGAGGCTGATGCAGGAGGATTGAAAGTTCAAGGCCAGCCTCAGCAACTTAGTGAGGCCCTTAGCAACTCAGTGTGACATTGAGACTGTACATGCTAGGGTTGTGGCTCAGTGGTAGAACACTCACCTAGCACATGCAAGGCCCTGGGGATGGATCCTTAGCAACACATAAAAACAAATAAATAAAAGTATTGTGTCCAACTACAACTAAAAAATAAATATTAAAAAATATATACACACACACACACACACAAAATCCTGGGGATGTGGCTCAGTGGCTAAGCACCCCTGGAGTCAATCCCCGGTATCAAAAAAAAAAAAAAAAAGAGAGAGAGAGAGAGAGAACTGGAAATTTATCTCAATGGTAGAGCGTCCCATGTTCAATCTCCAATATAACACATACACCCACCACACACACACACACAAAAGATATAAGTTCTTATTGACCCTCCTAGTTCTGGCATAAATCTCTAAAAGAATATTAACCAATATTTGCACATTATGAGACTAAAGATCTTTTCCATAAATAATTTTGATATAAAATCATATATCCCAGATGAATGCAGGGGCATTCTTTAAACAAAAGAATTCGTTACAAGTGTCCAGTTTTGAAAGCAAACCTTTCTTTTTAGTATTGTCAGGTGTTGTCATGCCTACATATTAGGTAGAAAAACAACTAAACCAGAACCAAGCAGTTCTGTTTAACTGTAAACTACTTTGCATATTGTTACTAAATGACCACCTATAAATCAGGTTAAATCTGACTCAGCCCAAAATACAACATCTTGAGCGACAAAACTCAGGTAAGAGACACTTCTCCAGAGTGACCCATAGGAGAAAATAAGAACCTGATTTTTAAGAAAGTCCCTAGATACTGTTTTTAAATTATACATTTGTCAATCTTATTATTCCATTATCTTAAAATGCAAATTATTGTCCATGTTACAAAAGATCTAGATTTTACTTGTGCCTAAATAACGTGGAGGAGTGGGAAGTATTTTGTGCTACTACTTTTGCAAACTTAGCAACTTTTACAACCTCTGAGGGATGGGAAAAGAGGGTTTCTAAGCTTCCTCCAAGCTCTGATATTCTATAATTCAATTGTATGTGGTTTTTACCTGCCAATTTTTTTTTAATCTATGAAAACAGAAGCTTTTATAAAGTTCAGCAGAGCATCTGGAATCTCTTAGGATTTTATTATTAAGAGCTCATCATTTATATCCCAGAAGGGCTCTAAGATAGAAACCCAAGATTTTCCCAAGATAGGTGTATTTGTTAGTTGGTCATGTGTTTGTAATCATGGAGCCCCAGCACTAACAATCCATGCTGCCTTCCTTTAAGATAAACTTGTACTTGATTCCTACAAACACATCTAGCCTAGTGGAGTCTCTACTAGGCTTCCTATCTTAATTCTCTTCACTGCTGCATTTTTTTCACACTCTATTGTTTAAGGCTAAAATGTCCTCTTTGAACGGAAGGTGATCATATTTAGATGGTACTACATTGATTGGTGGACTTATTAGAAATGCTCAATTAAAAAAGGAAAGCTTTTTTATCAATATGTCCCCAGATACTTTTTTTCTAAGAATTACACAACAACCTAGAAACTTTTTTTTTAAAGAGAGAGAGAGATTTTTTAATATTTATTTTTTAGGTTTTGGTGGACACAACATCTTTGTTTGTGTGTGGTGCTGAGGATCGAACCCGGGCCACACACATGCCAGGCGAGCGCGCTACCACTTGAGCCACATCCCCAGCCCTAGAAACTTTTAATTACCTGTAGTATATACCAATTACTCAGATTTCATCTGAATCAAGATTTAAGATGTTATTTCAGTTATGCTTCAGAGTAAAATCATATCCAAAAATGTAATTTTGCATAATTAACTTTGATATCTGCTTTACTTTTGGGGGGGAGCCTGTTGTAGTTAATAAATTCTGGTTTGTTAGCTGTACACAAAAATAAGAATGTTAGGGCTGGGATTATAGCTCAGCGGTGTGAGGCACTGGGTTCAGTCCTCAGCACCACATAAAAATAAATAAATAAAGATATTGTGTCCACATTAAAAAAATCTTTAAAAAAGTAATAAAAGAGTGTTGTCAGAACTATAGTTGTGCAGTCTCCACATCCATTTGCCATCATTTTGTAGCTTCTGCCATAGATGTTCATCTTGCCCTCTAGATTCCTAGCTTAGAAATTTCCCAACTAGTTTCTCTCAGCAACTTTTTCTATTTGACAGAATCTTGGCCAGTTGTTAATCTTCCAGAGATTTTTGTTTTATGTTAGTTATTTGAGGTCATTTGGTCAGTAATTTGGACTCTTTCATTTCCTGTTCCTCTGTTTCAATTTTTAATTGAATATATCTCACTTATCTCATCCTCCCTCACTCCCTTTTGTAGAAAGAGTGTTTCCTGGCATTGACTCCTTTTCCAGCCTTTTTCACCATAACTTATAACCCTTCTCACTCATCCTTCTCCCCCATCCAGAACCTTGCATATTCTAGACAAGTGCTCTCCTCTGAGCTACATTCCCAGCGCCGCCTTTAAAAAACAAAAAGGGCTGGAGTTGTGGCTCAGTGGTAGAGCATTTGCCTGGCATGTGTGAGGCCCTGGGTTAGATCCTCAGCACCACATATAAATAAATAAAATAAAAGATCCATTTACAACTAAAAAGTATTTAAAAATTTTTTTTGAGACAGCATCTGCCTGCCTCCTAGTTAACTAGTTAAACTACAATGCCCCTTAAAAACCTCTAA
This sequence comes from Spermophilus citellus, assembly GCF_964194105.1. Taxonomy (NCBI): domain Eukaryota; kingdom Metazoa; phylum Chordata; class Mammalia; order Rodentia; family Sciuridae; genus Spermophilus; species Spermophilus citellus. The sequence continues at coordinate 202,691,567 of NC_138183.1, read as the reverse complement.
TGGCTACCATATTATAGTTAAATGCAAAAAAATCAATAGATGTTGTAAAATGAGGTAGGGATTTAGGGTATAGCTTAATGGTAGAGAGCTTGCTTCTTCAGCACAAAGCCCCAGTTTAATTCCCCAGCATTGAGGAGAAAGTAGATGGGATTATAACTGTGATTAGTAAGTGAGGATTTTTGATGCTAAAAAAAAAAAAAAAACACTAAATAATATTGACTCACTGGTGAGAAAGTTGTTCCCATTCCAATTCTCTTTCAATCCTTGTGACCTCAAATTATAGTCTTTTTTTTTTTTTTAATCTTTATTTATTTTTTAGTTCTCGGCGGACACAACATCGTTGTTTGTATGTGGTGCTGAGGATCGAACCTGGGCCGCACGTATGCCAGGCGAGTGCGCTACCGCTTGAGCCACATCCCCAGCCCTCAAATTATAGTCTTAATCTGGTGCAAACATGTCTTCCACATCACTAGAATGCCTTCTAATCTCCCTCATAAAACAAGAATAATATCTAGCCTGAATTTAATATTTGTATTGTTAAATGCTATTTATTGTGAATTATATTGATTTCACATTTACAGTAGGGTTATAAAGTTTCTTTTAAAAATAAATCCTTGGGCTGGGGATGTGGCTCAAGCGGTAGTGCGCTCACCTGGCAGGCATGCGGCCGGGGTTCGATCCTCAGCACCACATACAAACAAAAATGTTGTGTCCGCTGAAAACTAAAAATAAATATTAAAATTCTCAACAAAAAAAAAAGTAAAAATAAATCCTTTTGAGGGGCTGAAGATTTAGCTTAGTGGTAGAGTACTTGCCTTGCATGTGGGAGGCCCTGGATTCAATCCTCCAGTACTGCAATAAATAATTAAATCTGATTGAGTAAAAAAATGTTAAGTGTTTTTTTAAAAAATAAGTAATAGTACAAGCGAAACACAGATGTACTTTTTATCACTATGGTATATGCAAATAACTGAAGTTTAGGAAACACTAAAACCACAATATTCAAATACATGTTGGGAAAAATTACAAACTAGTTAATGATCATGCATCCTCACAGGCATAGGCTTCTTAAGTAATACCTGATATGCCAGGGGCAAAACAAAATAAAAATAAGAAAGGAATCATTTGTTCTTAAATATTTACTATAAATTTTTTTTTTAAAGAAACACCCTCACACATTTAAAACACAGAACTTAATTGAGTAAAGTGCAGCTATATTCAGATTTTGTGTCCCCTCCCACTGCATCCCATGGAGCACAAGGATAAAGTATTATTCCCTCTTCCTGAATAGGTCTACATCTATCTCATTTTTAGTTTTTCTTCCTTTCTTTTTTTTTTTTTTTTTTTTTTAGTGCTTTCCCAAATGAGCTTAGAAACTAGTAATCTGAATAGAAGACTTCAAAACACTGATCTCTAAGAATACAAACCTTGCTCTGTTTTTAATCTGGCCAAATAATAAACATGGTTATATTTCTAGGTTAAAGACAATGACGGACAATAGAAGCTACTCTAATTCACCAGACAAATTTCCTGTGTTCTCTGATTCTGCCCACTTGCCGCTGCCCAGGTCCTTCTATCTGGACCCCATGGTCACTTTCCACCTGTGTCCTGAGGCCCCAGTGCCATCTCCTTACTCTGAAGAGCTGCCATTGCTGCCATTTTCCAGTGACTCCCTGATCATGGAAAATTATGGTGAACCCTGCTCCTTCACATTCCCAATGCCTTATCCAAATTACAGAAGGTGTGAATATTCCTATGGGCCAGCCTTTATCCGGAAACGGAATGAGCGGGAAAGGCAACGGGTAAAGTGTGTCAACGAAGGCTATGCCCAACTGCGACATCATCTGCCAGAGGAGTATCTGGAGAAACGACTCAGCAAAGTGGAAACCCTTAGAGCCGCAATCAAGTACATTAACTACCTGCAGTCACTTTTGTGCCCTGATAAACCCGAGACCAAGAATAATGCCAGGAAAGGCTCCTCCCTAATGGCAACCACCAGTCACCATTCTGACCCTATTTTTAGAATTGTTTGAATCAGCATTTCAAAATAGAGACAGATAATTTCACAAAATAAGATCTCTGACAGCATCCTTCAATAGTTTTTTTCTGTATGTAATTTCTGTGTGGGCAGATACAGTTCCCATGCTAACCTATGCTGGGTATTAATAATACATTATCTTATGTAGACTGATAAAATGCTTTGCTCATTTCTTTCAAGAGCTCTAGTAGAGCAGAATGGATTTCCCAGGAACCTCTGTACTTTTCACCCTGCCCTTCTCACACACTTGGCCCACTTCTCAGGTGTCAGAAGCTCTCACAAGAGCATGAAAAGTGACGAGTGACTACTCAGTGCTAGAGGTATATTTTGCAGCTACTTTGTGCTAAGCTGTCACAATGAATCTGCCTTGATTTGTCAGATGTTTGGTGGTTCTTATTTATTTGGTGTTGACAAGAAGTCACAATGAGAAAACATCTCAGGGTAAAAAAAAAAAAAGTAGTCTATAAAACTTTTTGTCCTTTGAAAAGATTTCAGATTTATCTTTTTCCTGCACTTAGACTTCCTTAGGCAGCTTAGTACAGAGCTTCAGAAGGCAGTCTCTGGACACTAACTGCCTCAGTTTCAAATTTCACTCCTGCTTTCATTCTAGATCTTGGTTCTTCATCTGCAGTGTGTGAATAATAACAGCAACACCCCTGTGTTTATTATGAGGATTAACTGTGCCTAACACTGAGTACATATCCATAACCATTGTTTTCTATCATCATTATTATTTTTATCTTGTTTTGTCCATAGTATTACCATCCTCCAGCCCAGAAAACTTTCAGCTGCCAGGCCTTTCCTTCACCCTTGGGAAGGAGAGTCCCTGGCCTGTATCTTAGAGATTGCCTTCAAAATGTCTCCATTTCTACTGAAGGCTAGCTTCAGTGCTTCCATCCCTCTTTTTTAAAAAAAAAATTATTATTTTTTAGTTGTAAATAGACACAATATCTTTATTTCTTTTATGTGGTACTAAGGATCAAACCCAGTACTTCACATATGCTAGGCAAGCTAGTGCTCTACTACTGAGCCACAACCCCAACCCAGCTTCTTTCCCTCTTAACTCCCAGGTCCCATCTGTCACCAAGCACAGTCAAGACTTCCCTCACACTGTCACACTCATCTTCACTGTCATGTCTGAATTCTTTCTCAACTTCCATTCCCTGCCATTAGTTGCACCTTCATTTTGTATACAAACTTCTCTTGTAGTTCCTCTCCTTTTATCATTATGCACTTATCTCTGTATTTTCAGTAGATAGATAACAATCATATTCATTGTATTCTCCTTATAAAGAGCCTCAACTCAGGTAGGTATCAATAAATATATGTTGTTACTATTTTTCTATTCCAATCCTGTCACCTTGCATCTGAATCTTTGTTAACTATGGCTTCTCTGGCCTCCTAGGCTTGTGTTTCCAACTGGTTCTACCCTCACTCTGATGTCTTACAGAGTTTCAGGTTACTTTGTTGCTCCAACTGTTTGATGGCTTCTTTTTAAATTTTTGTTTAAATGTATCCATTTGCTTTTCAAAGCTCACTACAGTCTATTCCCATCCCAAATGGGACAGGACACATACCCTGTCAGAAGCAAACCACAGGGCTGGGGTTGTAGCACAGTGGTAGAGCACTTGCCTAGCAGGTGTGAGGTACTGGGTTCAATTCTCAGCACCACATATAAACATATAAAGGTCTATTGACAACTTTAAAAAAAATTTGAAGATTTCTTGAAAGTTAAAGCAAACCACAGTCTTTCAAGCGTATTCTTTGCTTTGTTCTTGCCTCCTACCTAATCTAGATTATTCTCCTTTCCCCCTCCACCATTGTCTTATTCAGGACTCCCCTCAATGGCAGCCTTCATCAGTCTTTTTTAGACTCTATGTGCCAAGTAATTCAGCCTTTAAAGTATATGGGCCTGGGCTACAGTTATTCTTGTAACTACAAAATTATGTGTTGTGTGCAATCATCGCTTAAGATAATTTGGGTTACAAGCAAGAAAAAAAACAGTCTAGATTGGCATAACCAAGAAAGGGACTTTATAGGCTCATATAACTGAAGGACTCAACATTGTCACCAAGGACCTATTTTTTATAGGTCTATTCTGACTTTTCCTGGAAATAGCTTTGGTGTCCCCAAAAGGCTATAATATGCCTTCTTATTTGTACACAGGAAGAAAGAAAAAGTCTATAACCCAGGATTCCCAGAAAAAAAAGTCTTGAGATCCCTTCTGATTGGAGAGGAACATACCATGCCTAATGAACCCCTGTGACCAGGAACATGAATGTGCTGACACACCTGGAGCTGGGAGTACAGTCTACTTCTCTGTGTATAGGGATCTGCAGATGGAAACAAGAACCCATGGAAGGAGGGAATGGATGTAGGGGAGATATCCACAAATTCCCTACATATTTTTTAGCTACTCAACACAGGGCCAGACACCATCAGTGCACAGTAACTGTGAGATTCCTCAAAATACCAGCCTCTTCCTTGGATATTCAAACAAGAGCAGAATCTAGACTTCTGTTCCTTTGGTCACCAGTGTCCACTCCCTGTATTCCTAATGGTTACCACACCTCTGCTCTTCAGTAAAGTCCTTTCTGTTTCAAGCATAACCACACCTTTGGTTGTTTTGTTTTAAACCTTGAAAAATTCTTGGAGTCCTTAGGCCAGCCAGTGGCTTCCCCCACCCCAGCCTGCTTTCTGTTTAGGGTAGAGTTAGATCAAAAGCACTGAGTCTCTTTAGGGGTCAGCTCCCTCCTCACATGACTCCCCTGGATCCGTGGGGGCTTCCCACTGTGAGTGACTGACTTTTCTGGCAATAGTGAAGCCCGAGCTTTTGGAAATTGGGGTCACAATGTCTTTCACTCCTCCTCTCTTTTCCCTATCCTCAAAGACAAAGATTGAGAATAGGCCTTCTTTCCTCTTTCCTGTCTCCTATGGCCTTCCTTCATCCCTCTGCACATGCTCAGTGCTCTCACTGGCCTACAGCATTCCTTGCAGATGCATCCATGGCAACCTGCTGGGCAACTAAGAGTCAGTTGGGCTAAAGCACTGGGCCCCAACTGTCAGAAGGTATCTGAGACTGAGGCAGAGGCTGGGTTTCAAGCTGTGAGTAAGTCCCTTTGGAGTTAAAACTATAAAGGGCAGGACGGATTCTAACAGGGCTCTGGTGGGCTGAAGCAGCTAAGTTTGATCTTGAGTCCTGAGTGGCAACTGTGGCTCTGACCCTGAGAACTCAGCTCCAACAGGTAGCCAGGTTAGGAGGGGAGTTTTGGGCTGGGGTTGGGGTAGTTTGTCATCAGGGTTGGAGTTTGTGAAGAGAAGAGTGGGCTTATCCCTGCCACTGGGGAGAAAAAAGAAAGAAAAAACATACTGAGCTTATAGTCAGCTGCTTTCCGTGTCTGCCGAGGTTAAGTGAGCACCCAGCCTAAGGATTTAAAGCTGGTTTCTCTAAAACCACAATTCCTGCTCTTACAACCCCTCCTGTCTCCTGAGCTGAGGTTTCTGAGACAGATGATCCAAAGAATAACTGGGTGTCTTGTGGGTAAGGGAGGGACAAGGATGCAGCTGTCCCTGAGATAGCTAATCTGGAAGTGAGTTCCCCCCCACACCAGGTGCCCTTTGCTGGGCTGTGGGCTGTAGCTCTAGTAACACTGGTGCTTGTTCCAGGTGGTCTCTCGGAAGGCCATGCAATCCTCTACCCAGCTCGGAATGCCTTTGCCCAAATACTGCAGTGTGGCCACAACACTGAAGACCCCTGGCTGGAACTGTGCTGCTCCATTCTGGGATCTCTCCTTCACCTGCCCCTTTGCCCTCCGAGCACCCTACATCCCCAGGCACCATGCTCTCACAAGGTACCAGCATCAGCAACTCTGGAGGGAGTGGTGGTTGTTTTCTTTTCCCTTTGTTCTTAGTTCTAGATGGAGTCTCATGAGGAGAGCACTTGCTTTCTGTGTAGGCTGACAGGGCTCTTTACTGTTTGGCCTGTTGTGTGGGGTATAAGTCTATATTACCGTGGCCTAAGTGGTACTACCAGTGACCCAGGTTGCCTGGCTTTTGTCCTTCCCTGGGCTTTACCTTAGTGGCTTCTTACTCTAATTGTGGCTTTCACAATTGGCATCTGTGAGAGAAGGCTTTCAGCGATGACCAGTTCCAAAGTTTCTAACTCATTTTGCCATCAACTATAAGACTTGCTGTGGCAATGAGACTTAGAATTTCTAAAACCAACAACTAAGGTGGTATATGTAGGTTCTCCCCAGATCCCCTTAGTATTCATCCTATATGAATTTCAATTGTCATCAGGGTTAGGTTTTGTGAAGGAAAAAACAGGTTTACTCCCAGAAGTCCCACCTCTGGGTTGGAGGAAGGAGGAAAACACTAACATACATTGAGCTACTTATATGCAAGGCACTTTCCGTGTTTATCTGCTGAGCAGTAACTGAAGTGCAGAGATTAAATGAGCACACAGCTAAGGGGCTTATAAGACAACTGAAAATCCTCAACTGTTCAGGATTTTTCTGAATAATATCCTCAGTCATTTGTTTAAAGTGTGACTACAAAGGGGCCAAGCAACCTCGGCCTATAGCAGTTACAAATTGTGTAAATTCCAGGGATCAGTCCATGCTACTGAACATTATTAGTATGCCTGGGTTAGAAACAGATTTTTAGTGCTCCTTTTTTCGATTCACCTATTTCTACCATCCTGTTTAAGTCCAAATTAAGCATCTTTGTGTTCAATGTTGTCTACAAAACAGCTTCTTTAAAAACCTTAACCCTCAGGCAACAGCTCCCCCATACCAGCTGGCCCTGCCCACCCAATTCCCCAGAACTGGCCTCTCCTTTTCTGCACCACAGCACCTTAGGCAGCTCCTCTGTGCTGCCTCTGCTCCTGCACTAATTCATCCTTCTGAGCCCCTAATGCCAAGTGCTTTACAACTTTGCTCCTTTGGCATTGCAGTCTACACTTCCTTTCCTCATTCTGAAATCTCATATTATAGCTTTAGGGTTTACCTCATGGTACCCTTTTCTGGTCTTTTTTTTTTTTTTTTTAGTTTCAGAACAAACATTAATTAATTTGAATATATCAAGTATAATTATGTTTTGGTTATCTTGTAACTATTTCCAATTTAAAAATTATGGTTCCCTTCACAAAAAGCTTACCTTATCTTACTAGAAGTCATAGATAGCCACATTCCACATGGATTACTATTCCACATACGCTAATGTGAATTCACACGCCTTGGCACTCCTCAGATCTGTGAAAAGTGGTCCTTAATGTTTTGGAGGTTGTTGTTCACCCCCCTAAATTTGCTTTTTTCCAGGTATTCTTCTTATCACCAGTATCTCCACATTGCTGACCCAGCATGGCAGGGGCCTGGCTGGCTGGGAAGAGTTGGAGGTGCCACTGACACTTGGGTCCTGGCTAGAAGGGAACCAGATGGCTTTTATTACCTGGCTCAAATAAAGGCAGCTCCAGAGGCAAGTCCCTGACTCCCAGCATCCCCCTAGTACACTCCTCTAGGTGATCCTATTCTATCTGATTAGTCTTAGCTACTAAGTGTGTCCAGCAGTTCAGTTTCTTAGATAAGCACAGGTCTCCCATAGCCAGATTGTAGAAGTGAACATAGAGTATCAGTGAGCATATTAGTTTGCTAGAGCTGTGTGCACACAAACTGAGCAGCTTAAATAATAGAAGTCAGTTGTCTCACATTTCTTGAAGTCCAGGTATTGGCAGCATTTGGTTCTTTCTAAGGGCTCTAAGGAATAATCTGTTTCCTGCCCCTCTCCTAGCTTCAGTGTTTGCTAGTAGTCTTTGGTATTCCTTGGCTTGCATCACACTGATCTCAGTCTTCAACTTCATATGGCGCTTTCCCTGAGCATGTTTCTGTCCAAATTTCCCTCTTTTATAAGAACATCAGTCACATTGGTTGGGGACCTTCCATGATCATTATGACCTCAACTTAACTAATTTTAACTTGCAATAATCATATCCTTCCCCAAAAAAGTCATATTATGTGATGGTAGGGGCTTGGACTTAAACATATGAATTTTGGAGAAAGAGAACACAATTCAACACATAACAGTAAAGAAAATGTACATTTAAAGTACTTTGCTCAGGAAAATCAGTGTATTAAATTGTTGGCACTTGCCTAGAGAAAAACATGCCTTTAGGCACACGTGGGTTCCTGTTCCTGCACACAAAGGCTCATTCCTGGCACACTAGGAACCTGATCTGGACTTTACTTCAGGGGCTTCTTACCTCTTTGGGATTTTTCAAAGTCAGACTTTGTAAATTGATGAAAGGAGGATAATGTGAATTCTCAAAAAATATGAATTATAGGATTTCCAATCAGAAGTCATTTTACTATTTTCAAGCAACTAGTAGATCAATTCAAATAAATGTTAGCAGAATTTTGCTACTATACAGGTCCTGTTTTGTGATTGGTTTAAAATTATTTATAACTTGATTTTCTCTTCAAAATCATATTGAGTACTCAAACCAACTTCTATTTTGAATTAGCTGAAGTACTTTTTCTGTTGTATACTATTTATTTACTTAAACCTTCCCTCCTGCTGCTGGCAGGTTGGGGACTGCCCTCTGGCCACAATCACACCTAGCCCATGTGGGCCTCATAAATCAATGATGAACTATCCCCAGTTGGTTTTAGACTCTGGAACACATTTGGCAGTATTGGAAGGAGAGAAAAGTCCAGAGAACCCAGGTTACTCCTGGGAATTGTAGACCAAATATTTGGTTGGAGGAAAGAAAAATAAGAGAACAGAAAGAGAAAGACAGAATGTGGTAATAAACAAGGGTTGCCCATTGCAGGAAGTAGAGAGAACAATAGTCCCATTACCCTCCCTGTCTCCACTTCTTTCATTTCTAAGCAGCACTTCCCCAGTCCTGACCTTTATTTGAAGGGTCCTTACTCTTGGTAAGGAAGAACCTTGGCCTGGTTCTGGGTCATTGTAGGGAATCTGGGTGCTCCCTATTGTACTTTCTAATGCGAAATCTTACTCTGTTGTCTTTCCCATAGCTAGAAAAGCAGGGGATCCTGCTTGTGGAATATGAAGTTCCCCTTGTAATGTGCCCAAACCTGCCACCCCAGAAGCAGAGTGTGGTCTTAGAAGAAGATGTCATTCAACTCTCACCATCCAGAGACTACTCACTGCAACCTGGGGACAAGGTGCTGGCACCCTGGGAGGCAGACCGACAGCGGTATGGTCCTGGCACTGTTCTCTTAGGCTTGGAGACAAAAGATCCTCAGAGAGGTAAGGGAAGCTTCTCTGACCCATCAGTCCCCAGAAGGAGCCAGGCTGGGGATAAAGCCAGAGCATATAGACTGAAAGCCATTAAAGAAAGAATCTTGGGGCTGGGGCTGGGGCTCAGCAGTAGAGTACTCGCCTAGCATGTGTGAGGCACTGGGTTCGATTCTCAGCACCACATAAAAATAAATAAATAAAATAAAGGTATGGTATCCAACTACAACTAAAAAATATTTTTAAAAAAAGAATCTTTATGCCATCACTTGCTGCTTAACTTGGGGGTAGCAACAGATGCATGTTCATAACTTTCATATTTTAAGGAAAATAACTCCCAACTACCATTAGCTGAACCTCAGTGTGGTGGGATTATCCTGGATTCACACCAGGAGTCACCATTCATCCCTCACCAGGTCCTCTAGGGTCTAGGACTGAAGCCCACAAGTCTATAAGGAAGTGGTGATCAGTGGCCCATGAGGATGTCACTCTTGCCTCACGGGTAAGGGCTTTATAAGTTTTTACCCCCAGAAAGTTGAGAAATTATTTTTTCAAAGAGAAGCTTTCTTGAGTGACTCCTCTGAACCCTGGTTTTTGGCATGGGTGGGAGTGTATATCAGTCAGCTGAGGTTGTATTTTATGAGGGCTGCAGCTTTCTCAGGCGCCAACACTTGTACAGGATCTCAGAGAAGGGTGTGTGAGGATCCAGGCAACAGAGCAGAGAATTCAGCTGAGGCTTTGCCTTTGTGGATGGGAGAACTCTTATTATTCTAACCCAAAGAAGAGGTAATTGTAACAAAATGTTGCTTTTTTCTGTTATTTAGCATCAAAGGAAGAAATCACTGTTCACTTCTGGAATGGCAAGACAGCTAAAGTGCCTCAAGGTGGGGTCAGGTGGGTGCCCCCTGCTGCCTGGAAGAAGGCTGTGGAGAGGCTGCACTGGCCTTGCACCAGGGAGGACCTCAGTCCCCTCCTCTGGGCCCCTTGCTGCTCTCTGTTGGGGCCAGTCACTGGATGCACCACCAACCTGCCTCCTCTGGATGCTCCTTTCCTGTGCCCTCCCTGCCAACCCCATGCCTGCTGCTGGCTGCTGTGCCAGGGCTGCTTCTGCTGCTGTTCCTTGATGGGCCCCACCTGGTGGCCTCTAACTAGGACTTCAGAGATCACAGCCAGGGAATTCCTGGAGTCAGGACTGAAGCCCACAGCACAACTTTTGCCTCTGGAGGGTTCTAAAGAGGAGGCAGTAGCAGTGCATGCTCCCATGGCTGTTTCTTCCTCCTCCTCTTCTTCTTGTGAAGAGTCAGAGAATGAGCTGGAGATGGGCCTTCCCCAGAGACTGATGGTGAACAGCGCAGTCAACACTGACCCCATCCTTCCTGAGAAGTGTTGGAGGCAGAGTGGCCCCTGCCAGCCTGAGTGGAGGTATTGGAGGAGGAATGGATCTGAACCACATCCTGGGAAACCAGGTAAACCAAAGGCACTGCGTTGTCTTCCAAGATAGGTCTGGGGCTCCCCATCCATGTGTGTCTTAGCAATTGGATGCACCTGTCTGTTGGGCTTGGGAGTAAGACTTTGGAGACCAGCCAAGTGGAAGGGGAGACTATGAGAAGAGAGAAGTTATAGGGTTCCATTTAAACAGAGAGGAAGGATGGGCTATCCTTTGTGCTAAGGTTTGATATTTTTTTCTTTCTTTACCAATCTCTTTTGAGAGGAAACTGCCATTGTCCATGTTTGCTCCCTCCTTTTTTTCCCCTGGAGGCCTTGATTTTTCTCTAGTTGAACAGTTAAAAATGCCTCCAGGTGTTGAGATTTGCGTTGAGGCCATGAGAAGCATAAAAATAGGTCCTTAAAAACATTGGTCATCAGGCCACATTCTCCAGATGAGCCCCATAGTAAGTCAAAATGGGAAGGACAAAGCACTACCTCATGCAATTCTTTACAACTAATAGAGGAAACCATGCTAAATTGTCATGCCGCCATTCCCAAGCTTCTTTACTTCGAACTGAGGACTATGACATGGCTTGATGGATTTGAGAAGCAGCATATTATTAATCTGCTCCAGACCCATTCTATCTAAATTCCTAATAGGGCCTAGAAAGAACAGAAGCCTAGGTCAATTGGCAGAGCTGTGTGAAGAAGGGGGCCTGGATAAGCCCAGCCTTAGGCTAGATTCTTGGAGCCCTGGAGACACTGATTTAATGTTCATTGCAGAGGCATCTGGGGCAGGCATACTGTGAGCACTAAAGAACATCACTGCTAAGGGCTTAGGGGTCTCTAGCCACTGCCCACAATGGGATCCACAGGGAGTCCTTATTTGGAGCCATTGCCTTATTTCTAGGATAGCTCAGCTAGAAGGACTGCTCAGCCCATGAGGATGTCACTCTTGCCCCAGGGGAAAGGGCTTTATAAGTTTTTACCTCCAGAAAGTTGAGAAATTATTTTTTCAAAAAGAAACTTTCTTGGGTGACTCCTCTGAACCCCTGGTTTTTGGCATAGGTGGGAGTGTATATCAGTCAGCTGTAGTTGTATTTTATGAGGGCTGCAGCTTTCTCAGGTTTCCAAGGTGTGGGATCTTTTCCCCACCTCTGATAGGGAAACAGAAGCATAACAATTCACTTATGGTCAGCTGAGATCTTTCTCCTCTCTCCAAGAGGAAACTGTGTATTGAAAATATAAAGTGGAGGGGAAAGGCCTTGAACTTCTATGAAATGGATCACTCTGTTCTCACAATGGTAAGCCTTGGCAACAGATACTTGGAAACAGCTCTTTCTAAGATCTGCCGTCCCAATGAGTGATAACATAAAAAGAATGGTGCCAAAATTGTTTTCGTACAAACTTTTCCATAGCTTCTACTGTCTCTTGCTTCAGCACAGCCTAGAGAAACAAAATCTGTACTTATCCAACAGAAAAGTTGATGGGAATAATTGAGATAGCACCAGGCCTAGCACAAGAGAAGGGAATAATAAAAGGGCGACCAGAGGCTACATGGTAGTCAGGCCCCAGTTACCATGTCTGCATTCTGCGGCTGTGGCTTGCTCCATGGCAATCTCTAGAATGGTTCCAAATTAAAATCCAAATTTCCCCTGGCTCTACACATTCACCACTCTTATCTCCACTGCCCAAAGTCACTTAAAACCTACATTTAGTCTCTCTCCCCACTTTAAACAGATTCAATCCATTACCCCCCAATTCTAATAATTGACTGTAAAGAAGATAAATATACTATCTTTTTAGGTACTGTTTCTTTTGCTATGCCTCAGGGAAAGTTAATTCCAGGTCTGAACCCTGAGCATCATCAGGCATGTTCCCTAATCTTTGGACAGCAGGCCTGAGATGGGGCCTGGAGAAGGGGGCCATCCCCAGCCCTTGTCACAGATGCAATATTGTCAGCTAAGTAGAAAAGTTGAAGTGTATCAAACCATGTATGGACCACGGCTGGAAACAATGACAAATTACAGCTTTATTCTCCCCTCCAGACTCTGTTTCCTTTAAAGAAAATGTGCTGCTTTGCTTCTCCTAAATGATTGGTATTTAATCAGTACTAGATATCAGTACTTGATCTGACAGTATTTGATCTGACAGTATTTGATCTCAGTGTGGTCAAATACTAAAGCTTGATGGTCTTCAGCTCTGCCTCTTATGAAACCTTAGTTTCTTTCAGCATAGGCAGCAAGAGGTCACTGATCCCAGAAATCCTAGGGAGGCAGATTGTGGGTTGCCATCCCTCATGGTGCTTGCTTCCCTTAAGACTGAAACAGGATTCAATCTGCAATATTAAAAAATTTAAGTATTCCTCCCTTTTTAGATTGTTCTTCTGTTCCACAGAAGTCCCATTTGATTTTTGTCTCATTTAACTTTTTTTTAATAAATTGTCGATGAACACGATACCTTTATTTATTTATGTGGTGCTGAGAATTGAACCCAGTGCCTCACATGTGCTAGGCAAGCACTCTACCATTGAGCCACTACCCCAGCCCATTATTCAACTTCTTAAAACTTGTTTTTTAAAACCATCAGCCTACTATTTTTCCTTTGTAATCAATGTTATTTTTTTTAATGACTGTTAGTTTTTTTTTTTTTAAGAGAGAGTGAGAGAGGGAGAGAGAGAGGAGAGAGAGAGAGAATTTCAATATTTATTTTTCAGTTATCGGCGGACACAACATCTTTGTATGTGGTGCTGAGGATCGAACCCGGGCCGCACGTGCTACCGCTTGAGCCACATCCCCAGCCCCTGTAATCAATGTTATTGATTAGTGAAGGAGTAGAAGCTTCTTCAATTAGAGGCAACTGGTTAATTTGTTTCCTCTATTGGCTGTTTAAAAAAACTCTGATAACTTCTTCCCTCCCAACTCCAAATTTGGGTATTAGATAATGACCTTTCCCAAAAAAATAATGGCCAGAAATGATTAACAAAGTTTATTTCTCTTTAAAGATACAGTACAATACTAGCAGCTTACAGATGCTTAAGTTCAGTGACCCTTAATGTAGTTCCACTTGTCATAAAGACCAATCTCATCAAAATTGTAGCATATTCACCATATCTAATTATTTTGGATTTAGGAACAAGAGGTTGCAACATCTGGAAAGAAGAGAAGGACAACAAACAGCAGAGAGTACAAACTGCAGTAGCGGGGACTACCAAGGAGCTGACCCTGAAAGCAACCAATGTGAAGCCACTGCAGACCCCGCCAGAGGAAGCTGAACATAGAAAACTAAGTCAGGAACACATCCAAGGGACAAGAATTCCCAAGAATTCAAACTAAAAGCCCTGGGGGGTCTAGGTAAAGCAGAATGGCTGAGAAGGGTCATTTCAGGGGCTCCTTACATAGTTCAATCTATCTGGAGTCACAATCACTGTGTGAGTTATAAAACCCAGGGCTCCCTTTTCCAGAAAATTGTATTCATAATTTTGTATATAATTTCAGAAGGCTTATAGAAACCATGAAACTCATCATCAGTTTCTTGTGGGAGGGCAGGTACAAGGAAGGCTCTCCATTTAAATAATGCTGTCCCATGACATTAGACACAGGTCTGCTTTAGTAGGCCTTCTGTTTAGGTGAGTCTTTCCTTGCAGGAATGCTATTATAGATCTATTTAAAACTTTATTTTTAAAAATAGTCAGATAATATGTAGCATTTTTCCTGAGGAAAGATTAGCTATGTTCAAAATGATATGATTCAACAGGCTGTTGGTGTGATAGATTAAATTCTTGGGATATATCAATACTTTTTAAAAATTTAAATCCAAATGATTCTTGGATTTAAATCCAGTGATTTTTGATTCTTAAAATTTTTTAAATATTTTAAAAAATATTTTTTTTAGTTGTAGATGTACACAATAGCTTTATTTTTATTTTTATGTGGTGCTGAGGTTTGAATCCAGTGCCTCATGTGTGCAAAGCAAGTGCTCTACCACTGCACTACAACCCCAGCCCTTGATCCTTAGAATTTTAGCATGAGACTCAGGATTTTTCTTTCTCTTTTTCTCTTTAACAGAAAATCAAAGGATTATGATGGTAAATACCTAACAAAGAGTTATAAAGAGTGGCTGACAAGACCTTCTTCAATGGAAGGTAGAACACAGGCTGCAGGTGAGAATCAAGTAAGCAGTAGCATCTTCACCCCATTAAGACTTCCCTGCAGATGAGAAGCAGGAAGGCAACACTCATAAGGTGCACAGGAGCCAGTGGCTCTGTCTGGTGGCACTGCTTGAGAATGCCACTTCCACAGAGGCCACTTTGGAAGACCCATAGTAGACCTGCTTTGGGAAAATGTCTCCACAGCATCTCTGCTGTCTTTTCATAAAACCTACAGTTGGGGCTGGGGGTGTGGCTCAAGCGGTAGTGCGCCCTCCTGGCAGGCGTGCGGCCCAGGTTCCATCCTCAGCACCACATACAAAGATGTTGAGTCCGCCAATAAATAAATAAATATTAAAAAAAAAAAAAAAGAAAACCTACAGTTGTACATGGGGAACATTGACCTCTTTTTAATAGCAATAAAATGAATTCTCTGTTTCCAAATCTTTCCCTTTATTATCATAATTAGACTTTACTTGGAAAGCTAGTAATAAAAACTGTTCAGACAGTATCATCACATTATTACTTTTAGGCAAAGGAGGATGGGGGACTCTCAAGTTAAAATGGGACTGAAAGAGACAGATTCCAGTTCCCAAGAAGGCTGGCCTCTACAGTCAGCACTAAAAGCAGGATTAATGTGTAGTTATTAAGAAAATCATATGGTGACTTTATTCTCCTTGCAACTTAAAAAAGAGTGATGTGATAGCAGTGAAGGCCAACATCATACAGGGAAGACCAAGTCCACACTTTGTCCTGAATCAACTGCTACTACATGAGTCTTCTTGGTCAAGGCAGTTGAGCCCACAGTGACAGAATAGGTCCCTGGATATACTTCTATGTAGAGGTCCTTTGAGATGTTCTCAGCCTAAAAGGAAAAGAAGACACCATAAAGAATTTATATCTCAATGCCAACACAGCACCTCCACTAGGCTACCTTTGTGCCAGAGGTATGATGGAATAAAGGACTGATGGAGGAGACAGAGGTTCTGTTTTCATGGCTCAGTTTGGTCATACAATAGCAATGTCATTTAGATAAACCTCAGCCTTTCCTTAAGCTTGTTTCCTTATTTCTAAATTTGTGATAATATCCACCTCACAAATAAGCAGAAAACACTTTGTAAATGTTAAAGTGTTATAGAAATATGAAGGATTACAAAAGAACACTCTGGTTGGGGTAAGAATTAGGCAGAGGGACAGACTAATGGTCATTGTTTTGCACTTGTGAGCAGAGATTGACAGTAATGACAAGGTCCCTAGGATAATGGGAAACATTCTTTTTTATTGTGTTTTGCTAAGTTTGTTATCAAGAAGATGAAGCACTTCTTTTCTCCTAAAGCTAAAAACAATATGAATGGATGTCATTTTGTCACTGAAGCAGCAAGTAGCTGGAGGAATGGTTCTACACTGGAAGCTGGAGTTAATGAGTTTACAGCTGATCTGAGTGCAAATCATTTTATGAAATAAACTTCATACATGGTTGGGAAGTGGATCATGGCAGGTGTGCAGGCAGAAAATGTTTTCAGTAAAGAAGGCAAAAAGATAGAAGTCACAAACCAGAAAAGAGCCAGTAACAGCAAAGTGTCAGCTATGATGCTCATTTATGTTTGGTGAATATTCAGAAAAAGAGACACCAAGAAAAATGAAAACACTGGCCAGCAAATCCACCAGCAAGAATAAATAATATTTATGAAACTCTCCCTGCCTTGGCCTTCAGATAGATTTGAAGCTGACTTTACAAAAGTTGTTTTATGTTATATCCTTGTATTCCCAGTTACTGCAAAACTGGAGGTCTATTATTTAACAAATGTGAATATATATGACAATGCCCTAATTATTTACCAGTTGTCAAATATAAATAAAAGGTTTCAGAAAACAGCTGTATCAGAATTGCAAAAAAGTCAAAGATGCTCTGTAATTAAGATTAACACTGGGGTAAGACTATATCTGTGACTCCAACACTAAGGAACATCAGGAAGATTAGCATCACCTAAAATCAGCAATGATGGAGGCATTTAAGCCTAATGATTTATATTTGTACTAGAAACAGAATATTCTTAGTTGCTACTAATGCTAGTATATTCCAAATCATGGCTCCCAGCAATCTGAATATAAACAAAAAGAAATTTATTGTAGCAACATGCTGAAGTTCCTTTCCTCAGAATTCCAGCCCTTCCAAGTTCCAAAAGATTCTTTGAGGCTCATAAACTAATGAGTAATTTTTTAAAAATATTTATTTTTTAGTTTTCGGCAGACACAACATCTTTGTTTATACGTGGTGCTGAGGATCGAACCCGGGCTGCACGCATGCCAGGCGAGGGTGCTACCGCTTGAGCCACATCCCCAGCCCACTAATGAGTAATTTACCCTAAAAATGAAAAACTCATCAATATACATTTTTTAGAGAAAATGGAAAATGGAAACATGCTTTTAAATGTTTTGGAACCTGATATCTCACCAAATGTATATGTTTCAGAGTTTTAGCAACAGTTGCACTTTATAAAAGCAAGCAAGGTCAGGCCCTCCTGCTGCTTGAACAGATGGTGAAATTCCAGCAGAACCCAGTGCCAGCCCAGCTGAGCCTTAGGAAAGGAGATGTGAATACTTCACATTCTTTCCAACCACAGCTATGAATTCAGGCACAAAAAGCATGTCTGAAATTTTGAAAGAAGGATACCAATAAAACACGACTTTACACTGAACCAAAATTTTGTTCACCTTCCTTGAGTGTAAAATCATCACAACTTGAAAATACTACAGATTCAATACAAACAGCCCTATAGTTAACAGGTCAAATGGTTCATGGAATTGTAATGGTTGTGAAGCGCAGCACACTAGCAGCTCTGTACTCACCGGCTGGGATGACTCTGAAGCATGTGCTAATGTTTCATAGATGCTTCCTGAACTGAAGGATGTCTTTTCTCTGTCATTTTTCTGAAGAGACAAATATTGATCAGTGCCCAAACTTTGACTTCTGTATTATAAAGAGAAATTTTCTCCTGCCTTGTTAGGAGAATTCTTCTGTACACTTTTTCTAAGTTATCATTGAAGTTATTAAGGCTCTTTTTAGTGAAGTCTGAGTTATTTTTAGTCAGATGCTTACCATAATTACTTTTTATCCTTATATGGGCTTTGGAGTCAGAAAGGCCTGAATTTAAATACTATTTCCAGCTATTTACTAAGTCAGATAGATAAACCTCTTTTAATAAGCTTTAGTTTCCTAGACTATAACATGGGGCTATTTGGATTTTAGGGAGGACTGAAAGTGCACAAGTGATAACACTCAGCCAGTGCTCAGAAAGTATTCTCTTCTGTGCTTCTAGGAGTGTGGGTACTAGAAGGGAACAGGCTGACAACTAAAGGTCAGGTGCACTTAAGGTGCTCTGATGAGGCCCCCAAAGGGAATCCAGGATGCAAACTCCTACAGCTCTTTACATCCCAGGAAAAAACAAGATGCCTCCAGTCTGTGCTCAGCCCTGCTTCATATCCCTGCGCTCACTGCCTATACTTTTCCCAAAACTCTTTGCTCTGATACCCCAAGGTGACCCACATGCCAGAGAAGTCAGGATCTGACATGAGGATTAGGATCGGACTTAACATTTTTGGGTACAACTAGAGGAATTCAAGAAAAACAAAATGCCTATTCTCCCCTTGAAAACTACCACCACCACCTCCCATTTAACAAGTAGAACATTTGGCTTCCCCAAAATTTGACATGTGAACAGGTCGGTAGTGAGTAAGAGGCCTGTAACTATCTTTAGAAAAAGTATCACTTGAACCCAGGAACTCAAGACCAGCATGCACAACATAGGGAGACCCTGTCTTAAAAAACAAAACAAAACAAAAAAGGATTTTGAGACCCCCGTTCCCTTACACTTTTTTTTTTTTTTTTTTTGGTCAGGGGAGGTAGGAGAGACACAGGGATTGAATCCAGGGGCACTGTAACACTGAGCTATATTCCCAGCCCTTTTTGTTTTTTAATTTTAAGACAAGGTCTCCCTAAGTTCAGGAGGCTGGCCTCAAACTTGTGATCTTCCTGCCTCAGCCTCCTGAGTCACTGAGATTACAGATGTGAGCCAAAGAACCTGGCTGCACTTCCTTTTAAAAAATTACCAAAAACATGATAACTATCATTATCTTAATAAGATATGTAATTATTAGAAATATCTTTTCTATCCCTTGATGCAGAAAAGGACATGTGAAGCTCTTTTCTTTAAGCATATTCAGCAATCCCCCAGCCCAGGATTGCTGGTTCAACTAAAGAGCCTACAGTGAAATCAGTCTTTTGGATTAGACAAATTCCTATTTCATGCTCAACACTGTAAGTTCTCTAAGGCTGCAAGTTGATATTTTTCTGTTGAGCACTATAATGCTGAGTCACACAGGCATCCAATAATAAGAGTTTAGTAGGAACTCCCCCAAACAGGTCTCACATCTTGAGAGACTGAGAGCATATTCAGGACAGTTTTGAAGACACATACCTGACCATGCCTTCTGTAAGAGTACATGTCTAGCTCCGACTTCCCTCTGTGATAACGATAGACATGAGTTGCCCCTCCTTCCTCTGCCACAGATGAATAATATTTCTAGAGAAGTAATGTGAAAGATGTTGGGTAATTAAATAGTCTGGTCAATTTTTCAGTAAATAAATAAAACCTCCAATGCTTGGGCAAAGTATGGTTAAGGAGGAAGGCAAGAGAGCAAAAAATCACCTGTTTTTGAGAGGCCTCTGAAGCCTTAGGCCATGTAAAGTGGCTACAGAGAAGAAAACTGCATTTGGCATTACTTTGCTGCCATCTGCTGCCTCAGTAGGGCAAGAACTCTGGCCAATTAAAGTTGGGCAGGACCATGTTCTCTGCCAAGTTAAATAATTTTTCACATCTTTGCCTCAGTGTCAAATACACATGCCCTTTCCTTTCTTCCCCTAACAAGTTCATCACATGCCCTTTCCTTTCCTCCCCTGACAAGTTCATCACATACCCTTTCCTTTCCTCCCCTGACAAGTTCTGATGAACAGTTCCCCATTTACTAAGTCTTAGACAAGGACATGGGAAAAGAAGGGTACATTTGCTTGAGGTTTAGAAATATAGCAGGAAATGAAACATAAACCCAAGAGCTATACAACCTTTCTCCTTAGGGTTCCCATGCAGGGGAGTGGAAGGAGAGGTCTCCAGTTTAATAATAATCCAAAGGATCTGAAAACAGTTACATTTTTCTTGTCTATTTACTTCCCTCCCTCAAAGTTAACCTCAGATTTGCCCTTGATTATGACTAATGATGAAGACATCACAAGCCTGCTTGTTTTGAACATACTGTAGGGACAGTATCCAAAGCACATTACTAGAAGAATAAGCCAGGGAAAACACTCAGAACATGGATCTAATACCTTGTAGGGGCTGCTTCAAAATTGTGGGGGCATATCCATAATACTATCCTACACCTCTAGAAAACCAAAGGGTTCTGTTGGACCCATTCTAAACAGATTTGAACTGAACCATGAACTGAAAACCAATATGAAAAATACCAGTTTGCTAAACCTCAAACCAAAGACAAATTGTATTCTTTTTATCAAACCATGAAGGCAAGCATTTATCACTTCACAATAGAGCTAAAAAGTTATGGATTTTTCTATAACCACTTCAGTACAAATGAGAACATGAAAATATACTGAGTAACATCACATTGGTTGGAATACTTATTCTGGTCACAATGATTTTTTTTTAATACTTTTAGTTGCAGTTGGACACAATACCTTTATTTTATTTATTTATTTTTATGTGGTGCTGAGGATCAAACCAGCGCCTTGCACGTGCTAGGTGAGCCACAACCCCAGACTCCACAATGATTTTTATAAAAGGTGTAGAAAGATTAAGAGTTTATTTTTTTATCTTAACATATGAAATGAAAAAAGCAATAAAACAAGGAATCCTCTTCCTTTTCCCTTACAGATAAGTATCCTCAGAGTCAAAAAAGATTCATAAAATGTTAAGGCTAGAAGAGAGTAGAGTTTGGTGTTAATCCAAGAAGATAGAGAGTACCTTCCTTGCAGGTGATTTCCCTCAATGTTGGCTAGCCTGCCTTCAATAGTCCCTAAAAAGTACTTTTAAAATGGCCTAAGTGCATGGGTTTCAGAAGAGGAACTTAAAAAAAAATTTACTTTTAGTTGATGATTGACCCTTATTTTATTCATTTATTTCTATGTGGTGCTAAGAATCAAATCCAGTGCCTCACACATGCTAGGCAAGTGCTCTACCACTGAGCCACAACCCCAGCCCCAGATGAGGGACTTTAAAACATTTGTTCACTCATTTCAATGAATGGTACCAAAACTTCACCTAAATCCTGCATCCTAGAGTTTGTGATACATTTGCTGCTGTTCCTCTCAGTGGAAACCAAAGAAATAAACTGTAAAGGCTGGAAAGGATTTTAGAATTCTTAATTTCATGATGGGAAACTAAAATAGCTTCAGGTCCTGAAGTACTTTCTCCAGCTTATCATTGTTCTTGTCATATGTTTAGGAAAGACTGAGAGAGACTAACTGGCCGAAGACATTACAGTGGTAGAACATGGGTATGATTCTTGGGAAGTAGTTCCTGACACTAAATCACACACCCCTGACCAGGAAATTTCATCGGTCCTATATAACCACTTTTATCACCAACAACTGCTTATGGACCCACTGGGACATAAAGTCTGATCACCAGGGATTTGAAACAAACATTACAGGTTAAGATCTAATGCAATTGTGTTTCAGTTTGTGTTTCAACATGTTTTGCTGTTGTGTGTATGTGATACTGGGGATTGTATCTTCTGAGCTATACCTCCAGTCCTTTTTTATTTTTGAGACAGGGTCTCACTAAGCTGCCCAGGCTGGCATCCAAATTGCAATTCTCCTGCATCAGCCTCCCAAATAGCTGGGATTACAGAGTATTTGAGTTACAGGCCTGTGTCCATAATATTTCAATGAAAACTGAAAAAAAAGAGGCCCAGTTACAGTTTAGAGTGATCCTATTTTTTTTTTAATCTTCAGTTCAATATTGAAAAACAACAGCAACATCCTGCAATTTGGCCTGTTTTAGAATCCAACAGATATCCCCATACACACTAGACTGAAAACTCAATGAGGGCAGAGACCTTTTCTAGTTTGTTCACTATTGTATCCTCAACAATTAGAGTTAGGAATTCAATAAATATTTGTTAGATGACTTCTAACTTGGGTGCATGCCTGGTGAACAGAAGATTCAGGAGTATCCGAGTCTCCCTAAATTCCAGAAACATCCACATTGTGATCATCCATTGATGATCAGGGGCATGGCTTTGGTTCACATCAACTTACCCCACACTGACTTGAAGTATAGTCCATGAATTCAGCCATTGTTCTGAAGGATGCACTAAGGGTTGGGTGCCTTTCTTCTCTCTATTTGAATAAATGGCAAGTCACAAGTGAGGCCTAGGATTCCCTGATACAAAGTGAAACCATTTTGGAAATAGTCTTTTCATTTTTGGAAATCAGTAAGAAGGATCTTACTGAGAAAGAATTTCAACTCAATAAAATAGAAATGCAATTTATTAGGACCTAAAAAAATAAGTTTGCTATCTTTCCTCTAATATCATATAGTGTCTATTTGAGAATTTTGTGTTTGTTTAATCAACCATGGCCAAGCACTATCATTGTTCTACAACTACCCAACAAGAATCTGTCAAAAGGAGACTTTTCAAAGGATTTTTCCATTCATTTCCATCTTTCCGACACGGGCAGAATCCCTCAGGCCCTTCTGAGGGGTGTGCCCATGAATGCCAGCAGGCCACCGCCTATAGAATCACTGGCTGGTCGCCCAGCACCAGGTCCTCACCTCTACAGGAAGAAAAGGCTGGGGGCCCGCTGCCAGTAGTCTTTCTTGGTAAGACCCCTCCCGGGAAAGAATCCCCAAGCTGCCTTTGGGGCGCTCGTGTGAATGCCAGTCCACCGCCCGCCTCTTGGCCCGCTCCAGCACTTCTTGACCCAGCCTAGCTGAGCGCTGCAGGGAACGTCGGTCCACCCCGGTCAGCGTCGCCGCGACGAAACAGTTGTCCATGTCTCCCTGGGCAGGCATATATACACATAGAGGTTCAGTCGGGCTGCCGCGATGTTGCTCCAGTTCTGGGTGGGAGCCCCGGCCTCGACCTCCCCGGCGATCACCGAACCCCTTCCGCCCCCAACGCGCACTCAGCGGGCGCCCAGTCAGAGGGCGAGGCTGCGCGCGCAGGTCCCCTCCATTTCCGCATCCCCTCCCCACGGCAGAGACCCCCTCACCAGACCCGCTTCTCAGTGCGCACGCGTTCCGCCAGAGAGGGAGGCGGGCCTGGAGCGCCAGGCGCCGGCGCAGCAGACCATTGGCGGAAGGTGGGGAGAGGCGAGGCGGCGGGGCGCGCCGCCTGGGCCGGACACGCCTTCGCGTCTCGTCCGGGTCCCAGAGCTCTGGTTGCCTGGATAACTGCAGTGTTCCGGGGCGAGGTGCAGGGGCGGGGCGTAGGGCTGGCTGCTGCGGGACGTGGGGTCCTGGGTGGAGCCGGCAGCCAAGGCCCCTAAGAGAACTTCGCAGCTTAACTTGGTGAACCTGGTGTAATGTGAGGTGGTCTCCGGTTGGGCTAAAACATTATTGGGACTAAAGTGCTTCCTGCACCTCTTTCTACTGGTCTATATTTTTTTTAAGGTATCTCTAAAAACACTTTTTTTTTTTTTAAAGGACGTGCTTAGTCTAGGCCAAATAATCAGGGTGCCAAGATGGCTTTTGGAGACTGCAGTTCTGTCAGACCCGCAGTCTGTCAGCTCGGACAGAGGCCGGAGGGAGGCGGGCCTGTGGGCTCTGGAACACTTTGATCTCAGCCGGAAGATAGGTGTTCCCGTCTCACCGGGCAGGGGGCGCCTGGAGAGCCGTGGGGTCTCTCAATCCCCTCACCGCTGCTTCCTCACTCCTCCAAGGGAAAAATGAATTCGTACATTTTTGGAGGTCCCTTTCTCTTGAATTTTGAATCCACCTTTCAAGAATAATTATAGGGCTGGGACTGTAGAGTGCTTACCTAGTGTGCTTGAAGCCCTGGGTTCAATCCCCAGGACCATTTTGGAAATGAGTCATCACAGCCTCTGCCTTGGTGGCATAAATTTGTGTATGTATTCAAGTGATAAAATCATTATTTAACTAAAAAGAAAAAAATGAATAATTGCACCATTTTTTTTAGGTAAGGAACTGTGTGCTTCGTTACCTTTGCACTCTTCTAAGGGAGATTAATCCAAGGACTCAGTGCTAAATAGTGACTCAGCTACCCCACCCTATAAGCAGCAAACTACTGATGCTCAAGAAGGCCCACTTTAAGGACACTGATCAGTGGTGGTGGGGGAGGAGTCATTATAAAGAACACAAGGAAATTCTCAGTCTTCAGCTAGTCTCACACACAGATGGGCTTGATTAGCAGTGATGAGCTACTGCCAGGTGAGTATCAGGATATTAGTACAACCTCCATCTCTACTGTTGATTTTGCTCACTTCCTGCTTTCCCCTTTAAAAAGAACAGTGAAAGAAACCCTGCAGCCAGGCGCGGTGATGCACACCTATAATCCCAGTGGCTCGGAATGCTAAGGCAGGAGGATCTCGAGTTCAATGCCAGTCTCAATAAAAGTGAGGCACAGAAGAACTCAGTGAGAGTCTCTAAAAAAAAAAATAGGGCTGGGGATGTGGCTTAGTGGTTGAGTGCCCCTGAGTTCAATCCTCGGTACCCACCACCCCGCAAAAGATGAAACCTTGAATTTTCCCTGAATTGTTTTTTCTATTTAGGAATATTCCAAAACTTTCTTCCCATGTTTATCAGGTGCCTTCTTTAGAGCATAGTGATTATGTGCACAGTCTCCTGAATATCCAGTCTGGGCAGCTGGTTTGAATACTGGCTCTGCCACTTTTTTTTTTTTTTTTTTTTTTTTTTTTTTTTTTTTTTTTGCTGTGGTTCTGGGCAAATTACTTCATTGAGTCTCACTTTTCCTCATCTTTTTCTTTCTTTCTTTTTGAATATTTAATAATTATTTTGGGGGCTGGGGTTGTGGCTCAGTGGTAGAGTGTCGCCTAGGACCGGCAGGACCTGGGTTCGATCCTCAGCACCACATAAAAATAAAATGCATTGTATTGTGTCCATCTACACCAAAAAATTAAATATTTAAAAAAGTCATTGTTTATATTTAAAAAAATTATTTTTTAAAAATTTTTATATGGGGGCTGGGGATGTGGCTCAAGCGGTAGCGCGCTCACCTGGCATGCGTGCGGCCCGGGTTCAATCCTCAGCACCACATACAAACAAAAGATGTTGTGTCCGCCGAAAACTAAAAAATAAATATTAAAATTCTCTCTCTCTCTCTCTTTAAAAAAAAAAAATTTATATGGTGCTGAGGATCAAACCCAGGGCCTTGCATGTGCTAGGCAAGTGCTCTACCTCTGAGCCACAACCCCAACCCATTTTTCCTCATCTTTATACCTTAAAAGATATAGCAACCCCCTAGACTGTCCTTTTCTTGAGGGCAGGAACTATATATTTTTTTTCACTGAGTTTAAGGTGCATCTAGTATTTTATCTGTCACAGTAGCAGACTAAAATAGCTATTGAATTGGGTTGCTGTAAGGTTTTTATGAGATAATTCCTTTAAAAATGCTTAACAATGCCTTGGAAAGAATAGGCATTCCATAAATTTAGCTAGTGTTATTATATGCTAGGCACTGTCCTGGGAGTTGTGGAAAGTAGAAAGTGAATCAGACTAAAGGAGAATAAGAAAGCAGAGATGATGCACATAAAGTCTGTAACACCAGAAACAAAGTGTTATGACATGCCATGAGACTGATACAGATAAAATGCTATGAATCTTAGAAAGAAACTGTATTCAGCTGATCGAGAAAGGCTTTGCAGTAAAGGCAGTATTTGAGCTAGACCTTGAAAACTGGCATAGGAATTCGTGAGAAAAGAGGTAGCTAAGGTACCCATGAACTTCTCTTACAATAGTGTGTTTGAGGGTGAAACAGAATTTGGTCTTTATTATTTATTCATTTAAAGATCCTGGCTCTGTAACTTTTGGCTGTTACTATGTAACCATGAGTAGGTTACTAACTATTATATACCTCAATATTGTCATCTATAAAATGGGAATAATAATAGTACATTTCTCATAGGATTGTTTTGAGGATCAACCAAGTTGGCACATGTATAGTGCTTTAATAGTACTTGGCACATAGTAAATGCTCAATAAATATTAGCCACTATTACAATTTTAATCAAACTTCAGCCTGGTTTCTCAATATGCCCTCACTTACCCAATACTATAGCCCCACACCTCACCTCATTTGTATTCTATATCTCTTCTCTGTATTCTATTACTACTCTTCTCCAGGATATGCCATTCATTACCATTAAGGCATTTTCTTTGTGTTCGGTCAACTCTGAAAACTTTTCCAGTTGCTTTTTTGTTGTTGTTGTTTTATCTTTTGGAACATTGTGATACTTATCCCAGTCTAATTTAAATTATGTATAGTTATGGTTCATTCCCAATAGCCTATAAAGAGCTTGAAGGTGTGTGACTGTTCCTTATTGGGTCCAAATATTCCAAGGTTTGCTAAGGAGTGGGTATTCAATGCACACTTTAAAAAATTACTCTGATTTAATTTTTAATTTAAATATACCCTTGTTAGGCCAAAGAAGAGCTGACTAAAAAAAATCTGCCTACATGTTCTTTAATGAATGTAATGACTATTCAATTATAACTACATTTCCTCAGAATTTAACATTTAGAAATATATAGGAAAGAAAGTGGTTGGAATGAAATTGAAGCCTAGAGGGCTAGGATTGTGGCTCTGCGGTACAGCGCTTGCCTAACATGTGCAATGTGCTGGGTTTGAGCCTCAGCATCACATAAAAACAAATAAATAAATAAAATAAAGTTTTTTTTTTAAAAAAAAAGAAAGTGAAGCCTAAAACTGATACTAAATTAAATCTTTGCACTTATTTTTATTTTTCTACTTGCAAATATATTTATATGTTTATATTTATAATTTCAAGTCCATCTTATAAACCACAAATCAAGATCTTTTTCTCTTTTTTTTTTAAGTTTGATTGGGAATAGTGATGGGATATGACCTACTATCAGGACCCCTGTGAGTCAGATATAGCCCAGGCCAGGTACTCCTAAAAGCCACTGGTGAGTCTTGGGAAAATAAATGGAGGGAAGATGACTAATTGGGAATGTTCTGGGACTACAGAGAAATATGAATCTGCATGATCTCTCTCTTTACAAGGGTAAATTCTCTACAGAGCACAGATAAACATTATTTAAGTTATTTCTCTTCATTGTCTATATGTTTTGTGTATATAGATGAATTGGGAAAAAAATCTTTATTCTTAAGCTCTGAAGAAAAAGATTGGTAATAGATTTGTTTGGAACTTTTTTAGGAGGAAAAATAAGTCCATGTGAAAGGGGACAAAATGGTTAAAAACCCAAGATGCAGAAGCAGATATCATGTCAGAATTAAAACAATGACTTAACACTGTACATACCAGAGAATGTACAAATCATCTTATTTGACAGTATTTTTGCTTCTTCAGTGGACTTAGAGGCTTTAGAATTATTATAGTTTTGAAAAGTAGTATGAAGTTTGAGTCATTAGGTCATTCAGTTTCCCTGATTACGTCAACTTACTGGGTTATTGAGGAATGAAAGAAACCCATTATCGAAAGTGTCATCTTAATTATAAAGATTAAATAAACTAAATCCAATTCATGAGAATTAGCTTTCATAATCTGTTAAAAATTAACAATAAGTTAAAAAATTGGTTGCAGAGCAGGAGTGATTAAAGTTTTATCATTTTTGAAATGCAAAGATTAAAAGAATAATATATGGAAGACATGAAGAGTTGAACAAATCCATGCAGTTTTTAAAAAACTACTTTTGAAGTATAATATACATATCCTAGAACTCAATAATTTTTGCTAAATTTAAGAGTTGTACCAATGCCACTACAATTCGGTTTTGGAAAGTTCATTTCCTGAAAAAGATGCTTTTACCCACCATATGTGACCTGATCTCAGTACCTACCTCTAGATGCAGGCAAACAGTACTCTGCTCTCTGCTTCTATAATTTTGCCATTTCTGGACAATTCATATAAATGGAATATATGATATATGATCTCTATCACCTGACTTTTATCTAGCATAATGTTTTTTGAGTTTATTCATATTGTAGCATCTATCAGTATTTCATTCCTTTTTTACAGCTGAATAATATTTCATTTTGTTAACCATTCACCAGTTGACCATTTGAATTTTTTCCAGCTTGGGGCTATTCTGATAATGCATACAAGACTTTATGTAGATATGTGTTTTCATTTCTCTTGTGTAGATACTTTTTTTTTTTGGCTGGTAATTTTGTGTGTGTGTGTGTTTGTGTGTGTGTGTGTGTGTGTGTGTGTGTGTGTAGATGCCTAAGAGTAAAATGGATAGGGATATAATAAATTTATGTTTAACATTTTAAAAAACTGCCAAGTTATTTTCCAAAGTAGCTGTATTATTTTATATTCCCACAAATTACATATGAAGGTTTTATTTTTTCCTCATCCTTCCTGATACTTATTATTGTCCTTTATTTATTTATTTATTTATTTATTTGGGGGGGTATAGGGGATTGAACTCTGGGGCACTCAACCACTGAGCCACATCCCCAGCCCTATTTTTTTTTTTTTTTGTATTTTATTTAAACACAGGGTCTCACTGAGTTGCTTAGCACCTCACCATTGTTGAGGCTGGCTTTGAACTCGTGATCCTCATGTTTCGGCATTCCAAGCTGCTGGGATTACAGGTGTGCGCCACCATGCCCAGCTGTCCTTTATTATTAATGACTAATAATATTGAATACCTTTTCTTGTAGTTATCAGCCATTCTGATTTCTTTTGTGTAATGTCTATGCAGAGCTTTTGCTGTTTTTCAATCCAGTTTGGGTTCAAATTCTGGACAAGGATCCTTTATCAGATGTATGATTTATAAGTATTTTTTTTCCCAGTCTTTGTCATGTCTTTCGTTTTCTTAACAATGTCTTTTGAAACATAAACATTTAAATTTTTATGAAGTCCAACTAATTTTTTTCTTTTGAGTGTGCTTTTGGTGTCATATCTAAGAAATCTTTACCTAACCCAAGGTCATAAAATTTTTTTTCCTGTTTTCTCCTAAGTTTTATATTTTAATTTTTAAAATGTATGTCATTTTGCTGGGCAGTTACGACATGCTTATAATCCTATCAAGTTGGGAGGTCGAGGCAGGAGGATTACAGGTTCCAGGCCAATTGAGGCAACTTAATGAGACCCTGTCTCCAAATAAAAAGTGGTAGAGTGCTTGCCTACCATGTGTTAAGTCCCTGTGTTCAGTCCCCAATAAATAAAACAAAAAGAATATGTCATTTTGTGTTAATTTATAAGTATGTTAAAAAGCAAGGGTCTAAATTCATCTCTTTTTATGAAGTTGTCCAGTTGTCTCACTATTTTTCTAAAAGACCATCCTTTGTCAAAAGTAATTTGACCATAAGTTTAAGAATTAATTTCTGGACTTTTAATTTTGTTCTATATGTCTGTCTTCAAGCCATACTACATTGTATTGATTATTGTAGTTTTATAGTAAGTTTGGAAATTGGGAAGTATAAGTACGTCAGCTATGTTTTTCACTTTCAAATTTTTTTTCATCTGCTAGAGTATTTGTATTTCCGAAATATTTGTAAACTTCTGTGAAATGATTATTGGGGTTTTGGTAGAGTTTTCACTGAATTTATAGTTGGTTCCAGAAGAATTGCAATCTTAATAATATTGAATATTTGAAGAGATCATAGAATATTTGTCCATTTGTTTCAATTTTCTTTAGTTCCTCTCAGCAATATTGTATGATTAGTGTGTGTCTTGCATTTCTATTAACAAATTTATTATTTTCATGCTGTTGTGAATGGAATTGTTTTCTCAATTTCATTTTAAATTACTTACTGCTAATATATAGAAATATAATTAACTTTTTCATATTAATAATATATCCTGTGACCTTACTGAACTCATTATCCAGTTCTAGTATTTTATTGTTGTTGAAGTTTTAGGGGTTTTTACTTACAGGATAAGATCATCTGTGGATAAAGGAAGACTAGCCTTTTTTTTTTTTCTTCTTTCAATCAGATTTCTTTTTCTCACTTGATTGAACTACTTAGAACCACCACTACAGTGTTCAAGGAGCTGGATGCAGTGGCACATGCCTGTAATCCCAGCAGTAGATAGAGGCAGGAGGATCAGAAGTTTGTGGCTAGCCTGGGCAATTTAGTGAGACCCTTTTTCAAAATTTTAAAAATATAAAATTTAAAAGTAATAAGTTCTATCCCCAGTGCTGCAAAAAGTAAAAGAAAAATAAAAAAAGAAAGAAAGAAAAGAAAGAAAGAAAGAGAGAGAGAGAGAGAGAGAGAGAGAGAGAGAGAGGGAGGAAGGAAGGAAGGAAGGAAGGAAGGAAGGAAGGAAGGAAGGAAGGAAGGAAGGAAGGAAGGAGACTGAGGTTGTAACTCAGTGGTAGAGCACTCACCTAGCATCTGTGAAGCACTGGGTTAAATCCTCAGCACCATATAAATATAAATAAATAAAGATATTGTGTCCATCTCCAACTAAAAGATATTAAGAAGAAGAAGAAGAGGAGGAGGAGGAGGAGGAGGAGGAAGAAGAAGAAGAAGAAGAGGAAGAGGAGGGCTGGGGTTGTGGCTCAGGGGTAGGGCACTCAGTGCCTAACATGTATGAGGCCCTGGGTTCAATCTTCAGCACCACATAAAAAGATAAATAAGTAAAATAAAGGTATTGTATCCAACTACAACTAAAAAATAAAATATTAAAAAAAAAATAGGGCTGGGGATGTGGCTCAAGCAGTAGCGCACTCACCTGGCATGCATGCGGCCTGGGTTCGATCCTCAGCACCACATACAAAGAAAGATGTTGTGTCTGCTGAAAACTAAAAGAATAAATATTAAATATGACACCTTTAAAAAAATAGAAAGAAAGAAGTGGCAAAGGGAAGCATCCTTTTCTTCTTCCCAATTGTACAGGGAAAGAATGATATTAGGGTTTGTTTGTTTTTAGATTTTTGTTTTTTGTTTTTTTGTAGAGTCTCTTTAATCTCTTTTGGTAGATTGAGGAAGTTCCCTTCTATTCCTAGTTCAGAGTTAGTTTTTTTTTTTTAATTATGAATGATAGTTGGATTTTATTAAGTACTTTTTTTGTGTATCTATTGATGTGATAATGTATTTTTTGTCTTTTATTATAGTATATTATATTGATGTTTAGATGTTAAGCAAATCTTTCTTTTCAGGATAAATCCCATTACATGATATATAATCCTTCTTATATGTTGCTGGATTTGGTTTATTAATATTTTATTGAGGATTTAATGTATACATTCATGAGGTATTTTGATCTCTAGTTTTCTTCTTTGTGTCTTTATCTGTATTTGCATAAGATAATATTGGCTTCATAGAATGATTTAGGAAATGTTCTATTTTCTGCAAGAGTTTGTGTTTTAAAAAAAAGATTATTCCTGCATATTCTATTGAAACCATCTGGGTTTGGGCTTTTCTTTGTGGAAAAGATGTTTTCCCTGGAGGTTGACCCCTGGGGTACTTTACCACCAAGCTATATCCCCAATCTTCTTACTTTTTACTTTGAGAGACAGGGTCTTGCTAAATTGCTGAGGCTGGTCTCCACTTGCAATCCTCTTCGGCCTCCTGAATACCTGGGATTATAGGTGTGCACCACTATACTCAACTTTTTGTAAGAAGATTTTTTTTTTAAGATTTTTTATTAGTCATAGTTGGACACAATACCTTCATTTTGTTTGTTTATTTTTATGTGGTGCTGAGGATCAAACCCAGTGCCTTGCATGTGCTAGGCAAGCGCTCTATGGCTAAGTCACAATCCCAGCCCTGTGGGAAGATTTTTTAATTACTAATTCAATTTCTTTATTTGTTTTACGTCCACTCGTGTTTTCTATTTTTTTTTTAGTCAGTTTTAATACTTTGTGTCTAAGAATTTTTCTATTTCTTTTAAATTGTCTAATTAAGACTCTGCTTTAAATTCTTTTCAGTGTTGACAAAAGTTATTCATAGTATTCCCTCATATTCCTTTTCATTTCTTTAAGATCTGAGTGTGGTAATCTGTATCTCCTCTCTTTTTATCTTGGTCAGTCTAATAAAAGTGTCAATTAAAAAAATCTTTTGAGGGCTGGGATTGTGGCTCAGTAGTAGAATGCTCCCCTAGCATGTGCAAGGCCCTGGGTTTGATCCTTAGCAACACATAAAAATAAAGAAATAAAATAAAGGTATATAAAAAAATCTTTTGAACCTAGGGCCTCGCTTATGCTAAGCATGTGTTCTACCACTCCATATAGACATCTATATTTGGGCAGATAATCCCCAGTGCTATGAAAATGATCCCATTCAGTAGACATGATATGTGTATATGAAAAATTCAACACTATACAATAAATTAGGCTTTGTATTAGATGATTTTACCCAATTGTAGGCTGCTGTAAGTGTTCTGAGCATGTTTAAGGCAGGCTATGTTAAATATGATGTTTGATAGGTTAGTTATATTAAATGCATTTTTGACTTATAATATTTTCAACTTATGATGGCTTATTAGGACATAATTCCACTGGAAATCAAAGAGCATCTGTCCATTCTTTGAAAGACCTAAGCAACCTCATTCTACTTGGGATCTCATTTTGCTCTAAACTTAACCCCTGACCTACTGAAGTCCTAAAGTCAGGAAAATACCACAGAAAAGCTCTGTGGAAACAGTTCTCAGAAAAGCACAGATGGTGATCACCTAAGATAGGCCAAGATATTGAAATATCTGAAATTCCAGAAGGCCCCCACCTAGGTGTGGTGGCCAATATCTAAACTAGAAGCCCTGCAACTTGGCAGGTACCCCCCTTGCTACACCCTCATGGTTTAAACCAATCATTTTTAAGTGCATCAACCCCTTGAACTAAGCAATAATTCTTTCCAGATTCTTTCCTGCCATTTGATACACTAATCACGTTTTAGACTTGTTTTATGATTTTCCCGCGGTGTGTGATGATTTGCTAAGAGATGCTATGATGTATGTGAAGTCCCTGCCTTCCCCAAAGAGTGTATAAAACTACTGCAAACCCTGGGCTCAGGGCCTCTCATCGTCACCAGTTGCTGTGCGCGGAGGGACTGAGCTAGTTCGAAATAAACACCTTTTTGTTGCTTACATCGATCTGGGTCTCTGGTGGTCTTTTGGGGTCCCGAATTCGAGCATAATATCTTCTCTAATCACTGCTTTGGACTGCCTTACATACATCTTGATGTGTCATGTGTGCAAGTATCTCTTTAAGACTCTGCTTTAAATTCTTTTCAGTATATAACCAGAAGCAGAATTTCTGGACCATATAATAATTCTAATTTTAACTTTTTGAGGAAACACTATACTGTTTTCCACAGTGGATGTAACACTGCATTTCCACTAAGAGTTTACAAGGGTTCTAATTTCTCTGCATCCTTCCCCATACTTATTTTCTATTTTATTATTTGTTTTTACATAGTAGTAGTCTAATGATTGTGAGGTGGTTATCTGGTTGTGGCTTTTTTTTTTTTTTTTTTTTTTTTTGGTACAGGGGTTGAACTCAAGAGCACTAGACTTCTGAGCCACATCCCCAGCCCTATTTTGTGTTTTATTTAGAGACAGGGTCTCACTGAGTTGCTTAGCACCTCTCTTATTGCTGAGGCTGACTTTGAACTCACAATCTTCCTGCCTCAGCCACCCCAGCCACTAGGATTACAGGCTTGTGCCACTGTGCCTGGCTGGTTGTGGCTTTTAATTAATCATTTTCCTAATGATTAATGATGTTGAGCATCTTTTCATGTGATTATTGGCTATTTGTATATATTTTTTTCCTTTTTTTTTTTTTTTATTTTGGTGGCACTAAGGATTGGACTTGGGTGCTTTACCACTGAGCTACATTGCTAGCCATTTTCATTTTGATACAAGGTCTCACTAAATTGCCCAGTTTGGCCTTGAATTTAGATTCCCATAACCTTAGCCTTCCAGATTACTGGAATTTTAGGCATGCACCCATGTACCTGGCTTGTATATCTTCTTGTGTGAAATGTCTACTTGAGTTATTTGCCTACTTTTAAATTGAGCTTTGTTGTTGCTGTTATTGAATTTTAGGAGCTCTCTATGTTTTAAATATCAGTTCCTCATCAGATACATGATATATGTATATTTTCTTCATTTTGTGGTCTACATTCTTATTCTGATGATAGTGTTTCTTTTCTTCTTTTCTTTGTTTATTTTATACCAAGGATTGAATCAAGGGGTGCTTAACCACCAAGCCACATTCTCAGCCATTTTTTATTTTTTATTTTGCTAAATTGCTTAGGGTCTTTCTATGTTGCTGCTGAGGCTGGCTTTTTTTTTTTTTTTTTTTTTTTTTTTTTTTTTTTAGAAAAGGAAAAAAATGGACTGGGGTTGTGACTCAGAAGTAGAGCGCTCCCCTAGCTTGCATGAGGCCCTGGGTTTGATCCTCAGCATCACATAAAAAAATAAAATATATTGTGTCTACCTATAACTAAAAAGTAAATATTAAAAGAAAGGAAAAAGAAGTTTTGAGAAATACTGGGGACTCCTGTCCCAGAGGCTGTGATTCTGCCCACCAGCAGGAAATCTTCTCTGTTTGAGTTGTAATTCATTTGTTAATTTGGGAGACAGTCATTTCTGAGATCTTTTGGTACCATCCCCAAAGTCTGGATTACTATCCTTCCTTTGGTGGGTGTGTACTCAAGGACAAATAAATCTGCCCAAAATGGGGAAGAAAGGTAGTCTGTTTCCCCTGAGATTAGGGAGGGAGCAAGATTAGGGAGGAGCAGGGAGAGAGGAAGAGAAAGAAACATGTTCTTTTAAAAAATAAGTTGCAGTGACAGAACAGCAGGGGCTATATTTCAAAGCATAAAGTGGACCACTGTTAAAATTGGACAAGGTATACAAAGTGCAGGGATCATTCGAAGACAATAAACAAGAAAGCAAAGCATTACTCTTTTGCAAACAATTAACACAAAATCAATTAGTATTTCAGCTAGTCTCTGAAAACCATGAAGACAGTAACACAATCATATCAGTGAAAAACAGATTGAGTATATCAACGTAGTGGTTAGGAAGATTTGTAAGTTCTATGAGATCAGGCTCAAACTAACTCAGGACCAACTTGGAACGCTAGAGTCCTTTGTGATCATTATTATTAGGCACTCCCACAAAAGAACCCTTCCTTTATAGCTTCCAGCTTTACTTACTTTTTGTGGGGCTGACATAAGTTTACATGTTATGTCATATGTTAAGTTACATTTTTTAAAAATCATTGTTTTTCCTTTTAAATGACCACATAGGACTGTGCTTAGGTTATACTCTCCTGCCACGGCTTAGGTTATACTCTCCTGCCACGTGTTTAAGATCAAGTTGGTCAAAACTGACCTTGTTTCTACTCTTAATAGTCAGCTGAGATTCCTCAGAAATTACCCTTGGAGACATGTTGTCAGCCTCTTGGCTTCTTTAGCTTGCCTCTACCAGTGGTGCCATCTGCCAGGATGGGTCAGAATCTTGCTGGCCATACTTGGTTTCCTTTGGAAACATCAGGGACATTTCTATCTCCAGTGACCCTCCTGTTTGCAGAATGTGTACTGGTTGGCTTCCTGTTCGGCAGGGTCCTCTTGATCTCCTGGGTTGGCAGATCAGTTAATCCACCAGAGTTACAGGGCCCAGAGAGGGGTCCCATCCTTCTCTAGGTCCTGGCTGACCTTAGAGGGCAAGAGCCAAAATGTTGGCTGCTTTGTCCTTTGCCCTTTTACTTCCTTGACTTTGGTCTCCAAATTTTTGGTTTTAAACACCCAGCAGGCCAGTGTTGCCAGTCTTATAGTGGGAGTAAGGGGCTATAACTTCAATATCTATACTTTTACAGTTATCTCTTTCATTTAATTGGGGTTAGTGTTAGTACTGGAAGTCTGCATTGTATACTATCTGTCCTATTGGTGATGGTTTATTATCTCAAATTAACTCAAGTTGTTTTGTTAGATGCAAAACTTCTGCAAAACACTAACAGGCAACAGTTATAAAGTTTACAAGGAAAATACAAAATGAAATTAACAGAGCAAAAAAAAAAAGATCAATTTGTGCAATAGCTAGGAACCAAGAAAAATGATTTTTATTTATTTATATTTTTAATATTAATTTTTTTTAGTTGGACACAATACCTTTATTCCATTCATTTATTTTTATGTGGTACTCAGGATCGAACCCAAGGCTCTACCGCTGAGCCACAATCCGAGCCCCAAGAAAAATGATTTTTATAATCTTTAAATTTACTTAATTATACATTATATCTTCTGTTTATTTTGAGATCACAGTAATATTTACAACAATTAAACACAACTTTAAATAAGCTGAAATCTAATCTATTTTGGAGCCATTCTAACATGGAGTAAGATGGGAGGCAGAGCCTTATCTCAGGTAAGGTGGGGCTCTTGACAAATAACAAAACACAACATTATATCTGAAACATAAATCAAACAAAGGCTAAGAGAGCTTGTAACTTTCTTTTTGTGGCAAAATGCTTCCATGTTTTACAGTGTCACCCTTAGACAGATCAGGCTGTCCTTACTACCTTCCAAAAATACATTTAAATTCCTATTCAAGTGTGAAGAGTAACACAAAAATGTATGCATAACTTATTGACAACGTTACTGTATTCAGCTATAAAACATCAAATGACATGAATAAATGCCACCCAAATTTGTTATTTCTATACAAACCTGAGACTATTGCTACAGATAATTTTAGTTTGGAGAACATCAAATTGATAATGTGCTCTCCTCTGAGCTTTACATTTAACTAAGTTTAACTTTTTTTTTAATGGAATATATTTTTTAAAATATTTATTTTTTAGTTGCAGTTGGACACAATACCTTTATTTTATTTATTTATTTTTATGTGGTGCTGAGGATCAAACCTAGGGCCTCTCGCATATACTAGGTGAGCACTCTATCGCTGAGCCCCAACTCCAACCCCCAACATTTAACTAAGTTTAACTTTTAAAGTACAGTTTAGAACCCATAGTGTTCCATAACAATAATCGCAGGTCTGCATGGATTAGCAGTACTAGCAAAAAATCAAAGGATAGCCTTAAATCTCTTATAAATTTAGGAAACAGTGTTACTGATCAGAAATAGATTTAGTCAAAGCAAAAAGATATAAGACAAGTGACAAATGACAGTGTGGCCCTTCTATGTTAGATACAATGTATAAAGGAGAGCACTTATTAGTTACCTTGCAGTAAACCTCCAAATGCAAGACTGTACAAAAAAGAAACAGAGGTAACAAGAGAAGAGCCCCAACACCATGGCCAACAGACAAGAACCTTAAATTGACCAGCTGAGATATTTCCTGAGACACTATTGAGAAACCAGCCTCTACCTCAGAGCAAAGCCTGTCCAAGGAAGGGGGCGTGACCCTTGTCCTTGGAAAGACCCAAGGAGCACTCCTAGGCACATACCCACCCTGCTGAGTTGTTTATCTACAAATAACAGGAGAGATCTGAAGCACCAGGTGTCCCTGACTCAGTCAGGCTAGGTGAGGTATGTGCAACCCTCTAGCAACCACCAATTAGCAAGAGACAGGGAAAATACCTGGAATGCCAGATGACCCTCCCAGTAGTTTATGGTGGTGGTAACATGTTGGGAAACCGTATAGCTCAGTACGTACTCCCCTCATGGCTTAAACCAATCAGTTCAAATGAATCCCCCTCTTATACTAACCAATCACCCTTATCCAACTTGTTCCCACCAGTGAATGTGCTAATCATGTTTTAGAGTTGTTTTATGATTCTATGATGTATGTGAAGTCCCTGCCTTCCCCAAAGAGTGTATAAAACTTCTGGGCCCTGGGCTCAGGGCCTCTCAGCGTCACCAGTTGCTGTGTGCACATGGAGGACCAAGCTAGCTCGCAATAAACACCTTTTCGCTGCTTACATCCATCTTGGTCTCTGGTGGTCTTTTGGGGGTCCCGAATTCCAGAATAACACTATCTATATGATCAATGCAGTATTAGACATGTCTTAAAAGGGGCATTAACAGATACAAATAAAACAAAAACAGACAGACAACTAAAAGGAATTCCCAAACCCAACGCCAACAGACCAAAAGGGAATAAATATCCCTAGGTTCTCAAGTCCCACTTAACCATGACTCCTACACCAGTGGTGCCACAGAAGTCCCCACAAAGTGGGTCCAGATACTCCCATGAAGACGAACCAGATGTGTGGAATCAAAGGTCTCCGAGTGCACACCAGGGGACTTATCAGAAGGCCAAGGGTGTCGTGACTTTAATGAGTTCAATTGTTTTTTTCTCTCAGTGACATTCAGAGAGAGAAGGTGGGATTCCCCGAAAGCAAAAGGAACTTCAGCAGCTGTTGGGATGGTCCCTCAGTCCTTACCTTTACTCACAGGAATAGTTTCTCCAGTTTGACCCAAGGCAAATTTCACCCATCTCCTAACTCTTCTGCAGTTGGCTTTCAACAAGTTTGCCAACCACCTTACATCCTCACAGGGAAATGGGGTTCCTTGGAGAGCCAGAGCTGCCCAAGAAAGCTGGAGAGGGAGCTGCTTTTGGGTCCTACCTGGGGTACCAAATTTTTTACTGAAACCTTGGTCCTTGTCCCCAAAGCCAATCCAATAATAAGGACATGGTTTTGAGAAAAGGAAGAAGAAGTTGTATTGCTTTGTTTGCAAAAGAGAAACACAGGGGACTCCTGTCCCAGAGGCTGTGATTCTCCTGACTCTTGACTTTGAAGTTGTGATCCTCCTGCCTCAGTCTCCCAAATTGCTGGGAATATAGGCATGTGCCACATACCTGGCTGATAGTCTTTTGATGCCTGAAATTTTAATTTCTTAAAATCCAGTCTATTTTTTCTTCTGTTGCATTTGCCTTTGTATTATAACCAAGACATCATTGTCAAATTTTTTTGAAAATTTTGCCTATGTTTTATTTTAAGACTTTCATGTTGCAACTTTATTCTTGCCCTCCTGTGTTAACTTTTTATTGCTGTAACAAAATACCTGGGATTAGCAGCTTATAAAGAGGAAAAGTTTATTTTGGCTCACAGTTTTGAAGATTTCAGTCCATGGTAGGTTGGCCCTGTTGCTTTGGGGCCTCTGGCAAGGTAGCACATCATGCTAAGAAATGTGTGGAGGAGCAAAGCTCTTTACCTCATGACCAGATCATGAAAGAGAGAAAGAGATTGGGGTCTATGGTCCTCTTTAAAGACACATCCACATGACTGGAAGACCTTCCACCTCTTAAAGTTTCTACTGTCTCCCAATAGTGCCAAGATGGGGACTAAGCCTTTAACACATGGGCCTTTGAGTGATATTCCAGATCCAAATGATAGCACTGCCTCATGTCTGTACCTCAGTGATCAGAAGGTGCAGTCAGCAGTCATAGCACAGATGCTGATATTTGGAGGACTAAGTCCTTTTTGCGCAAACTGGATCCTGCAAAGAAAAAGTTTCACTAAAATCATGATGAAAACTAGTAGAAAGGTTTACTACAAAATTTCAGTAAGCAACATTGATACTAGCTTGTTGAGCAGTTAGGTTCATGTGAATTTGAAGTAGGTGCAGACCATTTAATTGTCACAGACCCTACAGGTACCAACCTTTAAACATTTTTAGATCCCTGTTCTACTTAGTGTGTTTATGATGCTGGTTAAATTCAGTACATTTGTTTTGTAAGAAGTTGAAGAGAATGTTTTCCTAAAAAAGATGATAGTCTGTTTTTCTAGGTCCTCCAAAAGCATTTCCTGCCAGGCAGTTGACATGCAGCCCTGGCACAACTTCAGGAAACTATTTTCTTCTGTTTACCCTTTCCAGGATAACAGCATCTCCCAGGAATTGAGATGAGGGATCTCCTTTAACTCTTTCAAATTGTAGAAATACATTTATGTAACATTCCCCAACTACTCTTTATGTTAGAACAATGAAAATGCTTGTCTTTAATTTATGCTTGTCATAAATTACTTTGTTTTAGTAATTTGCTAGTAGAAAAGTTAGTGCCAAGGGCTGGGGATGTGGCTCAAGTGGTATCGCGCTCGTCTGGCATGCGTGCGGCCCGGGTTCGATCCTCAGCACCACATACCAACAAAGATGTTGTGTCCGCCGAGAACTAAAAAATGAATATTAAAAATTCTCTCTCTCTCTCTCTCTCTCTCTCTCTCTCTCTCCTCTCTCACTCTCTCTTTAAAAAAAAAAGTGCCTTAAAGTGAGATAGTCTAATAAAATGTATTCAGAAGAATATTCCTTTCTCATAAGGCTGTTCAGGTCTTTCAGGAAACTCACTACAGCTATATCTGAAGATACATAACCTGGCAATTATGGGGTAGTTGTCCACAATTCCAAAATCCTGTTTCACCAGGAGGAAGAAACCACCATTGGGTTTCTTCAGAAGAGTATCTTCTACTTAATTCACTTATAATATTTTCTTTTATATAACATTTCTGAAATATTTTGTGAAGGGGTGTTGATACTATATTTGTAAAATAAATCACTCAAAAATTTCACTCCTTTTATGGAACCAATTTGTTTCTAGATGCTTTTAATACCATTATACAGTTAGGAATGCAAAAGTGTATTATAGCTTTATGTTAATCCCAGATCGCATGTTATTTTAATAAGTATAAATGTATCTTTGAGAAAATGTAGTGGAAAATATACTAATTTAAAGATGGGAGGGGCTGGGGCTGTAGCTCAGTGGTAGAGCGCTTGCCTCGCATGTGTGAGGCACTGGGTTCGATCCTCAGCACCACATAAAAATAAATAAAGATATTATTTTAAAAAATGGGAAACTTGACATATGTAAAAATTTAAATAGATGCATATACTACAATTAGTTGTGAGCAAATTTATATATTCTTTGTGTAATATCGTTAAATAAACAAATAATTTCTTAATTCTTTTGTCCTTCCAGATCTAAAAAAGATTCCATGATTCTGGCCAGCCTTAGAACTGTAGGCAGCAGCGTCAGGGGAAACAGGACCAGAGCTCTAACAAGACGGCAATGAACGGCATGGAAACAGGTGGCAAGAGAATGAACTTAGTCTGTGATCAGGCATCAGCCAGGGCTTCTGGAGCCAGTTAAGGGTTTCAGATTAGGAGCATATCAATGACCCAGGATCAGAACAAGCCTTTGGATCAGAGCCAAGTGACCTCTGA
Source organism: Spermophilus citellus (assembly GCF_964194105.1). Taxonomy (NCBI): domain Eukaryota; kingdom Metazoa; phylum Chordata; class Mammalia; order Rodentia; family Sciuridae; genus Spermophilus; species Spermophilus citellus. The sequence continues at coordinate 202,650,357 of NC_138183.1, read as the reverse complement.
ATGACAAGGAACTGGGAAAGCAACAGGTTAGAGACAAAAAGTAGAGGAGATTGTCACACAAATACCAATGAGATAGGTAGGTAGAGTCGAGTGAGTAAATGTCCACAATTTAGACTCTCACATTTTAGGTCTACCATTAGAACCTGTCCCTTTAGAATCTCTTTACAATATAGCTATCTCACTTCTCACCCACCATCCCACTCTTCATGAGGTTTCAGACTTAGTTGGAAGATATTGTGTCTTTCACACACGGATACCAAAGGCTTACAACATGAATGGCTCCCTGCCTTAAGGGTCAGAGGTCAATATCTTGCTGAATGAGGCCTTGAGAGTTCTGCCTTCGAGACTATAGTTAAAAGGGCAAAAGATTCAGCAAACCCAAGGTCACCACTAGTACCACACAAAAAAAGGGTTATCTTGGCCTTATGAATAGGTGACTTTGGTCTGTTTCAGGACTTATCTCTATCTCAGAATCATGTTGACTTCTAGATTGCCTGGCCCTATAATTCCAATCACTGAGTGACTGCTTTAACTCAGTCCTGTGAATCTAACAATTTTTAGGACTTCCAGCTACATATTCTAGAGGAACAAAGAACAGGAAATCCAGAGTCAGGATGAAACCAGCAGATTGACTAAGACAGTCCTTTCTGTAAGTTAGTAAACCAGTGTCCTCTTAGGAAATGAGCTCATCTCCACCCTCCCTGCAGTGCCTGTCATGGAGGAAGCTCTTAGTAAACATTGGTTGAATATTGAATTAGAAGCTCTACAAATAATGAAAGTAACTGAATGAGAGAAGGAGTGAGGGAGACTTTCCCAGCCTAGGCACAGAGCCTGAATATGGCTTTCAGATGTGAGATGGAACTCAGGATTGTTCTAGAGGTTAACTAAGGTATGAGGTAATTCTTGACCTACCCAAGGATACAGAAACATTCCAGTCAGCACTGGAGAAGAACTAGGTATCTTCATTCTTAGACTAATGCTACATACACTAAACAAATGGTTTTTTAGAACAAAGCTTAAGTCAGCCAAAATTTTTTATTAATATAAAGTTTGAGTAAGTGAAATTGTGAAGATGATGGAATCTAATTGACAACTTCCGTACAACTTAACCTTCAGATAATCTCCCTTTTTAAAGTGCTCATTATAGTAGTGATTATACAGTAAAAAAGCCTGTGATGAAAATATGGTATAAGATTGTTCTTTGTTGAGCAAGTTAAAACAGGCTGGTCTGTAAGCAATTATTATCTTCATCAAAATTCCTAGCTCTAATGTTTTGGCTGCAGTGGCCCAGCACGTATGCCTTCTCAAACAATTGGATGGATTTAAAACACTTAAGAGATGTTTGTGCTTATATCTTAACATAGCATCAGTTCAACAGGAAAAAGGAAAAAAAAAATGTAAGATTTGGCATTAAGGCTTAGTTTAGAAAAGAAAATCGAACCAAAACTAAAGTAAACAAAAATCCGAAATGTCTAATCCCTGCATAGAAACGAGAATTCTTGATTCAGTCTTATAGGGCCCTTAGCAGCAATACTGTGGTAGAACACAGGGATATCTTTCTTTTCCCTACTCTTTTTTTTTTTTTTTTTTTGATTTTCCATCCCTACTCTTTGATCAGTTAATATTTCTGGAAAAAATTATCACAGAGTTGGTATGCCAGTGGATTACCCACTATCAGCATTTTTATATGGGTGATACATTCTAAAGAGATTTTTTTTTTTGGTCATTTTTTTGGTTTTATGTTTATCCCAAACAACAACAAAAAAATGTGTTCTGTATTCTGTGGAAACTGTTCAGGTACCTGTTTGGATGAGGAGATGATTTAAAACTGAATTAGCTTTTCAAATTCTGAGTTTACACATATGCAAAAGACTATGAAGAATGTGCTTTGGATAAGATTGGGAAAGTTTGGTTTAAAAATCATACTCTTTTAAGATTAAAATAACCACAGATGAATTTTGAAACTTATGTACTACTGACTTAGGGTTCTGGTTACATTTTATACTTAGTTAGAAATTACATTGTCAAATATTTATACTGTAAATTCATTTAAAGTTACTATAATTCAACACCTATTATGGAGTTAACAGTCATTTGCTAGATGTTGAGGATGAAGCTCAGGCCAACAAATGACTATTCCATGTCTTCAAGAGGCTCACAGTAAGCAATCTACAGATTGGGTCATGGTAAACAATTCTTGTGAACAAGTGTTACAGGGTTTAAACTGAACCTTGGGTGCCAAGAGAGGGAAGAATCTATTCTGCTGAGGATCAGAAAGAAATCAGAGAAAGTAATCAGAAGTTCAGGTCTAGAACTTAAAAGAGAATAGTGGAGCTACCAATAGTAGATTATATTAGTTTGATAATATCAGTATATTTAATTAAAACCATGTAAGCAGATAAGATGACTAGGGAGAGACTGTATGTAGAAAAACACCAAGAAAAAAATCTTCCACTTAAAGGTTTTGCAGAAAAAGAGGTAGTAATGACAGAGACACTGAAAAAGAGGGGTCATAAAAATAGGAGAAGGAACCTACCACAGACCATAAACTAGCTTTTCCTTAAAAAATGGAGGTGAGCCAAATGTGGTGGCACACACCTATAATCCCAGCTACCTGGGAGTTCGAGGCAGGAGTATCACAAATTGGAGGCCAGTTTGGACAACTTAGACCCTGTCTGGCTATAAAAGATTAAAAAAAAAAAAAAAAAAAAGAAGAAGAAAGAAAGAAAGGAGGATTTGGGAGTTAGGGGTGTTGTTCAGGGGTAGAATGCCCTTGAGTCCTCAAGTTCAATCTCCAATACCACCCCCCCCCACAAAAAAAAAAGAAAGAAAGAAAGAAATAGGAGGAGTTGATAGTGACTAGGAGCCTAAAGAAAGACAAGCAAAAAGCTCAAGATGTTATAGAAAAAAGAAACAAGAGCCAGAAATTTCCAAGTATAATAGTTGAAATAAAAAATAAAAAATAGAGAGTTGAAAAATTAGAAGTAAAATTTTTTAAAAATGTATTTATTTTTTTAGTTGCAGTTGGACACAATATCTTTATTTTTATGTTGTGCTGAGGATCAAACCCAGGGCCTCAACCCCAGCCCAGAAATAAAATTTACAAAATTTCCCATAAAGTAGAATAAAAAGACAGTGAGGTGGATAGATCAATCAAGTAAGTCATATCTATCTACCTATCTGTCTCTAAAGGTTATGAGCCTCCAGATTAAAAGGGCCCACCAAGTGCATTAGGACAGTGTTTGAAAAAGTACCCATGCCAAGGCTCATCATCATGAAATTTCAGAGCCTATAAAGCTTCCCAAGACAAAAAAATTGTATGTAAAATTTTATATATGTATATATAATAATAATCATTACTGAGGAATATATTCCCCAGCTGCAATATTAGAAAGTATATGAGTCTGTGACCAGTAGAGCAATGCCTTCTAAAATCTTGGCATTTTTTTATTTACTTATACTTTTTTACCCAACCCAACTATCAAATACAGTGGGACAATAGATTGAAATAATTTTCTGCCTTTCAAAGGAACAAAAAGAATTACCTCCTATACATCCTTTCTCAGAAGACCATAGGAGGAGGTGCTCACAAAATAAGGGGGTAGAACAAGAAAGAGGAAGATATGAAATGCCAGAAACAGGAGAATCAACAAATAGAGATCATTCTTCAAAAGGAGTAGGCATGTAAAGATACATTCTGGCAGGTAGAGGAGAGTTGAAGGAGTTTACACCTCTCTTTTCTTAGTGGCAAAGGCAGGGTTACTTTCCAACAGTGAGTAGTTGTGGGGAGCCACTCTGAATGACTATCGCCTTCCACCCTGAAGTGAGAGGCTTTGACCATCACTACATTTCCTAGTGATCTGGGCATTGTCCTGGTTCAGGAAGTTGAGGGCGTGTCTTCAGATGAAGGTGATGCCCCTTGGGTTGAATTACACTCATGTGTCCCTTATAACTCTGCCCCTTCTGGCCTTTTTTGGATGGAACTTTCTAAGAACAAGGGTCCCCCCAGTAAAAGCCCACTTTTGAACTAACATACTTTCTCTCTCTCTCTCCCTCCCTCCCCACCCCCCACCTCCCCCGGCCTCTCAAGACTTTCTTTTGCTCTTCCATTTGGGGAGCCTGAGGCCAAGAGCGGAGAAGCCTTCCTGAAGCTTATTTAAAGGTAAAGTGTGTGTCTGTGTTTTATTTGGAGTCCCTGGAAATTCACACAAGCGACCTTAAGTTCAATTGCCCCCAGGCGGCAAGTAGTTAGAAACTTTTAGAGTAGAGAGGCTTGGAACATCGCCTGTGAGGAACAAGAAAAGAACCGAAATCTCTTAAGAATTAAAGAATTGTTGAGGGCTGGGGTTGTGGCCCAGTGGAAGAATGCTTGCCTAGCTTGTGTGAGGCACTGGGTTCAAACCTCAATTATAAAAAATAAATTTAAAAAATGAAGTTAGAAAAAAGGATTGTTGAGGAGTATGGAGGAGGTTTGCAGTGAAGCCTGTTAGTTTCTCTTATACCTTATGGCAAGATTTCAGAAGTGATGAAAGTACTTTTTCTGTCAGTCAGCTTGAGTACTACTGTTTATTAGAGATCACTTTCTGTTGAGATGAAGATGGGTTTTTGCCACACAAATTGAATGGTTGTTATCAAAGGATTATTGCTTTCACAATATTGGAGTGTCTATGCTGGAAATAAGACGCTCTTAGTAATTATATATAGTAAATAACATTGATAGTAAAAACCACACATACACCCTTCCTCCTCAAGCAACTAAGTTTCCAATATATTTGTAACTTGGCTTTTTGAACCTTTAAGTATCTTGGTTGTTAAATCTTGATTAATTGAAAGTTGACTGATGAAAAAAGATGGAACTAAGGACAGTATGGAATGCCAGTTATTCTACTGGAGTGCAAAAAAAGAGAAAAAGTGAAAATTAGATGTGATATAGGAAACAGGATGGCTCTGTCCTCTGTCTCTGGTATCAACCATGTTTTCTAGTATAAAAGAAATATTGGGGTACGTATCACCTAGCAGTAGAATGTCAGCCAACTGCTACCCCCATTTTACTGATGTTTAAGTTTTCAGTCATAACTGTTGACAATCAATGTTAAGGTGAGTACCTTTTCATAATTTACTGTGTTAACAGAAACTCCCTAAACATTTATCATTTTATTGTAAGAATAATAATTATTTTATTTTTTGGTGCTACGGATTGAACCCAGGGCCTTGGGCTTGCGAGACAAACACTCTACCAACTGAGCTATACCCCCATTCCCTTATTTTATTGTACTATTTATGTGAATTTGGCAATCTCTGAACTTAGCATTTCCTCCTTGCCTCTAATCTTTAGTCTAGAATTTCCCATATAATTTTTTTTTTCATTTATATGTGCCTAGATCCCACCTCTAGTGATTCTGACTCAGGATCTTTGGAGATATCTTGGACTAGAACATTGCATTTTGAAAAGCATTTCAGATGATTTTTTTCCTCCCAGAGAATGAATATTTTATTGTTTATGGAATGTGAAAAGGAATTAGAAGAAAGTATGATTTTCCTTGAATATTTTTTAATGTGTAACAGTTGAAAGTACTCTATACAATGTACCAGAGTTATTTTCCTCAAGTGCACATCATGTCAGTCTCCTTAAAAGTGTTTGATAAATTCAACATCCTTGGGGGGCTGGGGTTGTGGCTCAGTGGTATAGTGCTTGCCTAGCATATATGAGGCACTGGGTTCGATCCTTAGTACCACTTATATAAATTAAATAAAGGTATTGTGTCAATCTACAACTAAAAATATATATATATATATTTTTAAGTTCAACATCCCTTCATGGTAACACCTCTAAAACAATTAGGTATAGGAGAAATGTATCTCAAAAGGCTACATATGACATATCCATATCCTAGATCATATCTTACATTATACTGAATGAAGAAAAACTGAAATTGTCTCCTCTAAGATCAGGAACAAGACAAGGATTTTTTGTTGTTGTTGTTGTTAAACTGGGTTTTGAGCCTAGGGAGCACTCTACCCTGAGTTATATCCCCAGCTCTTTTATTTTATTTTTTAAATTTTGAGACAGGGTCTCACTAAGTTGCGCAGTCTGACCTTTGCACTTCCAAGTCATGGGAATTACAGGCGTGCATCACCACTCTCAGCTAGGGTGTGTTCACTTTTACCACTATTGTTCAATGTAGTATGGAAGTCTTAGTTACAGCAATAAGACAAAAGAAGGAACAAAAAAGGGCATCCAAATAAGAAAACAGGAGGGAGGGCAAAATATCTCTATTTACAACATGATTTTATGTATATAGGAAAACTTAAGATACCACTAAAATACTGTTAGAGCTAATAAACTAACTCGGTAAGATCACAGGAGATAAAGTCAACATACAAAAACTAGTGGCTTTTTAATGAACCAATAACAAAATTGCTGAGAAGGAAATCAAGAAAGCAGTCCGACTCACAATAGCTACAAAAGAAATTAAAATACCTGTGAATTAATTTAAACAACAAAGTGAATGATCTCTATAATGAAAATTTCAAACACCATAAAAGAAATTGAAGAGGACACACACACACATACACACACACACAAGGAAAGACATTCCGTATTTATGGATTGGAAGAATTCATATTCTTAAAGATGTTTATACTCAAAGGGGAATGAAGGGAAGGGAGGGAGGATGGAATAGGAAAGATGATGGAAATGAATCAGACATAAATTTTCTATGTTCATATATGAATATGTGACCAGTATAATTCCATATCATGTATAACCACAAGAATGGGATCCTAATTAGAATAAGTTATACTCCATATATGTATAGTATGTTAAAATACACTCTACTGTCATGTATATCTAAAAAGAACAAATAAAAAAAATGTCCAGGGGCTGGGGATGTGGCTCAAGCGGTAGCGCACTCGCCTGGCGCCTGGCGTGCGTGCGACCCGGGTTCGATCCTCAGCACCACATACCAACAAAGATGTTGTGTCCGCCGAGAACTAAAAAATAAATATTAAAAATTCTCTCTCTCTCTCTCTCTCTCTCTCCCCTCTCTCTTTAAAAAAAAAAAAAATGTCCAGGGCTGGGGTTGTGGCTCAGAGGTAGAGCACTTGCCTAGCATGTGTGAGGCCCTGGGTTCGATCCCTCAGCACCACATAAAAATAAATAAATAAAATAAAGACATTGTGCCCAACTACAACTAAAAAATAAATAAATATTTTTTAAATGTCCATACTATCCAAAGCAGTCTACAGATTCAGTGTACTTCTTATCAAAATACCAATGACATTCTTCACAGAACTAGAAAAAAATAATCACAAAATTTATAAGGAACCACAATAAATAGCCAAAACCGTTCTGAACCAAAAGAACAAATTTAGAGGTCATTACAATACTTAATTATAAAACATACCACAAATCTATAGTACCCAAAACAGCATAGCACTGGCATAAAAACAAATGCGTAGACCAATCAAATAGAATAGAGAACACAGAAATAGATAAATCTACTTATTTGTAGCCAACTGATTTTTTTTTTCCTTTTTTGAAGTACTGGGGATTAAGTACTCTCTTCCTGAGCTATAACCCCAACCCACAGCCAACTAAATTTTTTGCAAAAGTAACAAGTATATAGTCTATACATTGGGGAAAGGACAGTGCCTTCCGTAAGTTGAGCTGGGAAAGTGACAAATTTTCTGTAAGAACAGTGAAATGAATATTTCAAATAGTAATAGAGAGGATTTTGAATGTTGTACAGTGAGCTTGACCCCTGCTTGCTTGCTCAGTTGTACTCTCATACTCTCTTGTGGGATGACACTGCACAAAGGCCTTCAGCAGATATTAGAAGTCTAATATTACCTTGATATTAGAGTTCCCAGTTTCCAGAACTATGATAAATAAATGTCATTATAAATTTCCTAGCCTCAGGTATACTGTTATAGCAATATACAATAGATGAAGGTGCGTATTAAGTAGTTATTCTGACTTCTCTCTCCCCTGAATCCCTGTCAATCACTAATTTGCTTTTTGTCTCTCTAGATTTATCTATTTTGGATAGTTTAAATGAATGGAATCAAGTAGTATAAAACTTTTTGTGCCTGACCTCTTTCATTTAAATTAGGTTTTCAAGGTTCTTCCACATTATACTATTTATCTATAGACTATTTCTTTTTATTGCCAATAAGATTTTATTGTGGGGGCTGAGGATGTGGCTCAAGTGGTAGCATGCTTGCCTGTCATGTGTGGGGCACTGAGTTCGATCCTCAAAACCACATAAAAATAAAATAAAGATGTGTCCACTGAAAAAAACTAAAAAATAAATATATTTTAAAAATTCTCTCTCTCTCTCAAAAAAAAAAAAAACACAAAAAACAAAACAAAACAAAAAAGATTTCATTGTGTAAATATACCATGTTTTGTTTATCCATTAATCCATTGATAGACATTTAGGGTTTTTCTTTTTCTTTTCTTTTCTTTTTTTTTTTTTTGCTGTTGTGTAAGAAAGTTTGTATACAAATATTTGTTTGAACAACCTGTTTTCAATTCTTTTTAGTATGTACCTGGTAGTAGAATTGCTGGGTCATATGGTAGTTCTGTGTTTACATTTTTGAGAAACCATCAAACTATTTTCCATCTAGTCTACCTTTTCAACCTGTTACTTTAGTCAAATGAGGACCAGTCAAAGTAGCTGTTCTTCTAGTTTGTCACTTTCATAGCTTAGGCAATTCCTTTGGTTTTGAATTATCTCCCCTTATTTTCTACTTACTAAGATAAAAATTCTAACTCATTTAAAGTTCTGTTCTAATCCCTTTTCCCTTAATTCTATTAAGAATCTCTGTTACTTCAGCAAATTCTCACATTTCTTCTTCTTTAATGTTTTATGTCATTTATTTTATTCTGACTGGTTTATATACGTATCTTCCTTGCTAGATTTTAATTTGCTTATACAGTTTATTTATTTTTTATTTTTCAGAACCACTTTTTGGAGATATTTAATAAATTTTTATGAATGAATAAATAAAGTAATGAATGGCTGTAAATACAACCATGGTGTTTTGAGAGAGGGTAGTGTAGTGTTTTTTTTTTTTTTTTTTGCCAGTAATATGAAGAATAACAAGAAGATACTACATTTTTACAATTCTGATTTCTTGGTTGTTTGTTGGGTAGAGTCAGTGAATTCAGGGATAAGTGTAAAATATTTTTTAATCTGGAGATAGACTGATAATATTGGAACAAATGTTGATAACTAGTCTTTCAAGTTAGTACATTTTTAGACTTTAAATTCTTCCAATCAAGAATTATCTTCATGCTTGTAGTGGTGGTTCATGTCTGTAATCCCAGTGACTCTGGTGGTTCAGGGCAGGAGGATCACAAACTCAACAATTCAGTGAGACTGTCTCAAAATGAAAAACAAACAAAAACTGGGGATGTAGCTAAGTGGTAAAGTGCCCCTTGGTTCAATCCAGTAAAAAGAAAAAACAATTACCTTTAGCTCCTAAGAGAAAAGACAACTCAGCAAGACAGACAAAAATGGTCCAAGTTTAGGAAGCCTTTCTAGAGGCTGCTCTCTCCTGACATCGTCCGTCATCTACCCAGTATCATCAGTCAAGTTGCCCTGACGCTTTCTTTTAAATTATTAATAAATAGTCCAGTACTTAGAATACAATCACAAGCATTATAGAACAAAAACAAATAAACAGACTTAGGTTTGACTGAACTTTTTTGAGAGATGATTACAGAAAGAGAGCTTTGATTTTATCTACTATGTTTTTTTGTATAATTTGGAAGGGGAGATTGAAAGGCATTCATGAAATCCAGGCAAGAAAATAAATTCTACTATGAAAAAGGAGTTAAGTAAGACAATTCAGCTATATCATACATAATTTAAAAACTTATTTTTAATTTTATATTAAAATCTGAATAACCCTTAAGAATAATCACTGAGGGCTGGGGCTGGGGCTCAGTGGCAGAGCGCTTGCCTAGCATGGGTGAGGCACTGGGTTCAATCCTTAGCACTGCATACAAAAATAAGCAAATAAAATAAAGGCATGCTGTCCATCTAAAACTACAATAAAATAAAATAAAAAGAATAATCACTGAACTCCAAATGAGATTTACTAGATAAGATGAATATATATCTTAAAGGTTATGGTTCTTCTCTTAACATTCTTATTAATAACCATGTAAATTATGTTAATTGATTAATTAATGTAGTTAAGGCGTATTAAGTTAATTTTTTACTCAATTTAGTGCAAATCTAAGTAATATCTTACCTTTCTCAACAGAAAATTTTCAGGTTGGAAGAGAAAAATATCTGTTGTATTTGTGTATATACTAGAACTTTTCTACAGATTTTCATTGTCAGTCAATACAATAACAGAAAGAACTAGTCTTTGAAGGGATAAAAATAAGACAGAAATAAAACAGATGTGGTATTATATAACCACATCTGCATGTTAATCAACATTATTTGCTGATGTGGTTTTTTTTTTTTTTTTTTTGAATTGAACATAGTAACACTAAAAAGCAAACTTCAGGTTGCAATTCTCTTAATCCTACCAATAGATTGGGTAGAGTACAAATCCTCTAAGTTCTAGAGCAAGGCTAAGGCTAAGGATTTTAACTGGTTTGAAATTATGAACTTCTTTGGGACTCTGTTAAAAGCTATGGTCCTTTCTTCCCCCAAATGAATTCTACATATATAAACAATTTTGCATTCCCATTGGACATCTCTGGATGAATACTCAAGAAACTGCAGTGATTGCCTCAAGAGAGGGGAACTGGAAGGCAAGTGTGAGAGGAAGGAATTATTTTTCTCTATATTTATTTTAAATATCATTTTGAAGTTTATAATCAGGTATTTATCTTCCCTATATAGTATATGAAAATTTTTAAGTCACAATGTCAAAATTTATATATAAAATTTTGAGTCCTGGGTTTCCTAGCCCTTGCAATTTAAAAAATTAAGTGGCTTTTAATTAGATATGCATTTAGTCAAGTTTTTAAAAAAAATTTTTTTAGTGGTACTAGGAATTAAACCCAGGGCTTCATAAGTGCTCTGTTACTGACCTGCACCCCCAGCCCTGTCTTCACCCCCAGCCCTGTCTTTTTTTAAAAATATTTTTTAGTTGTAGGTGGACATAGTATCTTTATTTTTTATTTTTATGTGGTGCTGAGGATTGAACCCAGTGCCTCACGCATGCTAGGCAAGTATTCTACCTCTGATCCACAACTCCAGCCCAACCCTGTCTTTTTAATTTTTTATTTTGAGGCAGGATCTCACTAAGTTGTGCAGGCTGTCTTGAATTTATAATCCTCCTCCTCAGCCTCCTGAATAGCTGGGATTACATAATGATCAGTCTACATCTAGTAAATTATTATGGATTACAAAAAGTAGAAATGTAATTGATAGTTTCAGTGATCTGTTAATGCTATTATATTCTATAAAAATATTACTGATTTCTTAAGGATCTAGTGATCCATTCAAGTTTAGTCTAACTTCACTTAGACTTTATTTGATAGGAATTAAGTTTAAAAATTAGCTTGTGGATTTTTTTTTTTTTTGTCTTAGAGGTAGACCATGAAGATAGTTTGCCCAAGTAAGTTATTTATTGTGAGGAAGTGCATTACATTTCTTTTTTCTTTTTTTTTTTTTAAAGCTCAAATTGTTTTTTATTTATTTTTTATTGGTTGTTCACAACATTACAAAGCTCTTGACATATCATATTTCATACATTAGATTGAAGTGGGTTATGAACTCCCAATTTTTACCCCAAATGCAGATTGCAGAATCAAGTAGGTTACACATCCACAATTTTACATAATGCCCTATTAGTAACTGTTGTATTCTGCTACCTTTCAAGTGCATTAGATTTCAATTCACATAATATCTGCTCGATTCCTTTTGGAAGGCCTGTGGGAATGTGTGGTGGTGGTGGGACTTTCCTGTAAGAAAAATCACCCATGTAGAACCAATAAATTAAAGATCTTAGAATTTAGTCGAGAATTTCTTAACACTGGAGGTTCTAATTTAGTAGGTCTCCAAGTGGACCCAAGAATCGGTGTTTCTGACAACTTCTTTGATTCTGATTTAGGAACCAGTGATTTTGTACATGCTATTATGCTTTCTTTATTGGTTATAAAAACTAGTCATGGGGATTCATACTGTTGCTTTAGTTGCATCCGAGTGAATGTAAGCCCTATTTGCCTTTTGAGGAGCTTGGAAAAGAAGAAAGTACAAAAACCAAAGGGATGACAAGGCCATCCCTTTGCACTATGCCTTTGACAGGTATTTCTGATTGTGCTGGGCTCACGGAGATTACAGATCAGAGGTATTTGATGCCTAAACTGGCTCAAAGTCTTAAAGCTTATGATAAAGCCTCAAGAATGAATATGGGCTGCTTTAGAAATGAAGTTCTACTCTAATCAGGGGAGATTGAAAAGCAGAATTAGGTTAAAAGTATTTGTTGAGGGCTTGGGATATAGCTCAGTTGGTAGAGTACTTGCCTAGCACGTGTGAGGCATTGGGTTCGATCCTCAGCACCACATAAAAATGAAATAAAGGAATTGTGTCCATCTACTATAAAAAAAATTTTAAAGAATTAGTGTTTGTTGAGGTTATAAATTAGTGATCAGTAATTATTTTTCAAAAAATGTTTTGGGATGATTCAATCTTTAGCATTTACATTTATCTGTTTCAATAAAACAATGTTTTTATTTTAAAAAATAAAAAAGGAAAGGATGTTTGGAAACATATGGCCTAGAAAACTTAAAGGTCATCTAGGCCAACCACCTCTCCCAGTGCCTGCCTTAGAGAAACCCTGAGGTTTAGATCATGAGGCATAAATAATTTCCTGTTGTCCCCTTTAATAACTATATATAATAATAATACAGGCAGAATACCTAGGAGGAAATAATTGTTTTGTGGGTACTAAAGCTTCAAACCTTAAAGTCTTGCTAGAAAATCAACCCATCTAGCCCTCAAGAGAAAAAAACAAACAAAAAACCATGCCAAAGCAAAATCCATGATCCTGAAAACCCAAACAACTCACTGTGCTTAAGTGCGGTATTTAAAATAGCAAAAGGAAGTAAAGCCCATCTCTGTGATGTCGAGTTCTATTTTGGTATATAATAATTTTAAGTCCCTCAAAGTTAAATATTAAACAGACCCTTAGCTAGATGTGTTGCCAGGCATCTGTATGGAATATTACCGTGTAATCAGAGTGCATTGTACTTCTCTATACAAAGAGAACCAAAGCTACTGCTTCTAAAGCTTAGGAAACTTTCATTAGACTGACAGAAGACAGTACAGAGGAAATGGCTTGGGGGTGGAGGAGAGAGGATGAAAGGAACAGTATTCATGCTATCCAAATTAGAGTCAGGATGTTTATGCTCAAATCTTGTCTTGGCTTTGTGTTGCGGGTACTGAATAATGGGGACATGGGAAAGTGTATCTCTGAAGTTCCTAAATTAGGCATTAAATATACTAAATTCCTCCTCCAAGTGCTTCATATTTTCAATAGTCTGTGTATATTTCTGCATATATATTGTGATTAAAGTCCACAGCTGGCTAATGCTAATTATCTCTCTTGCTTTTTTGTTGCTAGTATCTTCCCTATAGCTATTATTTTTTCATTCTGTTGTTTACAAGTTACATGCTTCTACAGGATTGTAACTTAAATGGAGAGTGTTTTTATTTATTTTTCTAACTACTTTTTTTTTTTCATTTTTGAGACAGATTCTTCCTATGTTGCCCAGGCTGGCCTGGAACTCCTAGGCTCAAGCAATTCTATTAGCCTCCTGAGAAACCATTCTCAGGAGAGAATGTGCCTCTGTACTTGGCTTATTTATCTTTCATTTTTTTTCAGACAAGGTATTTATTGTAATTTATTTCATGCTGGGCATTATGCTGGAAATATAGCATGTAACTATTAGCAAGATAGAACAGGATTGTGTCCTTAAAGAGTTTACAATCTTCCTTAGCATTGTATACACACATAGTTGGCCTTGTTGATTAAATGATGTGAACATTAGGTTAATGCAAATTACTAAGTTAATGCCACTCAAAATGGCATTAAAATATTTTAGATGTCAGTGTCTCTAATAAATATTTGGCTAGTATTAACATTGACTAATATTCATAAAGTGGGGTCTTAGACACAAGACTATATTTACAAAAGATTATTATTATTTAGAAAATTAACGTCAAGAGTAGATTTAATAAAGGTTTTTTTTAGCAATTAAAAAAGTCCCATGCATAATTTGCAAATAGAATTGGCAGACAAAACTAATTATTTGTATCTCATTATTGCCTTCTTACATTATTTCATCACACAGAAGAGGAAGTAGCAATAGCTTTCAGAGATGAAAATAATTACTCTTCTGGGTCTGAATAGTGAAAAATCTTGATGCCTTCTGTTGAATAGTCTTTCTTTACAGATGTCACAAGAAAAACAGGACTTTAACAGAAGTTTTAATGGTTTTAGAAATAGAAACTTAAGAAACTAGTTCAGTGTAGAGCTTGTGCTTAGCATGCTATGTATGCCTCCCTTCAGTCCCCATAAACAAAACAAGACAAGACAAAACAAAACAAAACAAAACAAAACAAAACAAAAGCTTTGTAAAGTGCTTTGTAAGCTGCAGGTGGAATTTACCTGGAGCTCTGTTAAAATCTGTGGCTTGTTTTCACATCCATGAATTCTTTCCTTCTGTGTTGGGATTATAACCACCATAATTTGTGATTGTAGAAGGTTGGAGAGTTAAATCTATCTAAATATGACCCAGTTTTCCTAAGGGGTTCAAGAATGTGGGTGAACTACAGTAGAAAGTGTTAAATTTTGAGTTAGAATAAAACCTGTTCTGACTCGCTTAGTTTCAAATTGTCTCCTGTGTTTTCCAGTGTGCTTCAACAATAGCTGGAATCATGGGTTTTCTTAATTTAGAACCAATTCAGTTTACCAGGAATCAGTTTATTTTCCACACGTAGATAACTGAGTCACACTGTATATAACAGGCCAAACATATCCTCTGGCATCAATGTTAGGTAGCCAAAGAGTTAATACTAGTAATTCATGTATAATATCCTTTATTTTTTATTTTTTTGGCAAAGACACAATAGACTTTATGAAATCAAATAGTGGTTCTTGCCACTATTTGTGTTTGATCATGAACAGGTTAAGTTATTTGCAGGCTGAACCTTAAACTCCTTATTGTTTTTGATGCTTGTCTGCAGCTGAGTAAATAGCTCTTTAGGATATATGACAATTGAATTGGTTTGGGTTTTGAAACAGCTTTGCTTTTCTTTTTTAAATTTTATTTTATTTAAAGACAGGATCTCCCTGAGTTGCTTAGAATTTCACAAAATTGCTGAGGCTGACTTTGAACTTGTGATCCTCCTGTCTCAGCCAACCAAACAGCTAGGACTACAGGCATGTGCCACAGCTTTGCTTTTGGTTCCTGGTCCATGTAAAATTGTAAATTTTGAAATTCTAAACTTCGAAAGTCAATTTTCATTATTGCTCTGCAGATTTGTACATTTCAGTACCAAGGTTTATTTATAGATATCACTATATAGGAGGAGAAACTGGGTTACATCTCACCAAGTATATATGGGTTTGGATTTTTCAGTGATTTATTGTTTTTCAAGCCGATTGTCATAATGGGTTAACATTTTCCTTCAGAATTCCACTAATAAGGCACATTTTCTCATTGCTAGTATTTCATTGCTTTATTATTAAATGACACCGTTTTCAAGTTTTTGGTTTTATAAGCCCATGGAACATTTTAAATTCTGAAAATGCCCTTTGAGCTTTTGGCTCAGACCAGGAATCTAGGAACCTTAATGCTTTTTGAGTTCGCTACTGCTGCAGTACCCAAGGTAACTTCTTGCCATTTGGTTTTGTAGGGCTTCCCGAGGCCGAGATCTGAAAGAACGGAAAGAACTCATCAGTTTGTATGAAGACAGGCAGCATTTTCCCAGACTCTCCCAGCTCCGGCTTTTCTTGCATACCAGAAGAGCCGCTTTTTTCCTCCAGTGATTGAAACCATCTGGACTGCAGGGGGGTCACGTGTGTATGAGAAAATGACATAAAGTTTTAGACCCGCTTGTGCTTTGCTCCAGACCCAGACAATTCTTGGTCGGATGGTGCGGAGGTGAGGGCTGTTCAGTTTGAGGGCCAACTTCCCATCCTGCCCCCCCCCCGCCCCCTCCCCACCCCTATCTCCCACCTTCCCTCGCGCAGTCTCTGCGCAGCTTCCTAGCTCCCCCCAGTGCCTAGGAGCACACCCCTCCGCCAGGCTCCAGCAGCCCACCCTCTCTGTCTTGGGTGGAGGCACACATCTCCACGCCCCCTCCCCTCTCCGGCTGCAGCCGGGCCGCAGCCCAGGGCGCGGATGCTTGCCCGCCGCCCGCCCTCTCTGCGGGAGCGGCTCCTCCTCCCGGCCGCGCGCGGTTCTCCAGGCACCCAGCGCTGTGCTGAGCGCGCGGCCTGGCTGGGGAGTGCAGAGGTGACTGCCTCTGGCCCTCCACCCAGAGGTCGCCTTCTGGCCCTGGTGCCTTTGCTCGGGGGTGGGTGGCCCTCCGAGGGGGCGCAGGCTCTGGTTCGGCCGCGCCCTGCCCCACCCCTGCACTCCTAGCCCTTTTCCCGCTATTCCTGATTCCTTGTCCTGGTAGGTTCCAACTCCGTGAGTATTTGCATGGGGGCAGTGGAAGGCGCAGAGTGGAGCAGCCGTGGGTGGCTCCCAGAGGGTGGTGGGGACTGCCCTCCGGGTGGTCGTGGCCAGCCATCTTCCGCCAGGCTGGGGCCGCGCGGTGGGGGGTGGGGAACCTCGCCGCAGGGATCTGGGACAGTGGAAAGCTGCTGGGAGCCTAACGGAGGATGAGCGGCGGGCAGTCTGGGAGTGGGCTCAGCCTTCAATCATATTCCCTCTACGCACCCAAGCTCCTCTTACCTGGAGTCGTTTTGTGCTCGTGTGCAGACTCTTAGAGAACACACACACAGACTCTGCACTGAACTCAAACAAAGGAACATTAACTTTTCACTCTATCCCTTCAACCATTTAAACTGTGTTTATTTGCAGATGAGTACTTTTCATTTTTGCCCTTGTTCTAATGTGCACAAAGTATTAAAGTTGTTTTTTAAAACAGTGACCCAGGACTGAAGGAACACATTTTAGCCAGTGTTTAATGCTGCCTTGTCCAATAATACAGTAACTGAATAGAGTTCAAGAGACTGGATGTTTTCAAGTGTTTCTGAAGAGGAATTATTACATTTTCCTGAGATTTTTGTATGGATGTAGTTTATAATTACTTAAGTATGAATAAAATAACTTCTTCAATGAGTAAGCCTGTGATGCTTACTCAGCCTGACTCTTGAACACCCCCCCCCCCCCCAATTCAGGTATTTCTGCTGTTGGACAGCAGGGTCTTAGTAATGAAGAGGTCATCATCCCATCTCCAAGACAGTTTTGAGCCCTGTTATGTGCACACACTTCAACAGACCATTTTAGGATAGGGCCACAATGATAAAATCCAACAAACTGCATTATTACTTTGTTTTGTATTTTATAAGTGATAGTTTTCAAAAGGTAATCCCTTCATCAATCTTCCTGCCCTAAAATAGGGGTTTATAAAGGATCAGAAATAGTCTAGGTTCTAGAAAGCTGATCAAAGATAGAGACTGAATAACCATAGTCTGTCTCCCATGCTGAATTAAGGAAAAACCAAGCAAGACTTCAAGAGCCTATTGGACACATGAAGTGAAGCAAAGGCTTCCTGGATTCTGCTGGGCTGGCAGAGACTTACCAGGTGACTCACACAAGTTTAGCTTTCCTTTTTATTTACCCAGTAAATATTATCTTTGGAAAAACTCCCCCAGGATATTGAAAGAAATTCAGATGTGTATGGGAAGTGTTGTCCCCTAATTGGACCAGAAGGCTACCCATTTTTGGTAGACAACTCCAAGGCAGTTTTTATCTTCAAAATATTTTTTCCCCCAACACTTAGATTGTGATGGACTTAAAAATTAGTAAAATCCTTGCTTTTGAGTTTGTGGACCTGTTAGGGAAAGAAGACTGACATATAAGAGAATTTCTGGTTGAATGGCTTAGAATATTAGAATGATAGAAATTCAAGGAGAAAATGATGATGAGGCAGGGTGGTTTCAAAGAAGAAAGGAGCTTTCAACTGGGCTTGGAAGTGTGGTGGTGAAACTAGTGAAGAGTTGCTGGGGAGAGTTTCAACAGAGCAGAGAGTTGGCTGTTTGGATGAGAACTAGGGATAAATAACAGGGTATTGATTTTGTGCCATATGCCATTCTCTTTCATCCTTTACTGCAGGGAAGCAGGTATTGTTCCTCATGTTTTAAAGATGAGGGAGTTTTTGTTTTAAAGAAAGAATATCAGAAAGATAAGTAGCCTTCTTAAGATGACCTGTAGTAAGTGGCAGAGCTGGAATTCTTGTGCCTGGTTGCCTGACGCTTGTGCTTCTACAGCTGCCTTTCTAGTGAGCAGTGGGAGGTCCAGCTGAAGCCTACTGTGGTCAGCTTGAATTCTGGCTCAGGGGTTGGAACTCTATCCCATGGACATTGGTTAGCTTTTAAAGATTTTTGAGAAAATGAGTGATGAGCAAAGCAGTGTTTTTAGAAGATTAATGTGACATCTGTGTACAGGAATGTGATATGCACTTCACAATCACATACAAGTCCTAGTTCTTAATTGGGAAGTTATAAAAGGGAGTATAGCCAAGATGTTTGAGTGTTTCAGTTTCTGCCTCATTTACAGTACCCTGCAGTAAGTAGTGTGGTTCACTGGGTAAGAACTAGTTGCAGTGACCACAGCGCTGTATCTTAGCCGGCAAACATTGAAAAGGAATGTGTATGTGGAACAACATGACTGGTGGCTTGCCCTTTATGCTCTCCACATGTTTCACAATGCTTTGGTAAAAGTTATTTATTTATTATTATTATTATTTTTAACAACTACCCTGTGAGGTAGATCAATGCTATAATTTGTTTAAGAGCCTTTTTTTGCCTAAACATTTTATTTGAGATGCATTCCCACCAACACACATATAACATTCATAACATTCTCTTGTTTCTTAAAAATGCTGACTTTTAAAACTTGGCAAAATAAAAATGATTTGAGATTACCTTTTCTTTCTTACTGAGGCCAATTAAGAGAAAATGTGCATTTATTTTACTTTTTTTTTAAGAGAGAGAGAGAAGACAGAGAAAGAGACAGAGAGAGAGAGAGAGAGAGAGAGAGAGAGAGAGAGAGAGAGAAAGAAATTTTTAATGTTTATTTTTCAGTTTTTCGGTGGATACAACATCTTTATTTTATTTTATGTGGTGCTGAGGATTGAACCCAGCGCCCCATGCATGCCAGGCGACCACATTACCGCTTGAGCCATATCTCCAGCCCACTTTTTTTTTTTAATGGGGGAACAGTAGGAGGAGTTTGGAGAATTACTGTGTGGGAATTTAGAAGGAATATGAATGCCAGGATTTAGAGATGTGCAATGCTCTCTCTGCCTCTCCACATTTCTTACCAGTGACTTTTGTCCTTTATGTATGTGGCTGGGGAGCTTACAGAACTGTTGAATACCCAAATTTATAGCTCAGACCTTTGATTCTCTGCAGATAATGGGCACAGGAAGGGCAGCTATGGGTGGAACCATTTTATTAGAATTGTCTGCCACTTTGAATACAATCTGGATTTCTTGCTGTTCCTTGTGCAACCTCTAGTCCTTTTCCTCTTGCTTGTGCTCTGAAGAGGAATGTCAGGTAACAGGAGGTGTCACAGAAAAGTGTAGCTGACAGGCAGAAAACTAAAATTTGTCAACCAGAAAAGTTTATT
Organism: Spermophilus citellus; assembly: GCF_964194105.1. Lineage (NCBI taxonomy): Eukaryota > Metazoa > Chordata > Mammalia > Rodentia > Sciuridae > Spermophilus > Spermophilus citellus. The sequence goes on along the minus strand of NC_138183.1, from coordinate 202,630,511 downwards.
TTAACTAATGTCAAAGTTCTTTTTTTTTTTGCAAAAATGCAAAACCAAGGTGTGATTTTAGTTTATTTATTTTTATGTAGTGCTGAGGGTTGAATCCAGTGCCTCATACGTGCTACACAAGCATTCTACCACTGAGCCACAACTGCAGCCCTATTTGGTTGCATTTTTGATGCATTGCTTACACAGTTAATGTTTTTATGTGGTAAGCCTTTGTCATTTTTATAATTTATTACAGAAGTCATTTAGGTTTTTAAAACAATTAAAATCTTAGAAAATAGGACTGGAATATCCCTTTGTTACTTAGATATAATCTCCTAGTGTAGAACTTTTTACTATTTTAACCTACTTTATATCCGTATATCCTTAAATCTTTCTCAAGAGATTTGAGCTCCTTCAAGCAATTTCACAACCTCCCTAGGCAATGCTATCTAAGGTTTCTACATATATGATCACAATTCATCTCCTTGTAGGTGGCCTGTTTTCTTTTATTGTTTCTTACCTTTACTGCTTAAAAAAAATTGTAGTTGTAGATGGACAGAATGCCTTTATTTCATTTGTTTTTTATTTTTATGTGGTGCTGAGGATAGAATCCAGTGCCTGATGCATGGTAGGCCACTAAGCCACAGCCCCAGCCCACCTTTACTGCTTTCTTATTCCTCTTCTTGTGCATAGATGTTCACGGTGAACATGTCTTTCCTGGACCCCAGTGGCAGCTAGGAAATGTACAGATTGTCTCATCTGTACCCATCCCTTCTGGGCTAAACAAGCTGAGCCTTCTCTGTTTTTCTTTGTAAGCTTTGCTTTTTAGACCTATGATTACATCGTATACTTGTTGCTTTGTGTTTTGTTTTATACAGGAAGTCAATATCAGATATGTTGGCAATTAGAGCTTTCAGTTTGGAAGGAGCCTTTTGGAATAAAATGTTCTCCTCCCACCACCAGCATAAGTAATCGTGGGACATATATAAACTCTGGAGATGATCTTTTTAAAAAAAATTATCATCAAAAGAATTCTACCCAAGTCCTTTAAGGGCTTACCAAGCATCCAGCCTCTGCAAGATTGCACTGAAAGTAACAGACTATCCCAATTAAGGCCTTTCTAGAAGTGTGGGAATCATTTGTTTAAACTGGAATTTAGGATCCCCACTCAAATATGATAGAAACAATCTGCTTAACCCTTTGTTAATGGCATAAGAGGTAAACCTGCTTTTCTGGGCCTCTTGTGATAAAGGACCATAGTGATTAGAATATGCTGGAGGTATATCCCTGTTTGTTAGTGTTCTGGAAATTACTTTGAGTGGGCAAGGGTCAATTTTGGTGACTTTTTGTCTTTTTTGTGGGGCAGGGGGTGCGATACTGGTGCTTTACCACCAGCTTTTTTGGGGGGGTTACTGAGGATTGAACTCAGAGGCACTCGACCACTGACCCACATCCCCAGCCCTATTTTGTATTTTATTTGGAGACAGGGTTTCACTGAGTTGCTTAGTGCCTTGCTTTTGCTGAGGCTGGCTTTGAACTTGTGCTCCTCCTGTGTCAGCCTCTGGAGCCACTGGGATTATAGGCATGTGCCACTGCATCTGACCCCAGCCCTTTTTTTTTAAAAAAAAAATTTTTAATTTTTTAAAATTTTGAGACAAGGTCTCCCTGAGTTGCTTAGGGCCTCACTAATTTGCTGAGGCTGGTCTTGAACTTGTGATCCTCCTGTCTCAGCTTCCCAAGTTGCTGGAATTACAGGCATGTGCCATCGTGCCTGGCTAGCTTTTTGACTTTTTCTGATGTGAAATTAGGGTCTTGGATATTAATTTAGCTAGGGCAAGTTTGAGTGTAGATATTTGTGAATTTCCCCCCTTCTCCCTATTTTTCCTTTTGGGAGAGGCTAATTAGAGCTGCACAGAGACAGTTTCTAATGAGGGTTGGTGTCCTGAGAGGTTTTGTCAGAGAAGACTGACCTGCTGGGAAGCACTATACTGTTTCTTCCTTGTGCCTCTATGGAGAAAACACTGAGCTAGTGCTTATGAGCATCTGTTTATCCTCTTATTACTTTTCCTCAGTGAACATAATATTAGGGGTTTGATAAATCAGTGAGTAGGTGAAGTTAAGAAATGAGGTGGGAAATTACTTTTTAATATGGGGGTTGGGTAACTCCCAATTCAAATGCTGCTATTGGCAAGGGGCTTTTTACATCACTTTGGTGTCTGCCCTGGTGCTGTGATAAAGGGGTTCATCTTAAATAGATGTATTTTCTAGTGAGTAAACAGGGCCTAGTCAGTTATTTTTCTGTTAGTCACATTAGAGTATATTTAATGTTTCTGGGAACTCTAGTTAGCATGATATCCCCTTGCATTAGGGGGTGCTCCTCAGTGGTTGGTAGGAAAGAGTGCCTGGAAAAGCTTTTCCTGAGTCTTTTCTTTTCTGTTGAGTCTGGAATGGATTCTCAGTGCTTAAATCCAAAGGCTTCTGTATACTGGGAGTCTAAGGGGAATGGAAGTTCTTTCAAAAATTGTGTACTTGGATGGCAAACACTATACATCCTAGGTATAGGTATAGGAGGCTCAGAAAGAGAATAGCAAGTTTGAGGACAGCCTCAGCAATTTAGCAAGACCCTATTTCAAAAGAAAAACAAAAAGGATTGGGGATGTAGCTCAGTGACCCCCTGGCTCCAGTCCCTCCAAAAAAGGAGGGGGGATGGGGGAGCTAGAGGTGTAGCTCAGTGGTAAAATACTTGCCTAGCATGTGTGAGGTGCTGGGTTTAATCCCTAATATGCAAAACAAATCAACAAAAAATTGTGTACTTATATGGGAGGAAAATAAAAGTTTTTTGCTTCTTAGTGGACACCAGAGGGTTAGGGTTAGCATGGAAAAAGCATGGAAAAGCAGGACTTAAGATCAAAACATTCATTTAAATCCTCAGTGTGAAGATCAGTTGTAAGTGTTCTGTTTTGCAGTTTTCCCCCTACATCTGTGTGGTTTTTAAAAAATATTTTATTAGTTGTTGATGGACCTTTATTTATTTATTTATTTTTATGTGGTGCTGAGAATCGAACCCAGTGCATCACACATGCTAGGCAAGTGCTCTACCACTGAGCCACAACTCCAGACCTACATCCGTGTTTTGAGTAGTATTTTAGGACCACAGTGTTTGTATAGAAATTGCTGCAAGAGTCATGGGAGATGGGCAGAGGCCACCTTAATATCTTGTTTCAGGTGAACCATTTTTAAAACTTGCATACTTGGCTCAGGATCAAAATTAGTTAAAAAGAGAATTAGTTGATAAAAATAACATCTTTGTCTATTCCAGGTTTAGATTTGTGCAAGAAATTCAATTTGGGAGCAGTATTACATTCTCAGCTCTGTTTACATTTAAATCGCCTATGTAGTTCCCATGTAGTTGTCATTGTTACCAGTCCCTGGAGGGTTAGGGGTGGATCTCAGGATATGAGGCTCTGACTTGGTGAAAGTCTCATCAAGAACTGGTCCTGCGGTGGGGTGGGGGTGGGGGGTTGGTGGCGGTGCGGTGCTGGGGTTGTGGCTCAGTGGTAGACCTAACACATGTGAGGCACTGGGTTCGATCCTCAGCACCACATAAAAATAAATAAATAAATAAAGGTATTGTGTTTATATATAACTGAAAATAATAATAATAAAAAAGAACTGCATATACTGATTCTTCCTTGTGCCTCTATGGAGAAAGCACTGAGCTAGAAAGAACTTTGAAGGAAACATTGGATTTTGTTGGGCATGTAAGAATCAGGAATATAGATTTTTAAAAGACTTTTCAACCTTTCTGTTTATGGAAGGGTAAACTGAGCTCAGAGAGGCAAAAGACTTGTCTAAAGGCACACAACTAGTTTGCACCATAGCCATACCTGGAATCCGGGTGTTTCAGTTCCCTTTTCTGTCCTAGTGGGTCGGCATTATTTTCTGTGGTTTATCACCAGGGCTGGGGGTGTGGGAGGGTGAGACAGGGAAGAAAAATGGAAGGGCAGTCAGTTCTGTGGAAATTGATAAAAAATTGAAAAAGTGAAAACCTTTTTCCTCCTTACTAACTTAGACCTTTGTTCTGTAGGAAATTCTTATCACTTAAGGTTGCTTTATAAATACTCTTGGTAGCTAGCTTAAGGTACCATGACTCCTGTACATTGGTGGGGAAGAGCCCAGCCGGATGATTCTCTGGATGTGTATTTGGGTTATTCCCATTTTCTTTTCCTCTTTTCCTCCTAAGTTTTGGTGTTGTGTTTTTTGGGGGGAATATTTTATTTATTTATTTATTTATTTTTAATTATTGGCAGACACAACATCTTTATTTGTATGTGGTGCTGAGGATTGAACCCGGGCCGCACGCATGCCAGGCAAGCGCGCTACCGCTTGAGCCACATCCCCAGCCCTTTGGGGAATATTTTTGGCTTTCGCCTTAAGATTCTTGTAGGTCCATGAGGACCTGGGCTGGGAGCACGTGTGATGTGTTTCCAGGACGGGAAGTTTTTACACCTAGACAAATTGTCAGGAAACAAAGAGACAGAAGAGTTTATATAGAGAACATGAGGATTGGGAAGTCAGTGGAAAAGTGGCATGGCACATGGTGTAACTGGTTTGGTTACTGTGACTGTCTCTGCTAAGATGGGACTGATATTAGATGGTAGGATGGTGCTGAGATACAATGCCATCAATTCATGAAGAGGAGGATGATTTTTTTTCTTAAAAAGTTGTGTATTATCTTGATTTATTTGAAATTTATATGACATTATCCATTAATGAATGTTTGCAAATACCCGAGTATGTGTCTTACTTAACTCTATGCCAGGCATAGTGGTAGATATACAAGTATCTACCACTGAATCTACCTGAATTTCAGAACATGGATTTGTTTCTAAGGAGCCATATAAAGTATTATTACCAAGCTCTAAAATGGTGAGTTACAAAGAGGGGAGTAGGGACCCAGACAAGGGTTAGGACTTGAGGCTGATGGCCAGTCTTGGGCACAGTGGAGGTGTTTGAATGTATTAGAGTGCCCAGGGCTCAGTCTTCAGCCCCCTTTTCGTAGGTCGTCGCATGGCTTTAAAATGTTAAATTCATGGTCTACTTACTCTCCGTGGTAAAGGTTTTACATGCACTAATTTAACCTTCCAGACAGCATCATAATGTAGGCACTTTTGTCATTCTCACTTAAAGGTGTAGAAACTGGGCACAGAGAAGTAGTGAATTTTCTTCTTCTTCTTTTTTGGTACTGGGGATTGAACCCAGAGGTGCTCAATCACTGAACCGTATCCCCAGCCCACTTTTTTTTTTTTTTAAATTTTGATACAGAATCTCACTAAGTTGCTTAGGGTCTTGCTAAATTGTTGAGGCTGAGATCCTCCTGCCTCAGCTTCCCAAGTCTCTGGGATTACAGGTGTGTGCCACTGCGCCTACTGAGAGATCACCTATTCATGCTCTGGCGAGGCAGGATGTGAGGCTATGCTGTGGTATCCTGGATGTAGAGACCTGACTGATTCTGTATAGCCTTCTCACTGGTCCTAGCTCTTCCACTCCTCCTGTCCCTTTACATTCTGGAGCATTATTTAAGCCTCATCTGGGATTATCACACTTCAAATCCAGATTTCTATTAAGTCCTTTGTAAACTAAGCCCCAGCCCTCCACATATTTTCCACCTTCCTTCTGTTCTCCTGTCTCAGGTCCTTTGTCCCTCTCCTGGAATGCTCTTTTTTTTTTTTTTTTTTCCTGAATGCTGCTAGTTTGTACCCCCAGTTCATTCACATGTGGGCTCAAATGCACAACCTCAGGGAGGCTTGCTCTGACCATCCTATGTAAAATTGCCCTGAGTCATTCTTTGATCCTGCTTTGTTTTTGTTTTGAGAATTATATTACGTATTTGTGTTTTTTCCTGTTTGCTTTCTCAAATAAATTCTATGAGGTGGGTACTTGGTTCATTTGTTCACTGACATCTTTACTTTGTGCAATAGTACATGGAAGATTTTCTCTAAACAGTTGTTAAATAAATAAAGGGCACATTTACACTTTAACATGAATTCACTTGGATAACAAAGTAGTGAAGAAAGGAATATGCAGTTGATAGATACAAGTCTGAGTCTTAATTGGCTTTGTATTTATTTCCAAGGCTTTGCCATGATATCTAGCCAAGAAAACACTCAGAAAATCTTGGTTGAATGAAGACACTGTGTCTCAGTACCATATATTGAGTCCTTAGGACAGAGAATAGTGTGGGCTGGAGTGCTCAGAGAAAATCCTTGGAAGACTTGTATACTTTGAAGGGAACATTGGATTTTGTTGGGCATGTAAGAATCAGGAATATATACTTAAAAAAGACTTTTCAACCTTTCTATTTATGGAAGGGGAAACTGAGCTCAGAGAGGCAAACGACTTGTCCAAAGGCACACAGCTAGTTTGCACCATAGCCATATCTGGAATCCAGGTGTTTCAGTTCCCTTTTCTCCATGCAGTGCTGCCTTCAGAGTTGAAGGGGACACTTTGTGGGTGGGGTGGGGTCTACCGGGAGCAGCATGAGCAAAGGCCCAGAGGCAGAAAAGATATTATTGGCTTTTGTGGGATGGAAATTTTAGGTCATCCTAATTGAATCCTCAGGTTTATGAAAGATCCCTGGGAGACAGAGTAGGCTGTATGAGGTGAATTCAATCCTAGAGGATCACAAATGTCATCTTGAAGACTTTAAATTTGGAAAGAGAGGAATAATGAAAACGCTTTAAACGTTTTATTTCCAATGAAGGTGACATACAATTAGTGGTGCACAAAGTGGATTGGAACTGGGGAAGAAGCTGCAGACTAACAGCAGTTAGGAGACCCTTGTAATAATCCAAATATTACTACTGAAATGTAGTAACATTTCAGTTTGTTTTGTTTTTGTTTGAAAACCTGTGGTGGTTTTGGAGAAGATGGCATATAATTCTCAGGTAAGATGTAGCAATTCAACTTCTAAAGAGTTTGAAGATAAGAAGCAGGAAGTCCAGTATTTTGCCTTAATTCTGTATATGCCTATAAATGATATTTTAGTATCCAAATGACACTAAAATGATCCCAAATGATACTAAAATGATACATGTTAGGACAGGGGATAGAAGGTATCATTATACTAGTGTGGAAATAGTGATGGACGGGGAGAGGAGCAGTGGAAGGTGAATGTGAGCAGCTTCCAAAGGGGCCTGAACCTCTCTTGTTGGAGGAGCTGTATTGTGGCTGGGGAGTCAGGCATCAGTGGACCCTAGCCTCAACTGGTTTTTAGTATAACCTGCTTCCTGGGCCCACAAATGCTTTGGACAGATGTGCTAAAGTCTAGGCTGCAGAAGTTTTAACCAGAGCTGATGAGAATAGATTAATATTGTCCTTACCAGACCAGTGAATGGCACAGGGTATGACCCTGTGAAAGCTGTTTTCCCCATCCTCAGAAATCCTTTTCCATCTCTTAAGGGAAAACTTTGAAAGTCAACATGAAAGTGAGAACCCAGACCTTTAAATAACATAATGGATCTGAAAGTTTGGGTTGCAGAAAATATCCTGGAACAATCAACAAATATTTATTGAACAACACCTACTAACCACCAGATACTGTGCTGAGTACTGGACCATCACTCTTGATATATTCCATGAAATGTTACTAATAGAACACTAACATTTAATTCTATTTCATGGTAAGTTTTTTTAGTCCCAAAGGATATATAGCTTGGTCCATAGGCTCATAGTTACTTCAGACTGCTTGTTTATGTTTGCATTCTCTTATTGAATGTTTACTGGCTAATAGGTAGTATGCTGGATGCTGAGGTATTTTTTAAGATGAATGAGAATTGATGAGGGTGCTTAACTGATTGACTAGAATTTACCTAGTAGATCTGTCAGATTTCCAGTTTTCTAGGATTTCTGGCCAAGAGGAGAGTACAGTCAGTAGTAATGGAATCCCTTACCTTTTTCTGTGTACACTGGACCTTCCTCTTCCCTGCTTATTCCTGCTCCTGAATCTGCATCTTTAAATTTAAGAGCTGTAATGGCTGAGGATATAGCTGAGGTCCTGAGTGTGATCCCCAGCACCTCCCTCTGCCCTGCCCCAAATGTAAGAGATATGAAAATTAGCTCCTTTGCATTATGTTTGGGAAGCTCCATTAGGGTAGTACTTTCCTGATGAAATTTTTTTTGGGTATCAGGGATTGAACTCAGGGGCATTCAACCACAGATCCACGACCCCAGCCCTATTTTATATTTTATTTAGAGACAGGGTCTCACTGAGTTACTTAGTGCCTCGCTTTTGCTGAGACTAGCTTTGAACTGTGATTATCCTGCCTCAGCCTTCCGAGCTGCTGGGATTACAAGCATGCACCACCGTGCCTAGAATTCTGATGAAATCTTGAAGTTAGAAATCTTTCCAGAAGAATCACTGCTGCCTGTGTAATTTGAAGAAAAGCCTTCTCTGTGTGACCTTTCCTTATGAAAGTTGCTTTTGCCTGGAGCATGGATGCAGGCATTGCATTGCTTAGTATTTCTTGGGCTCTTCTTCACTTCTGTCTGCTTGATTGGCTCCCTTTGGAGGTGCTGGTAGAAGAATGTATCTCGTTTTCTTAGATTGAATGATACAAACAAGAGGGAGGCAGTTATGCCAAATGTTCCCATCATTTGGAGGGACAGTTGCTGAGAACAAAGAGAGGAAAGATGAATATAGAAGAGGAGTGTTTCTTTGAACTTCTGGATTGCCAACTGGAGTGAGATTGTTTCCCCTCCCTTGCATGGCATCTGGAGCCAGCTCGCTCGCTCGTACAGTGTGTCTGTGGTTGCTTCTTCTACTTTGGGTCTGTGTGCTCCTTTCAGAGACAACCACAAAACAGAAAATTATCTTTACCTTCAACTTCAACATTAAATTGGTTCTTTAAAAATTACATGTGGGAGCTGGGGATGTGGCTCAAGCAAAAATGCGCTCGGCTGGCATGTGCGGAGCGCTGGGTTTGATCCTCAGCACCACATAAAAATAAAATAAAGATGTTGGGTCCACCGAAAACTGATTTTCTGGGGAAAATCCCATCTAATGAAGATTGAGGGGGGCAGTGTCCCAAGGTCAGGTGCGATGATTGGGTCTTTGGGGTAGTGGCCAGACTCGCCTCCACATGGACAAGCCCTCGGACCTGAGAAGGGTGGGGAAAGCTCTGGACACAAGGATGTGTCTAAGCGCCTCTTGCCCAGCCAGGGAGGTAACTCAAATCACGTGCGAGGATGGCTTCCCACATGCGCCACTATGCCTGGCAAGTGTTTAGGGTTTTATAAATGTAATCTCATTAACCCTTGCAACAACTTGGAGAAGCATGTTTTCATCTTTTTTTAAAAAAACTTTTTATTAATTAATTTATTTTTTAGTTGGACACAATATCTTTATTTATTTATTTTTATATGGTGCTGAGGATCGAACCCAGGGGCCTCACATGTGCTAGGTGAGCGTTCTACCACTGAGCCACAACCCCTGCCCATGTTTTCATCTTTACTTTTATCTACTCTTTTCCTATGGGATCTCAGCCATACCCAGGGCTTCGGCTATTTCCTTTATAGCAGAGATATTACCACCTATATCTCAGTGGTCACCTTAAGAATAAATATGGACTCTTGAGACATCTGGAAAATCCTTTTATTAACCACTTATTGTATGTTATTCTAGAAAGTTTCTTAACCTCCCCGTGACTCAGTTTCCTCATCTGTAAAATGAGATAACAATAGTACCTGCCTCATAAAGTTGTGAAGCTAAATGAATTGATCTATATAAAATGCTTAAAAGATGACCTTCATATAGCTAGTGTGATTAGACAACTGGATGACCCACAAGTACCTTAGACTTCCCACGGTTTTATCTCTGTAAAGTGGCTTTTCTTTCTCCTGTTTTCACTGACTCCTTTAATGATATCAGAGTCATCACTGATTTTTCTTGGTGTCTTGGCAATCAGTATTCAAAGTCTTACCACTTCTATTTCCCAAACAAGTCATGAATTCAATTCCTTCTTATTGTCTTGCTGCCTCCAGTCCAACTAAAGCCTTGGCCATTTTTTGCTGGAAGGCAGCTTTAATGTCTCAGAATGCCTGCCTCTGGATGTTCTGTTTCCCAGGCCGTTTTAAGAGTGAGCTTTCTAAGATACATCTTGATAGTAATACTGTCACGAGTGGTTATTTTTTTATTTTTTAAATGTTTATTTTTTTAGTTTTAGGTAGACACAATAACTTTATTTTGCATCTATGTGGTGCTGAGGATAGAACCCAGTACTTCATGCATGAGTGGTTATTATTGACTCAGTCTGAGGTGCAGTTAGATTCAGTCAAACCTATTTTTTTAGCAAAAAGTGTGCAAGAGCATAAGTGTGTAGCCTAATGGATTTCAATATTTTTGTACTTTCCTGTAACTTTCACTCAGATCAAAATATAGAACATTTCTAGCACCCCAGAAGGTTGTATTGTGTCTACTCCCAGATAGTAGAATGGTACAATGCCGATTCTTACTCATCACAACTCTTCTGTTAACCATCTGTTTTACCTTTTCTTGATCTTCATATATATGAATCACAAAATCTCTGTATTGATTCTTCTTTTACGGTATAACTCTATCCTTTGATGTGACATTCAGAGGTTTTTTGCCTGGCTTTTACATCATGTCCTTCATGCCTGCCCTGCCTTTCCCACCAGGCCAAAATTCCAAAATTGTGTGTACTTTATCAATGTAACAGGCTCTTTTTCCCTCCATTTTTTCCATTTCATATTCTCTTGTCTGCCCTTTTTTTTTTTAGTTGTAGTTGGACACAATACATTCATTTTATTTATTTATTTTTATGTGGTGCTGAGGATCAAACCCAGGGCCTTGCATATACTATGTGAGCGCTCTACTGCTGAGTCACAAACCCAGCCCTTGCCTGCCTTTCTTCCTTTATTCCTTCCTTCTTTCTTTCTTTTTTGGTATTGGGGATTGAACCCTTGGGGTGCTTTACTACTGAGTTACATTCCCAGCTCTTTAAAATTTTTTTTTTTTTTTTTTTTTTTTAAATTTTGAGTCAGTGTCTCACTAAGTTGCTGAGGCTGGCCTGGAACTTGTGATCCTCCTTCCCTCAGCCTCCTGAGTCACTGGGATTACAGGCGTGTGGCACCATGCCTGACTTCTCTTGCCCTTTCTGACTTCATTCCTTGGTAAATTCTTCCTTAAAACTCATCTCCAGGCAAAAGTAAGCCATCCTCTGCATTCTGGAGGCAAGATCATTATAGTTAGTTGCTTGTTTATACATCTTTTCTCCTTTACTCATTGCTTTCATGAGCCCATGAATGAAGAAGTATATCCCCCTAATTGGTTAGTTGAATTTTATACAAGTAGTTCATGTGCTTTCTGGAAAAATTAGAAAATTAAGACCCCCCCCCCCCCCAACAAAAATCACCACAATCCCAGTATGTAGAGATAATCATGGTTTACATATATGTCAAAATATATACCAACACTGTAAAACAAATATACATTCACAAAATGCTAAATATTTATCTCCTTCAATCTCTTGTTATTTTATACATAGGGTTCCCCCTGCTTCTTATTTAAACTGCTTATAGAAACTGTAATGGCAGGGGATAGCTCACTGTATAAGCTCTTGTCTAGAAACACTGTGATGAACGTCCTTATTCCTTTATTTTAATGTAATTCCTCAATTATTTTGGGGAGATAAATTTCTAAAAGTAAAATGGGATAGATGAAAGAGAAAGACATCTTTAGAGTTCTTGATGTGCTTATGCTAACTGCCCTTCAGAAAATCTTTTACCTGTGTGCACTTCCACCAGGGTGAGCATGCTCCTGACTTAATATCCTCTATTCAACCATCATGATGTGTCTCAGCAGAGACTTTTATTTAAATTGCATATTTGAATTAGGATTCATATAATACCCACACTCTGCATTTGGTTGATATGTCTCTTCTATAAATGTTAATTACAATGTTTAAATAACTTGTTAATTTATTTTCATGTGCTGACAGCTTCTACCTTCTCTGTTGCTTCTTTTTTTTTTTTTTGTATTTTAAAATCTATTTTTGATGACTACTCTTTCCTGCTTAACATTTTGTTTATCTTTTTAATGAGAATTTGTTGATTTTGATTATTTGGACTTATTTTTAAAACAAACATTTAAGTCTCCTTTAAAGTTGTTATTTCACATATATTTTGGAGAGAGGTATGTGATGGGAAAGTCAAATTTCTAAAGATCAAAGCTCTAAGAGACAGTTCTTTTTCATTTGCCTGAGGAGTCTGTACACTTTGTTAAATAATTTGAAGTAAAAATACTTTCTCTGAGACTTTTATGTGCATATCTGGGCTTTAATAGTATTCTCTGCCAAACTGGAAGAAGTTTGGATTTAGGACCTCTTTACATGCAGGCTTTTTTCTTGTACTTAGTATATATGAGAATGTCATAGCAGTAGTTCCTGTTGTTGATTTTGTTCAGGATTCTTTAAATCTTTTATATTTAGACCAAACTCTTCCATCCTTCTAGAGTTTGCTTCTATTAAACTTTTAATTATAGATTTGAGACCATTTGTTCAAAGACTTCTATTATTTGCAGGGTGGTTCTCTGAACTGCATTCCTTTTCATGGCTGTCATCTTATGCAGTCTTTTAATCTATTTCTTTCATTAAAAATATATTTTTTACCAGACATGGTAGCGCATGCCTATAATTCCAGCTACTTGGGGGGTTAAGGCAGGAGGATGGCAAGTTTGAGGCCAAACTGGGCAATTTTGCAAGACCCTATCTCAAAATAAAAAAAGGGATGGGATGTAGCTCAGTGGTGGAACTGCCTTCCTAGCATGCATGAGGCCCTGGGTTCAATCCCCAGTATTGCAAAACAAGATAATAATAATCTTTATTCTGTGACTTTTTCTGTTTTTTTTTTTTTTTTTTTTTTTGTAGTATTGCTTCTACCTTTATTACAGTCATCTACTCATTGAGTTTTTTTTATGGACCTAATGTTTCTACTGTTTCTTTTTATTAGGCTAGACTGTTTCATTTTCTTGAGAATCAGTATCAGCCATCCTGTAACAAATATTTAATGAGTGTTTATTGTGAGGAAGGCAGTCCATTATAGGGATTAGCTTTATTCTTCTACCATAAACTTTTTTTTCTTTAGCTGCTATATCTTTTTGCATTTATTTATTCATTCTTTTGAGTTTACTGTTTGATCCTCCTTTCATAATTTTAGTCTATTTTGTTCATACTGTATTTACTGAGATTTGGGTTCAGGTTCACTATAAAGAATTAAGTTACTGAGGCATTTTTTATTTTGTGATGGTGAGTTTCATTAATGATCACCCAATTATAAATCCTGCCTCCCTCCATTTGGGGAAATAATTTTGTATAAGGGAGATGAAACCTTGAATTCCCATTTTATTCTTATTAAGATTAGCCTGAGGAAAGGGCCTGTCCTGGTGGAGGAATGCTTTCTTCTAGAACATGGTTTGTACATGAGAGACTCCCTATCTGGGCTTTTTTCCAGACAGCTGGCTGAATGGTGCTGTAGAACCCAGGTAGAGCAGCACCTGAGTGATTTTGTGAAGTTTCAGAGTGCTTAGCAGGAGTGAAGCTTAAGCTAGAGACTATGAAGGACCCAAGAAGACCTCAAACGTGTATGGTCAACTCTTGATTATGTAAAAGAGTCAGACACTTGGGAGAAGTGAGGTATCAGTGTGTCCACTAGAACTGTGGACTAGTAGGTGTCCTGCACAGCAAGTTCATTGAGGCCGATTCTGTGGGATGGAAAGACCTGAAAGTCATAGACCCTGTCCTCAGAGAGGCATAAAATACCAACCGGAAAAAGATGAAGGTGAGTACAAAAAAAAAAGTGGATTCACAAGGCACATCAGAAGTCTTATGATGTGCCTATGATAAAAACAGAATGATGAGGGTTTAGAGGTGGAAGAACTGACTGTGAGCCAAAGGAGGTTAGGTGGAGGACAAGGAGCACAACATATGGAGGGCTAGCTGGATTTGATTTGGTGAAGAGGAAGGGAAAGGTGACATTTAACTGGGAAGTATATCCTGAGGCCCAAGGCAGGAAATATTTCCTAAAACTAGGTTCATTTGTTCCTGTCTGTAGGCCCTGTCCCCCCTTCCAACAGTGACGACTGAGCCTTCTCAGGGAGCAGTGCTTTGCCCAGCATCTGGGTGCTGCTTTGGTTCAGATTGCACTTCCTTCTGCTATGACTTCTGGGCCAGCACTTTGTAGAGAGATCTCCCTCTCAGCCTCACCAACCTTACTAGCTTCTTCTCAAGCCCTGGATTCCCTTATACTATGTTCAGCCTGGGTCCTTGCCACTTGCCATCTTAGCTTAGAATCTGTCCATCTTCCTCTTCTCCAGATCTAGGCTTCCCAGTTGCAATTCCATGAAGTTTACAGTAAACCTCAGCAGTGTCCTTTGAGCCTTATTATTCTGTGTCCTCTGACACTTACTTGTTTGTGTTTCTCTGTGGGCTACAGTCTCCTGGGCTGGTGTCTAGAAGCCATCCTGTACAGTGGAGAATGATGTATGGGGAATGATGTACAGTGTGGAAGGGACAGTAGGAGCCAACACTAGATATATAGGTATAGACTGTGATTTTAGAGGGACTGGATTTAGTTCTTACGGGAAACCACAGAGTTTTTTTGTTGTTTTTGGATGCTTCATCACTTACTTAATCAGACCTTTATTGAAGCCCACTTAAGTTGTTTGCAATCTCTTTCTGTTAAAATTTAACAGTAATTATCTGTGAATAAACAACAGTATTAATTTTTAATTTTGATAATGCTGCCATTTTGATTAGAGAGGCAGAAATGCTAGTGGTCTTTAAACTGGAGAAAATTTCTAGATCCTTGACTTGCTGTTTTCTCTTTCTAAGAGTTGATCTGTCTGAGGATACAGTTGTAACCCAGCGAGTTCCTTCTCCCAATCACTTTTTTTTTTAATTTTAATTTTTTTTGTGATACTGGGAATCAAATCCAGGATATGTGAGGTAGTGCATTTGCCTGAGCTACATCTGTGCCCATTTTATTATATTGTATTTTGGGATAGAGTCTCACTAAGTTGCCCATCCTGGCCTCAAACTTGCTATTCTCTTGCCTAAAAGCATCCTGAAATTTTTTGGGGAGGGTGTTGTTGTGGATCTAATCCAGGGCTTTGAGCATGCTGTGCAAGTTTTCTATCACTAAGCTATGTCCCCAATCCTCCCAATCACTCTTCTCCCACTTTACAAAAAGAAGGCTCAGCCTTACTCATCTTGAATCTTGCGGATTATTTTCCTAGAGCATGAAAACCTCCAAGTTAGCAAGCAAAGGCACAATTAGGAATATTATTAGTAGCTGGGTGTGGTGGCATATGCTTGCAATCCCAGCAACTTGGGAGGCTGAGGCAGGAGGTTCGCAAGTTCAAAGCCATCTTTAGTAATTTAGCAAGCCCTGTCTTAAAATTAAAAAAAAAAAAAAAAAAAGGCTAGGCAATATAACTCAGTGGATAGATGCCCCTGGGTTCAATCCCTAATATCAAAAAAGAAAAATTATATATGATATACATTTATGCTATATGTATATACTGATAATTACATATATTATTAAGAAAGTGAATGGGTAAAATTCTTTTCTAAGTCAGATGGTTTGCAATCCTTGATTTCAACAAAATTTCTGGAGTTGTCTGTTGGTAGATAATTAAAAAATAGTTTTTGATGATAGGGTCACTGTGATTTGGACATGTAATTCTGAATAAGTATGAAGATATTGACTGATATTACTATAACAAAATTTCTTTCATTACTATCTAGTTAATTATGTGAACAATTTTTTTTGGTGCTTACAGCTATAAAAATGAAAAATTGATACATTCCTAATAGCATTTACATTTTTTGTTTAATAGTACCATTTATAATGTAAGAATATTTTGATTAATTGCATATTAATAATGAAGATGAAAAACAAATCCAGAAAAAAATATTTTTTAACATTTATAGTTATTGTTGTGGGAGGACTTAAACATTTAGGGGAGTGTGTGTGTATATATATATATATATATATATATTTATAATAGATATATTGCAGGGAAATTTCATAGGCTGATCAATAATAGGTTTTGAAGCATAAAAGGATAAAATTCTGAAGAGGAAGTAAAAAGGAATTAAGAATTCAAGGAGAAAAAGGAATGGTATAAAATTTATGTTTTATATTTTTATTCTATTATTTTGTGGTATTAGGGTTTGAACCCAGGGGTACTATACCACTGAACTGTATATCCCCAGCCCTATTTATTTATTTATTTATTTAAATGAAGGCTTTAAAAAATACTTTTATTTACTTATTTTTTTAAATATATATTTTTTAGTTGTTGATAGATATTTATTTTATTTATTTATTTATTTTATGTGGTACTGAGTATGGAACCCAGTGCCTCACACATGCTAGGCAAGCGCTCTCCCAGTGTACTACAACCCCAGCCCATCCTTTTTATTTTTTATTTTGAGACAGGGTACTTGTTAAAGTGCTGAGGCTGGACTTGAACTTGTGATCCTACCGCCTCAAGCCTCCAGGATTTCAGGTCACTCAAATTTGTGTTTTATAAATGGATGGAGATAGATTTTAAAACACTATGGATCTTTTAAGACAGTAATATAGGGACTGGGGTTGTGGCTCAGTAGCACTTGCCTAGCCTGGGTGAGAAACTGGGTTCAATCTTCAGCACCACATAAAAATAAATAAATAAAAATAAAGGTATTGTGTCCACCTACAACTAAAAAAAAATTTAAAAAGATAGTAATGTAGTAGTTTTATTTTAAAATATCATCATTTATAAAATGGCGATCATTTTTTTTGGAGGGGGGCTGCTGGGGTTTGAATCCAGGGTCTTGTGCATGTTAAGCATGTGTTGTAGTAGTCAGCTACACCACCAGCCCCAAATGCCAATACTTGTAATATGCCAGGAAGTACATCTCTACTACTGTTTATGATGCAAAGATTTAAATGTTTTATATATATATACATAAAACATTATATATATATGTATATATATGGAACATAATGGTGTTCATGGTGTTCTATAAAATTCTTTTAGGCAAATATGGTAAACATTTTCAATGGAGTATGATAAAGGTGCTTGACTAAAGCAAAGCAAAAAAAGTTAAAGAGATGAAAGAAGTCCCAAGATCAGACAAAGCCACAAGAAGAGGTGCTGTAAGAACTGAACCTTGATCGACTGTTGAAGTTGAATAAGCAAAATTGAGGTAGGAAGAGGGAACAGTACCTGCCAAAGGCCTAGAGGTGTAAAAAAGAATATGAAAACTTTGGGGATATGGCAGGTGTGGCATGAGCAGAATGGTGATTTCTGGCCAGTCAGCTAGTATCTTTATGTGGCCCAGAAAGGGGAGGTGACTGGCTGGAGGTTTGTGGAGGCAGTGATCCATGAAGGATACTTCCTTCCCAGGGGTTGTTATTCTATATTAATAATCATCTGGACATTCTTACAAATGTAGAAACTCTTTTATATTCAGCAAGGGGAGGTAAATGGGGCCCAGAGAGAGTATTTCTTTGCAAGTTTTGTACCTTATTAGTTATGTGTAGGCTGAGATTAGTGCTACAGGGCAGGGGTTCTTTCCACTGACTGTGTGGTTGATTGGGGCCCTCAGCTTGTCATCTGAAAGGGTGAGTACAATTTTGGAACCAAAATTTGGAATCCTTGGGCCAGTAAAGAATATTTGTCTCAATTTGTAAGTTCATTTACATGAGAAGCTTTTACAAAGTACTAAAAACTAAATCAAACTTAACATATGTCTTTTCTAATCACTTTTTAATTTGAAGGAATTCCACTTTACAAATTCTCTGTGGTCCCGGGAGAGGTAGCATGTACAGCCACTCTTCTGGGCCGTTTGGTATGCTGAATTCCTTTGCTTTCATGATGGAGGATGATGCTGTGAAGTCAGACTGTGTGCAGAACACACAGCCTGACTTCACAGCACCATCCTCCATTATGTTTTTGCCCATTTGGAGCATTTGTTCAGCATAGTGATAGAGACTTGATGCTGTGTTTGCATAGAGCAGATTGAACAAACTCCAGAAGGAAACCACCAAAGGGTTGATTCGATACCACACAGAAACATGAGGTGGTCAGATGAGCTCTTTTCCACATTTTTATATTTTCCGGGATGACACTGAAAGCCTTGCCCTTAGAGAACCCTGAGCCACCTAATAATTCACTCTTCCAGGCTCTAGAGAGGAAGAAATGAGAAATTTGTACCCTTGAATGGATGCCCTTAGTCTTTCTTATAAGAGCCAAGAAAGGAATTGAGAGCAGCATGGTAATGTGACTGGGAGGCAAAGTAAGTAAAAAATTGCCCACACCACTTTGGTCTTTTGTGGGAAAGTGTATTTTGTGTCATTTCTGATTTTAAAAATGTCTGAAAGGTCTGACTTTTGTGGGAGGACAGGGAAAATGCTGTCAAGAAATACTGAGTCGGGCTGGGGATGTGGCTCAGTGGTAGCGCGCTCGCCTGGCATGCGTGCGGCCCGGGTTCGATCCTCAGCACCACATACAAAGATGTTGTGTCCACCGATAACTAAAAAAATAAAATATTAAAATAAATAAATAAATAAAAGTCTTTAAAAAAAAAAAAAAAAGAAATACTGAGTCAACATAGGGGACCTACTGTGTGCCATTCACAACTGGATACTTTACTTTCATGAATCTCATTAATTGTCTAAGGAGGAAATCATACCCCAGAGAGATCAAAATGACTTGCCCAAGATCCAGAATTCAAAAACCCTGGTTCATTTTATTCCAAAGCTCTTCTCACTGCTTTGTGGTGCCTTTTCTTACTGAAATCATGGAGAAGGAAGGATATTCTGGGTTGAATTAGGGAACTTGTGGTATCCAGCTCACTCTTTTGAAGAATAGCACTCTTTCTCTTGTACCATTGGGGAGAGGAATAATGCTGTTCAAGGGTATGAGTCAAGGGGGAAGACACCAGGAATTCTTCAGACTATTCTTGTTTCTTGGGGAGGGAATTTTGTGCCATGGCATCTATGCCTATGTGGTAGTTTGGAAGAAATGGGTCCTGAATTCACCCACCACCAGTTATGCAAGTGAGGGAAAAGGCCGGAATGTGAAGCACAATAGGGATGTTGGATTTTACGAAACACTGTTTTTGTTTGTTTCTTAAATTGGGACCAGTATAAAATTTCCAACTCTTAAATTTTTCCCAAGAACTAAAACAAACAATAATCCTAGAATCATCTTCACATCATATAAGAGAGGACATTTGCAAATCAAAAATAATAAATTAAAAACAAAACAAAATAAGATTATAAGACAGCCAAGAAAGGGCCTTATACTCATCTATGACAATATTAAGTAAGATTTAAAATATTTTGAATTAAGTAAAATTCCAGCATAGATTTTTTGATTTGTCAGTTGAGTTTTTATTTGGTTTTGTACTTCAAGGGAAGCTTGACTGCCAGGAATGTTTTATGCTTTTTTTTTTTTTTTTTTTTAATCAGTTTTTGTTAGGAGTCTATTTTGACAGATATGTTAATGAGTGCAGTCTTAACATTCTGTGGCATATTCTGGTAAATGTAGAAAAGGAGAGTAAGAACAGTTCTTAGGCTTTCAGACCTGTGGCCAGGCCAGGAAGAAAGCAAGAGTGAGTGGTGCAGGTTCCAGAAAGAGGCTGCAAGGACCTTTCTTGATTCATATGTGGGGTGGGGATTGGGGCTGCTTAGGACCCTTGCTGCTTAATATGGAACAGGTAGGAATTTGAGGGGGATTCTGTGGATGGCACGAATTTTCATCATGCCCTGGACCATTGCTCTTGTCAAGGAATTATCCTGTTTGGTACTGCAAGGTAATCTACAGAAGGCACAGACAAAGTCCCATTGTTTTCTCCAGGCAGCTGTTTATTGCACTGGACTGAGAAAGGGTGTGGGGGAGCCTGCAGGACTCTAGCCTAGGTGCTCAGATGTGGGAATGATCCTGCTGATCTGCCTGCTTATTTTCTTCTGAGTCTATTTTGTGTGGACATTTGGCCAACTGCATTTTCTTCCAGACAGCAAAATCTTAGCTCCACCTTCTATTTGGTCTCAGTGCCCTGGAATTTGAGTGAAGGTTATGAGTGCTTGGGAATAGAAAAAGAGCCTAAAAACCTCTGGGGAATTCCCTAACTCTCCTAGCGTACCTCTTTTGTCCAAGGGAACATACACCTTCTGTATTTCCAAGGATTCTGTTGGGGGAAGTGTGTGTTTTGGCCTCTTTGGAGAAGGGCACATTAGCTTCCCTGGCCTGTTTACCTTTATTTGGTCCTTTTGCCCTTGATTACAAATGAGGCCTTGGGTGGGGGATTTCCCTGCTGTCATGGAGGTCAGTTCTTCCTTTTGCCTGCTTTCTCAATTTTTCCAGCTGGGGAAGAGTCTTAAAAAAAAAAAAAAAAAAAGAACTCCTTGCCTCATAGACTTTGCCCAGTGAATGGATGAGTTCATAATCAGGAAGCAATTTATCTGCCTCTTAAGATTTCTTTCTACTGGGTTCTGGGACTCTTAGACCCTTTCTTATTTGCCTATCACTGCTGTAGTTGTCAGCACTCTCCCCTAAAGGAAGGAATAATCTTCTCAGTCTAGGGTCTGGACCATTTGTTGGTGCTTGTGGAGCTGGTGTTGATGCAAGGGTCCCTCTGTTCTGTCTCCATTGGTGAAATATAGATATACCTTTAAGGTTAAGAACTCCAAGTTCTTTCTTCCTCATTCCCCCTGTCTGTACATAAAGCACATGAGAGGACAGGTGGAAGTGATTACCAGTGGCTTAATTTGCCAATGGGGTCACCTCATATTGTTCCCAATGTCAGTCTGCTCACAGAGAGCATGGACACAGCCACTTCCTCTCTAAGGCCAACTTCATTAGGTGTGCCACCTAATGAAGGTAAGCCTGGCTCACAGGGTGAGGGGAAACTCTTGGTTCCTGTTGGCATTGGTAGAAGTCCCCCTCAGATCTCTTTGTTCTTTGGTGTATCCCTCTTTTCTTTTTTTAAAAAATTGGTATATATTAGTTATAAATAATGGTGGAATTTATTGAGGCATATTCATACATGCTGATCACATAATTTGGTCAGTTTCACTCCTAATAACCTCCTCCTTCCCCCTAATGGTCTCCCTTCTACTTTGATTATGTCCATTTTTACCCCCTTTGAAAGTTCCTTTTCATGATCTTTTTTTTTTTTTTAAACTCAGAGGTGCTCAACCACTGAGTCACATCTCCAACCCTTTTTCTATTTTATTTTGAGACAGGGTCTCATTAAGTTGTTTGGGTTATGCTGAGGAGTGGGATAATTGGGTCAAATGATGGTTCCATTCCAAGTTTTCTGAGGAATCTCCAACTGCTTTCCAGAGTGGTTGCATCAATTTGCAGTCCTACCAGAATGTATGAGTGTGTCTTTTTCTCCGAATTCCTACCAACATTTATTGTTGTTTGTATTCTTGATAATTGCCATTCTGATTGGAATAATATGAAATCTTAGTGTTGTTTTAATTTGCATTTCTCTAATTGCTAGTGATGTTGAAAATTTTTTCATATATTTGAGGACCTTTCATATTTCTTCTTCTATGAAGTGTCTGTTCACTTCCTTTGCCCATTTATTTTATTGGATTATTTGTTTTTTCAGTGTTAAGTTTTTTGAGTTATTTATATATCCTGGAGATTAATGCTCTACCTGAGGGGCAAGTGGCAAAGATTTTCTGACATTCTGTAGGCTCTCTTTTCATGTTCTTGATTGTTTCCTTTGCTATGAAGAAGCTTTTTAGTTTGATAAAATCCCATTGATTGATTCTTGATTTTACTTATTGTGTTTTAGGTCAGACTCCTATTTTTAATCTCACCCAGCATTTTTTTAAAAACCCTGACTTCTTTGTCCAGCTTGTCCTCAGTTTAAGATTGCAATTTTCCTTTTTTTGTCGCCCATCTACTAGCCTGTGCAGTGGTCTTCTCTTCCCTGTGTACTGTGCCTGCCCCTCTCCCATAGTCCTCCCCTCTGGTGAAGGTCACAGAGGAAATATTTAGTTAATCTCTGCCAAACATTCTGACTGTGTTGTTTTGCTTAAAAAAGACATCCAGATAAACTGTTTTGCTTCTTGCTCTTGCTGCTCTAGGGCAGATGTTTCTCTGTAACTGAGGTGTTGTGGTCAGTTGGGAAGAGTGCTAGACTGGAGTTTGAGAATTGGATTCTAATCCCTGCTGTGCTACTAATTTGTGGTGTGATCTTGTGCAAGGCACATTTCTATGTTTAAATTTCCTTTTGTCAGAAGGGACCTTATTTCATTCAGAATGCATTCTGCTGTCATATATACCTAATCAAAATAAATAAATTAATTAATAAAAAAGGGACCTTATTTTGTGATAAAAAAGACAAGACTCCAAACTGGGTACAGTGGTGCAAGCTTGTTATCTCAGCTGCATAGAAGACTGGACAGAAGGATCTCAAGTTTGAGGCCCGCCTGGGCAACTTAGTGAGACCTTGTCTCAAAATAAAAAGGGCTGAGAATGTAGATCAATGCTAGAGCACTTGCATAGTATTCACAAGTCCCTGGGTTCAAATCCCTGGTAAAACACACACACACACACACACACACACACACACACACACACCCTTATGGGTGTGGGATGGAACAGAAAAAAGCAAGCCTGGGGAATAAGGGAAGCATAGTAGGCTAAAGACAAAAACTTACCATGAGTGTGGCTCAGAACCAGAAGAGAACTCAAATGACCCATGAAGATGAATTAATATATGTAGTTACTTTGAAAAATAGAAAATGTTTCTTCTCAGCAAAGGAAACAATCAATAATGTGAAGAAGGAGTCTATAGAATGGGAGAAAATCTGTATCACATGCACCTCAGAGGATTAATCTCCAGGATATATAAAGAACTCAAAGACTTCAACTAAAAAAACAAATAACCCAGTTAATAAATGGGGTAAGGAACTGAACAGACACTACACAGAAGAAGAAATATGATTGGTCAACAAATATATGAAAGAATGTTTAACATCTTTAGCAATTAGAGAAATGCAAATCAAAACTACTGTAAGATTTCATCTCAGTCAGAATGGCAGTTATCAATAATACAAACAACAATAAATGTTGGTGAAGATGTTGGGGGAAAAGGTACACTCATACATTCTGGTGGGATTGCAAATTGGTGCAACCATTTTGGAAAGAGGTTGGAGATTCCTCAGAGAACTTGGATTGGAGCCACCATTTGACCCAGTTATCCCACTCCTTGGTATATACCCAAAGGACTTAAAATCAGCATACTACAGTGAAGTAGCCACATCAGTGTTTACAGCAGCTCAACTCACAATAGCTGAACTATGGAACTGACCTAGGTGCCCTTCAACAGATGGATTAAAAAATATGGTTATATATATATATATATATATATATATATATATATATATATGGAAATAAAAGTAGAATATATATATTCTACTTTTTTAAAAAAATAAAAGTAGAATATATGTGTGTGTGTGTGTGTGTGTATGTATATATGATGAAATATTACTTAGCCTTAAAGAAGAATGAAATTTTGGCATTTGCCAGTAAATGGTCAGAGCTGGAGAATATCATGCTAAGTGAAATAAGCCTTTCCAAAAAACAAAAGACCAAGTGTTTTCTCTGATATGCAGATGCTAATTTGCAATAATAGAATGTGGCTAGGGAAGAATAGAGTTACTTTAGGTTAGATAGAGGGGAATGAAGGGAGGGCTGGGGTCTGGGAGTAGGAAGCATGGTAGAATGAATCAGGCATTATTACCATATGTACATATATGACTGCATGACAAACATGACTATACAACATGTCCATCAGAAAAAATGAGAAATTATACTCTATTTATGTATATGAAAGTGCATAAGTGTATTCTACTGTCATGTATAACTTATTAGAATAAATTTAAAAAAATTACATAAAGAAAAATATAAAATGTGATAGAATGATGGAAATTCTTTGAAGAGGCTCACTTTAGATAACTGCTTTGCCCACCCCTGGATTTTCTCTGGGTCCAGCGTACTTGCTGTCACTTGGGATGTGGGAGGCTTGTCCTTCTGTGGGTTCAATTCTAGAATTCTTCCTCCCACCTCCCACCGCCCACCTCCCACCTCCTTCACAAACCCAGGAATATTTGAAACCAAGCCCAGATCTTCACCTGGCTTTGATTTCCCCATCATGTGAAGATTGGGCCTTGGAAGTTGTAGCTTCCAGATACCTTAAATGTTTGCTAACATGTCCAGCTTCTACATTTCTTGATCATTCCTTCTGTGTGTGGCTTTGTTCCAATTCTTATGCCCTGGAGAAGGTATGATTTGGTTCCAGCAAGGAAAGAGAGACTATTTGGGGGATCCTATCTTCAAGAACTAGGAAATAAAAGTAGATCAAAAAACAAAACAAAAACCCTGAGAGATGCCTTTTAAAAACACCTAGGGGTCTTTGAAATAGAAACAAAATGGTTTAACTTCTGCCTATATAAACCATAACTTTTTTTCCCAACATGTGCTACTCAGATAGGCAGAGCTACACTTTTTCATTATTCCTGTTCCCTTCTGAAATTAGTCTGGGGTTTAATCAGATCTTACCAAGTGTATACTTTCTTTCCACTTAAAGATTTGCTTTGGCTTCCTCCATTGCAAATGAGTTGGACAAGGAAGTCTCTTAAGTGTTTTTGCTACCCTGTGGTTCTTTTTAGGATAAAAATCAGCAGAAACTTTCCTAAATGGGTACACAGAGATACCTGTCTTTGAGAGGTTAATGTTGAGGATGTGTGCTTACTACTGCTGTGTCAGGCTGCTGAAACTTGCTAGAGAAAACTAGGGAACTTGGTAGAGTAGTTCTGGGGAGAGTTATTTAGTTGACTCTCCTTCCAAGTAGGCCTTCTCTGCTATCTGCTATTTTACAGTCACTTAAAAAAAAATCTAAGTCCCAGTGACATTCACCATAGGGCTCATCCTGTATTTTTTGGTCCTCACTCTATCCTGACTCTGCATCACCAATGAGGGAGCTTTCTGCTTTATTGAGACTGTTAGGACTACGTGACATAGAATCTTGGAATAGTTTGTTTTCTTCATAAAGATTGGCACTGCCATCCAACTGGCCCCAAGAGAACAGACAGTGAGTGTTGCCTGTAGGCTCTGTAGATGTGTTTTTTGTGAATGCCAACAACATCTGGTTGAAATAATGCTTTAATTTTGGGCTTGATAAGAGTGTGAGCCTGTGTCTGGCATTTGGTGCTCATCCCCATCCCATTTGGTCTTAAACCAAGTTGTTTTAAGCAGATGACTCAAGTGATAACTGACTCTAATGCTGAATATGTCCTCCCTTCCACTTCTGTTCTGGGTCCTCATGTACCTGCTGGCCTCTGCGTCTCTCACCAGGCATGGGTAATTCAGATGGTCGTTTTTCAGATACTATTCACATCCTCTTTAATTTTTTATCTTTCTTTTTCTTTACTACCTGTTTTGCTTAGTTATATCTAATAAACAATCTTCTTAACTCATTCCTCTTTGATTATGAGATAAAACCTCATAAGAATCAGTGCCCTCAGTGTTGCCCTTAGAATACCTTATCAAATCCCACCAAATATCCATCTTTTAATTAACCTGTCTTCCTTCCAGAGCTGCGATTTGAGGTATATAAGCATTATTTAATTTTATTTCTCTTTTATTTTATTGCTTACATTTGCAGAGATGTTATTTTGTATCTTTATTATATATAAACCACATTTCAGCCATGTTCTTAAGGGATGGGCTTATCTGGGCATTCACATATCATGTCTAATGTTTTTTTTTTGAAAAAAAGTCTTCACTTTATAAAAGTGATTGATGGATTGAGGAATGTTCCATTACAGCAGTCTGCTTACCTTCTGGCCTATACTGGTGATGTTGCCATGGAAGGGCTGACTCTGTTCCTCTTATATAGAGGAAGAAAAGGCTGCCCCCAGAGCCAGTTCAGGAAAGCTTGGTCTTTTTTT
Source organism: Spermophilus citellus (assembly GCF_964194105.1). Classification (NCBI taxonomy): domain Eukaryota; kingdom Metazoa; phylum Chordata; class Mammalia; order Rodentia; family Sciuridae; genus Spermophilus; species Spermophilus citellus. Next base: position 202,604,489 of record NC_138183.1, on the reverse strand, counting down.
CTGCACCTGCCACTAAGGTAGAGGTTCCAGTGTGTCATGCTTGACTTCCTAGAGCTCTTTTTCTTTTTTTTCTTTTATTCTCAACTATGTGTCATTTCAGTTAGTACTCTAGCTTAAAGATTGACAAGATTTCCTCTGCTCTGAAAACATAAGCTAATTAAGCTAATTATGGAAAGATCAATTCTTTAAACATGTTGTTTAGTGGAGTTAATAGAATTATCCCCTCTCATTTTTGACTAGGAAATATTAGATTCTTATTTTGCTGCAGCAGGTCTTAAGTGGAAATCTTCTGGTCTGGAGCTGTGTATAAATAGTGTGTGTCATATTGTTCCAGAGAAGTATAGCCATAGCTGATTTTATCTTTGTTCTTTCTGTGTTGCCCAGGGATGTTCCTTTTGAGATTATCTTTGGTCTTGTCTGTAGGATACATATGCTGCTAGTTTATGCAAATTAAAGATGACCCAGTGCCCCATATGCAATCTGAAGCATCTCCTTGCGGAATGAACATTCAGGAAAATGGAATGGCTTTTTGAATGCAATTCCAAATTGTCCTAGGTTCCAGGTGACTGAACATTTACTGTGAGGGTGGGAAAGTTTATTCAGATGTTCATGCCTGGGGGTTAGTGTGTGTCATATTGTTCCAGAGAAGTATAGCCATAGCCGATTTTATCGTTGTTCTTTCTGTGATGCCTAGGGATGTTCCTTTTGAGTTTATCTTTGGTCTTGTCTCTGGAAAAAGCAGTGCACATTTTGGGTTGGGTTTGGGAATAGAATCTGAGGCCACAGGGCAGGATGATACTCATGATTCTTTTAAGTAGCAAACTTTCACTTTCGCTGCATTGGCACTACAGGCCTGTAAAGAACTGAAGAAACCAGCTGCAGACCCCAATTGTACAATTCGAGGTGAGAATAGGCAAAATCCCAGGGGCTGGGAGACAGACATGTGGCTACCAGAGACATGACATCAGCTGGTTTACTGGTGCAGTGGAGGAAGGGGAGATTCCAGGTGCTTAGCCTCCTTCCTGCATATGAGGGTGTCTGGCACCACCCCCAATCTTATCTGCAGCCAAGGCTTCTGCCTGGGAAAAGCCTTGTCTAACTTTCTGCCTCCTGCTGTTCCCACTGGGACCTGAACTTGGAAGGGGTCTTGCAACCTTGGCTGTGGGAACAAAGCTTTGAGGAATAGACAGACATGTTTGTCTCTGTGCACCCCGCCCCCTTTTGTACTGGGAATTGAACCCAGGGCCTTCACATGCTAGGGAAGCACTCTACCATTAAGCTATATCCCCAGCCCTTGTTAAAAATTTTATTTTGAGACAAAGTTTTGGTTCGTTGCTGGGCTGACCTTGAACTTGTGATTCTCCTGCCTCAGCCCCCTTGAATAGCATATGTGTACATTTTGTGTTGGTGCTAACAAGCTGATTAAGGTTTGCAAACTCAGTGTTGGATGAAGTGAGAAAGAGAAAGCGTTGTCTGGGTTTTACGGACTCTGTGGTGGGAGTTACTTTTTTTCTTGGAAAGAAAACAATCTATGATTTAAATAATTTTTAAATTAAACTTATTTTAATATTATTTTCTTTTAATGCCTTAATGAAGACGCTCCGTATATAAAAGAAAAGCATTTCTAGTGACTTCCTTTCTGTGTTCTGCTCTGTCCCCTCTACCTGTGCTAGAACAGAGCCTCACAAGGCCATACTTTGGGTGACAAATTCTGGAGAAAGTGTGTCTGCAAGGAAGATCTCTGTGTTAGCCTTGCCTGCTTACAGGCTTCTGGGAACTGTGGTGGGGCTTGTTGGGAAGCCACAGCTGACAGAGGGCTGGAAAACACTTTATGACTTTGAAGCATGACAGAAAGACTAGAGCAGGGAGACCTGGAGCCAGCAAAGTCCATCTGTTCTCCAGCTTTGCTTTCCTGTCAGATGTTGGGCTTCCTCTCTGGTTCCACTCTCTTCCCTGATGATATGTTAAAAAATGAAGCCTGTTGCATGGAAATCAGGTTATACTAGGAGGATCGGTCACCCCAATCCCCAAGTTGCTTAGTCTTCTCTGTGACTGATAGCTTAGCATTTCTCTAAGACCCTTGCTTACATTCAGGTGTGGGCACTGCTCACTTGAAGCTGTGGAGTACCACCTCAGGCTTATTCTCCTGGTGACTTCCTACCACAGTATTTTCTTTTTGGGGGTTTTCACAGTTTCCCAGCTGCCAGAGTCCTTGTTCTGAAAGCCCAGTGCCTCCCCTTCTGGGCCCAGGAAACTGTGGGTAAGCACTTGGTTTCCTTTACAGCCGGGCACTTCTGGGAAGCTGTCTGCATTCCTTTCTGCCCGACTGGCTGCCTCAGGGGCTGTGTAAGGTGCAGTTTCTTCATGCCTCTGTGATGCAGAATGCTAGAGCAGTTCAATGGAGACTGGCTTCTGAAGGTGACCAGGAGTTTGAAGGTGAACCTGCTTTTTTTTTTTTTACAGTTCTGGAACTAGGAGCTAGCTTTTCATGGGGTGTGGTGTGGTATTGATTCTTTTAAAAACTTTTGCCATTTTTGCAATCTCTGTCTTCTTGCCACTGTAGGAGAAAGGAGGGTGAGGAGAAAAATTGGTGCCCAGTTCCCTGTGATCTTCCTTTGGCATTGGAGATGAGTATAGCAAATGCCTTTTATCAATGAAGAGCTCACGTGCAAGGCTCTGTCTCCTGGCTCCTGTATATCTGGGGTCTCCCTAGTCTGACTTCTTGGAGCTGTGAATAGTTTTCTGTAAGTTGAACCCTTCCTTTGAAGGCAGGTGCCATCTTTACCTGCCTTAAAATCTTTCAGACGGCAGCAACGTCAGCTCCCTTAAAATAAAAAGGGGCCCAAGAGAGCATTAAAACATGAACATGTTGGATAGAATATGAGCCTGAGGTTGGGTGCCCAACCCAAGGGTGTGTGAGGGTGGTTAGAAGTAGAGGTCAGGGCTGAGCCCTTCTATTGAACAGGAAAGAGTAGTAAATCTGGAGAGAGGATGGAGAAGGCTGGGTGTGGAGAGCAGGAAAGCTGGAGATTTTTACAGAGTTGTGTTCCAGAGTGGCTGGAAGCCAGAAATACCCAGGAGGTGGGTTTGGGCATTCTTGGTTGTACCTGCAATGCTGAATACCTGGGGCATGATGGCCCAAAATGCCCTCCTGGGGAATAGGCCTGGCCCCACACCTGCCCTTCCCATCTATACCTACAGTATACCTGGCCAGGGCATTATGGGGTGGAGGCACTGGGTCTGAGTGGACTGGCCAGCCAGAGTCCCACCTCCAAATTTGTTGGCTGCCTCAGTGTTGAGAAGTTTCTTTGCAGCTACTAGTCCTTGCTGGCTTGACCTGTGGAGGTGTCTGTTCCCTGGCAGGATATATAGCTCTTCTCACATGTGCCCTGCCTCTTTAGGGCTCAGGAACAGATGGGGCTTAATTTGAAGCAAACTACATCAAGGGCCTAGATCTTAAAATTACTACTAGTCTTGGCTCTTCTTCCTCTCAGTCTGTCTCTTCCCATCACCATCAGGCATTGTAAGCAGCCATTGCCATCACACAGGCTGATTAGAACATTAAGAATGGAGCTAAAGTGCTGAGATGTAGCTCAGTTGTAGAGCACTTACCTAGCATGCATGAACAAGGCCTTGTGTTTGTTGTCTTGCATTGAAAAAAAAAAAGTGGCACTAAAGTCTGCTCGCTGCTGCAAGCGATCCCAAACTCATCTGCAGAGGTTGATATGAGCCTGAGAAGGGGTCCATTTCCACTCTAACTAGAGTGGGTGAAATCAGTGAGGAAAGGATGAGAAAGTACTTTGGGGTTGGGAGGGTATTGATTCCACCCCTCCCCTCTTCCCTCTTGCGCTCCCAGAATTGTCAAAGGCTGGAGAGAAAATCAAGATCTTGCTTTCTCTAGCCATCAGGCAGTCAACAAGCACTTGAAACTGAAATTTTCAGCTTAACCTGTATTGTGATACAAATATGTTTTCTGATCTGAGGAAATTTATACTCTATTGGGAATATAAATTAGACAATTAGAGAATATCAAAGATCTTATGTTGGTTTCTAACCACAATTATAGTTCAGAAATGAGAAAACTATGTATTAAAATCCCAGGAATACTTCCTTGGAATAGGCAGGCTTTTTTCTGGTCTCTGTGAGTTTAATCAACTTTATAGGCAAAGGAGGGGTGGGATATGTTCAGCAAGTAAATAGAATTTGGCACTCCTGGTCACTTGTGATAAATGGTCTTGAAGTTGTTGGTCTGGCAGAGCAAAGCCAGAAGTTTGAACTCTATAAGTTCTGCCTTGGTGCTTAGGAGATGAGAAGTGATGCAGTGGAAGTGGAATTTTGTGGAAATCTCTCTTGTAGAAGCAGGGTGATTTCAGAGAGGGTTAAAACTGGTAGTAGGAGAACCTGCTTAAGGGGATGGGAGGTTGGCAATAGAAATACAGAGGAAGGATGTGAATCCTGGAGAATATTTCAAAGTGGAATAGGCAGGACCTAAACACAGGATATTAATTTCTGACCTGTGAGAGTTCCAATAGTGATATGTGTTTGAGAAGAGGTTTACACTTTTCAAAGCTTTCATTCAGTATCTCACAGTTGTCTGGACTCTTAGAGCTTATACAATCTAGCTTCATTCTATAGGTGGGGAGATTGGAGCCAAGAAAGGGAAAGGGACTATTCTTAACTTTAGTAGTAGAGCAAAAACTCCACTGTAGACCTTCCCTCTACTAGGGAAGTTTTAAGCCTGGAGGAAAGAGTGTGGGGTCAGAAGAAAATCCATCCAATTGACACTGACTCCTTGTCTCTCCAAGCCAAACAAAACTTACTCAGAAGTGTTCAGAGCCCATCAGTGATTCTGCTCCTAAGAACTGTTTTGAGAACCCAGATCAGGAAGATGGAATCCTTGGGTTCTTCTTGTTGGAGATTTTTTTTTTTCCTAATATGTCTTTTTTTTTTTAGTCGTAAGTGGACACAATACCTTTGTTGTTTTTTTTTAATTTTGTTTTTGAGAGACAGAGAGAGAGAGAGAGAGAGAGAGAGAGAAAGAGAATTTTTTAATATTTAGTTTTTAGTTTTTCGGTAGACACAACATCTTTATTTGTATGTGGTGCTGAGGATCGAACCCAGCACCGCACGCATGCCAGGCCAGTGCGCTACCGCTTGAGCCACATCCCAGGCCTACCTTTGTTTTTAAAAATTATTTATTTATTTTAATTTATTATACATGATGGCAGAATGTATTTCATTTCATATTACACATATAGAGCACAGTTTTTCAAATCACTGTACACAAAGTATTTTCACACCTTTCATGACAATACCTTTATTTTATTTTTATGTGGTGCTGAAGATTGAACCCAGTGCCTTACAGGCGCCAGGCGAGCACTCTACCACTGAGCCACAGCCCACAATTCTGGCTCTATGATTCTTAAGTGCACAAAATTCATGTATATGAAAAATATTGAGTTGAGTTTCCTGAGAAACAGTGGCTGGACCCATTGGTGCCATTCTAAGGAAATTTCAAGAGTAATTTGATTCCATATGGTTTTCACTATGTGCTGACCATAGAAACTAACTGCAGAGGTGGACACAGCTTACTGCTGTAGGTATGGCCAGTGATAATCAGCAGCCAAGGATCCAATATCTGCAGTTAAGGCTTGGCTTTTCTATCTGCTTCCTCTGCCCACCTCCCCTTAAAATATAAATGTGCATTCTCTCCTTCTCTTTCTCCTTCCCTCCCTCTCTCAGTCCCTCTCCCCCACTTCACTTCCTCCCTCCCTCTCCTCCCTTCCCCTGTCTCCTTCCTTCATTTTTTTCTCCCACAATGTTTTTCCATCCTGATGTCCTCCACTCTTGTCTGTCTAAATAACTTCCTGTGATGCAGCAACTTCCCCTCTTGGTTAAATGCAGACACGACTATTGCAGAGCACTTTGGAATATTATTTTGTCTGTGACTGGCACACAGTGGTCCAAGCAGAATCTCGGAGTTGTTTTGGAATCTTCCTCACCTCTATAGCCAGTTACCCTCCAAGTTCTTGTTGTCTATTAAAAGAGCTCTTGAGCCTCCTCCTTTATTTCTGTGCCATGGTGCCATACAGCAAGAGAGGAAGAAGGGTTGTGGGTGAAGAAGGAAAAATAGACACCTTCGGTGTTCTTGAAAGCATTTTGAGGAGGGTGCCTCTTTGTGTTCTGACCCTCAGCTACCTCACAGAGGCAGCTGCACTGGATCCCTTGAAGACAAACCAGAGAAGTGCTATGTCCTGGGAAATACGTCTGTGCTTTGCCTGGGATCTGGGCTCCTAGATGTCTAATGTACAGCTATAACTGCTGAATTGTGTTGTTGAAGGTATGTGGCTGTTTCTGTATACTTCTAGGTGAGGAGGTAAAAGCCATTGGGCTCAAGTGAGGTTCTGTGTGCTTCTCCTAGTTGTCAGTGTCTGGCCTTTTCCTTGCTTTAGTTTCTGGCCCAGCTATGATGGTAGGAGCAGTTCCCTTCTTAAAGCTTCTCAAGGGGATACATTCATAGTGCCCTTAGTTTAGTCTGAATGACCTTGTCCTTGATATCTATCCCAAGTACATAGCCATTGGGGACCCGTTTCTCACTTTCCCTCCTTCTCTCCTCCAGATAACATTGCTGTAACCCATCAAGTCTCCCCTTCTTCACTCTTAGTCTGGTGCATTTGGGACTTAAAGGGGGAAATGGATTACATGGGTGGTAGAGGAAATTTGTTGGCTTGTGAGTTGTTATCTTAAAGATCTATTCTCTCCTGCCTCTCAGAGCAGCAGGTGGGGTCAGGAGTAGTTGAGCTATCTCTCTTCTCAGCCATCCTGGGTAAAACAGAAATAGGTTTGAAAAATAGGTGGTTCACTATTTGGAAACATGATGAGATAGTCTTGTTTATTAAAATGACAACAAAACAGAACCCCCTTTGAACCTCCAAATCCCAACCACAAGTCTCCATCTTTGCTTCTGACAACACATTTCTCCCTTGGTCTCTGACCCTCTGTATTGCCAGTGGCTGTACTTCTGCTGTGTTTGGAGAACCCCAGAAATCTGAAAGGGAACAGATGATTTCATTCAAGCAGTAGTAACCTGGTAATTGATTCTTGTTAGTATACAGAGTTAAGCCTTACTTTGCTGAATTTTCCCTGAGAATGTTTCCCCTTCTCAGCTCCTGTGGCCTGTTCCTTAGAAGAGGTGTGTCATGCATTACTGATGGGGGGATGTTATCTTCATTGTTGATGAGTGGCTAGTCTTTCAACACTTTGGGTTGATTTCCTCCTCTGCTCTGGTTGAGGCAAGCCAGTGTCACTCTGTCTGCCTGTGGAGTCCCACAGCCTTGGGTGAGGGAAGTCTTTTGCCACCTTGCTGTGCTGGGGACAATAGTCCTTGACCCTGTGTTCTTTTCTAGGAACCCCGTATGTTGAGGGAATAAAGGATTTTCTGAATTACTTCTTTTCTTCAGAACACTAAGTGGTTCTGAACTATGTTCTTTGATGTCCCTGGGAGTAATGAATGCTCAGGAATCCTCCCAAATTTGCTATTCTCAGACTTCCAAACAAGCTTCCTTCTGTTTCTATCCTTCAGGATCTTAAATTACTCTCTCTTCTTCCTCTACACTCCTCTGGCTTTCCTCTCATCATCTTACCCATTTTCCCTTCCTTGCATCTTGGAGTCTCAGGTTTTTCCTCTATTGTTTAAGTTTCTCTGTGTTGATCTCTTAAGTGAACAAGCATTTATAAGCACCTCTTTTTACACAAAAGGCAAACTAGATCTATACCCAGTTCCTGCATTGTTAAAAAAGGAGCTAATCATTGCATAGATTAGAAACTTTTATGCTTCTAATCTTGGGGGAAAGTGGGATTTTTTTTTAAATGGCATCTTCCATAGGATTTTGAAATTCATTTAGTGTAACACTCAGGATGGGGAAATAATTCAGCAGTAGAGTGCTTGCCTATCATGTGAGAGGCCTTGGGTTCGATTCTAGCACCACAAAAAAAGAAAGAAAAATTACATATATAATATTTATCTGTAAACCTGAGCCATCTTTCATGTCTAGGATAGAGCTGGCTTTTGAGGGACTACTGCTTTTTTCTCTTCCTAAATCAGTAGAAGAGCATTGGAGTTTCCTGTTATAGGCTGGTTTGTTCATATCCCAGCAGTGCCTGAAGAAGCTGGAGGGCTGCATTCCTACCATCTAATGTTTCAGACACAGCATTCAAATTCACATCCCTGCTCCTAAACGGCTGTTGGGTGACAGCTTAGTATAGAAGGCTATCTAAAGATCCCTACAAACTCATTCAACTTTGACAGTTAAAAATAAAACTTGGTAATTCTGATCATAGTAAACTGTAGTTGGGGGAAATGGTGGGTACAAATTGTTTGGATTCCTGAGCTGCTTAGTGTTTGTGCTAAAACTTTAAAGGTCAGAGTCCCAGTTGGGAGGTTTTGATGTTAGCAGGAGGGATAGAGCTCAGCTGTCCCTTTTTTCTGTGAGCATTTTTTTTTTTCACATTGGGGATTGAACTCATGGCCTCACATATGCTAGGCAAATTGCTCTACCACTGAGCTACATCCCCAAGACCCTTTTTCCCGTTTTTATTTTTTGAGATAGGATCTCACTTGGCTGGCCTTGAACCTGCAATTTACCTGCTGGGATTAACAGGTATGTGCCATTGTGCCTGGCCTCTGTGGGTGTCCTTCATGTTGCTTAGTCACAAGTTTCCCCAGAGATGACTACATAGGGATAAAAGTTGTGGTTTTTTACCTTTCTGTTCTGTAGGAAGACTTAACGGCCTTAAGAACTAGACATGCTATGTTATTGCTCAGTTTAAGGGACTCCACGCTCTTGGATTTCCACTTTTTTTCTTTTAGTATACTTGCCTGAAATGTTATTCAAGACTCCATTTACCCCTGGATCTGTAAGTTTAGTGTGAGTCTCTTAGAAACATTTTGTTCTACCTAGAACATGGACCTCATTTTATCTGGGCTCTGTATTTCAGCCATTTAAATTCAATATCACATTGACTCCCTAGTTGACTCATATTGAACATTTCCTCAGGTCTTTTTCACTTATACCATCTTTGTTCTGTTGTCATACAGTTTTTCCCCTAATCTTAAGCAAACAATTATTATTTGCCCATTAAAAAATTCACCTTGAGGGCCTGGGGATGTGGCTTAAGCAGTAGCGTGCTCACCTGGCATGTGCGGGGCGCTGGGTTTGATCCTCAGCACCACATAAAAATGAAATAAAGATGTTGTGTCCACCGAAAACTAAAAAATAAATATTAAAAAATTTTCTCTTTGTCTTTTTTTAAAAAAAAATTCACCTTGGGGGTCAGGGATGTGGTGGCTCTGTGGTAGAGTGCTTGCCTAGCATGAATGTGGCTCTGGGTTTGATCCCTGGCACCACCAAAATAAAATAAAAGAAAACTTTTATCATGTGGGATAGGATTGCAACTCACTGGTAGAACAGTGCTTAGCATGCTGAGAACCCTGGGTTTGATCTGTAGCACCACAGTAAATACATAAATGATTTTTTTTTGAATTTTTAATTTTTATTTATTTATTTATTTTTTAGTTTTCGGCGGACACAACATCTTTGTTTGTATGTGGTGCTGAGGATCGAACCCGGGCCGCACGCATGCCAGGCGAGCGAGCTACCGCTTGAGCCACATCCCCAGCCCAGTAATAGAACCCTTTTATTCTTTTTTTTATTGTTGGTTGTTCAAAACATTACATAGTTCTTGACATATCATATTTCACACTTTGATTCAAGTGGGTTATGAACTCCCATTTTTACCCCGTATACAGATTGCAGAATCACATCAGTTACACTTCCATTGATTTACATATTGACATACTAGTGTCTGTTGTATTCTGCTGCCTTTCCTATCCTCTACTATCCCCCCTCCCCTCCCCTCCCCTCCCCTCTTCTCTCTCTACCCCCTCTACTGTAATTCATTTCTCCCCCTTGTATTATTTTTCCTTTTCCCCTCACTTCCTCTTGTATGTAATTTGTATAACCCTGAGGGTCTCCTTCCATTTCCATGCAATTTCCCTTCTCTCTCGCTTTCCCTCCCACCTCTCATCCCTGTTTAATGTTAATCTTCTTCTCATGCTCTTCGTCCCTACTCTGTTCTTACTCACTCTCCTTATATCAAAGAAGACATTTGGCATTTGTTTTTTAGGGATTGGCTGGCTTCACTTAGCATAATCTGCTCTAATGCCATCCATTTCCCTCCAAATTTTATGATTTTGTCATTTTTTAATGCAGAGTAATACTCCATTGTGTATAAATGCCACATTTTTTTTATCCATTCATCTATTGAAGGGCATCTAGGTTGGTTCCACAGTCTTGCTATTGTGAATTGTGCTGCTGTGAACATCGATGTAGCAGTGTCCCTGTAGCATGCTCTTGGTCTTTAGGGAATAGACTGAGAAGGGCAATAGCTGGGTCAAATGGTGGTTCCATTCCCAGCTTTCCAAGAAATGTCCATACTGCTTTCCAAATTGGCCGCACCAATTTGCAGTCCCACCAACAATGAACAAGTGTACCCTTTTCCCCACATCCTCGCCAGCACTTGTTGTTGTTTGACTTCATAATGGCTGCCAATCTTACTGGAGTGAGATCTTAGGGTGGTTTTGATTTGCATTTCTCTGACTGCTAGTGATGTTGAACATTTTTTCATGTACTTGTTGATTGATTATATGTCCTCCTCTGAGAAGTGTCTGTTCAGGTCCTTGGCCCATTTGTTGATTGGGTTATTTGTTATCTTATTGTCTAATTTTTTGAGTTCTTTGTATACTCTGGATATTAGGGCTCTATCTGAAGTGTGAGGAGTAAAGATTTGTTCCCAGGATGTAGGCTCCCTATCTACCTCTCTTATTGTTTCTTTTGCTGAGAAAAAACTTTTTAGTTTGAGTAAGTCCCATTTGTTGATTCTAGTTATTAACTCTTGTGCTATGGGTGTCCTATTGAGGAATTTGGAGCCCAACCCCACAGTATGTAGATCGTAGCCAACTTTTTCTTCTATCAGACGCTGTGTCTCTGATTTGATATCAAGCTCCTTGATCCATTTTGAGTTAACTTTTGCGCATGGCGAGAGAAAGGGATTCAGTTTCATTTTGATGCATATGGATTTCCAGTTTTCCCAACACCATTTGTTGAAGATGCTATCCTTCCTCCATTGCATGCTGTTAGCCCCTTTATCAAATATAAGATAGTTGTAGTTTTGTGGATTGGTTTCTGTGTCCTCTATTCTGTACCATTGGTCCACCTGCCTGTTTTGGTACCAGTACCATGCTGTTTTTGTTACTATTGCTCTGTAGTATAGTTTGAAGTCTGGTATCGCTATACCACCTGATTCACACTTCCTGCTTAGCATTGTTTTTGCTATTCTGGGTCTTTTATTTTTCCATATGAATTTCATGATTGCTTTCTCTATTTCTACAAGAAATGCGGTTGGGATTTTGATTGGCATTGCATTAAACCTATAGAGAACTTTTGGTAATATCGCCATTTTGATGATGTTAGTTCTGCCTATCCATGAACAGGGTATATTTTTCCATCTTCTAAGATCCTCTTCTATTTCTCTCTTTAGGGTTCTGTAGTTTTCATTGTATAGGTCTTTCACCTCTTTTGTTAGGTTGATTCCCAAGTATTTTATGAGTGTTTTTCCTCATTTCCATTTCAGAGGATTTGTCGCTGATATACAGGAATGCCTTTGATTTATGCGTGTTGATTTTATATCCTGCCACTTTGCTAAATTCATTTATTAGCTCTAATAGTTTCTTTGTAGACTCTTTTGGGTCTGGTAGGTATAGAATCATGTCATCTGCAAATAGTGATAATTTAAGTTCTTCTTTTCCTATTTTTATGCCTTTAATTTCTTTCGTCTGTCTAATTGCTCTGGCCAGTGTTTCGAGAACTATGTTGAACAGAAGTGGTGAGAGAGGGCATCCCTGTCTTGAGGAACCCTTTTTTTCAAACTCATTTTATATCCATCTCTAATTATAAAACATGAGAGTTATTTTTAGTAAAAATGTGATTTTTTGCCAGCCTAGAACAATTTTTTTCTATGTACAGTAGAGGTAAGAGACAGTGTTTTGTCTCCAAGTGGAACTGACCCCAGAGAACCCTGCCATCGTGGGAGCTGGGTCATTCCTGCAGCCCACTTGGTTTGGCAATAACACGGTGGTAGAAGGACTGTGAGTGGGCACTGTAGTAGTGGGAGAGGCTGTAAAACTCTGGATTGTGTCCCCAGGAGAGTGACCTTACAGGGAAAGTTCTGGGAAACAAACCACAGGGAGACTTTACAGGAATTTTTGGTTGAGCCCACAGGCAAGGCACATGAGGAAAAGAGATATAATTATAGTTTGTAAGTCTATGAAAAGCTACAATGAGTGTCATAAAATAGCTGTTCTGAGTTTCTCCTTCTGGTAGAACAGGAAGAAATGATATTTTTGCATTCATTCAGCAGAATTTATTGAGTGTTTACTGTGAGCTGGACCCTATACTAACGGTAGAGACTGTGGTGATTAGCAAAATAATCCAGGTTCCTGCACCCAAGGAACTCATGGGGGAAGACTGACATTAAGCAAATAATTACACAAATGCGTGATTACAAATCATGGTGAATCTCTAGCAGTCAGAGAAATGCAAATCAAAACCACCCTAAGTTACCATCTCACTCCAGTAAGATTGGCAGCCATTATGAAGTCAAACAACAACAAGTGCTGGCGAGGATGTGGGGAAAAGGGTACTCTTGTACATTGCTGGTGGGACTGCCAATTGGTGCGGCCAATATGGAAAGCAGTATGGAGATTCCTGGGAAAGCTGGGAATGGAACCACCATTTGACCCAGCTATTGCCCTTCTCGGACTATTCCCTGAAGACCTTAAAAGAGCGTACTACAGGGATACTGCCACATCGATGTTCATAGCAGCACAATTCACAATAGCTAGACTGTGGAACCAACCCCGATGCCCCTCAATAGATGAATGGATAAAAAAATGTGGCGTTTATACACAATGGAGTACTGTGCAGCACTAAAAAATGACAAAATCATGGAATTTGCAGGGAAATGGATGGCATTAGAGCAGATTATGCTAAGTGAAGCTAGCCAATCCCTAAAAAACAAATGCCAAATGTCTTCTTTGATATAATGAGAGCAACCAAGAACAGAGCAGGGAGGAAGAGCAGGAGGAAAAGATTAACATTAAATAGGGTCATGAGGTGGGAGGGAAAGGGAGAGAAAAGGGAAATTGCATGGAAATGGAAGGAGACCCTCATTGTTATACAAAATTACATATAAGAGGTTGTGAGGGGAATGGGAAAAAAAATAAGGAGAGAAATGAATTACAGTAGATGGGGTAGAGAGAGAAGATGGGAGGGGAGGGGAGGAGGGGATAGTAGAGGATAGGAAAGGTAGCAGAATACAACAGTTACTAATAGGGCATTATGTAAAAATGTGGATGTGTAACCGATGTGATTTTGCAATCTTTGTAATGTTTTGAATAACCAATAAAAATAAAATAAAATAAAGAAATCTGAAATTAGGTCACAGAGCCAAAAAAAAAAAAAAAAAAAAAGAAGCCACCCAGAGAAATGGGAGGATTTGCTTGTTAACAAAGAAATTATAGCTGCCGAGTGCAAATGCCATTCAGAGCCCAGGGAACAGGCCGCTTGGCATTTGCTCTGAGTTCTCCATAATCTGTCTCAGTTTTGGTTTTATGAGTTTTTGTTTTTGGGGGATTCTAAAATAAATCGGTTAGGGATGCTTAAAAAAAATCATGGTGAGTACTTTGAAGGATAAATACAAGGAACCTCATTTAGACTGGAGGATCATGGAAGTCAAGATGAGAGAGTCAAGTTGAGACAAAGAGAGTAAAAGTTATTCAGGCAAAAATTGTGGGACTGTTGAGTGTCTCAGGCAATGCAAAACCTGGAAAAAAAAAATCTGTTACCTTTAGAGAACTAAAAGACATTCTATGTGGCTAGTGCATTGAGGGGGAAGGGCAGGAAGTTATCTGAGAGGTGGCAAAAGGAGAATCATGCTAGGCCTTGTAGGTCTTGGTAAGAACTTAGATTTATCCTTAGTGGGAAACCACTGAAGGGTGTTAAGCAGGAAGTGACATGATTTGTGTAAAAAGGTGATTCAGATAACTCTGTGGAGAAAGAATTTGTGAGAATGTGATATTGTGAAATATATATTTGATCTTCCTCCTGTTTCCTGGCATATAACTCCTAAAATCCTTGGACTCTCTAAAGTGGTAACTGTCTTTTTTTGTATGCTATTGAGTTGACTGATAGCTGGGGGTTTCTGGATAGCCTCAGGATGTGCGCTGGTTGTCAGAGGAACCGACCATGTGATTAGAGGGCTGGTACTTTTTAGTCTCCCTCTCCAACCTCTGGGGAGGGAGAAGGGGTGAGGTTAATAAATTGGTCACCAGAAGTCAGTGATATAATTAATTGTGCCTGTGTAATGAAGCTACCCAAAAGGACTAGATTGGAGAGCTTTGAAAGAGCCACACACCGGGAAGTTTCCGAAGGTTGGCCAGCCTACAGAGTGTGGAAGCTCTGTGTCTCTATCCCCATACATTGCCCTATTGATCTCTTCATCTGGTGTTCATATGTATCCTTTTTAATATCTTTTATAAGAAACCAGTAAACATATGTTTCCTGGATTTCTGTATGCCACTCTAGCAAATTAATTGAATCCAAGGAGGGGATTGTCAAAACTTCAGATTTATAGGTGGTTGGTCAGAAGTACAGATAAAACAAACTGGGGCTTTCATTTGGGTATATGAAATGGGGGAGGCAGTCTTGGAGACTGAGCCCTCAACCTGTGGGTTCCGATGCTGTCGGTTGATAGTGCCAGAATTGAACTAGAGGACATCTAGTGGGTATCCACTGCAAAACTGATAACTTGCTTGATGTATGTGGAGAAAACCCCTACATAGCTGTCATGGAACTCTTTTGTGTTAATTGTGGAGTGAGAGTATGGGAGAAACTGAGTTTATTTTTTTCTATATTCTCAGAGAGGGTAGGAGTGGAAGCTGGGACCATTAGAAGGTTTTTGTAGTAATAAGGGGAGAGACAGGTAGCAATATTCGTGGAGAAAAATGGACAGATAATAGATATATTTTGGAAGTAGAATTATTTGGAACTGGTAAATAGGTTGGGTGTGGGGAGAAAGAGTTAGGGAGATTGGAGGATGTCTCCCATTTTCTGGCTCCAGTGTGTATATGGATCTCTTAACAGATAGTAGACAGCATAAGCCTGTAAAATTCTTATCTTCAGGAAGGTCAAGCAGGATTGATCTGAATTCAGCCTTGCAGAGCAGCAGAGAGAAGCAACTGGCCTCTGGATCTGCCAGCTCAAGGAGCTCATACATAATGATGCACCTAAACAAGGATTTTAGTTCTAGAGCCCTGTCTTGGGGCCCTTTGTCACTTTCCAGGACAAGGCCCTTAGGAACCTCTATAAATCCAGCATGCCACTAGGGGGAGTATGGCCTGCGTTGTGTGTCTGGTTTTGAGGACTTTTTTGAGTTTGGATTACTTTTATCATTTTTAGTACTCAGGATTTACTCCTGACCCCTACTTAAAAGAATGCCTGACACATGGTAGGAGCTCAATAAATGATAGTTAGTCTAACTTTATAATGTGAATTTTAATCTTATTGTAGAAATGGGTAGGATCACCTTTTGGTTTTCAGTATGGAGACTGGGCTAGTGCAATGTGTGTTTTCTGGATCAGAAGAAGAGCAGAGGGATGCTTGTTGGGCATGGGAAGAGGGAACAATTTGAAGATTTAATGATGTTACACTTGTCCTTACATTTTGTCTTCCTTTGTAGACTTGGGACCTAAGGGCCCATGAGGGGTTTCTGAGCTGGGCTTGGGTATTGGTTATTTTATTTTTTATTTTTGCAGTCCTGGGGATTGAACCTAAGGGTTTCTACCTCTGAGCTGTAGCCTCAGCCCCCTTTTTTTTTTAAAAAAAAATTATTTTTTAGTTATAGGTGGACACACAATCTTTATTTCATTTTTTTATGTGGTGCTGAGGATCAAACTCAGTGCCTCATGTGAGCTAGGTGAGCATGCCAGCACTGAGCCACAACCCCAGCCCAGCCTCGGCCCTTTTTATTTTTCACTTTGAGACATGGTCTCGCCAAGTGCCGAGGCTGAACTTGAACCTGTAGTCCTCCTGTCCCAGTCTGCTGAGTTACTGGGATCATAGGCATGAGCCAGTGTACCAGGCCAAGATGGTATTTATAGTGAGTTAATTGGGTATACCTCCTTTGAAACTCTGAATGTCTCACTAAAGCAATAGTAGCCCCCATTTTGGATCTGTGCCAGCCTGTTATTTCCTGTTGGATTTTATGGCAATTCTCCTTCCTTAATTTCTTTACATTTTAAACTCAAGTCAATCCAGATATTGATTTGAGGATTTTGCAGTATACTGGAGATTAATCAAAATCACGAGGAGGGCTGAATATAGCTCAGGAGACGAGCACTTACCTAGCATATGTGAGGTCCTGGGTTCAATTCCCCAGAAGGATTCTGCAAGGGATTTTGATATTAACATTCCATCGTTAACATTGTTTCAGAAAGCATAACAAGCATAGGAAAATGTCCTCGTCTAAGGGAATACCACCAGTGGTTTTTGCTTGTTTTTGATGAGGAGCTGCTGAGATCAATGACTTAAGGAGGGTACTTTGAGGTACAGCATGTTTCTTGATGCCCATCCCTGCCCTGTTAGTTGCTTAGTTGATAGGACATATAGGTGGAAACCGGGAGGTCAGGTGTCTTGCCCAGTAGCAGGTGGCTGATTAGTGGTGGAGTCAGGCACTGCCAGTGTCTTCTGACTCCTGCTCTGCTTAACAAATGCTAGATAGCTGAAAGCTTTGGGCACTTTTTTTTTGAAAGTATTTTTTAATTGTAGTTGGACACAATACCTTTATTTATTTATTTATTTTTATGTGGTGCTGCGGATTCAACCCAGCGCCTTGCATGTGCTAGGCGAGCTCTCTACCATTGAGCCACAACCCCAGCCCATGGGTACTGTTTTTAGATCTATTATTTCCTGGTTCTGTGACATGGGGCATGTAATTTTATTTTTGTTTTAGATATATTAAAAATTTGTTGAATAAGTATAATAGTATTAGTCCTAACTTTCAGGCCTATCATGTTGAGTAAATACAAATGAACTGAGATTTATGAGAGTATTTTGGAAAAGTGTAAAGTAATGTGTAGCCATAGGACAGGATATTTTCCCTCCAGTCTGTGCATCAGAATGTTCTACATCTCATGGATCCTATCATAACTTCTTTAGGCTAAAAGGTTGGTAGTTAAGCCTACCTCACTAGGACTTGGAAAGATCTCCCCCCTCTTCTGGGAACACATAACTGGTTATCAGAAAACTAGCTAGTTTTCAAGATCTGGTGGCAGTGTACTTTGATGGAAAGTATACTGGACTAGGGCTGGGGCACTTGACTGGTCTCTACTGTTAGTTCTTTGCCTAAATAGCTGTGGACTGTGGATTGAACATCTGATTTCTCTGAACCTCAGTTTTCCCATCTATAAAATGGTCATACACTTATCTGTCCAGTGCATTTCAAAAGATTTTGAGGATCAAACAAAATAATAAATGTAAAAGGGTTTTACACCAGGAGTGTACACATGTGCCACTAAACTTAGAGGTTTTGCTGTGTCCCAGGCATTGAGCTAGCTTTTGGATAGCCGCCCACAGGTAGCCTAGACTTCAGCTGCAGGTACTGTGCAGGGCAGAGAGAGAAGGCTGTGTTTGTATCATGTTTGTTGCCCTGGCTATGACTCTGGACATGCCCAGGACTCCTTATCCTGACCTAGTGTGTTTCCTCTCCATTGCAGGAAGATGAGAGACTGCTTAGGCACCTGCACTAGTACCATGGGTCCCTGTACTGGTTAAAGCCATCTCCACGACCTGGATGGGCAGCAAGGTAAGCAGAGAGGCCAGTCCAGGCGAGCTCCTGAGATGTGAGTGCATTTCCGCCCCAGCGACCGGGAAAATCCCAAGTACACAAACAAGTCAAGGCAGTGCATCAGGGTCCCTCCTCCCCAAGCTCCACAACCCACAGGAAGGGCTTGCTTCCCCTCCAAGCGCTCCAGCTAACTCCCTCCCCGCTGGCGGGGATTCTTCTAAGTTACAAAAACTGTGACACTGGAGGAGAGGAAAACAGGTCCACTGGCTGTGTTCTCCCTTCTCTCTGAGCTATTCAAACAAGTTCCCAGGAACAGTGAAGAGCCCCGCTTAACCGGAAGGGAGGTAGGAGGAGTGGAATGCGTGCAAAAGCTGAGCTGATCAGAAGGCAGCTCTGCTTCATGAAAGTCTCCCAGAACTGAGTGTGTGTGTGTGTGTGAGAGAGAGAGAGAGAGAGAGAGAGAGAGAGAGAGAGAGAGAGAGAGAAGAGAGAGAGAGAAGAGAGAATGCGTGTGTGCGCGTGCTCGCTGGCGGCAGAGTGAGAGCGTGCCGTGCCGTGCGCGCCGCCGGACCAGAGGACAGGGTCTCCATGACAACCCGCCTGGCCGGCTAGCCGCGCTTTGCTCACTTGGCTGGAAGGAGCGCCACTAAAGGTCAGAGGAAGAAGCTGTGGAAAGCTCACAGCAGGTATTGGAGTTTAAGGCAGTGGATTTGGGGCCCTGAGCTCCCTAACCCACAAGGGTGTGAGCCGGACTCTGCTGAGAATGGAGTGGGCAGGAAAGTACCAGGACTTTCAGGTAAGGGCAGCTCGGGCTCCGATTGCTCTCCTCTTTTCCTGGCTCTGGTCTTTGGCTGTTTTCTGGGAGGCAGGCGAGTGTCTGTACTCTCTTGCTCAGGGTTTGGGGCTCTGGAATGATGTCATGCTCCAACAGTTGGATTCTATTAGCTTGAGCAGGAGGGAAACAGCCAATTTTCTTGACTTTGCAAATCTAGCTGATCTCATTTTTGCTGAATCTGAGGTGTTTAGGCTTCACTCTTTTATTTAGCACAAAGCCACAGGATATTTTTACAGGAAGATTCTTTTATATAGAAAAAATTAATTCTCACTACTCCAGCACTGTCTGCAGTTTTTACATGGAGATTCCAGTGTCTTTTGAGTGGCTTTGGTTCATTCTAGTGGACACAGTCTGTTTTGTCCCTTGGTACTAACTATGTCTGACCTGTAGCAACAACAGAAAAGACTGATTTAAACTCAGTGAGGAGGCTGCAGTGAGTTCCAGGTCCCTCTGGAACAGTCATTGGGATGGAGATATTGTCATTCCTTATATCTGACCTTGCGCCTGCTCTCTCTCTACTTTGATTGTTAATAGATTGAGTCACAGGCTTTCCTGAGTTGTGAGGAGAGGGCTACCCTGGGGTTGGGGGACTTCCAAAGAGGTGTTTTATCCAGATGTTGCAGCATGAGCTCTCAGATTCCTTTAACTAATATTGTAATCAAATCTCAGGGCACACAGTGTCCGAGTTGTGTACTCCTTCTACTTTGATTGCCCTGCAAATTGGTAAAACTGTTCTGACCTGGAGGAGTGGTGTGTGGTGAGCTCAGAAAGATGATGAGGTAGTTAGGTGGTCAGTAATATTGTTAGGAGCATGAATGCTGCGGTTACTCCGTGCAGGAGAGACCCATCAAGAGATGTCCTTCCACCACAGCCATGTTCTATCTTAAACTTACTCCTTGGCCTCAGGAAACTTCGTGGATGCTTTTGGTTTCTCAGTGGGACAAGGGAACAGCTGCTGTCCTGGCTCTCCAGTTTTTCTTCTTGAACTTTCTGAACAGAATGTCTTTTGTATTCTGGAGAACAATGAGGGGGCCTTCTGATTAACTTCGGGTCAGCTTGCCAATGCAAGCACTGGCCATGTCTCTGATTCTCGCTCCCCGAATGTGTACATGTATGCATCAGTGTTTGGGCCTGAGGGTCCACAAGGGTGAACTCAATGGCCCTGGACTTCAGATGGGCCACTTCTTTAGAAATTCCTTCTCTTACTGTACTTCTCTGCTTGATTGAAACTGTTTTGCTGGAGGATGTGGCTTAGCACTATTAGATGAGATGCAAAATGGGTGATGTGGGGAGGAGGTCTCTGATTCCAGTGGTTTCTTCAGGCACAATGTAAGTCTAGAATCTCAGGTCTTCTCGACTCATGGAGGTATAGTTAGGGCTGCTCCAGTTTTACCATCCTTGCATTTGTGAAGAGGACTAGCAGCGGGTTTCAAGGAGCTGGTGCTCTTTCTTTTGATGTAACAGAGAGGAAAAATGAATCTGGAGTTAGAGGAGCTGATTCCATGGCCAGGTTCTGTTGCTTGCTAGTTTGGTCACTGTGGGCAAGCCTCTTAACTAATGCAAGCTTCAGATTATTAACTGTGAGACAGAAATAATGATAATAACCACAGGACTTTTGGGAGGAGCAAATGGGATAGTTACCTTGAAAGTAACTTGTTTTAAACTAGTAAAGTCCTACATTGTGAATTAAAGCTTGAGGAATGGTCCCCGTCTTCTGGAAATTCGTTTTCCCTCTCTGTTCTGGTTCTACCATTTATAAAGTATCTTCTACTCTTCTGCATTTGTAAATCAAAATGAGAAAAACCTTAAAAATCTTTCAGCTTTGTAAGAAAACAAATAGTGGTTTCTTTAGGTTGGGAAGTTTAATATACATGATATTCCTTCCTTATAGACTTTGGACTTCATAAATGACCCTTCCACAATGAAGCTTTCCGGAGACCACTCAGCTTGTGTGTTTTAGTACAGAGGAGAGGGATTCCAAGTGACACTTTGCTTTTCCAATATGCCACAGCTCCCTGCAGTTATGGTGTCATGCACTTTGGTAGTTAGAGGAGAGGCCACTGTGTGCCAGGTCTTGCTTCTCTGTCCTGCTAGGTTCTGCTGGAAAAACTTATCTTGAGTGGGCAGGGGACCTTTCTCCTGTGTTCTGGGTTTGAAAGGTAGGCTTCTATCTGGTAGAAGTTTTATTACTCTGAAAGCCTTCTTAGGAGCTGGGCAGCTCGTTCAGGAACTTGTAAGGCTATATCTAGGGGGAAACCAAAAAGAAAAACAAGGAAGTGGGAACTCCAAGGGCAGATACTTGATATGTTATGGGACTGTGCCAAAGAATGGAATAGCAGAGGAGGGGAGACTCCAGGGAAGGGCACACCGGACCTGTCCTCCATGAACCTACAGGGCGTATAGCATAGAAGGCACCCCGCCTGCACCCTTAACCCTTTACTGAGGGACAGGGAAAACCCGCCAATCATGCCCTGGAATGGTGTCTGGGAAGAAGCCTGAGAAGAATCAAGAGTAGGCTTTTTTTTTTTTTTTTTTTTTAACCCACAGAGCTTTCTTTCCAGGTGAGTCACATTACAATAGCTTCTTAAGTTCTGAAGGAGAAATTCTCCACAGCTTGGATTGGCCTGCATTTGTTCCCCACTCCTCATCAGTCCAACTTCCCAGAGCTGAGTCACAAATTGGATCCCTCTATGTTCCTTAAGGATTAAAAGTAACATTCCTGTTCTCACTCCCTCTCTCCTCCACTGCTCCCTGCCTATATTCTTTCCCCTTGGGTTCCCTCTCTCTAAAATTAGAATAATCAGTCACCCAAGGAAGTTGAATCTTTGAAATATCTTGGAGCACAGACTAAGGGCATCCTCAGTTCTGCTGGCTCTACTTCTGTCCCTGGAATGAGCAGTTTCAGGAAGGCACCCCCAAATCCAAGTATCATTTGCACTTTTGGCCTAGAACTAAGAGAGGCTGTGCCCCACTCCCCACTGCCTCTGATTCTAAGAATTACTTTGGGAGAGGTGGCCTGGTGCCTGGAGGAGCTGGGAGGGTCTGAGTCCCTGTGGGGCAGTGGGAATGAGTGACTGAAGAGTACATTTTCCTTCCTGTCGCTTCTTATATAGCTGTTAGCTGTCACTGCCCTGGTGACTCTTGATTTCCAACATTGGGCCCAAGAGAGTCTGCTGAGCCAGCCAAGCAGCGGCACCACATATCTGAGCCTGGAGGAGGGCAGGCAGCAGCCCTTCCGAGTCCTATCTGTTCCTTTCTGTGTGTCTGTGTTCCATTCTGGAGGATTGGGAAGGGGGAGGGGAATCTACAGGCAGATAATTGAGTTCTTTGAGTTAGAGAGACCATGGAAAGTGGAGAAGGGGCCAGGAGGGCATGGAAAGGGGTTGGGGGGAGGATGCCATCTGGCATAGTCCGCAGAGATTTCTCTTTAAAGCCTGTGGGAAAACTTGCATTAGTGTGTGCCTTCTTCTAGGGGTGGGGGGTGGGTGAGATTCTGTGTGTCTCTTTTGTGCTAGAGGGTAGGGACCATGAGTCTCTGACTCGGTGGATGGGGAAAATACTGGGTGCTTCTATCTTAGGGGAACAGGCCACATGATATTGTGCTGATAGAAAAAAATCTGGGTCTCATTTTCTGGCCATAGGTCCTAGAAAACTCATGTGTAGGTGTGTTTTGAGGGGAGAGAAGGGTGTTAAATGAGTCTAGACGACCTTATTAGAGAATTTCTCCAAAGATCCCTTTTCTTATTTTCTTTGGCTCTAATATAGTGAATATAGTGTTGTTGGGGGAGCTGTTGAAACTATCACAATGCTTTTCTCATCTGAAAACTACCTCAATATTTGATTTCACTGTCCCTATAAAAGGGTGAATTATATGCAATTAGGGTAAGAAGCTGCCTTAACCAAAGCAGGCTTGTTTCTAAGGATATGTCATGAAACCATTTCAGTTTCTTAGATTCAGATTCTTCTGTGTGACCTTGTCATTACTGAGGGGGTTTGTATATGAACTGGAGATTGATTTATAGGAATCAGCACAAGTGGTTGGGGGACTGTTTGAACCAGAAGAAAATGAGATAAACTGAGGGTTGTGGGAGATAAAATCTGGAGCTGGAGGAAGACTACTAGAAAGAAATAGGAGAGAGGCGCTGGGTGGGAGAGAAGGTAGTTCTCAGGGGCAGCAGGTGGTGATAGATGGAAGGGCTGTCCTGGGAGGCCTTCATGGTATAGTAGATCACAGGCCTGCCCCCAGGGGACCCCAGGAGACTGTGTTGTGCAGGTCTTCACAAGTTCTGGGAAGGTGGAGTGGCTCGCATTGAGGTTGACAGCTGTGTTCACTTGCTTTTGGGCTCAGAGTCTCATCTCTGGTGCCCACGTATGTCCTCTTGGACTCTTCACCCATTAAGTCAGTAACTGGGTCAAGAGCTGGGAAGTATCCATAAAGATATCAAGTGTGGGACTTCCTCCCACATATATTACACCCAGATGTCTTGATTTCTTCCCCACGACCAACCCCTTCAATGTGAGCCTCTTGTCAGTGTGATTAAGAGAGGAGAAACATAGACCTACTGAAGTCTAGGGTTGGATGATAGGGTTAATGACCGTCTCATTCTCAAAGGCTGGGAAAAAGGAGGAGGGGTCCCACTCTTAGACTGTGATTTAAAGCTCTGTTTGAATAGTGGAAGAGAGCCAGTGAAAGGACTGGACATATGAGGGTGAGGGTTCTAGGGCTCTAGGCCTGCATTGGAGTTTTTCTGAGATTGTCAAAGGATAGGATGTGTGGGAGGGAGGATAGCAAAGGGAAAATTTCGGTGTGGAAAACCTCTAAAGTCAGCTAGTTTTTAGAACTCTAGCTGAGAAGGACTGGATTTTGGTGTGCTTACTATTTCAGAACACAGGCTACCTTATGAAGTTCTGACAGTTAAGTTTTATAGATAATTTTTAAGTGAATTAACCCATTCTGTTTGTTCAAAATAATCAGTGACTGCTCAATACTCAGTAAGTGTGTAGTGCTATCTTTTGGCAGCTCTGGTGGAACCATTTATACTTACCACGAGTGTTTGTATGTGCTATGTGCTGTGCAGTGATCAAGAGCTGGACTTCAGGGATCTGACCTATCTCTGTGACCTTGGCAATGTATTTAATCTCTCTGTGCCTCAGTTTTCTCTAAGGCATCTGTAAAAGGGGTGTAATAATAGTATTTAGGTTGTGAGGATTAAATGAAATGGTACATGTAAATAGCTCATTGCCTGGAGCATGGTAAATTCTCAATGCTTTCATGATTTTCAACTTAGAATGGGCGGCCTTCTGAAAGCAAGAGGGCTGATGTCTTTCAGTCAGTGTGGGATTACTGTATAAGAACAAGCCAGATTGTTCTTTATAGAAGTCAGGTACACTTTGTATTTTGTCCCTCTTTCTGTGGAGATTCCAGGAGGGTCTCTGCAGTAGTTCTTCTCAACCTTGCTTCACAGGTGCAACTTCATCTTCCTCTAGGATACTCCCCTCCAGGTTGATAGGCAGGGGAGACCCTTCCAGAACTGCTTCTTGCCTGATGGCCAGCCCAGGCAGGGCCCCTGAGGTTCTCTTTAACCTTGTGTCGGAGGCCCTGTACACTGCTTTCAGTGCTCTGGACACAGACTTTTCCCTAGTAGGCTTCCTCATCTCTGCTGTTGTTGCTGCTGCTGCTGCTGCTTCTTCTTCTTCTTTTTTTTTTTTTTTGGTACCTGGGATTGAACCCAGCAGTGCTTAACCACTGAGTTACATCCCCAGCCCTCTTTTGTATTTTTATTTAGAGACAGGGTCTTGCTAATTGCTTAGGGCCTAAGTTGCTGAAGCTGGCTTTGAACTTGCCATCCTCTCCCTGCAGCACCTGGATCACCTTTGCTTCTGTGAATACTACCCATGTATCCTTCAAGACCCAGTGTAGAGCACAGGCTCTCCAGCCAGTTCTGGCAGTTCATAGTCTCATAGTCTAGCTTTTCTTACTTTTGTAGACTTCTGGCAAGTTAAACTCTTAAGCCTCAATATCTTCATCTGTAAATTGGGAGTAATAATCTTACTTATCTTAAAGGGTTGTTGTAAGGGTAAAATGACTTTTAATTCATGTAAATCACTCAGCTTAGTTCTGGACCCAAATATGCTCTCAATAAATGTTAATAGCTGCTGCTGTTAGTGATTTCTGCATCTTAGAACTTTCTCCACTGACGTACAGCGGTTAGTCAATAGATCTGAATTTTAGTTCTGGCTCTCTCTCTGACTTGCTGTTTGACATTGGGGTAAATAACTTAGCTTCTCTATCTATCTTTGTTTCTTCTTCTAGAAAGTTGAAGGTATTAACTGGGCCTGGTGGTACATGCCTGTAATCCCAGTGATTTGGGAGGCTGAAGCAAGAGTCTCACGAGTTTAAGACTAGCCTCAGTTACTTAGGTCTAGGTATTGAAGAGTGGCAAGTAGTTGTGACTAAGACAGTAAGCAACATCTGGACAGGCTCCTGGCACTTTATCTCTCCAAGAAACATCTTATATTTTATATCAGCCCTAGGTGGTACTTGCCCAGTGGTGATTACTCTGACACTCCTGAGGAGCGGGGGATCAGGATATGGGGGTTCTAATCTATTTCTTTATTTTATTTTATTTTTGTAGTGGTGGGGATTAAACTCATGGCACTCTACCACTGAACTACATCCCCAGTCCTTTTTATTTTATTTTGAGACAGGGTCTCATTAAATTGTCCAGGCTGACCTTGAACTTGCAATCCTCCTGCCTCAGCCTCCCAAGTAGCTGGGATTACAGGCATATACCACTGTGCCCAACTCTAATCTATTTCTAAAGAGAGTGAGTAGCTTCTTATCTACAAGTGTAATTATTATTAACAGATTTCCTTTTCCAACTGCAAGGAACAGGAACTTTTGCTGCCAAATTTAGCAGTGTTTTAAGTCCCTCAAATCTCCTTTGAGTACTACCAAAGCTCTCAGCTTTGTTGTTATCTCTTGTTGACATATAGCCTGGAAAGGTCATATCAACAGTGCCAATTTATGGGCCTGCTGAACCCTAGCAGGCCTAGGGCCGAATGGGAGTTCCTGGGAGTAGGTACTTCACAGAGTTTCTCTTTGAGTGAGAGGCTGTTTAAAATTTAAGGCTCTTTTTGCTTTAGAAGACTCTGCAGATTAGGTTAAGATTTTTTTGTTCTTTTGTAGTTTTACTTCTGTGGACTTCCATAGACCGGCTCAGATTCCATAGTAGCTTCCTATATAATCAGAAGAAGCTCAGCCTTCATGATACTCATAGCCACCAACATTATACCTCCTATTCTTTACTGGAAGTAAGTTTCCTTGGCATAGAGTTATACCAGAGTCTCTATCCTGTTTAGTTTATTGGTAATTTATGACCTACCATACGTTCTGATGCAATAATTAAAAGATGACAAAGACTAGAAACTGCACATGGGACTCTATACTCATTTTCAAAGATGTGGGGACAAAGACACATGTGTCTATATACTTCGTCACTTGGCAAAAAGGAATGCAAATAGAGAAAGGAAATTAATGTGGCTGACCCTGTATCTATAAAAAAGTGGGATACATGAGTGTGACAATAAGATACTTAGGACAGTGGAGATGATCTTGGCAATGGCAGTGACCTTGGTTTGCATTCCTTGGCTTGATTAACTCAGCTTCTGTATTTAGAGAATAAAGGCTTTGGATTCTAGTAAGGAAACAAAGTACAGAAGTTCCTTATGTCCCTCCACGCCCCACTCCCCCATTCTCTCACCCTTTGGTTTCTGGCAGAATGGACTGGGCATAATGGGCCTCTGGGTATGAGTCATCACTGCTGCTCAGGGTTGGGTTACAGCCCAAGTGTGCTGGGAGAGCCAGCTGTGAGAATCCTGGTTGTAAGAGGGGCTGTGGGTTTTGTTAACTCACTTCTGAGTTAAGTGCCCAAGGGGAAGTGGCAGGGATCACGTTAAAAAGAAAACAACTGGAAATTTTTGTTCTATGTAAATCTCATTAAATGGAATTAAAGAAGCCCCCTCACCTCCCAATCTCATAACTCACAACTGTTTGGTAAATCCAGGTGGGTTTCAAAAGCTATGCTATCCAGGCTTGTTTTCCCCCTGAAAATCCCAAAGTCAGATGTCTCCATGCCCTCACTTGAAGAAGCTTAAAGCAAAAAACCCTTGAGACTATAGCACCTGTGAGCCTCCCCTGATAGCAGTTGATGTATTGTCGGGGGTGGGGGTTGTCTGGGATGACTTTATTTGTTGCTGTTCCCCAAGGGTTTACCTTCTGCCTTTTCTCTTTCTAATTTGCAGTCTTTCCTTTGGATCCCATTTTCCACTCTTACCAGTGGTTAGAGAAGGAAGAGGGGGAGCCACCTCTGCCTCTCTTGTTTCAGAAAACTGAATTTACTTATTCATTCAATTAACATTTTAGTATCCATTCTGTTCTGACTTTATTTCTATGTAATAGGGATATAGAGATAACCAAGATAGAAAAGCCCTTGTCATGGAGCTTATAGTGGGGAAACCTTTCAGTCTACAAATCAGTAGTTGAGATAAAGATAGTGATGTGAGGGACTAATGGTGATGTAAGAGAGTAACAGGGACTTGAGAGGTTAGAGAAAGTCTTTCTGTGAATATGATGTTTGAGTGCACGCTCATGGGTAAGAATGCATGAATGTGTAGATTTGGAGAAGGTACCTTTTTCTAAGAAGGAAACAGCCAAGATAAAGCCCCTGAGGTAGGAAAGACTTGACATGTGAATAGGAAGTCCTCATTGGTAAACAAAGAGAGCAAGTGGATATAGGATGTGAGATGTAAGCAGAGCCTGGTTCAGACAGAGCCTTTTGGCCATTGTCACAGAGAGAAGTAGATATTCTAGGTCTGTGACACAACTAGGGGATAAAATGTGGAAATTTAAGAGGAACGGCTAGCTAAGAGGAATACTAAACTGATTGAGAAGAGTTAAGAGAAAGACTGGGGGATCCAAGCTAATTAGAGTAGGGATAGCCATGTGGCCGTCAGCTAACAATTTGATTGAACATATTCTGCTAATTTGTGGGATTGAGCAATGTATGTTATATAGTTTTCTGAAGATTTTAGGTTTCTGGTATATCATTAGGAGAATACTAATTCTAGGAATCATGTTATACTAGGTATTTTTATTTGTGTTGTTTAGTAAACTCTCATGACAATCTATGGGTGAATTTGTTGATATCCTAATATCTATAGGAACTCTGAGCCACTAACTTACTTAAAAAACTAAATCTGTGTGATTCCAAAGCATGTGCTTTCTCTGTGTCCAAACTCTGAGATAGCAAATGCAGCTCTTCTTAGTTATCTAAACATTTATTGATTTTTTTCCCCCTGAATTATTTGTTTATTTTCATATCTTCATTTCTGTTCACTGGAAGCTACAGTAGCTTTTGAATGTAGAATTGGATGAGTTATTTTACAGTTTCTCTGAAGGGAGTTTCTGGTTAAAATACTGAGAATGCCAGTCCATATCAAAAGCAGGAGAGTGTGTATGTGCGGGGCAAGACTTGGAAACCAGTACCTGAATTACCTCCCTTAATCTGGGCAGGAAGCAAGATGGTCCTTCACATTAATAATTCTACAAGTAGATTTCTCCTATTTTACATAGTAAGAGCATGGAATATTTTTATACTAAGAAGATAGAATTTGGGGCTGGAGTTGTAGCTCAGTGGTAGAGCGCTTGCCTAGCACATGTGAAGCACTGGGTTTGATCCTCAGCGCCACGTTAAAAAAAAAGTAAAGACATTGGGTTCATATACAACTAAAAAAAATATTTTAAAAAAAGAAGATAGAATTTGGTTTTGGAGGAAAGTAATTTGTCAATAAACTGGCATTTGTAAATAAATCCTGATTTTCTAGTTTATAGATCTCTTCTAGAGTCTCCCAACTTTGTTGGAGATATTTGAGGAAAAGAAATTTATCAGGCCACAACTTTGACTTCATGGAAATTGAACACTAACTAGTTTCTATAGTAGATACTTCTTTTTCTAAAGGGACTGATCCTGTAAATCAGGGTCCACGTTTCTGAAATGAAAATGTGCAGGGCATTTATTTATACATTCTTATTCCTTGGTGTTCAAGAGATCTGTGAGGCTGCTGAGATGGAATCGTTTGTGAAGAGCAGAGCAGGGTGAGATTGAATTAGCATAGGTTTTTGACCCAGAGAGGAATTTATTTGGCAATTGAATTCTACTTTCCTGTCTCCCCATCTCTGTTTTTTTTTTTTTTTTTTTTTTTTTTTTTAACTACTTTGCTTCTGAAAGAAAAGACCTGTGGCTAGAAGATTCCTTGAGAGGGTGTTTTTCAGATTATTATTATTATTATTATTATTTAAAGTTTTAGTTGCTTGTAGACATTATTTTATTTATTTTTATATGGTACTAAGGATCAAAGTGCTTCACACATGCTAGGCAAGCGCTCTGCCACTGAGCTACAGCCCCAGCCCCCAGATTATTTTTTAACACTGACTTACTGAGCAGACTTACCATGAGCAGGGACATAAGATTTTAGTTAGGGGATGAGACTGAAAAGATGGACTGAGGTCAGAACTTAAAAGGGCCTGAATCATCCAGGACTTAAGGAAACAGGAAAGGAAGGAAAGGAACACATTAGGTTTTGGTTTGTAGAAAAGAAGCTATAAGACCATGTGGAGGACTGTAAGACCTCTGAAGTGGAAGGAATCTAGTTTATCTCTTTAGGTTTCACTACAGAGGTGATATTTATTCTCTCAAATTTCATTTGGAATAGAAGATAGGGAAATTGGGTGGGGGTCTGAACTCCAGATTGTAGAGTTCCCTGGAGGCTTAGAACAGTGGTTTTCAGACTTGAATATGCACCAAACCTGGAGAGCTAGTTTTTGATTTAATAAGTCTGAAGTGGAGCCTGAGAATTTGCGTTTTTAACAAATTTGGAAAATGCAGTGGTCTGTGGCACAGGGATTGAACCCCCGTAGAGCTTACACTGAGCCACATCCCCAGCCTAATTGCCTAATCCCAGCTACTTGGGAGGCTGAGGCAGGAAGATCGAGTGTTTGAGGCTAGCTTTGCCAATATAGAGAGGCTCTAATCTGCCCCTCTATCCCCCCAAAAAGAGAAGGAAAATGAAAGTAAGAAAATTTGTAATTGATGCTGCTACTGTTGGTTGGGAACCTCACTTTGAGAACCACTCTTTAAGAGACTTGGCAGCTAAGAGGCAAAAGGAGGTTGAGAGCCAGATGTTAATTGGTGTTCTTCTACTAACCTAGAATTTCATGTCTGTTGAGTCTACGCTTCAGCAGTTGTTGGGTGGCTTGCCCTATAACACAAAGCCTGGTGAAGGTCTGTGCCCTTACTCATAGTGACTCTTCCCATCACTTACAGGCGAGGTTACCAGATGTGTATTTCTGAACAGCTGCTTTTCACATTTTTGGAAAAATACCCATTGTGGGACATTTTATACCATTAGGATAGGTGACATTTGTGCCATGAAAAGTGCCCCCCTCTTGTCCCCCGTCCTTGAGCATAGCCTCCTGGTTGGCAAGGCTGTTTGAGGAACTGAAAGCTAGCCCAACATTTCAGTTGTGTTCTTTTGATTAGCCAAGTTTACACAGGACATGCCTGGGAGATTATCTCTTTAGCTCAGGAGTTGAATTTCAAGGGCAAAGTCCACAGTTGGCTGTTGAAAGGCTGAGAACACCTGGAAGAGAGGATTTCACTTACCCAGGCCTCAGTGCCTCTTCCCACAGAGGTCAAGTTTTCTACTTGTTGCTGCCCAAGCAGGCGACCTTGGGATGTTTCTCTCTGAGCAGCATGGCTCCAGGCACTGCCCTTTGCCTTCTACTTCAGTGGCTGCGGCTTCAGGTGAGACCCCTGGGTTAGTAATATAAGCTGCCCTCGCTTCCTTGGCATTCTCAGCTATTTAATCTTTTCCTGGTCTTGCTTCTCCCTTTGCGGGGAGGATCATCATTCTTCTCTTCGTGGTGAGCAACTCTCAGGTTTTTCCCTTGGCTCTTCTTTTCTTTAGCTTCCCTCATTATCCAGTGTAACTATAGAATTTTGTTGCCATGTAGGAAGGAGTGTTAAAGGTTGCCTGACCCAGTGTTGCCTCGTCTAAACATTGTTAGACACACCGGCATAAAAGAGGCAGCTGCTGCTAGTCTGAGACAACCAGCACAACCAGCGTGGGGTTCCTATCCCCAGTGCTCCCCCAGGATTGGAGGAGTCCATACATCCACACAGTTGTAACCCATTCTTGGCACACTAGTTGGGAACTTGGAACTAGTCCCAGGGGCCTCAGAAAACTAAGGGCTCATGATGACAGAGTGAGGGCTACGACTCAGGGCTTTCCACTTGTGCTGGTTAGGGCTCTGCTGTGTAGTAACACAAGCACTACAATGTGTCTCAGCTCAGCAAGCTAAAACATGAAGTTGTCTCAGGCTAAGTTTTTTTCCTAACACATTTTTTTTTTTAAGTAATTAAAGCAACCCACAAGAAAATACAGAAGGTAGAATATGTGCCTCTTCTAGAAAACCCATGCTCCAGAAATAGAATTACTGTTATATTTTTTAATGATACATTTATATATATTAATTTTTACAAAAAAATCATACTCTAATAAAAATGGAAAATAATAATAAATATTGGTGAGGATATAGAGAAGTTAGAACCTTCAGACACTTCAGGGGTAGAAACGTCAGAGGTACAGCTTTATGGAAAACAGTTTGGCCAACGCTTTAAAAATTGCCCTATGATCTAAAATTGCCCTATGATTCAGTGATTCTGCTCCTAGCTATGCACCCCAAAGAATTGAAAACAGAGACTCAAATATCTGAATGCCAGTCTTCACTGTAGCATTATTCATAGTAGCCAAAAAGTGAAAACAACCCAACTGTTCTACTTCTAGATGTGTAAAAAACCAAAATGTGGTGTATACATACAAATAACGGAATATTATTTGGCCATAAAAAGGATGAAATTTTGATATGCAACATGAATGAACCTTGAAAACATTGTGCCTAACTGAAATAAAATATCTAGAAATGGCAAATTTATAGAGAAAGAAAGTTCTCTGTTACTTGGAGCTTGGAGAGGGGAGAATAGGGAATTATTGCTTAATGGTTGCAGTTTTGGGGGTGATGAAAAGGTTTTTGAAACACTGGTGAAGGCTGCATGACACTGTCAGTGTAATTAATGTCGCAGAATTGTACACTTAATGGTTGAAGTGTCAAGGTTTGTATTAATACAGTAAAGAAAGATCATACTCTGAAAATTTTTACCAAGGGTGTTTTTCAATTTACTGAGGGTATTTTTCCATGTTAATTCATTACTTTGAACAGCACATTGTGTTTCTTCAGATGGATGTATCATAATTTATTTAACCAAACCCCTAATGATGGACATTTGAGTTGTTTCCAGTTTTTCCTATTATAAAAGAGCTGCAACGAACAGCAGCACACAGCTGTTTTTGCCTTGTGTTCTAGTACTTGCATTTCCTTAGGCAAAATTCCTAGAAGGGAAGATTTGATGATCAAAGGGTATGCTCATTTAAAATGTTAATAAATATTGCCAAACTGTTTGCCAAAGAAGTTGCATCAACTTAATTCTCATCAGCAGTATATAAAGGTGTCTGTTTCTGCCACACCCTTGCCAACATGAGTATTTAAAATTTTTCTTTTTGGTACCAGGGATTGAACCCCATAGAGTTTAACCAATGAGCCACATCCCCAGCCCTTTTGAAAAAAAAATATTTTGAGACAGGGTCTCACTAAGTTGATTAGGGCCTCATAATTTGCTGAGGCTGGTTTTCTGCCTCCTGAGCTTCTAGGATTATAGGTGTGTGCCACTGTGCCCAGCTAAATATTTTTAAGCTTTGCCAATCTGATAGGTGAAAAAGCATTTCTTATTGTTACTTTATTTAGGATTTCTTGAATTATTAGTGAAATTTTGTTTGTTTTAATTCTTATTGGCACTTGTTTCTGTTCTTTTGCAAATTTTTTTTTCTCTCAAATATGTCATTCATTTTCCTGTTTTTTTTTGGGGGGGGGGTTGGTGGTGGTGGTGCTGGGGATTGAACTCAGGGCCTCACACATGCTAAGCAAGTTTTATGCTACTGAGCTACATTCCACGCCCCTGGTCGTTATTATTGTTATTATTATTTTGTAGATTTGTAAGAAATTTTACATACATATTACATTAGGACTCTGCCATATGTGTTACTGATATTTTCCCCCCAGTTAAATTTTTTTCTGAGTTTGTTTATGCCAATTCTTTGCATTTCACATGTTTAAAATTTTTATATAGGCAAAAGAATGATATTTTCCTTTATGATGTTTTTTTTACCCCCTTCATGGCTTTTGAGTTGAATTTTTTGTTATACTTTTCTTAATGTTGGGGAATCATTGTATCAGTTCCCAAGGAAGAGCTTCACAGTGAAGTAAATCCTGTATTGAGTCGTGTTAACACTAGGCCTAGATATTGTGACAGGCCTCTCTCTTAAATCATTTCCTGGTTTGATGAACTCATCCTGGCTTAAGTGGGAACATAGGTGAACACCAGGGACATAGTGACAGAATTGTCAGTGGGTCAAAGGTATGACTATGAGAGGGGAAGAACAGGAAGATGTGAAGAAATGTGGCTGCTTAGAGGATAGATCAAGGCAGATTTTAAATAAAGTGTTTTTATTAGTACATTATAGTTATACATAATAGTGGGATTCATTTTGACTTAATCATACATGCATGGATTATGATTTGCTCCATTTCAGTTCCTAGTACTTCTTCTTTTCCTCCCTCCTCCAGTTTGCCTTCTTCTAGTCTACAGTTCTCCTTATATTATTTATTATTATTTTTTAAATTGATGCTTTATAAAATACACATAAAGGTGAAATTCACTGTGGTATATTCATACATGTAATAGCATAATTTGGTCAGTTTCAGATTTTTGAAGTGAGAAAAGAAAGAATACTGTTTATTGAAGACTTTATAACATTAAACTAATTGGGTTCCACTTAACTGTATTTTGTTTTATCTTATTATTATTTGGGGTGGGGAGTACTGGGGATTGAACCAGAGTGCTTACCACTGTGCTATGTCCCTAACTTCTTAAATTTTTGAGACAGAGTCTCCCTAAGTTGCCCAGGTTGGCCTTGAACTTGCAGTCTTCCTTTCGAGTCTCTGGGATTACAGATGTGTCACCACTGCGCCTGGCTGTGGCCTGACTGTATTTTAAAAGGCAGCTTTTAGTGCTGGGTTAGCCTAGGGTTGCCCTTCCTGAGGGTTATGAACCCAGAAGAGAAATCCTTAGAATCAGAGTATAAATAGAATTCTGAAACTGACAGAATTTGAGAGACTTGAGGAGAGTAGAATTGAGCTGGCAGTATTTCTGCTCCTTTAGCCAGGAGCTTAGACAGAAATATTAAGGAAATGGGCTAAGTAAGGAAGCAGAAGGAGAAAGGATTCAGATCCACATTCATTAGGCCCCTTCAGGGACAGCTGCATGGTGACATTCAGTCCATCACCAGACATTATTGTTTGGTGGACGAGGCATATCAAAGACCAGTTTACTGCAGTGGGATCTGGGCCACTGCAGACACAGCCCTGGGAGGAAAGGGTTGATTCAGTCATGGTGGGCAGGGAACTTCTGAACAGTCAGGGCAGAGTGAGGAGAGCCAAGATGAGAGTCAAGGGGGGAGCTCTTGACAGGCTGGATCTACCAGTGTCCTGCCTACCAAACCCTACCCCCAAACATATTGGCAATTGTTTTACTATTATCTCTTGGTTCTGGGTGGCTTGCTTGGGGTCCTGTCATATAGTTTTAGTTGGTTAGGTTGGGGCTGCAGTTATCTGAATGCTTGTAGACCTCCATGTGTGGCAAGTGAACTGGGAATGTTGGAGCCTCTGGGGTCCTCAGTTCACTTGCTTGCTCTTTCTTTTCTCTCAGAGTTTTCTTTCTCTCACCACCGCCTACCCCGGTAGTTATTGCTCCACATGGTCCCTTGCTTAGCAGCATCAGGGCTACTTGAGTTATTATGAGGTGGCTCACAACCTGAGAGCAAATGCCCCTAGAGACACCGGCAGAGGTTGCATGGCTTTTATTTCCCCTAGTGTTGGAAGTTACACCCGTCCTCACATAGACCACATTGTGTTCCTTGAGGTAGTGACAAAGGCCTGCCTAGTTCAAGGAGAGAGGAATATCATTTTGATGACTTGTTTTGAAATTACCATAACCATACAGAGAAATTTTAATTTTAAGCTATAGGACAGTGTTTTTTTTTTTTTTTAGATTTAATTCATTGTTTACCATCTTCAAAATATTACCAAAGGTTCTTAATAATACCTGAAGTATTGTTTACGTAATAATTAAATCCCTTCACTTTTCCAGCTTAAATTTATTTTAAAAGGAAACATCTCACTTTCTTAAAGTGAAGAATTAGTATTACAGAAGGTAACCTTTATAGTAAATACAATGAAAACAAAAAATAGTTTAAAAATTTTAGCAAAAACTGCTGCCAGTGAAAGTCCCCTCTCATTAAGAGATTATCAAGTGTTCAGAAGATAAAGATGGCAGCAAGTAGAGACTTTCTCCTTAACCTAATGAAAAGGTTTGGAGAATTGGAAAGTGAATGACTTATTGTGTTGTGGTTCCTGCCACTTAGTGCTGTGTGTGATGTACCATGTCATATGTTGAGTGCCAGGTAGTTCCTCACATTTTGGGAAACCTGCTGGGGCAGTGGAGCTGCTAAAAATTTTTTAACACCGATATGGTTAAATATGCATTTTTAGAAAGATGCAAAGAAAAAAGGGTAGGAGTAGAGTGAAGAAAGTAAAACTGGAGCAAAGAGATGATTTTTAGAAGATTGTTGCAGCAAGTCAAGTCTTATTGATGGTCAAGTCTGAGGTAAAGAGTGGCAGGGAATGAAGGCGAGACTAAGTCATCGAGAAGAGAATTTGCAGTACTTGGTGATAGATTGAACTAGAGCAGAAGGAGAACGAAAAGGCAGGGATGACTTGTAGAAACTTGGGTGATTTTGTGGAAAAACTGGAGGAGGGGGGAGTGTTTT
Source organism: Spermophilus citellus (assembly GCF_964194105.1). Lineage (NCBI taxonomy): Eukaryota > Metazoa > Chordata > Mammalia > Rodentia > Sciuridae > Spermophilus > Spermophilus citellus. The sequence goes on along the minus strand of NC_138183.1, from coordinate 202,568,632 downwards.
TTTAGGGGTGGAGTGGGAAGTGATGAGCTTAGTTTTGGACATTCCTTTTTATTTTTTAACATAAATTCACTTTTCACTTTATGGATTTGTCTGATCATTCTTTGGGTGTTGTTCAGGTTGTCCCCCCCCCCCCCACCGCCCCTCATGTTTTCTATAAACTGTAAATTAGATAGAGAGGCTTGATTGGATTGAGGTTAAACATTTTCAGAAAAAAACTCTTTATAGATGATGCAGTGGGTCAGAGGCACATAATTTCTGGTTCTCTATTTTTTTTTAATATGTTTTTAGTTCTAGATGGACACAATACCTCCAGTTTATTTATTTTTTTATGTGGTGCTGAGGATAAAACCCAGTGCCTCATATATATTCTGCAAGCACTCAACTGCTGAGCGACAACTCCAGCCCCTTCTCTCTATTCTTGATGCTAAATGTGGTTACTGGTTAAAGTAATCCAGCCAAATTTCTCATTGCAAAATTATAGTTTTCATTTTGTGACTAGCAGGCAATCTATGGGTGACTTTTGGCACTATTCCCATTAATCTTTCACTTAAGTGCTTTTATTTTTTAAGCTTTTTATTATGGAAAATGTCAAACATACTTAACAGCAGAAAAAGGAGATGATGAACACCCTTTTATTCACCATTTGGCTTCTACTGTTATCAACATATGTACTAGTTTGTTTTATTTCTGTTTTTGTCTACTACTCCACCTTCTTCACCGGCTTTTTTGAAGCAAAGTCCAGGCTTGTATAATTTCATCCGTAAATACTTTAGAATATCTCTAAGAGACCATTCAGATGTGTTTAGACATGTTGATTTCTGGTCAGCAATTTTTAGTTGCAGTGACAAAGGAACAGAAAATCAGTGATTGGACTGATTCAGAGTCAGGGCTTTTTATTTTATTTATTTATTTATTTATTTTTAAACGTCAATTTTTTTTTTTTAAGAGAGAGGAAAGGGGGAGAGATAGAGAGAGAGAGAGAGAGAGAGAGAGAGAGAGAGAGAGAGAGAGAGAATTTATTTATTTATTTTGGTTCTCGGCGGACACAACATCTTTGTTGGTATGTGGTGCTGAGGATCGAACCCGGGCCGCATGCATGCCAGGCAAGCGCGCTACCGCTTGAGCCACATCCCCAGCCCAAGTCAGGGCTTTTTAGGTTCATAGAGTAGAAGGAAAGAGGGAGAGGCGATAGATTCTAGCCTGAATGGACAGAAAGGAAAGGCCAGGAGATGGCTGATATAAGCTGAGGAAAAAGGGGAAGGACTGAGGGCAGCAGAGATCTGGCTAAGGTAAAAGAGCAACTGCTGGGTATTAAGAAGGTCCAGAGATAGGCAGGAAGGAAAATAGTGGCCACATGGAAGGATTTTAGAGATCTATAGTCTGAAATGATAAGGTCCAAGATTTGTACATTACTAAAGTGGAAGTAAAATTGAAGTCAGGGAGTCAGTCGTGAGACCAGGGTTTCTAAATGGTTATAGGTATTGAAGTTACCAGTATAAAGAGCAAGCTGTTAGAGAGCCTGTATTTTAGGACAGATGGTGTGTGATTCTGTTGGGAGTTTGAAAGGATGATGTAGCTGCCTAAAAGCCAAGCTGGGGCACTGTCGAAGGTTAGAAACCTGTTCAGTGGCAAGAGAACACAAAGTGAGAAAATAACAAAATAGGATTTTGCATAGCTGTCAAATCTGTTGTGCTCTATGACATTGCTGTCTACTCATTGGGATGGGGCAAAACTAAAAGGGAAGAGGGTCAGTAGGGAGAAGGCGAAGAGTTGAGGTATGTGTGTGGGAGTTGAAGCAGGAGACCTTTAGAGGAAATACACTCAGTCACTTAAGTATTGCCAGCGTTAGGGAGGTTGGCCAGGCAGCCCCTGCTCACTGCTTTATCTCTGAGGAATTGCTTTGTGTAGTGGCCCTGATGTGTTTTTGATTGGGGTTTGTGTTACTAGCCAATCTTTGCCAGAATTTCTGTTATGTTCTTTACACTCTGCTTACAGGGTTTGGATGGGGGGGGGTCTATAAAGGGAGTGCTTGTCCCTCTGGATAAAGTAACTTTCAGCATTTTCTTGCTGCTGATGACCACTGTTTACTAAATTTCTGGAAAACCAGTGAAGTCCTGGACTGGAGGTGTAGCGATTCTTTTTCTGAACCCAGCTTTGTGTCTAAAGTACCAGGGAAGAAATGTATCTCCTAGATAGTAGCTTTCAAGCTTATAGGAAAGAAACATGTAGTAGGTTTCAGAGTTATAGAGAACTTAGATTTAAAGTCTTAGATTTGTGGATGAACTAGACATAAAAACCTGAAATGGAATTCCTCTTCTCAAAGTTAATATTTCTTAGAAGAATGCTTTGAGGATGGTCATCACTGAAGGAGAAGCAATGAAAAGGGAGCTGGGAAAAAGGAAGGCCCACCTGCCAGATACCAGATCTCCTTGATGGTAATGCGAAGGAGCCTGAGTCCAGGCAGGATGATTCTCACTTGCCAAACACCTCTGTTTAGAGGAGCAACTGATCCATGTCGCTTTATGAATTTTGATATGAGAGAAAAGTTTTTCTATTTAGCTGTTTGGAGTTCATTGCCTGCTGGCTTTGCCCACATGCATGTGTGTGTAGTGGTAATGTCAGCTCTGCTTTATCCATCTTTTCCTGAAGGACAAAGTTGCAATTTATTTACGAATACTACCTTAAAACATATAGAATATTTTCACATACAGTATTTCTTCAGATTTATATTCTGTCTTTCCAGAAGAAGAATTGATGTGGCTAGCTACAGAAGACATAATAAAAACAACACCCCCTGTACATTCCATAGGATTGTAGAAGGAAGGAGAATTTTGAATTCTGGCTTCTCCTTTTACTAGCTATACAACTTTGGGCTTTGGTTTCTTATTTTGGTAAAATAGAATTAGAAACATTGACCTCATAGGATTGTTTCAGAGTATTAAATGAATCAACATAATTAACACATGGGAACAATGCTTGGCACACAGTAGATGACTGGTTAAGGGAGGCCCTAATCCTGTTAATAACAGAGTAATAGGTAACGGGCACCAAGGAAAAGAAGAGCATGCAAATTTCTGGGTTTTGTTCATCATTGTGGATGCTGTGAAAGACTTTCCACCCTGACTTCCTTATAGTCTGTGGAATCAGTCTCTCAAGGCAGGTAAAGATTTTTTTTTTAAGTTTTATATTTTAGTGAAATTTATTTGGATATTTAAGGTGATGTTGAACGACAATATTAGATATTCTTTTTATTAACAAAAATGTACATTTTGTTTTCTTGTTTTTACAACCACAGCCATTTTCTTACCATTTTTACAACGAATGCTTCGAAGTGTTGATTCCCTATACAGTCTTATAGAGATTGCTGATAAAATTCAAATGTATTACATAAAATTGCAGCTTGGTGAAAACTATTGTGTAAGAAGCTGGGCTAATGGCATCTATGTGACTCTTTGGTGATCTGATAGAAAAATGAAGTTTAAAATACCCAGGGGACACAGATATATATTTCCCCCCGCCCCCGCCTTAGATGGTCATCTTTAAATATCTTCTCTTTCTGCTGGAATTTCTTAAAGAGTTTGGTGGTAATTCAAGGCCCTGAGTTCTACATGCCATGCTCTCTACTCTGTATTTCCAACTAAAGGCAGATTTGTAGACTTTGGGTAACAAAAGAAATGACTTTCTACCAGCAAGTTAGAGCCATATAACTTCTGTTGTTGCTTATATTAAAACATTATTTTATTTCACCCTTATTATAGCTCTGGGAGGGAAGGGGATTGACCTAATATTTGATTCCCTCTCAAGTACCAGGTATTGGGCTTTTTCTCCATTTACCAGCAGGAGGTTGACTCAGTGATGAGAGAACAGGTGAACAAGCCCTTTGCATGTCTCTCCTCTTTTCTGCCATCTCTTGGATCATAGAAGGTAGGCAGAGATTGCCCTTTCCTTTATCTTTGTAACTCTTTTGGATCTGGAAGTAATCCAGCCCAAGCCTGGGGCATTTGCTGAACAAAACCCTCATCACAAATAAATCATGAGATTATAGTGACCAGGGAGAGGCCCTAAATGGGAAAGGGTGATTATTCCAGAGGTTATAAAACAAGGCAGGCAGGTGACTACCTCTCAGTGTACCAGGTACTACTTTGTCTATGTCATCCCTTTTAGATAGCATGAAGGGGGGATTTGAGCCACAGAAGAATTTGCATGTCTTTTTTTGTTTTTTCTTGTGCTGTTTCCTCTTTGCAGCAGTGATTCCAGGAAACTGGAAAAACTGCCATGATCTATATCAGTTTTTAATGTAAGAAAAAGATGCTGCTGGTTTTTCATTGTCATAGGGCATATTCAGGTTTTGGGACTTGGGGATGAAGCTGAGTATAGGAATATAGGCAGCTGGCTCCCTGGACAAGATGCACAGTCTTGAAAGTAGAAGGTTGGCTGTATTTCAGTGGACATCGGAGGCATCTCGGGTGATTGACCTTCCTGTGGTTTCTTAACAACTAGTCTACCCTCTGTGGGCTTGTGTTAGGGGGTACCATACATAGAAGGAGGGCATACATGCAGATACATTCTGTCCTAGTTCTCAGATGCCCCACAGCTAGTACTTCCTAAGTTTAGGTTTTAGGTGTTTCACATTTGCCTAAATGCTAGCCTGACTTGTGGTTACCATCTGGCTCATCAGCCTTCTTCACTGTGTTCCTTGAGCTTCTCTAGTCTTTATCATTAATTGTAGAGAAATAGAGTTGCTCACTGTGCAGACTTGACCCAGGCCACTTTGAGGCCTTTGCTTTTGTTTTCTGGGTCAGCCTCCTTGTCACAGATGGCTCAGTCTTAGGCTTTATGGGGTATTTACAAACAGCTTTCTTTCCACTACTCCAGAAAGAGCTGAGCTCCATGTCAGTTTCAGAGTCTGTGAAGTGGAGCGTTAATTAATATAAAATTTTTGGGAACTGTGCCATTTTCTCTGTCTTGTACCTTGCTGTTCAGTCATGAGCAGCTCTTCCAGTCAACCTCCTGCCTTCTTCAATCTTGTTACTGAAAATTCTTAACCTAGATGAAACCTTTAAGCCTTGCTCTTCCTCCCAACTCTCATTTTTGTAGAGGTTTTGTTACAATTCTGTCTAAAGCATTTTTCTTTTTCCTCTAATATTTTTCATGATTCCAGGTAAAACACATTGGCTATTGGCAGAACAGTTTGTTGTTATTTCCTTTTCTTTACTTTTTCTTTTTGAACTTTATTGATTTTTTTAAATAATAAAAGCAATACGTGTTCATCGAAGAATATAGGGACAATAACACAAATATTAAGAAGAAGGTAAAAATCACATAATTTGTTAATTTTTTGGTATATGTTTTTCTTTTGGATTTCTTTCATATATGTTGTTTATATATAGTTTTTTCAAATATGGCATCATTCTGTACTTATGTGTTGTAGCCTACTTTTTTTTTTTTTTTTGGTTCCAGGGGTGGAACCCACAGGCACTTAACTACTGAGCCATATCCCTAGCTCTCCCACCCCCTAATTTTTTGACTAACACTTTTTCTTGAATATATTCCACAAAGAGAATATATAGAGCTACTTTATAATGTGGATTACTGCATGTAATTCCATTATATGAATGAATGATTATTTATTTAACTGATCTTCTGATGATAGTCTTTTGGGTTATTTCTGTTATTTTGTTATTAAAGGCTGAGAAGTAAATGTCTTTATATAAATATAGCTGTGCCTACTTGTGTAACTTCAGGATAGTTATTTCTAAATGTTTCTGAAAATGGGATTAACTGGTTCAAATGGTACGTAACATTAATTTTTTTTTTTTTTTTTTGGTACTAGGGATTGAACCTAGGGATACTCAGCAACAGAGCTATATCCCCAGCCCTTTTTATTTTTGGATAGGATCTTGATAAGTTGTCTTAGATGGCTTTGAATATGTGATACTCCTACTTTAGCCTACCAGTTAGCTGGGATTATAGGCATGAACTACTGTGCTGAGCTTAATGATTTTTTTTTAATCAAATGTAGATTACTAAGGGCAGGGGATGGAATTCAGAGGTAGAGGCCCCTGGGTTCAATTCACAGTACTAAAAAGAAAAAAAAGTTGTTCTAACTTTTGTGTATTACAAATTATTATAATGAGCATCCTTGTATTAGGACTGTGCAAGAGCTTATGTATGCTAGCTACCTAGAAATGGAATTGCTATAGTAGGATCTAAGATTCTTCTTTTTGTCTATAGTTTGTGTTTTAACTTGGTATAGGATGCCATTGTAAGCATGTATTTTTTAGAGCTTTTGATATACACAGTCATGAGCTGCAAAACAATATTTCAGTTAATAAGGAACTATGTATATGATGGTGGTCCCATAAGATTATACTGGCTAGGGCTGGGATTGAGGCTCAGTGGTAGAGCGCTCGTCTAGCACGGGTGGGACCTGGGTTCGATCCTCAGCACCACATAAAAATAAAGGCATTGTGTTGTATCCATCTACACCTAAAAAACAAAAAAAAAATTTAAAAAAGATTATACTGGCTAGTGATAGGTAGCCATCTTAGTTTGTGTCAGTACATTCTATGATGTTGACATGACAATGACAAAATCACCCAACAATGCATTTCTCAAAACGTATCCCTGTCATTAAGTGACACATGACTGTGTGTTTGTGTTTGTATTTCTGTATTGTTCTCCAGAAAAAATTGTACTGGTCTGCAGTAAATCTGACAGTATCTTTATCATCTTGTCCAGTGTAATAAACAAAAAGTGGTATTGCCAATTGTTTTTCACCTTTTCTCTTGAGCAGTCCTTCCTCTTTATTATAGTTGAGAGCTGGCTTTTCCCTGTGACTCACTTGTCTTGTGATTTTCTCCAACGAAGCCACTTCTTCTCCTCCCTTGACTCTCACTCTGTGCTCCCTGACATGGTTCCCAAGTCCTACCTGACAACCTTTCCCATGAGAAGTTAGTCCTTCCCTTCACTTATATCACCTTTCCTCATTCTTGCTGCTTTTACCTACCTTTTCACTTCGAATTTATTGCTTTCAACCTTCTTTGTGTGTCCCCTTTTTGGCATAATTAGGACATGGGGATTCACACTAAGAATGGAATCCTTCAATGCTCTGGACTCACAGTCCCCTAGATTTTTTTTTTTTTTTTTTTTTTTTTTTTTTAGCTCTAAGGACTTTATTTTCATTACTCTTAAGGTACCTGCAGCATGGTCATACCTTTGGCTTCATCGCTTGAAGCAGTTCCACTTTCAGTATGCACTGGAATTCCCTTCCCTCCCATCCCCTGTTCATGTATACCTCCCATTCCTTCTTTGACCCTCCCAACAGCTGGTTCTACAACTCCCTTCCTGCATGGATAGCTGCTTACCTGTTCTGCAAACTGTTGACTTATTTTTTTTTTCTGTTTAGCTTGAACCTCAAAAGAGGAGAATTTCTGTCATGTACTTGTTGATTACCTCACTTTTTTCTCTCCCTTTTTCTTCCTAATCATGATCAGATTATTCTGTTGAAGCCTGTAGACTTGAATACTGCTTAAGTACAGTCCCTGGCCCATCATTCCTTTCTCAGAAAATTTCTGTGATTCCCTAGAGAGAAAAACTAAGATCCTGAATTTGATTTTGAAGGCCGCTAATCTGACATTTCTGTCTTTCTTCTTGATCTATTTTCAGCTAAGCTTCCATCAGCTCGAGCATCTTGTTGTTCTTCATATGTCTTCTACTTTTCTGCCCCTGAGCCTTTGCTCATATAATTCCATCTCCCCAGGAATGGCCCTTTATTCTAGTACTTTTTGATTTTCTAGGTCCAGTGCAAGGACCATACTCTCTCTCTCTGAAGCCTTCTCAATCTTTTATTTGAAAATAATCTCTCTCTACCCAAGTCCACAGCATTTCTTCTCTCTAATGGCATGTCTCTAAGACCACTTAATTCATCTCTAATGGCACTTCAAATAGTCTTCATGATATTTATTAGATTTATAAGTCTCTGTATCCACCCAGGGATATAGCAATGTAAGCTTCCAAGGATGGACCAGTGCATTTTGATGCCCAAAGAGCTCTAAGGACATTGGTGTCTATTTGCTTGCTATTTGGTATGTATTAGTTGAATGTCCATGTGATTGTGTGAATGAGAGGAGGAAAGACTATTACCCTGGCTTAGCAGGAACTGATATTGTTCTGAGACCCTTCTTCTGTTCTGGTGAGTAGACAACCACCCTCATGGCTTGACCTGAACCAACAAAGGAATGGTCAAGCTCCGGTCCACATTGAAGCTGAGAGAGCCTGAATTCTTGAGTACCAAGAACTCCATCAGGATATTTTGGGGGTTTGGGGTTTAGGGGGTTATGCTGGCTACATTCTATACACTGTAGGGAAGAGGATTTCAGAGTAGTACAACAAAAGGAAACACTGAGCATGCTTTTGGTAGAGGAAGGTACAGAGGGGCTGCAGAACATGGTGACTCTGAGGGTGAGAGTTTATTTTCATCAAGAGAGACCAGTTTAGGCAGGAGGATCATGAATTCTGAGCTAGCCTCAGCAACTTAGTGAGGCACTTAGCAACTCAGCAAGATCCCATCTCTAAAATATTAAAAAGGCCTGGGAATGTGGCTCATTGATTAAGCACCCCTGGATTCAATCTTCAATACCCAAAAAAGAGAGACCAGTTTCTTTCCCACTTACTTCCTGGGCTTGAGGCTTAGTGGGATATGAGAAAAACACTATAGGAATAATATTTGCTCTTCTTCCTGCCTTTGAACCTTGAGTCACAAACTTTTCATGTCAAATAGCTTTCTGTCTCATTTTGTTTGTCTACTGTTGTGCTTTAAGGCCAGGCTTACTTCTCTTTCCTACAGAAATCCTACCCTGAGCTGTTCTATCCCTGGCACCCCCACTTGGGTTATAGGGTGCTTTTAGTCAGTATCCCCCACTTGGATTGTTTGCTATTGTGTCTTGTTTCCCTGCCTTAACCTGTGAGCTTCTTGAATACAAGAGTCACCTCAGTTTTTGACTCTCTGATGAAAGTAAAGTAGTGATTAAATAATTCCTGTTGGTGTTATTAAGAGCCAAATGTTGGAACATGGGATGATCTGCAGCAAATAAACTGAAGATGGGAAATTACATGAAAGTAAAATAGCCTTGGTTGGTTCTCCAGAATTTGTCTGGGGAGGCAGTGCTTGTTCATCTTTCAGTCTCCCAGTGTCCAAAGGAGGAGAGTTGGTTTCCTGAATTCCGGCCACTTGAAGCTCTGCCTTCTACAGTAGCCAGGGTCCATGCAGGTGAGAGAATGAGGTGCCAGGGCATGAACTACATACAGGGAAGAAGAGTGGGGTGTGATCGTTGGGGTCCTGCTCAACAGTGATTTACTGGCACCATACCGCCTGGCCCCCTAGGACATAGGAGCTCTTGGCACACATGGTCGATTGAGGCTGGAAAGATCCTTCACCAGCCTCTTTCCTGAGCTGGAAGCAGGACCAGGAACAGCAAGCCAGTTGGCAGACTTGCCTTTTCTGCTTTAAAGTACTTTGTTCCAGTTGCTAACAACAGAGATGGTTAGTATAAATAAAACACAGACACACAGGCACATAGACACATATGTGCAGACTGAAAATTTGAGTTGTCAGGAGCAGGGGGAGGAACTGGAGTGGACAGGGACTGAAAATGAGTAGCTGGGTCTGAGAAGGTGCTTAGGGTGTCGTAGTTTGGTGACGGATTGACCAATAGTGCAAGCTATGTGGGAGGACCCTCTGAAGGCAGTTAAGTAGGAGAGGTCTAAATGCGTCAGGCTTCAAAGACTTGTTATAGTTGGATGCAGATCTTTATGCAGACTGATACTCCTCTGAGGTAGACACTAGTGATCTGAGGGCTGATGGCAACTTCTTTCTTCTGCCCTGCTCTTTCTTTAAGGCTTTACTTACTGATCTCTGAAAGTGCTTGCATGTGGTGTATGTGGATCAGCAGCAGCTGTGGCCTTACCAGCTGACCTGACTTATAAAAGCCACCTAAGGCCAGACATTGTGGCTTAGGCCTGTTGTCCCAGTGACTCAGGAGGCTGAGGCAGGAGGATTGCAAGGCCCTAAGCAACTTAGCAAGATCCTGTCTCAAAAAAAAAAAAATAAATAAATAAATAAATAAATAAAAGGGGCTGAGGAAGTAGCTCAGTGGTAAAGCACCCCGGGTTCAATCTGCAGGACCCTCTGCCCCCCAACAAAGAAAAAAACCCAACTAGGTCTTTACCCCTAACATGAGCTTGTTATTTTAGGTAAACTCTAGGAAGGTAGGAGCTTCCTTAGTGTAGAGTGAGACTGATTCAGCCTCTCTCAAGGTGGGTTTTAGTAGCAGAAAGCTGAACACTTAGTGCTTATTTAGGGGCTTAAGTATAGACAGATTGCCATGAGGATGGGTGATGAGGAAGACTAGGAGTCTCTGTTGCTGGAATTTTAAGTAGAGGTACATTAGACGTTCTTCCTTCCCTCTTCTCTAGGCCAAACAGGAATCTGTGGTTATATGTAGAGAGGTTTTTCTGGTTCTGTGATTCTGGGGAAAGACAGTACCTGAATCTTTATGAACTTTAGAATAAAATTCATGCATAGTTTTAAGTACTTGGTCCAGAGTTTCTGACACACGGGATGATTATCTGAGGGTGTAGGTATTGAAGTAGTTCTTGACTGTGCTCTCTTTGACATCTCACTGCTTTCTTGGACCATGTGTGACAGGCCTAAGGGATGTCTTGCCTATCAGCACAAGGCAATAATAGTTTCAGTCTTTCAAAAGCATAAGACTATTTCAGCGTGAGGTTAAGATATGGAAATGTGTGGGCCTTTTTTGTCCAGGCATTGATGTAGCAACATTTGTCTCCCATAGGTAGGGAAAATGGATTAGGTCTATCCTTTGGGTTTAGGCTGACAAACCTATCTTAAGGTGTCATTTTTATCTGGCAGCCCTCTTGGCTGTCAGTGGGCACAATGTCAGATGACAGCAGCTGCTCTGACTGGTGGCTTGGGACTAGATGTGAGGCACGTATCACATGACATTACTAATGGAGTTAAAGGACCAGTGTACAAGTGAATGTTTATCTATTTTTATGTTTAGAAAGTACGCAAAATCATCACCAAATTGATAGCAGTCTGACTCATGTTCTGGGAAGCTTTCTTGCTAGGAGAGAGAAGGGTGGGGTTACTATTAGGATCCAAGAACTGCACATTATCCTGTAGAGGCCTTAGGGGGTTGTCTCCCATGTGATATGACCCCCATCATCTCTGTAGTCACAGTGGCATGAAGGCTGGGAACCCCCAGAGAGAACATTGGTCATTCTGTCTCTGTTCCCTGTCTTAGGACAAGGGTGTGAAGCCCTATGCCTGGTCCTAAGGAGGGATGGTTGCTTGGGCTATTACTGAATGATACTGGCCCCAGCCTAGCTCTGAAGCTGATAAGACTCCAAAGCAGGGCAGGGTGCATGCTTTATCAGAGAGAATGGTGGTTCTTCAAATACCATATATTCTAAACCACCAGGGCCTGGTGGCTTCTTGGAAAGGCAGAAGATGACACAAGATGACCTCATCCAACTGGATTTCATGCCCTGTCCTCAACCTTAGTCCCCACAAGTATCATAGTAAGCTGCCTGTAAGGTCTGATTATCGACTTTCCTGCCTGTATGATTCAGGTGAGCAGGCAAATTCATGTTGAAGCCCCTCCCACCAGTCAGCAGTGTATAGGACTTTGCTGTTTTCCTTACTGTGTCCTCTTGACTGGCTTAGCACCTGTCACAGAAGAGGTGCTTGATCATTGTGAATCAAATGGTTTCCTAGCCTGAACGAAGAGAGACCTTGGATTGGGCCCTGGGACATGAATGGAATTTGGGCAAGCAGAGAGGAAGTAGGAGACACTTCAGGCTGGCAGTGTTTTGGGCACAGTAACATAAGGCAGAAATGCACGTTTGGAGCAGGAGGTATCCTGTGGGGAAGTGCATTTGTGATGTATGTTTGTCTGTGTAAATCTGTGGGGAAGGGAATGGGGTAAGGTGGTAGACCAGAAGATGGCTAGAAACAGAAAAGAGGGAAGGGAGTTTTGTTGAAACTGGAGAAATCTGGGTCTGGTGATGGGCAGTTAGAAGCCCTGAATGCCATGATGATATTGATATTCTAGGATGCTTACTTAGTTGTTTATGAGCAGGAGGACTGGAGATAGAAGAATAAAGTAGAAATAGTAATATAATGGTAATACTTAACATTTTATTTAAGTGCCTCCTGTGAGCTGGCACTCAACAAAATGCTTTCTATATAACCAGAGACTATTGCAGTAAACTAAGTATGAGGTGAGATGCTAGAGAAAAATTGCAAGACAACATAATTAGTTTCTTCATATTTGCGATATTTGGCTTTTATTTGGTTAAATAAGAAATGGCTCCAAGGACATCTTCTTCCTAAAACTTGTCCTTGAATTTGCTGGGGCTGTTATCTGGCATGGTTGGGGCTGCTGAAGTTTTGCTTATTCCCCCACCAGAAACTAATGTCCTTGGGCCTCAGATGGGGTGTGTCCCCAATCCAGCCATCTGGAAGGTCAGAGAAATTAGCCACTAGAATGTGCTCATTAGTGCTTGGAGGGGTTACAATCTGTCAGTGGAATCCTAAGCCTGGGAACTGCTTCACTCACAGGCTTTTCACAGTTGGAACACGCTAACTGTTTTAGTACTGACTGCTCCCTTATTTGGACACTAAATTTTCTGGGTGAGATTGGCTTCTCCTTGTTTCGGGTGAGTTTTTAAAGTACTGACATCCCTGTGAATGATTTTTCATGGAGATAACATGACACCAGAGACTTACTTTTTAAATCTGATTCTTTCCTTGGCCTCTTGCCCATTGACTTATAAGACGAGGATGAGGTTCTTAGACGTCCATTCACCTTGGCCTGCCCAGGGAAAAAGAGAATACCACCATCATGGAGTGAAAATCAGGGTGGCTGAGATTCAAGACTCTGGCTCCACCAGGGCAACTTTACTGGGGACTTATTTCTTGGCTTTGGGGACCTATTTATTAGTCTGGCTTCATGTGGGGCCAGGGTAGGGGGAGCCGGATGTGGGCAGAGGTGTGGAGTACTGCTGGGCTTAGTGGTGCTACCAGGGGTGAAGAACCTTTTGTGGCAGCGTTGAGAGCTTACTTCCCCTTCTTACTCCTGCCCCCCCCCCCCCCCCCCCCCCGGCTAATCCTACCAGAACTCCAGCTCTCTTAACTTTGGGATATCCTTCAGATTGACCTGTGCTGAACCTTTGGGAAATAATTCAGCTAGTGGTAGTAATGTTGGATACTAACAGAGGAAAGGAAATCAGGAAGAAGAACATGTTTCTGTCAACAAAGGTGTGCTTCCACCAGTTGGAACTTGCTGTGAGACTTCCTTTATTTAGCCTTTTGGTGATTGCTCTGCTTTGGGCTTCAAGGTCATGCTATATGTGAAAGAGACTATAAATCATAAAGGCAGGTAGCAGTGGGAAGCAAGGTGAGGCCTCCACCTGAAACTGTTAAGAACCCAAGGTAAAAGCTAACTGAACTGAAAATTGCTGCTGTCCAGAAAGAAAACACTTAGTAATAGGAAGTTCTTTCTATGCAGTATAGTATCTTATTTAATCTATACAAAAACACTTCGTTGTTGAACTGTCATCACCATTTTACAGATGAGGAAACTAAAGCTTAGAAAGATTAGGTAACTCATCCCGAGCTTAATAGCTACTAGAGGCTGTTTTAAACTTCAAATTCCATACTCAAAGATCATTCTTTCCCCATTATTCTTAACAGAAGAAAAAAAATTTAACAAGCAATTATTTTCAATAAACTTTGTTTTAGAATATTTTTAGATTTTCAGAAAAATTGCAAAGATAGTACAGAGAGTTCCCATAGATCCTATAAGTCGTTAATTTTTTCCCCCTTTTCTGGTCCATTTTATGAGGATTCATTGGGGGTGGGGAACAGATTTGAAATGAGAACATTTTTTCCAGCTTGGCGAGTTTTCAGCTAGGGTTTTTTGAGAATCCATCAGAGTGTATTATTTCTTTCCCAGTTGCTCAGTTATTATTTCTTTCCCAGTTTCTCAGTCAGCTCTGCTGGACTGAGCTAGATCCGCTTTGCCATGGAGTTTCAAAGTCAAATACCCTACTTTCTGACTCTGAGCAGTAGGAATTTCAGAGAGTTAGGGAAGACAGGTAACTGTGAGAAGAGTCTTTTGCAACCTAACTTGGGCACACTCTGTTATCTGAGGTGACTCTTACACGGGAGCGTTCATGTTTTCAGCTGGTGTTTGATGGCCTAGAACTAGGGGGACAGAAGGAACATCTATGTCATGAGGCTTGTTTGCTGAATGCTCTCTTGAGTCTGTCCTTGAATGGTGCCATGGTGCTTCAAGGTGGTTGGTGCTGTTTTGAACCCAAGCCTCTGTCTTTAGGCAGGCTGTGGATAGGGTAATAACCACTGGCAGCTACTTTGCTTTGCTTTGGGTCCCAGGCACATTCTCCATTTAAGGGAAAGGGGTCTGCAATCTTCTTGGCTCTGAGTGTGAATGGGCTGGCTCGAAATTTGCTCATGGCCTTTGCTGGATGTGCTTTTTCAATGAGATCATTCCAGAATTACATTCCTATGAAATTATATTTCACTCAAGACGTGAAGCTGGATTTGTGTAAAAGCATTGGCACTGAAACGTAGGGTTCAGAGTGGGGCAGAAATGAGAATAAGGATAAAATAGCTCTTCTTTAGAAGGAGGGGGAAGAGAGAGGAGAGAGAAAACAGTTGTTAAAGGATTTTTGCATTTAAAGTTGGTACACTGTAAGCATACCTAGGGAATCAGATTGCCGCTTGGAATGGAAGGCAGACTTGATGTTTGCTATCCCAGCAGCCAGTCACCCCCAAGGCAATATGGGCTCAAAAAGGTGGGAGATGCCGTTGAGGCTCCTGTCTATGGTTGCTAAAAAGCTGAGGAAGCCAGAAGTTTTCTTGTCTTGACATTCAAGGACTATCCCTGTTTTTCTAGCCTCATTTCATCTGGTTCTTTCTTTCTCCCACTGTATTTCTCCTGTGCTCACAACACTCCCGACTCCAAATGTATGGGCTTTTCCCCACAACAGCCAATTCTCCAACTCTCTGGATGCCAACTGGATATCCTATAATTTAATTCAATTTGACACTTAACTACTTGGAGTTAGCACAAATCCCACAGTTTAAGGACTTAGGCCCATAAGACTGCCTTCAATCACAAGTCCAGTCTACCCATATTTCTGACCTGTTAGCTATGAATATAGTTGGGGGTGTTTCCTACAATCCCCTCTTTGGGTTTGCCAGAATAGCTCACAGAATTCAGGAAAAAGAGCTAGGCGCAGTGGCACATGCCTGTAATCCCAGTGACTCAGGAGGCTGAAGTAAGAAGATTGAAAGTTCAGGGCCAGCCTCACCAACTTAGTGAGATTTTAAGCAAATTAGAAAGACCCTGTCTCAGAATAAAAAAAGGGCTGGGGATGTGGCTCAGTGGTTAAGCACTCTTGGGTTCAATCCCTGATACCAAAACAAAAAACTTCAGAAAAAGAGTTTACTTACGCTTACCACTTTATTATCTATAGCTCAATTAAAGACATACATCGGGCAAGGTTTTGGGATGTACTTGTGTGCACCAAGAGCTTCCATGCTCTCTCCAAGTGTGCCATCTTCTCAGCACCTCACTGTGTTTGCCACCCTGAAGCTGAGCAGTAGGAAGCTCTCTAAAAACATTGGAGGAGTTTTTTTTAAGAAGGTTTCTTTAATATATGTCATTGGCCATCTGTGATCAATTCAATCTCCAGCCCTCTCCTCTTACCAAAGATTGGAAGATGAGGCTAAAATTTTGGCCCTCTACTCATGTCTCAATCTTTCTAACCATCAGGGGCTCACCATCTTACACTGTCTAGGGGCCCACCAAGAGTCATCTCATTAGCATAAACTCATGTATGGTTGAAAAGAGCTTGTTATGAGTAACAAAACAGGCACTGCCCTCGCAGCTACCACTCAAGAATATTAATGAGAAAATTCCAAGGTGTTTTGAAGATTTTTGGGAGAAGAAACCAGGGAAATGTATATTCCTTTTTGTGTTACAACAATGAATATATAGCCCCTACTTGGTGGCGAAGTGTGATTATCATACTCTGTATCATGTCTTTTTTCTTATTTTTTTTTATTGGTTGTTCACAACATTACAAAGCTCTTGACATATCATATTTCATACATTAGAATCAAGTGGGTTATGAACTCCCATTTTTACCCCAAATACAGATTGCAGAATCACATCGGTTACACATCACATTTTTACATACTGCCATATTAGTGACTGTTGTATTCTGCTACCTTTCTTATCCTCTACTATCCCCCCTCCCCTCCCCTCCCATCTTCTCTCTCTACCCCATCTACTGTAATTCATTTCCCTCCATGTTTGTTATCCCATTCCCCTCATAACCTCTTATATGTAATTTTGTATAACAATGAGGGTCTCCCTCCATTTCCATGTGATTTCCCTTTTTTTCTCCCTTTCCCTCCCACCTCATGTCTCTGTTTAATGTTAATCTTTTCTTCCTGCTCTTCCTCCCTGTTCTGTTCTTAGTTGCTCTCATTATATCAAAGAAGACATTTGGTATTTGTTTTTTAGGGATTGGCTAGCTTCACTAAGCATAATCTGCTCTAGTGCCATCCATTTCCCTACAAATTCCGTGATTTTTTCATTTTTTTAGTGCTGTGTAATACTCCATGGTGTATGAATGCCACATTTTTTTTATCCATTCATCTATTGAAGGGCATCTGGGTTGATTCCACAGTCTAGCAATTGTGAATTGTGCTGCTATGAACATCGATGTGGCAGTATCCCTGTAGTGTGCTCTTTTAAGGTCTTTAGGAAATAGTCCGAGAAGGGCAATAGCTGGGTCAAATGGTGGTTCCATTCCCAGCTTTCCCAGGAATCTCCATACTGCTTTCCAAATTGGCCGCACCCGTTTGCAGTCCCACCAGCAGTGTACAAGAGTACCCTTTTCCCCACATCCTCGCCAGCACTCATTGTTGTTTGACTTCATCATGGCTGCCAATCTTACTGGAGTGAGATGGTATCTTAGGGTGGTTTTGATTTGCATTTCCTTGACTGCTAGAGATGGTGAGCATTTTTTCATGTACTTGTTGATTGATTGTATGTCCTCCTCTGTGAAGTGTTTGTTCATGTCCTTGGCCCATTTGTTGATTGGGTTATTTGTTATCTTATTGTCTAATTTTTTGAATTCTTTGTATACTCTGGATATTAGGGCTCTATCTGAAGTGTGAGGAGTAAAAATTTGTTCCCAGGATGTAGGCTCCCTATTTACCTCTCTTATTGTTTTTCTTGCTGAGAAAAAACTTTTCAGTTTAAGAAAGTCCCATTTGTTGATTCTTGTTATTAACTCTTGTGCTATGGGTGTCCTATTAAGGAATTTTGAGCCCGACCCCACAATATGTAGATCAGAGCCAACTTTTTCTTCTATCAGACGGAGAGTCTCTGATTTGATATCTAGCTCCTTGATCCACTTTGAGTTGACTTTTGTGCATGGCGAGAGGAGGGGATTCAGTTTCATTTTGTTGCATATGGATTTCCAGTTTTCCCAACACCGTTTGTTGAAGATGCTATCCTTTCTCCATTGCATGTTTTTAGCTCCTTTATCAAATATAAGATAGTTGTAGCTTTGTGGATTAGACTCTGTGTCCTCTATTCTGTACCATTGGTCCACCTGCCTGTTCTGGTACCAGTACCATGCTGTTTTTATTACTATTGCTCTGTAATATAGTTTGAAATCTGGTATCACTATTCCACCTGATTCACACTTCCTGCTTAGAATTGTTTTTGCTATTCTGGGTCTTTTATTTTTCCATATGAATTTCATGATTGCTTTCTCTATTTCTACAAGAAATGCGGTTGGGATTTTGATTGGCATTGCATTAAACCTATAGAGAACTTTTGGTAATATCGCCATTTTGATGATGTTAGTTCTGCCTATCCATGAACAGGGTATATTTTTCCATCTTCTAAGATCCTCTTCTATTTCTCTCTTTAGGGTTCTGTAGTTTTCATTGTATAGGTCTTTCACCTCTTTTGTTAGGTTGATTCCCAAGTATTTTATTTTTTTTGAGGATATTGTGAATGGAGTATTTTTCCTCATTTCCGTTTCAGAAGTTTTGTCGCTGATATACAGAAATGCCTTTGATTTATGTGTGTTGATTTTATATCCTGCCACTTTGCTGAATTCATTTATTAGTTCTAGTAGTTTTTTTGTAGACCCTTTTGGGTCTTCTAGGTATAGAATCATGTCATCTGCAAATAGTGATAATTTAAGTTCTTCTTTTCCTATTTTTATGCCTTTAATTTCTTTCGTCTGTCTAATTGCTCTGGCCAGTGTTTCGAGAACTATATTGAATAGAAGTGGTGATAGGGGGCATCCCTGTCTTGTTCCAGATTTTAGAGGGAATGCCTTCAATTTTTCTCCATTCAGAATGATGCTAGCCTGAGGCTTAGCATAGACAGCTTTTACAATGTTGAGGTAAGTTCCTGTTATCCCTAGTTTTTCTAATGTTTTGAACATAAAGGGATACTGTACTTTGTCAAATGCTTTTTCTGCATCTATCGAGATGATCATATGGTTCTTATCTTTAAATCTATTGATGTGGTGAATAACATTTATTGATTTCCGTATATTGAACCATCCTTGCATCCCAGGGATGAATCCTACTTGATCATGGTGCACAATTTTTTTGATGTGCCTTTGTATCCGATTCGCCAGAATTTTATTGAGGATTTTTGCATCTAGGTTCATCAGAGATATTGGTCTGTAGTTTTCTTTCTTTGAGGTGTCTTTGTCTGGTTTCGGAATCAGGGTGATGTTGGCCTCATAGAATGAATTTGGCAGAGCTCCCTCTTTTTCTATTTCCTGAAATAACTTGAAAAGTATTGGTATTAATTCTTCTTTAAAGGTTTTGTAAAACTCCGCTGTATACCCATCTGGTCCTAGGCTTTTCTTGGTTGGAAGTCTTTTGATTGCTTCTTCTATTTCATCTATTGATATTGGTCTGTTTAAGTTGTGAGTATCCTCCTGACTCAGTCTGGGCAAATCATATGACTTAAGGAATTTATCGATGTCTTCACTATCTTCTATTTTATTGGAATATAGGTTTTCAAAATAATTTCTAATTGTCTTCTGTATTTCTGTAGCGTCTGTTGTAATATTGCCTTTTTCATCCCGTATGTTAGTAATTTGATTTCTCTCTCTTCTTCTCTTCGTTAGTATGGCTAGGGGTCTGTCGATCTTATTTATTTTTTCAAAGAACCAACTTTTTGTTTTGTTAATTTTTTCAATAGTTTCTTTTGTTTCAATTTCATTGATTTCTGCTCTGATTTTAATTAATTCTTGCCTTCTGCTACATTTGCTGTTGTTTTGCTCTTCCTTTTCTAGGGCTTTGAGATGAAGTGTGAGCTCATTTATTTGTTGGTTTTTCCTTTTTTTGAGGAATGACCTCCAGGCAATGAATTTCCCTCTTAAAACTGCTTTCATTGTGTCCCATAGATTCCGATATGTTGTGTCTGTATTTTCATTTATCTCTAAGAATTTTTTGATTTCCTCCTTTATGTCTTCTGTAACCCATTGATCATTCAGTAACGTATTGTTCATTGTCCATGTGATGTAGGATTTTTCCTTCCTTCTTTTTTCATTGATTTCCAGTTTCATTCCATTATGATCTGATAAAGTGCATGGTATTATCTCCACCCCTTTATATTTACTGAGGGTTGCCCTATGGCATAATATATGGTCTATTTTTGAGAAGGATCCATGTGCTGCTGAGAAAAAAGTATATCCACTTGATGATGGTTGATATATTCTATATATGTCAGTTAAGTCTAGGTTATTGATTGTGATATTGAGGTCAATAGTTTCTTTATTCATCTTTTGTTTGGAGGATCTGTCCAATGGTGAGAGAGGTGTGTTGAAGTCACCCATGATTATTGTGTTGTGGTCTATTTGATTCTTGAACTTGAGGAGAGTTTGTTTTATGAACGTCGCAGCGCCATTATTTGGTGCATAAATATTGATAATTGTTATGTCTTGTTGGTGAATGGTTCCTTTTAACAGTATATAATGTCCTTCCTTATCCCTTTTGATTAACTTAGTCTTGAAGTCGATTTTATTCGATATGAGAATGGCCACCCCTGCTTGCTTACGAGGACCGTGTGCGTGGTATATTTTTTCCCAACCTTTTACCTTGAGCCTGTGTATGTCTTTTCCAATCAGATGTGTCTCCTGGAGGCAGCATATTGTTGGATTTGTTTTTTTAATCCATGTTACCAGCCTATGTCGCTTTATTGGAGAATTTAAGCCATTAACGTTTAGAGTTACTATTGATATATGGTTTGTACTTCCTGCCATGTTTGATTATTTATCTCTTTTTTTTTTTTCTAATTTAGTTTGTTTCTCCATGATTAGCTTTCCCCCCGTCCTCTGTCTTTACCGAGGCACTTCCCGCTGATGGTTTTGGTTATTGTTTTTCATTTCTTCCTCATGTAGAGTTTTGCTCAAGATGCTTTGCAATGCTGGTTTTCTGGCTGCAAATTCTTTTAGCTTTTGTTTATCATGAAAGATTTTTATTTCGTTGTCGTATCTGAAGCTTAATTTTGCTGGATAGAGAATTCTTGGTTGGCATCCATTGTCTTTCAGTGTTTGAAATACGTTGTTCCAGGATCTTCTCGCTTTCGGCGTCTCTGATGAAAAATCCGTTGTTAACCTTATTGGTTTACCCCTAAATGTAATCTGCCTCTTTTCTCTTGTAGCTTTTAATATTTTCTCTTTGTTCTGTATATTGGATATCTTCATAACAATGTGTCTTGGCGTTGGTCTACTGTGATTTTGTGTGCTCGGTGTCCTGTATGCATCTACAATTTGTATATCTGTTTCCTTTTTTATTTCTGGAAAGTTTTCTGTAATTATGTCATTCAGCAAGTTACTCATTCCCTTGGCATGAATCTCTGTGCCTTCCTCTATCCCGATGACTCGTAAGTTTGGTTTTTTTAAGTTATCCCAAATCTCATGGATGTTTTTCTCATGATTTTTTACCAGTCTATCTGAGTTGGCTAGACTCTTTTCAAGATGATATATTTTGTCTTCATTATCTGACGTTCTGGCTTCTACTTGCTCCACTCTGTTAGTGATACTCTCGATTGAGTTTTTAATTTGGTTTATCGTTTCCTTCATTTCTAGAATTATTGTTTGATTTTTTTAATAATCTCTATCTCCTGATAAAGATGCTTAACTTCTTCTTTTATCTGTTTATGTAATTCATTTTCAATGTGATCTTTAAGGTTCCTTTCCATCTGTCTAAGGTGTTCCTTGAGTTCTTTATATGGCCATTTTTCTGATGACTCCAGGTCCTCCTGAATATTTAGGCTGTCCTTCATTGTTTGTACTCCTTTTCTTCCTTGCTTTTTTATGCTCATGATACTTCTTGTTCTGTTTGACTGCTGAGTTACTGTTTACTCTTATAAATTTATTTGATGCTTGGGAGGAGAGGTATTAGAAGGGAAGGGAAGAAGTCACTAAAGAGAGTGAGTGTAGGCAGGTAGAATTCAAGAAAGGGGGAATAAGAAAATTGAAAAGAAATGAAAAGACAAAAGAAAAAAAGTGAAAAGAAAGAAAGAAAAAACGAAAAAATAAAAATTTAAAACCAAAAAAAATTATAATGATAATAAACAAATGGAAATTAAAGTTTAAAAAATAATAGTAATAATAATAGAATAAAAAGAATTAAAAAAATTGAAACCATTAATAAGAAAGTTGAAGAAGAACAACAACATCAACAACAAAAAGTGAAAATAAAATTTAAAAAAAATACCAATAATAATCATTAAAAAAAATAATAATAATAAATGCAGTCATAGAGCTCAATTAACTTCTCTTCCAGTAGGTGGGAACTGGGCCAGGCTTCTCTTCTTGATGGGTGGGAACCAATCACTGTGCCTCAGCTCTTCTTCCCAGACTGTGCGGGTCTCCAATCCTGAGTGCCTAGGGCCTTCTCTTGTGGTTCCTCAAGCCAGGCCCCGCTCACCTGTGATGCTCACCACAATACTGGCTACACGCCGGGTCTGCTGCTCCTGGGAGCCCTGTTTCCATGGATGCCTGGGCACACCCTTTCTGTTTGCCTCCCTCAGACCCTAAGTTTGTAGGGCTTGGGGCTGAGGACCCCCAGCGAATTTCTTTGCCCTCAGGTAGCAACTCCCCTGGTAGCTGGTGCAAGGGACCTCTGTTGTCAGCAGAGGGATACCCTGGGTCTGACTATTGTGCTCAGTTGGCTTTTACCTCTGTGAGTTCAGGTGGGCCGACTAGTTATTTCAGCGGGATCATTAGTGCTGAGTCACGAGAAGCAGGCGAACCAGAACTAGAATGCAGCCCAATCCGGGCTCGGTGTGTTCTGAGAGGGGCAGACTGTTCGCCCGGGATCCCCTTCAGCTCAACAGTGCCTAGTGGTCCTGAGCAAACAGTATTTTGACAGTTTACTTCTCCCTATGCTCGCGCAGCTGAAGGGGTTAGAGACTTGATCTCTCCGCGTCTGCCGCCATGTTGGATCACTTAGATTTTAAATTGTCACTCATCTTATCAGCTGTTCCATTTAACTCGGCAGCTCACTCGCGCGGTGAAGTGTCTGCTCTATGGTGCTCCGCGGGAAGCGGCGGCGGCGGCGGCCCAGCTGTGGCCTTCGGGACCCCCGGGGAGGGGGTGCGGGCTGGGGGAGGGGAGGCAGCGCCTCGGGGCCCACGCGGGCCGGGTACTGGACACGTGGGAGAGCGGGCGTGGTGGGGGAAAGAAATTGAGATCTAGATTTAGGGACTGAGCATGGGAGGAGAGACGGCGGGGGGAGAAGCAAAGCGGAAAGGTGGAGAGGAGAAGGAGAAGCGGCCGAGGGAGCCGGGCAGCTCGGGGGCTGCAGCCTTACTGCTCGCGCTGAAGTCATGATCTGTATCATGTCTTGCATCATTATGTATATACTTTTCTCTTGGATTGAAATGTTTGCTCTCCCCTTGTTTGTAGAAAGAACTTCAGTTACTATAAAACTCATTTCAGCATTACCTTCTTTGAGATTTTTTTTGTCCTGCCATCAGAGTTATTTTCTGGTACCTTTGAACTTTCACTACGCCTTTAGTTCCTGCACTTCTTATTTGATACATGATAGAGGACAGAGATTGTTTTGCGCTGTACCTAGTACAAGGAGGCTTGGCAACGATAAAATACCAATGAAATGGTAATTGAAGGAAGAGTTGGCTATAAGCAGCAGGGCAAGCAACAGAATGGTGGCTAACATAGTGTAAGTGACATCAGAGGTCCTGAGACTAGAAAAAGACTTGCAGAAAAGATGGTAGGTGTATTTCTCTGTGTGTACGCAGGTATAGAGAAATTTGTGGAGTGGCAAGATAGAGATCCTAGTGAGTTCTGTGTTCATAGATAAATTATAGGACATGGGCCAGACTTACTCAAGATTAGATGAAGCTGTTCTTGAACAATCTTTGTAAATCTGCAGCAGGATAAAGGGAAAAAAGCTTTAGATTTGGAGAATTGGCTGTCCTAGGTGGTGGTGGTGATAATACTTAGTAATAATGATAACAACAACAACAACACTATGAAGCAGAAACCATTTCAGACATTTTATGTATATTAATTGATTTGTCCTTACAGTAACCCTGTGAGGTAGCTATTATTAATATTTGACATATGAAGAAATTGAGATTATAGTTACAGAGCAGTTCTTAGACCTGGTTCTGCATTTATTAGTAAAGTGATCTTGGGGCAAATTACACAGCCTTCATGACCCTGAGTCCCAGCTACCTCCTTTTTGAAAAGGAGAAAATCCTTATTGCATTTAACTGCCTGAACTTGCTGGTAGACTCAAATGAGCTAACAAGAGAGTGAGTTTGAAAAGTACTTAGAGCCAGCACTGGGGAAGAAGGAAAACTTACAAAGTAATTGAGGTTAGGTATTAGACTCAATCTTAATATGTATGCTTCTCTAAGATATGAGTTACAACTGTACTTCAAACTCATTAGGCTAGTTAGTGGCAATGTATTTGATTATATTTAGCTGGGGATTTGAGCTGCTATTAAAAAAAACAAGAAACCAGTTTTTATTGGAATCAAATGTGTATGTGAAATGTCTTTTGTGCTAAAACAGCCTTTCCCTCCCAGCCAGGAAATTCGTGGGGAAATACAGTAGTGGGCATTTGCATGGTGGGACAGTGACTCTGTGAGGCCCTTGGGAACAGTGGGGCCTTTGCAACTGGTGATAAAAAGGCTGTCTCAGAGGAGGGCCTCCTGCCTATGACTGGCTGCATGATTCTGTGGACTGTTTTATGTGCTCAGTTTTTCTTAGGTGGAAAATGTGTGTGGAGTTTAATTGCTTTACATTGCTGTTACCTTGATAATAGAGATTGTGTTCAACAAAGTGATCCACAGCGGGCACTGGACAACTAATTGTGCCCATACTTGAACTTGGGGAGTGAGCTTTGCTGAGCCAGGCAGTGGAAGAGAGGAGGACAGGATGAAGGGGACCAAGCGGGGAGTGCCTCTGTGGGCAGCCAAGGTGGGATAGTACGGTCCTTCCTCAGCATACAGCTAACAGTATTCTCTGGATCTTCCTAGAGCCAAGTAGCCTCCTCCATGAAGTTTGAACCATAGCACTTCCAGGCTTGATTGTTGTCTGGATTGACCATGATGCCTGTGTGAATAATTATAGGTCACTGAACAGAACCACTAGTTAGCTACATCCCTCAAAAATGTCTAATTGTAGGCTACAAATATGAAAATACACAAGGGCTTAGATACATATCATACCTCATTACAGAAAGCAATGACATGAGTCAGCTGTGACTTGGGTGGCTTTTAGTATGTTGGAAGCAGCTTGGTGAGCATGCTGTCTGGCTCAGAAAAGGGTAGGAGCCCCATTCTCCAGGATTCCCCAGGGAGATGGGGGACTTTGGGAAATACAAGCTGTGACCATATCCTACAGTGTTTACCTCAGTTCCACAGCCGAGTGAGTCTGGTTTCCTGCAGGTAGATCTCACTTTTCTGTGGTAGTTGTCTCTAGAAGCAGTTGTAAAAATCACTTTAGAAAATAACGCATTTGTGCATTCTTGGCATTTGCAAGTTTACTATTTTTGGATTTAACTATTTCAAACACTTCTTGTGAGCCATGACATATAGTAGTTTATAAATTGTTGACACCCAGGTTTGAAATATAGTGCCCAGGAACTCAGGAAAGCAGGATACCTACAGTGAGTGAATGTCTTCTAGTGCCTAGCAGTGGCATATCTGCTGAGCTATGAGCCTCCATTCACAATTACCTGTACATTTGTGGGAAAGGCAAAATGGGTTAGGACAGGAATTCTTTTCCTTCCTTCCTTCCTTCCTCCCTCCCTCCCTCCCTCCCTCCCTTCCTTACACCAGGGTTTGAACCCAGGGGTGCTTAACCACAGGATCTTGCTAAGTTGCATAGTGACTTGCTAAGTTGCTGCGGCTGGCTTTGGAATTGCAGTTCTCTTGTCTTAGCCTTCTGAGTCACTGGGATTATAGGTGTATGCCACCAGGCCTGTCTGGGACAGGGATTCTTAAAATGAATCTTGGGGAGCTTATGAATTCTCTTAAAGGGTAGACAGGAACTTAGGGGAGTATAAATTTTCTGTGGCAGTGCTTGGGACTTATTAGATACTTAAATATCTCTTGGTTTCAAAGTGTAGAGATATGGGACTGTTTGATATGCATTCTTTTTGATATCAAGGCTCTGCAATGTATGCTTGATGGTTCTGCATGTTCTGCCCCAAGATGTTATTCCCTAATATGTACCTGTTTTTGTTATTTGGCTCTGAAGGACTTAGAACTCATGAAGGATGCAAACTTTTCTTCAGGGTAAATTCAGATACGGTCACCAAATTGATGAGGGCAATTTACAAACAAGAATTTCAGAAATGTTTTGAGAATGTATTTGAATAAATGTGTAGGCCTATAAGGACTGCTTTGAAGAGGATAATCTCTGGCATTATTTGTTAAATAATGTCTTATTTCAGTTAGATAGTCTCATGCCCTCAGTAACTGGAACTGGGTCTTTAACTCCAGTATAATCTGGGCCAAAAATGGCTCCATAGTCCTTAAGTTGTCATTCTTATGATCGCAAGCAGGTTGGGGAAATTTTAAGTTCTTTGAGAGAAGTGAGGTAGACTAATAATATCTACTATCATCTAACCAGACCATACTTATTTATTGTGGGGTTGGAAGGGCCCAGGTTCATGTGGGAACTATTCTGTCTGGTGGTGAGGTGTGGCCCTTGATACACGCCCCATTAGTGCTGCCTCTGTGTGAGGCCTCTCTCAGCTGAGAAGGAAGCCATGCTTTATCCAGATCTCTAGGCTTATGAGTAGTGGTGGTGGTGGGTTTGTCTATGGCCCTTGGAGGTACTCTTTCTTCTTAGTTTAATTTTTTTAGTCACATATAAGAATGAATAAATTGCAATATTGGAAGGAATGTTGGGTATCACTTGGGCCAGTCTACAAAGGATAGGAAGTTGGCTAACCTTATCTGTTTTTCCACTGTTGTATTGCAAGCATTTAATCGAGTGGATAACCTGCAGGAGGGTGTTGTGGCACCACTCACCCTTAGTCCTAGCACTCAGGAGGCTGAGACAGGAGGATACCTTGAGACTAGGAATTCCAGACCAGTCTGGGCTGGTAGTGAGATAGTGAAATCCTATCTCAAAAAAAACAAAAACAAAAACAAAAAAACCAAAAAACAAAAAACAACTGTATAGAGCCAGTGAGTCCCTGTAAATACCAACAGTTTTTATAGACCATTGTCATTGCTTCATTTGTTCATTTCTTTGACACATAGTAATAAGCTTTTATTATATGCCACTTTAAGTTCTGGAATAACAATGGACAAGGCGGTCCTTATCCTTAAGGGTTTACCCTTAAGAGTAGTGTGTAATTGAGAAATAAGAAATTGAAAAGAAGTATAGTCTGTGTTCTGAATTTAAGAATAAAAAGTTCATCCTTATTTTGTCCTTTGATTGTCTAAGGTGTCTTTGGGGTATCATAGGAAAACATATTTAATCCCTTTTCCATTTGAATGCCTTTCAGAATTCTCAAGGCAATTATCCCCCCGCCCCCAGCCTTCTCTTCTCAGGTTAAACATTCTCAGTTCTTTAGTCTTTCTCCTGTGACAGGTCTCTTGAGTGTCTTCTCCATCCTGGACACTATCTGAAGGATGCAGTTCAAATTAGCAAGGTCTGTCCCTCTGCCAGTGTGGAGCCCAGAACACAATACAGTATCCCAAATACTCATTTCCAGGGGGTGTTCTAAGTTATTCCAGAACTTAAAGTGGCATATAATAAAAGCTTATTACTGTCAAAGAAATGTTGCCCCTGTTTTTCTGTTTTTCTCTTCTTTCTCTGTGCCCAGGCAGTGGACGATGGAAAGCCAAGGCCCCAGGTTTGGCCAGGCCCAAAACATCTTTATTTTTGGCCAAATCTGGTATGGAAATCTTCTTTCTTTTGTCTCCTCTCGGCCCACCCCTGACCCAACACCCACTAGTTTTAGACAGGTCTGCACACAGTCTTGCTGCCAGTGGCCTGCCTTTCCTTTTTTGAGTCATTGCCCTTTATTACCACGGAAATTAGCATGAAAAAAGAAAATTCCAGTTCTATAACTGTATTCTATTCTTGTCTTTTGTCACATTCTCCATCCCAGTGCCCCCTCTTAAATAACAAAAGTTGAGTTCTGTGACATCACAACAGTTTGTTGTATCAAAAGCTGTGATGTCACCAGGGGAGGATTATGACTTCAAGGAAGAATGGAAGGGGATTGTAGCTGGCAAGAAACCACATTGGAACAAAGAAGGTATTTTCATGCAAATCTTCACCCAGAAAGCTGAGTTGGCCTTTCCGTACAAGAGTGCCAGTGGAAGCCCTCTGGGTTCCCATCACTCCGCCTCCCTGTGGATTAATGGTTTGGTGTATGGACATTGCCCAAGTCTGAGTATGTGTGGAAGTCCCCTACTGGCCTCCTGGCTTCTGGGCTGGCTTTGGCTTTTATTCATGAGGTTGGTGCTGAATAGAGCTTTTCAGGGAGGGAGTTGAGAGGGGCCTGGCATGAATTTGACAGATGTGCATGACCCCTGCATGGAGGGATAGCTGCTGTGCCGCCACTTCTTTTTCAGGCTGCAGGGCTGTTCTTGGAGTACACTGCCCAAGGCCTGAGTGTTGCTGGCTCCTGGGGCAGGTTTAGACCTGCCCTGGGAACTCCACGGAGACTCACAAACAACTGCACAGAGACTTCCAAACTTTCTCAATCTTAGTGGTGTTTTCATATGTGTACCCTAACAAATGGAGTAACCACCTGAAAAAAAATACACACATAAATTGAAGGGAAAAATATTTTTATTTCATTCTTAAATAACCATAATTACTTGCCAGTGGGACATAATGGATGATGCACAATGTCTCACATGGAGTACTGCCATCCTCATTTCCTGCTCCACATTGCTTTTCACGTGGTCCTTGGTTTTTTTCACAGCAACTGTTGAAAACCCAGGTTCACAAGAAATGACATCATCAAAAAGAACATAGTGTAATGTGATGTTGAAACTGAACTTGTGGGTTGTCTGACAAATGTTCAATATTTGCTCTATTTCCCTCAAAAATTTCAAATATCTTGCAGTGAGTTCACCACAGTGCTCTGGGGCACCTTATCACACAACCTGAGAACCACAGACCTGCAATTGCCAAGAAGCACTTGTTCTATTTGAAGGGGGAATATGAGGCAAATTCTGTTACCATCACGACATTTAAAGGAGTTGGACATATGGTTGGACAGACTTCCCTTACCTCCTCTCTCAGCTCCAGAGGGACTGCACTATTAGGGGAAGGCCTTTGACCCAGGATTTTCTTTTGTGAGCTGCTCTGTCTCTAGATGGGGAAGAATGATGATGAGCATCTTTTTATTTATTTCTTTTGTGTTATGTCAGAACCCTCTGAACTAGATGACTTAAAGAAAAATGAGGTTGAACACCAAGAATTTGGGGGCCAGGCATGATCTTCTGCCAGTGCCCTTTTATAACTCTTTATCCAGACAGAGTTGGACTATAGGGGGATACTTGGGATGGAGGTTGGCTTCCTGCCAAAGATAGGAGAGCCACCAAAGGACTGATGTGCTTGGTGTTAGTTATAGAGCCTAGTGCCAACCTCTGTAGACTCTGGGTTCTTCCACCTACTATGAAACACTAGGAAAATTACTTACTGTCTCTGAGCCTCAGTTTCTTCATCCATAAAACAGAGATAATGACAGCTGTCTCTTAGAGTTGTAAATGCACTTTCCTCTGCTACCTTAATTGAATGACAAAGGGCTTTACCCCAGAGGGAAATTGAACCCTAGTACTCTAGCTTAGACTTGCAGTTTGAATGTGACTTTCTATTATTTCTTGATAATCTTGTTCTCTGGATCTAACCTTCCCAAATCTGCTGAGCTCTGCATCTTGTGTGCTATGTTAAAACTTTATTGAAGTATGTTATATAAACATGAAAGTATGTTTACATGCAGCTTAACACATTTTTACAAATAAACCTATGTAATCAACACCCGGGCAAAAAACAGAATATTAACAGTATCCCAGAATAACCCTCCTGTCTATTATTCCCTTTATGGGTACCCATTATCCTGACTTCTAATGGCATAGATATGTTATTTTACTGTTTTTGTATTTTCTATAAATAAAATCATGCAGTATATTTTCTTGGTGTCTTTTTATTCAACATAATATTCCAGAGATTTATTCATGTGTTATATGTATCTATAGATTGTTCATTCTCATTGCTCTGTAGTATTTCATTGTGAAAATATACATAACTTACTTTCCATTCTTCTAATGATGGACATTTGCATAGTGTTCAGTTTCATTGCAATTACAAATGGTGCTGCTATGTATATTATTGTACTTGCCTTTGGTACACATATTCTGTTAGGAATATACCTAAGAGAGGAATTGCTGGGTCATGGGGTATGCATATGTTTACTTTAGTATGTAATAAGCAACATTCTTCCAAAGTGGTAGTATTAATTTATACTTCCATTGTAAATGTTTGAGAGTTCCAATTGTTTCACATCTGTACTACCAATAGGTATTTTCTATATTTTTCATTTTATCCATTGTGAGTATGTTAATGGTGTCATATTGTGGTTTTGATTTGCATTTTCTTGAAAACTAATGAAGTTGGATTTCCTTTTATATCTTTCTTAGACATTTGGATATCCTCTCTAGTGGAATATCTGTTTCAGTCTTTTGGGTATGTTTTTCTTATTGATTTGTAGGAGTTATTTGTATATCCTGGATAGATAGTGGGAATATCCTCTTTCACTCTGTAGATTTTTTTAAAAAAATTTTTTGTAGTTATAGATGGACAGAATGCATTTAATTTGTTTATTTTTATGTGGTGCTAAAGATCGAACCCAGTGCCTTACACATGCTAGGCAAGCGCTCTGCCGCTGAGCTACAGCCTTTAGATTAATTTTTCTCTCTAAATGGCATTAAAAAGAATGAACAGAGTTCTTATTTAATGTAGTTTACTTTATCAGTGTTTTTTCATTATGGTTATCACTTTTTGTGTTCTATTTAAGAAATCTCTGCTTGCTCCAAGGTCTCTTTGGCTTTTGCTTGTGGTTTTTCTTCCACTTACAATGTTTTTATGCCTTCTTTATCTCCTACAAATCCTGAAAGACTTGAAAGACTCAGCCCAGTGTTACTTTCTGTCTTCTCCAGCAGCCCTCCCTATGTACATTCTATCCACCTGGTCAGGAGTCTTTTTCCTTGCTCCCAGAGCTCTTTGTAGCACTTCTATCACAACTCTTGATACATTGTACCAGAATTTTTACTTGTTTATCTCAGGCATGATGGGGACCTGCTAAGGGTAAGTACCAGAGTGTACAGTAGTAGCATGGTGGCTCAGCTAGAAAGACACCCTCAAAAAAAGATTGAAGTAAGCAAATGAAAACTTTTCATGCCCATACCTGTTTATCTTTCTCTGCTTTTCCTACAGTATTTCCCAGTCTTTCTTAACTTATTCCCCCTTTTGTTGAGTGTAAAGATCTTCCACACCAAGGGTATGGTCCAGACTGAGAGTAAACTACAATACTGTGATCCTGGGAGTGCTGATCAGTAGTGTCCAAAACAGTAGACATCAGGAAAGGAAGCCCAGAGAGATGACCTTTACATTCTATAATGAGAAAGTCATTGCAGCCATCTTTTCAGAGAGCAATTTTAGTTGAGTTCATAAGCTGAAACCATCCCTACTTACCTTTTGGGTGCTCAAAGGGTGTTGGCCCCCTTTTGAATTTTCTGAGTGGGTATGATTGCTACAGGTAGGTCAGACGCTTCTCTGGGAAGGATGGTAGGGACAGAAGATGGGCAGTAGAGCTCAAAGTGGCTCACCCTACACGGAGGGCCACTATGAGGTGGTGGACAAGTGTTTTGTCAGGGCCTGTTGTGTGGTAGGGACTGTTTTAGGCAGTGAGGATACATCACGAACAGACAAAAATTCTTAGTATCATGGAGCTTACGTATACATAAAAGTAGAAAAGAAAAGTAGTATGTTGAATGATGATAAATGCTGTGGATAAAAATAAAATGAAAAAGAGGGGAGAGTGGCTGAGTTGTATCTATCCAGAGACTTGAAGGAGGTGAGGAAGCAGATGCTCTGGGGGAATGTGTTCCAGTTACAATAGGAATGAAGGCTCTGGTGTAGGAATGTGCCTGGTGTGTGTAATGATATAATAAGGAGATAGTGTGGCCAGAGTAGAGAATGAAATCAAGTTTATGATGATTAAAGGCCTTGTAAGTCATTGTAAAGATTTTGGCTTTCACTTTGAGTGAATGGAAACTATATTTCTGAGGGTTGTGAGCCGAGGAATGACCATCCGCACTGATGCTGCTGGTGGGTAAGTGTGATGGGTGGTGGTCACTTATTGTAAGTCTGTTCTGATCATTTCTATTTTTTCAATCTAGTAGGAACAAAGTTATCTAAGAATGAGGATGAGTGAGGAGGTATGAAAGTTGAGTGTGGGTAAAGGTAGAAAGTTAGACCTGAGGCTTCCATTGTGTTCTTTCTGGATCCCAAATAACTTCTATTTTTTAATAGATGACTTCTCATTGGTCTTTATGCTCTAACTGTAGAGGTGAGGCATTCTCCCTATGCCACAGATGGGGAAACAGAGGCATGGAGATTAGCCCAGTTCCTTTAGCTCTTATTATTTCCTAGTCCTCCTCTGAGAAAGTTCAGCTGTAGGTGGTGTGCTTTTCCAGAGCAGGGAAGTTTCTTGCCATCAGTTGGGTTGTGTTCAACTAGATCAAAGAGCATGGGAAGGGTGAGAATGAGGTCAGGTCTTAGGGACAGGAAAGTCTTCAGAAAGAAATTGACATTTGAACTGGCTATTAAAGAAAGAATGGGCCTAGAGGACATTTAAGATAGGAGGGATTGACTGAACAAAAGCTTGGAGGCATAAACATTTCTGGCATATACAGGAAACAGCAGCTACTGTAGTCTGACAGGGCCGGCTAAGGATAGGCACTGATATGGTTTAGTACTGTGGCCTCTGCATGGTCTTCATAATAATGCACCCACCATGTTTTTTTTTTTTTAATAAGTGAAAGAAGGGGGTGGTTAGGTCCCCCAGAAGCAGGTTGTTTGTGGGACAGTCCTCCATTCTGCTTATATCTTTTATATGGTGACAAGGCATTGGTCAGCTCCACCGACCGTGCAGAGCCAGGTTAAACTGCTTGCTGGGAGGCAGTGTCCAGACTGGCAGAAACAGTTGTCTTGGTTTTTGAAACTATGTTGGAAGCTACCAGATTTTCTTTAGAGTTGCCTAACAAGCCTTCACTCCAATTCAGGCTTTCAGGAAGTGTTTAAACCCAACTACAAGCCTCTACAAAATCTGTGCTAAAGTGGAGAAGGACCATCTGGCTGGAAGAGTGGTTTGAAAACTGGTTGAGGTTGAAAATCCAAATTTAAAGGAAAGGCTTTCTATGAGAGAGAGGATTGGGAAATAGTGTGTAGGAGGAAAGAAGCCTTGATTTTTTTCTGATTGTTATTTAACAACAGCAAAATAAACCTCCATGGCTGATTGAGGGAGATTTCAGCATCCCAGGGATTTGTAAAAATACCCGGCAATCCTTCTGACCTCCCAACAAAACAAGCCCTGGTTCCTTTCCACCTGACTAGGCTCATTATTCACTTCTTATTTCTGCTTGAAGGTCTTTCTGGATGTAGATTCTCAGACCCTAAGGCTGAAATGGAAGGGATCCAAGGTACCAGGTATATAGAAGTAGTGAAGGAAAAAAGGGGTCTGGCATTTTGGAAGGAATGGGATTGACTTGAGGAACCTTATCCCTGTGTCCCCTTCCCTCCAGCCCTCTACCATTATCCTTTCCTTTGTAATCTGTCATTTTTAGGCAGAGCAGAGCCAAATAATCATTCTAATGGTGACCTTTCCTGGGTTGTGTGTAGGTGTGTAGGGGAAGGGAATTATGGCAGAAGGAGAATGAACGAGGCAGGCCCAGGAAGATAGAAAAGGGCCATACCTGTATCTAAAGTTCTTTTCTTGGTCTGTTTCTAGAAGCCCTTCCATCCTCACGGGAATCAGGCAGGTGGTTGGTGAGGGGAGAAGGCAGGGAAGGATTGTGTTTACCTCCCTCAGTAGCAACTTTAACCCCAGGAGAATGGGAAGCTTCTCTCCTCTTCACTCATAGGATTCCTCAGGGGAGCAGGGTCGGGGGGGCTTTTCCTTTATCAGGAAGAATAGGGTCTGATGTGAGGATCCAGAAGATAGCTGAGTGCTGAGCGTGAGGACGGAGAGTCATGAAGAAAAGGGTCATCCTCATTAGCTGCCTTTGTTAGGCCTCTTAGGATATGAGCACTTATATTGGTTGCTTAGACTCCTGGAGGAAGAAATGAAAAAGCAAGCCCCTCTTTGGGTAGCTGCTGGTTGTTCCCTATCTCCTTGGCCAGGACCTGTGGATGAGAAAGGTGCAGGAAGGAGTTAGTAAGAAAGTCTGAGTAGGTGTTTACTGGACAGGATGAGCACAGGTTAACCCTCAAGAGTAGTCAGACGCAGCTGCGCGCTATATGGTAGACTGTACTGTTAAGGTGCTGGTTGCATTGCCTTGGCTGTATGTGTGTTCTCAGAGCACACACAAAAGATTAGTCCCCCTTGCCACTTTTTTCCCCAGCCCTTCCAGTTGCTTCTTAAGCTATAACTTCTATGTGAGCAGATTGCTTGGGAAGTTAAAGTCACATAGATGTCAGCAGAAATCCTCTCATGTAGTTTAGAGGCCTCCTTTTCAAGTCTCTAACTTCTCACCTGGACTAGTAAATAAGAGTGCTTAGCGGTATTTGTTTGCTTTCAGTAGCAACTTTAACCCCAGGAGAATGGAAAGCTTCCCTCCACATGCTTGTGTCTCTTCCTCTTCACTCTTAGGGGGTTCCTCAAGGCATGTTGTCACATCCACAATTATGCTTGCTGAAAGGCACCAAATGGACTTTTCCTAAACAAGAGGAAACAGTTCTTTTGCTCTAGGATAGGAAGGTTTATTCTTAGATGGTGGGCAACCTTGAGAAACAGCTTTATTCAGAAACTGAACTCCAATACATCCCTTCCTGGACCTTTGGGAGCGCATCTGTAGATGGGATGGTAGGGTTGGATTGAGCTCAGAGCCCTCCCTGCCTTTCCACTTTCTAGCTGTATGACTTGGGCAAGCTTGCTCTGTATGTTCATTTCCTTAGTAAAGTATAAATAGTAATAGTTCCTACTACACAGGGCTGTCAAAAGGATTAGATGTTTCAATACTTGTGAAGGCTTATAATATTAACTATTATAATTATAAAAGGAATCTAGCAGCATGTCTCATAATAAATGTACCTTAGCTTTTCTTTAGATTTTCTTATTGTGAAAAACAAATAGGTTATGGCTTAATTGACTTCCCCATGAGACCTTCTTTTTTAAAAAAAAAAAAATTTGTAGTTGTAGATGAACAGAATGCCTTCATTTTATTTGTTTATTTTTATGTGTTGCTAAGGATCGAATGCAGTGCCTCATACATTCTAGGCAAGTGCTCTGCCATTGAGCTACAGTCCTAGCTCTCCATGAGATCTTCTTAATGTCTACTTTTTTTTAAAATTTATTTTTTAGTTATAGGTGGACACAATATCTATATTTTTATGTGGTGCTGAGGATCAAATCAGTGCCTCACGCATGGTAGATGAGTGCATTCTGTGTATTCTGATACACAACCCCAGATCTTGATGTCTACTTTTTACTTGAGTTTTCTCCCTTCACAGTTAGATCCTGTAAGGCAGAGAATGTTCTAGCGCCTTGCCCAGTTCCTGGCATAGGGTAAATTGAATTGCAATATCAGGAAGTATAAAAAATGACTCAAGCTTGGGAATGGAGTGGTTGTCTCCCAAATACCCAGAGAAGTGTGATCTGGAAGAAAAACCATTTATTAAGTTTCTGTGTGCCCAACATAGCAGTCAAGAGAAGTAGGTCATGTTATTACAGTTAAATTGAAAAAGTGAGTCTTCAGGCCATACTTGTGCAGGGTCACATAGCTAGCAGTTGACAGAGGCATGGCTAGATGCAGTTATTTGACTCTGACAGGTATTATTTCCACTGTACCTCAAGTACCTGGGAAACACTTACTGTGTTCCTTTCTTTGGATTTTAGTTATTCAGATGGTTGTCTGTAATTTTTCAGAGCTGAGTTTTTGAGGGACTGGTGATTGGTTGTAGATGCTAATTGGACAATTTCATTTTCCAAACATGCAGTTTCTGTCTGGATTTTGCCATTGATGGAGCTTTAGATTTGTGAAACAGTCTCATGTCCCCTTTGCCTCTCTACTGTATTCCCAGTGGGCATTTCCTCTGCTTCAGAGAATCTTCTCTCCTTAGCCTGACTAGCCAAGGAACCAAGATGAAGGCATAGATGAGAGCCTAGAGCTGCTGTTAGAGTACTGGGCGGAGCATTATGGCCTAGGAGACCAGCTAGGCCACTTCTAAGAATGGCACCATGCCCAGCTATGAGATTTTCTTGTATGTTTTCTTTTTATTTTAAGTTGGTCTTAATAGAAACCATTTATTAATTGTGACATCGATTTAAAATTTTTTATTTGTTCTTTTTAGTTATACATGACAGTAGAAGGTATTTTGACATATCATGTATATATGGAGTATAACTTCCCATTTTTGTGTTGTACATGATGTGGAGTTACATTAGTTTGTATGAATTCTTATAAGCTTTGTTTTTGTACTTTTTGCTTCTATGTTTAGGTTTATGGTTCATTTTTACTTAATAATTATATATGGTATGATGCAGGGGTAGTATTTTATTTTTTTGTAAGTAGATACCCAATTTTCCCAGCACCATTTATTGCAAAGACTCTTCTTTCTTCACTTAATTGTCTTGGAATTTTCATTGCATATCAGTTGACCAGAAACCTGTTTTTTCATGCATTCTCAATCTCTATTCCTGTGTCAGTATCATACTGTCTTGATAATCACTGTAGCTTTGTAATATATTGTGAAATTGGCAAGTCCGAGCATTCCACATTTATTTATTTATTTATTTATTTATTTATTTATTTATTTATTTATTTTTTGTATTGGGGATTGACCTCAGGGGCACTTGACCACTGAGCGACATCCCCAGCCCTGTTTTCTGTTTTATTTAGAGACAGGGTTTTACTGAATTGCTTAGTGCCTCGCTTTTGCTGAGGCTGTCTTTGAACTCGTAATCCTCCTATCTCAGCCTCCTGAGCTGCTGGGATTAGATGCAAGCTGCGCCCAGCCCACCTTTATTCTTTTTCAGGTGTTTTTATTCTTTTGTTTTGGCTGCTCTGGGTCCCTTGCGTTTCCATGAAATTTTAGGATCATGTGGTCAATTTCTTTAAAGAAGTCAGCTGGGATTTTGATGGATCTTCTGTTGAACCCACAGATCAGTCTGGGGAGTATTGCCATCTCAACAATATTAAGTTTTCTGATCCATGATATCTTTCTGTCTTTCTATGTCTTTACTTTCTTTCAATGATATTTTATAGCTTACATAGTACTTAAGTCTTGTATTATTTTTTTCCTAAGGGTTTTATTCTTTTTTCTTGTTGTTAATGGAATTCTTTTCTTTTTCTTTTTTGAATTATTTTCTTAATTTCATTTTCAAATTGTTGCTAGCATATAGAAATAACATTGATCTTTTAATACTTTTTTTTTTTAATCCTACAAGCTATTTTGAACTTATTGTGTTGGTCAGCTTTGCATTACGATGGCAAAATGCCTGAGGTAAACAACTTATAAGGAGGAAAGGTTTACTTTGACTCACCATTTCAGAGGTTTCAGTCCAGGGTTGCTTGGCCCTGTTGTTTTGGGTCTGTGGCAGCACAGAACATCATGCTGGGAACATGAAGTGGAGAAGGCCTGTTCACCTCATGGTGTCTGGGAAGCAAAGAGAAAGACAGGAAGGGCCTGGAGTTCCAATATCCACTTCATAGATTTATCCACTTCCCATTTATCTTTCTTCCACTAGGCCACCTCCTAAAGGTTTTACCACCTCCCAGTAGTGCCAGTCTGGGGACCAGACTTAGAACACATGGACCTTTGAGGGACATTTAAGATACAAACTATAGCACTTACTAGTTTAATTTTTTTTTTTTCATGGAACTTTTAGGATTTTCTACCTACAAAATCATGCCATCTGTAAATGGAGATAATTTTACTCCTTCTTCTCCAGTCTGAATATATTATTAAATTTTTATCTTTTTTTCCTGTTCATTGTTTGTCATAAAATAGTGTTCTCTGCAGAATGGAGCTTTTACCATTGGTGATGGATTAGCTGACTATATGGTATGTGAATAAACATTTTTTATTTTGTAAATATTAATATCTTAATGCATATTAATTTCATTTAACAAGAATTAGAAAAAATATGATTAGCCCTTCTAGCTTACTGTTTTATGTCTGCTTAAATGTCACTTCATCCAAATGGTCTTCTCCAAACATCCTATTTAAAATACCACATCCTCTTTATTCTCTTTGCCTCTCCCTTGCTTCATTTTTTAAATACCACTTATCAACTAACATATATACACAAACACACACTTAATCATCACACACAGGACACATACTCATTATCTGATTCTCTCCACTAGGATGTAACATCCAGGAGGATAGGGGCTTTGTTTTATCTTTGCTGGATTGCATTTGCCTTTGACATAGTTGCTCAAGAAATATTTGTTGAATGAATGGTTTATTGTTTAGAACAAGGTTAAAATATTTTAAGAAAAGAAAGCCAGTTTCAAGCTTATTCACACAAAAAATATTGAAAAAGTAGTACGTCAGGAGGTGTACAAATATGGCAGAAATCATAAGTGATGTATGGAATGATAAAAAATTGGGAAACCTAACTTAAGTAATGAGGAGAGGTGGGAATTAGAGGAGATGGAAGGTTTTTTTCCTCAAATCATTTTCTGTGAGGTAATAGGTTATCTGTTAGCTCACAGATTCTTTCCAACCCCACGCGGGGTATTTCTTGAGGCTTTTAAGCTGTAACATGTGGAGTTAAACATATGTGGCAAAGTGGTTTCTACCTCCTGCCACAGAAACCCTTTTGGAGGTCATCTGGAAGAGGTTTGAGGTGCTTCTGGCTGCTGTGGAAACTTGGCTTACAGGACTTGTCTTCTTTGCAGGGCTCTGGGTTTGCAGAGAGCCGAAATGACCATGACTGCCAACAAGAATTCCAGCATCACCCATGGAGCCGGAGGCACTAAGGCTCCTCGGGAGACTCTGAGCAGGTGAGTGGGGGAGCATGGCTAGGAGATGGCATCAAAGGATAGCTGAATAGCCTGGGTCCTGGTGGGATCTTTGCCAAAATATTAATAATTATCATTATGAGTCTGACAGTCATCCAGGTGACTTGTCTGGACTCAGCTCATGCTGACCATTAGGCAGAATTCTTCTTTGATAAATGCATTATTTTTCTAGTTCTATTCATCTCCATAAAAATAACAAACAATAACCCTAAAACAAGCTTTGTTTTGTTCTGTTGGAGGCCCCTAGTACTCCAGGGATAGGGCCAGCAAGAAGCAGCGTATATAATCTCTTCCCAAGGTAGAGACAGCTTGGGGTTACACTGCCATAGGGGAGACTGACCCCATTGGGGTAGAGGTTGGTAGGCAGTTAAGCATCTTAGCACAAGTTCCAAGTAGAAGTCTAGACTATAAGAATTTAGGATGGGCTGTAAAGAAGATAGTGTGGGAAATTTTACTGAAAGTAAGTTATAATCCACTTCTGGTTTTGTCCTCTTTTTAAAAATGGGAATGTAGGACTATAGAAAAACCACAGATTTTGGAATCCTATAGAATTGGGTGCAAATTCAAGCTCTAACTACTTGCCAAATAGATCTCAGAACATTTCCCTGTGCCTCCTAAAATCCAAGTTATCTCATATATAAAATTATCTCACAGAGTTGCTATGAAGATTAAATGAGATAATATATCTTGGTGCTTAGCATAATGGCTAAATCTCCCTGTGATGAGATAAAAGCTTCCAGACTGGAGATAGACATACAGTGCTCTCACTAGGGTTTCTCAGTTCATGGGTAAGGCTGAATGCTAATGTCTTAGACTAGCCTTCAGGCTTGTCTGCCTGCCTTCTCTCTCTCTCTCTCTCTCTCTCTCTCTCTCTCTCTCTCTCTCTCTCTCTCCATACTTTTCCAGCCTCTTCTGATGAGTCTCAGTGGGCAAGTTTGACTGTTGGGTCCTCAGCCACTAGGCTGGATATCTATAAGACTGTCTAGCTGTGGGTTGGGATAGGATTAGATCCTTCCTGGATGTCTGAGCTGTACAGTGCTAGGCTGAGGCCCAATGGGGTGGGGCTCCCTCAGGTCTGGCCAGAGGTAGTGGTGGATATTTGATTCATTCAGAGCTGGCATCAAGATATTATTGGTAGAAAGGATACAGGATGTACCCACTGGGGAATGGCTGGCAGAAATGAGGCAGGGGTTCCCTGTACCATACATGTAGGACTTGGTACTAGTAGAAATAGTCTGGTAGACTGTGTCAAACACACAGGGATTGGCAGGACTGCCTTGCTAGTTATGTAAGAACATGGAACTTGACCAAACAAGTTTTATATCCACAGCAAGACTAGTAAGAACTTGTGTCCGAACTGAACTTTTCCCAGAACATTTAGCCAAGGCAGAACTAGGTTTAGATCTCAAAGTCTGCCTCTTACTGCCTATTGTGGGAACCACTTTGCTATGCTGTCACCAGCCTGGTGGCTTGTCTTGCTCTTTAGTCTTACCATGATTGAGTTGGCAGGTGGAGACTGGAATTAAAGTTCCCATTTTTTGGTGGGGGGTTGGGATACTGGGTATTCTATGACTGAGCTGTGTTCTCAACCCTTTCTTTAGATTTTGTTTTGAGACAAAGTCTCGCTAAGTTGCCCATGCTGGTCTTGAACTTATCAGCCTCTCAAGAGGCTGGAGTTACAGGCATGCACCACCATGTCTGGTTTTTCCCCACTTAAAAAAAATGTCAGACTATCATGGGAGTGAAATAAATATGAGATTCTATAGAATTATTCTTAATTTTAAAGAAATGGCATATTTAATAGTGCATTTAGAACTATACTTGGAGATGATCATACCTAGCAACACTCAATTCCTCTAATCCTTTTTTCATCTGATTTCTACCATGCATGGGTTGGTATGGGTGGGAGGTGATATGCAGTATTTATGTTAAGTTTCAAAGCAGAATGAAGACTGCTGACAGCATCCCCAGTTTCTATTTGGAATATACGCCTACATGTTTTTAAACGTTTTTAGAAATTGCTCTTCCTTTAGCTTCTCAGCCTGCTTGTTATCAAAACATGCTGGGTGGTGTTTGTAAATATCTGAGTTTCAGATGGGCCTTAAAAAAGCATCTTTCCAGCCCCCCTTCTAAGTCTTCATTTCCTTCCTGCCACATTTCCCATCTCTCCCTCCCTCCTTTTCTGGGAACCTGGCTTTTGGCATGGAGTCACAGGCCTCTGTGGCTAGCTATGCCCTTCTCTCAGAGGCAACCCCTGGGCTGTAGAGGTTAGTTAGACATTGTGATCTTGTGGTTTCTTTGGTTGTCTTAACCCCCAGTTGGATAAAGCAGGAGATCACTAGTTCACTTAAGAAGTCATTGTGAGTGAACTCTGAGGATTCTCCTAGGTGCCAGGCACTGTGCTGGACACAGGAATATAGGGCTGACCCATTCTCTCTCTAAGGCATTTACAACTTAGATCCATGATCATGGCACCTGAATTTCTTAGTCTGATCTTTCAATAGATGTTTGGCAGTGACCTGGGATCCTTTTATCATTGCCAGCCCAGGAATCTAAGGAAGAATAAATACTTTGGTATGGACAGAAGTTTGTTTGGTGAAGGCAGGGGCTTGGAAGGCTTGTCTTTGACACTCTGGCCACTTTGGAGGACTTCACATCATCCACATGAAGGCAGTGGAACCCACTGATTCTAAGAAACATTTATTTCTAGCTTTGGGGAAGGGAGGAGTTCTGGGGCACGAGAAACTGGTGGAGATGGGCATATGGGACCCTGTGAACTGTCCAGATACATATTTGCTGTGCTTTATCCTTAATTTG
Organism: Spermophilus citellus; assembly: GCF_964194105.1. Lineage (NCBI taxonomy): Eukaryota > Metazoa > Chordata > Mammalia > Rodentia > Sciuridae > Spermophilus > Spermophilus citellus. The sequence continues at coordinate 202,526,885 of NC_138183.1, read as the reverse complement.
CATAAGAGTGCACCTTATATACTGTTGCACCAGTCTGTGTTAAAGATCATGGATTCCATATCCTAGGTTTTTATAGGTGTTTTACTACTTTATATCCTTTTTTTTTTTTTTCCTTTGCAGCTTAGTTTTGATTTGGCAGGGATCTATAGGAAGAGGAGATCTGAGGTTTTTCATTTGACCATCTAAGTTTTGTTCTTTGCTGTGTCTTCGGTTCCTGGAACAGGTTTCTTTTTTCTCATTGGCTGAATGGATGCACTGCTTCACCCTTTCCTGCCAGATACACCTCCCCATAGGCTCTTCTGACTCCAACTCACACAATTTGGCACCCAGCTCTTGGGGGTGGGGGTGGGATTCTCAAACCTCTGAATTTCAGAGGTCAGGCTTTACTGTGTTGGTGCTGCTGACCTGGAGTAGGACCAGAACCAGTTGGCCACTTGCATACAAGGAAGTGTCATATTCAGAGGTAATTCAACTGTTTTTTTTTATTATTTATGTATATATAGTTTTAATTATTGATGGACCTTTTTTTATTAACTTGTTTATATGTGGTGCTGAGAGTTGAACCTAGTGCCTCACACATGCCAGGCAAGCCCTCTACCACTGAGCCACAACCCCAGCCCAATTCAATTGTTTTTATTGGGGAACTTGACTAAGAGATTTCACTTGTGTAGTAAGACCTGGCAGGCAGAAGGGGCTCTTCACAACTTTTTTACTGTGAAATTCTAGTACTGAGTCATTGTGACTTGGAAATATAGGATGTCAGTCTCATGTTTGAGAACTTGCTTCTGGTTTTAGGTGCACAAAACCTGGATATCTGTAAGAATGTGGAATTCTTAAGGGCAAGGATTTTGGCTTCTTTTTGTGTTTTCAGAGCCTGGAACAATGCTTAGCATATAGAAGGTGCTACCTGCTTATCAGTCAGTTGACTAAGTAGCTGGGAGGGCAACATTTTATAAAGCATAGACTGCTGTGCTGTTGGGGTCCTTGAGTACTTCCCTCGTGGGTTTTCTTAGCTTTGGACTCTATTTCCATCCACTCTATAGATCTTAAAAGGGCAGAGTTGAGAAGAGTTCTCAGAGCTTGCATTATTAGTCATCTTTCTGTCACTGTGACAAAATACCTGAGAAAATCAACTTAGAGGGGAAAGATTTATTTTGGCTTATGGTTTTATAGGTTTCAGGCTGTGGTCATCTGGCTCCTTTTTTTTCTGTGCTTGTGGTAAGGCAGCATATCATGGCAGAAGGCCACGTATGGTGGAGCAAGCTGCTCATCTCATGGCAGCAGGGAAGCAGAGTAAGGAAGGGTCTGTGGAGGAGATACACCCTTCCAGGTGACCTGCTTCCTCCAGCTAGGTCCTACCTCTTATACTTTCCACCACTTTCCAACAGTTCATTCAATTATGAATCCATCAGTGGATTAATCCTTTGATGAGATTAGAGCCTCATAAACCAATCACTTCCCAAAAGTACCACTGCTGAACATTGGTGCATTGGGAGCAGCAACCTTCATCACTTGAGCCTTTTGGGGGATATTATGGACCCAAACTGTAAGAGAAGTCATTCAGTTTAACCCACCTGATTTATATATGGGGAAACTGAGGCACAGAGAAGAGAGAGGATACAATGTTAATGAGAGGAATAACCAAGCTTTCCTATCTTGATCCTTCTAATTTTTTATTGTACCACCACATTCACATTCCTATAAACATTACTGTCATCTCCCTGCTCAAAAATTATTGCCATCCATGATAAGGTCAACCTTGCCTGTTTGGCAAGGCTTCTTGGTTTGGTTTGGCCCTGATCTTTCTTTCTACCCTTAGTCATTCACCAAAGAAAACTTTATATTTCTGCATCTTTTTTCCAGGGATTTTCTTAACCAGTCAGCTAGGATTGGTTAAGAAACAGTAACTCCTCTCTACATTTACTCTTAGAAACCTTGGTTTGAAGCCTCCAAATGGCACTAATCATAGTGTACCCCAAAGGGTGGATATCCGTATGAGTCTTATTTTCTTTCCTCAATCAGAGCTCTTTGGGGGTCAGCACGTACTCTTTTGGAATGTTAGAGTTGGGAAGGAGCTTGGAATTCATCTGGCCTAGTTTCTTATGTTACATGAGAAGATGGTAAATCCCACACAGGTAAACAGTAGTAGAACTATAATTTCAATTCACATCTGCAGAAGTCTATGCAGTAAAAGAGAGGCCTCTTTTAGTGATATGGTGAAATTTGGACATGCCTTGAGGTTCCACTGTCAAAGTGGGCGCAGATTTGGACCCTGTGCTTTAGATTTCAGGAAAAGTGTATGTGTCAGCTTTTGTTACTGTGACCAGAATCCGTGACATAAACGGCTTAAATTAAAAAGACATATTTTGGCTCATGTTTCCAGATTTCAGTCCATGGTCACTGAATCCATTGATTTGGGCTTTAGGTAATCAGAACATCATAGCAGAAGGGTGTGGCAGATAAAAGCTGCTGCTCTCATGGCAGCCAGGAAGCAGAGAGCAAGGAAGGGGCTCAGGATGTGCTATACCCTTCCAGGGCCCTGGTGACCTACTTCTTCCAATTAGGCCCTGCCTCTTAAAGTTTCTGTCCTCCCAAATAATGCCATCAGTTATGCACTAATGGGTTATTCCATCGATGAGTCCAACACTCTAATAATCCAATCACTTCCCAAAGCCCACCTCTGAACATGGCTGTGTCTGGGATCAAGCCTTTGATACATGAACCTTTGAGGGACATTCCAGATCCAAACTATAATAGAGTAAGAGCTTGCAGTGAAGAAAAAAATTATGAAAATAGTAGGTGTGGGTAAAAGATAGCACTGGGCACAGTGGTGCACACCTGTAATCCCAGTGATCTGGCAGGCTGATGCAGGAAGATTGCCAGCCTCAGCAACTTAATGAGGCCTTGAGTATCTTATTGAGACCCTGTCTTTTATATATATATATATATATAGTGGTATTAGTGGTAGTTGGACACAATACCTTTATTTTATTTATTTATTTTTTATATGGTACTGTGGATCGAACCCAGGACCTCACACATGCAAGGTGAGTGCTCTATTGCTGAGCCACAACCCCAGGCCCCCCCCCCCCCCGTCTTGAACAAACAAACAACAACAACAAACAGACAAAATGACTTGGTATGTGGCTTAATGGTAAAGCACCTCTGAGTTCAAGCTCTAGTACTGCCCCACAAAACATTGCAGATACTCTCTCCTATCCTAGTCATGGCAGACCACCCCTCAGGAGGATCTGTGACCTCAGCCCCCCCACTTACCTGAGATGCTTTCTAGAATTCAATCATGATGCCTTTAATACTGGTCTGCTTATCTGTTGCTTTGTAACACATGGCCCCAAATTTAATGATGATCTTTATTTTGCTCACAAATTACAATTTGCATAGGGATCATCCAGGAAAGTTTGTCTTCCTTGCAGCATCATTTAGGGTGTCTTAAAGATTGGTGGTGATTCAGTAGGGGCTAGGATCATCTGAATGCTTGTACAATGCTGGATGTTGCCTGGGACCTCAATTTGGGAATACCTGCATGTGGCCATTACACTTGGTTCCATGCTTTTATGGAACGGGGTTTGGATTCTAAGCGTAAGCATCTAAAGAGAACATGTCATTTTATAATATGACATGTCATTTTATACATGTCATTTTATAAATTAGCCTCAGAAATCACATAGTCTCTCTTCTATTGTATGGCATAATAAAGAGGTAAGTTCAAAGGAAGGGAAGGTAGTTCTCACCACCTGATGAAAATAGTATTAAACATCTTATTGTAAGAAGGATATATGGGATGGGAGTACATGGTGATTGCTGTCTTAGGAAAATACAATCTACTATAGTTGTCCTCCAGTTACAATTCCAGATACAAAGCATATTCAGCCTTTTCCCTAAAATGTAGATCTCATCCTCTTAATGGCATTGAAGTCTAGGATCTTGCCATCAAAATCAGATCCAGGCATAGATGAGGCTTTTGGCGTGCAGTTCCTTTCATTGTATACAGCTCCTTGAGTACTGTTCTCTCACTGTGAAGATCTACAAAGAGAATATATACCTGTCCCTCAAAATACACTGATGGGACAGGCCTAGGATAACCACTGTAGATGTTTTTTTTAAAAAAGAAAAAGTCACCAGTCTGTTGAAATTTTTATATTCATTGGGGCGCATGTTGCTAATTTCTTGGTTAGTCTTATTCTACTGCCTTAGAGTCATTTACCTTGTCCCTGCTTCCACCCTCTATATTTTTGGGTCTGCCCTCTGAGTTATCCTTCCTTTTCCATAAAAGAAGCTCATTCTTACAGGTGAATAGTTTTCTCCACCTTCTTCATGCCCATAATATGTCAAGAGTCCATAGTTTTCCTTTCTTTTTGTACTCTCTTTTTTTTCAGTCCAAATTGATATACTTCTTTAAAAACTTCGTAAGTTTTTTTTTTAAACAATCCATTATAATTGACAAAAATAATCCTTACAAAGAATAAAGCTCTCTCCAATTTGGGTTCTTAACGATTCTTCTTAGAAGTCTTATTGTTTACATAGAGGATCTGCCAAGACTGGCTCTTAAGATACCTTGAAGACCTTTTTTCTGTTCTAGGAGGCAGTATGTTAAAATAATTTTTGAGGTCTTTACAAGGATTTTTCAGCCTCATTTAAATTTTATTTTTAGGGGCTGGGGCTGTAGCTCAGTAGTAGAGCGCTTGCCCTGCACATGTAAGACACTGGGTTCAAACCTTAGCACCACATAAAAATAAATAAATAAACATATTTTTTTAGATAAATAAATAAATTTTATTTTTACAGGTATATTGAAGGATAATGTATAAAAAAATAATGTAAAGTGTACGGTTTGAGTCCCCCCCCCCCCCGTTTTACACACACACACACACACACACACACACACAATAAAACTATCACCACAATCTGGAAGCCATTTCTTAATTTGAGAATTTTTTCCTGTCTAGAGAGACTGGAAACAGTTTTATTTTCTGACCCAGCGCAATTTCTTTCTTAGCTTATCTCTTTTCTCTTGTATTATTGGCAGCTAGAAGTCAGATGGCACCTTAGCATTTTGCCTGCAAATTTTCTTAGCTAGTTCATCAAATTTATTATTATATTTCCTGTATTCCATGAATAACAGGTGAGAGAATCACCAGACTTTTAAACACAATAAAGGTACTATTTTCTTCAGCTTTTAAATGACATTTTCTTACTTGACCTTAAGCTCCTACTGACAGCCCCAGAGTCAAGGAGTCAATATTTCAAACTGTGAAATATGATATATTAAGAACTATGTAATGTTTTGAACGACCAACAATAAAAAAAAAAATATTTTTAAAAATTTGCTTCAGTAGCATCCCACTTAAAAATACCAAATTCTGTTTCAGTTATTGCCAAAATTACTTCCAGATTTAATGGTATAAAATAGCCATTTTATTTTGCTCCCAGACTCCAGGGATTAGGAATTCAGACAGAGGACTACCGAGATGGCTTGTCCTTGCTTCAAGACATCTGGGACCTTGCTAAAAAGACCGCAAGGTTTAGTGATTCCATGGCCAGGGACTGGTATCCCCTGGCAGTGTTTTAACTCACACATCTGAAGGTTGATCCTGGATGTTAGCTGGGACTTCCACTGAGTCTTTCAGCCAGAATACTAACACATACCTTCTCCACGTGCCCTGACCTTGCTTATAGCATGGGGATCAGGTATTGCAAGTT